>NW_027556098.1:388186623-388789123 GCF_003287225.1 Phascolarctos cinereus
GCTGAGGAAAGAAAGAAAGCAAAAGGTAAGGGAGAAAGGGAAAGATATACTGAGCTGAATGCAGAATTCCAGAGAATAGCAAGGAGAGATAAGAAGGTTCTCTTAAATGAGCAACGCAAAGAAATTGAAGAAAACAATAGAATGGGAAAGATAAGAGATCTCTTCAAGAAAATTAGAAATATCAAGGGAACATTTCCTGCAGAAATGGGCATGATAAAAGACAAAAATAGTAGGGACTTGACAGAAGTGAAGAGAGTGAGAAGAGGTGGCAAGAAAGACTTTACAAGAAAGATCTTAACATCACTGATAACCACAAAGGTGTGGTTATTGATCTAGAGCCAGACATCCTAGAGAAGGATGTCAAGTGGGCCTTAGGAAGCAATGCTAAAAATGAGGCCAGTGAGGTGATGTCATTCCAGCTAAGCTATATTAAATCCTAAATGATGATACTGTTAAAGTGCTGCATTCAATGTGCCATCAAATTTAGAAAATACAGCTATGGCCACTGAATGGAAAAGATCAGTTTATGTCTGAATTTTAAAGAAGGGGGATGCCAAAGAATGTTCAAGTGACGAGACGATTGCACTCATTTTACATGCCAGCAAGGTTATGCTTAAGATTCTCCAGGTGAGGCTTCAGCAATATATGAGCCCAGAATTAGCAGTACAGCAGGCTGGTTTCCAAAGAGGCAGAGGAACTAGACACCAAAATGCCGACATTCACTGGATTATGGAAAATTCAGGGGGGTTCCAGAAAAACGTCTACTTCTGCTTCATTGACTCCATAAAGCCTTTGTGTTGATCCCAACAAAATGTGGCAAGTCCATCACTTCCTGGAAAATAAAGGTAGAAGAAAGGGAAGCAATGTCAAATTTTATATTCTTGAGCTTGAAGTTCACTTCAGATGACAACTGCAGCTATGAAATTAAGACACTTGTTCCGTGAAAGGAAAGCTATGGCAAATCTGGACAGCTTAGTAGAAAGCAGAGACATCACCTTGCTGATAAAGATTCATGTAGTGAAAGCTATGGTTGTTCCAATAGCAGTGTATGGCTGTGAGAACTGGAGTATGAGGAAAGCTGAGGGCTGCAGAATTAACACTTTTGAATTGTGGTGCTGGAGAAGATTTTTTTGTTTGTTTGTTTTTTGGCTAGGCAATGGGGTTGAGTGACTTGCCCAGGGTCACATAGTTAGTAAGTGTTATGTGTCTGAGGCCGGATTTGAGCTTAGGTCCTTTTGAATTGAAGGCGAGTGCTCTATCCACTGCGCCACCTAGCTACCCCTGGAGAAGACTTTTGAGAACACATTGGATAAGAAGATCAAATCAGTCAGTACTTAAAAGAAATTAACTCATAGGGGCAGTGGATAGAACACTGGCCCTGGATTCAGGAGGACCTGAGTTCAAATCCAGCCTCAGACACATAACACTCACTAGCTGTGTGACTCTGGGCAAGTCACTTAATCACAGTTGCCACACACACACACACACACACACACACACACACACAAAATTAACTTGGACTATTCACTGGAAGGTCTAATATTGAAGCTAAAGCTTAACTCCTTTGGCCACAGAATGAGAAGACAGGACTCCTTGGAAAAGACCCTGATATTGGGAATGACTGGAGGCAAAAGGAAAAGGCAGTGGAACAGGATGAGATGGATAGATAGTGTCATGGAAGCAATGAACTTGAGCTTGGACAGAATTCAGAAGATAGTAGAAAAGCCTAGTATGCTATGGTCCATGGGATTGTGAAGTCAGATATGACTGAATGAGCAACAGCAACAGATCTCAAATCACACTGAGGGTGTAGGGGTGCAGGGTAGAATCAAGAAAAGCATCCTGCATATGGTAGGATTTTAACTGAGTCTTGAAGGAACCAGGGAAAGTAAGAAATGGAGGTTAGAAGTGAGAGCGTTCCAGGTTTGAGGACAGGCATTAAGGTTGGGTTCAGGGGTGGAGAACCTGCAGCCTCAAGACCACATGTGACCCTTTAGGTCCTTAAGTGCAGCCCTTTGACTGAAGTCAAACTTCACAGAACAAATCCCCTTAATAAAAGGATTTGTTCTGTAAAACTTGGACTCAGTCAAAAAAGGCTGCACCCAAGGACCTAGAAAGTCACTTGTGGCCTCGAGGCCACAGGTTCGCCACCTGTGGAGATTAATCAGTATATCAGATCTAGTGTTTTAGGGTTTCTTTTTGGTATTAAAAAACATTAGCCTTTTTTAGCCACCCCTGATATGACCACCTAAAGAAAGTTCCAATTTAACACTTGTCATAGCATCAGGATACTCCCAGTATGACCTAAGGGAGCGTAAGTACCTAGGTGTATCTAATCCTTTATAAGGCCAAAGGAAATCTGATCTTACCCAGGCTCCCAATTATCATGCCACCTCCATGGAAGAAGATCATTCCTTTCCGGAGGCTTGCAGACGTTGCCTTTGGCTGATGTAACCTTACAGGTACTGTCCCAAAGCGTAGGTTCTTTACTGCGAGCTTTGGGTCCCTCTTGACTGGCATTCCTTGCAGTAAAAAGCAGACAGATTTTGGCATTGAGCAGATTCCCAGCTTCTCACAAATCTTTCCCTGTCACAACAAAGAGGAAATCAATTAAAAAGAGTGTGGCTTCAGGCATTGCTGGATCATTCTGGGCGGTTGTAATCACGGGTGATTCTGCTGGTTCTGATTCTGTGATGTCATCTTGTACGTGTTTGAAGCTGTTTTTCTAATATTATTGACTGCTTTTTACAGATCCAGCCACATTCCCTCACTCTATTCCATACTTACCAAATATCACACATTTGCCAAATGGTTAACCAGTGTGTAGTTGGGAAAAGAAAGGAATATTTGTATTTCTATATCTTTTCATTGAAATCTCATTATAAAAACTAATTATTTTAATTGTTCAAATAAAACTGCAGTGCTAATTATTTGAAGTTATCATTGGTGAAAATAAACTGGATTAGGGCTTCAGCTGACAGAATTAGAATCACCTCTGACCTCTCAGGAGTACCCCTAGAATCCTGATAGGCAGGTGTAGGCTTGCTCTGGAGGACTTGACTCATTCATATGAGCAAGGGTTGGGATAAGGATACCCAAGGTTAATACAGGCTACATGTGGAGCCTCATTTAGGATAAAATTGTTCCCTTCACATTTGTGGGAGTCACCAGAAGAAATTCTTCATCATAGACTTTCATTTATCTGATAACTTACCTTTGGAGATCCACTAAAGAAAACTTGGCATTGTTTTGTTTTTCACTCTTTCTTTAACCTGTAATTGTACAATCTCTCTCTCTCTCTCTCTCTCTCTCTCTCTCTCTCTCTCTCTCTCTCTCTCTCTCTCTCTTTTTTAGATGTGTTTGTCCTTTGCAAACCATAACAGTTTCTTTCAAGGTTAACTTTTGCATTTTTTTGAATGTTTAAGTATTGATAGCTGCTATATTAGAGAATCTTTGAAAAGTTTGGATTCCATGGCCTTAGAATGCTAATTCCAGTTAACAAATATTTCTGTATTCCTTCTGCTTTTAAATAGACCTAGAATGTTTGCTGTATTGTGAGATCCTTAAGGATTGCTAATCTATAAGGTATAGTTGGACTGTTGGCCTAGAGATCCTGAATAATCAGACCTAAATGCTTAATCCCTTTTCCAGAGCTAGGTGACAGCTAGGTGTCTGTAGTGCTGGGCCTGGAGGCAGGAGGAGGTCCTGAGATCTAATCTGAGTGCTTAGCATGAGACCTGGCATACTGTAGGTTCTTCATAAATTCTCTTTCCTTCCTTTTCTTGGCAGCCTCTCCCTTTTGGGGGATTATGTTATATTGTTCTCTTTAGATACTGAGACAACTTGTGCTGTTATTGAGTTTGGAATTCTAATAGGTTTGCCCTTAGAGTGTCAGGAAACTCTTGGGGGAAATTTCTGGTGTCTTTTGAGGAAATTGATCCGTACTTCAGATCATTTATGTCAGAAACCCCTGGGACCATTTTGGTGTGCTCTGTAGAGAAAAGGATACCTAGAAATTTTGTCCAGATTCCAGGTAGAATGACAGGCACTAAAGGAATCATGGAAGAGTTTTCACCCAGGCTAGTTTAGTTTCTTACCCTAGAGGGGTGACTTCCAGGCAATCCTAGGTGAGTAGAGTTGTTGTAAGATCACTGTAGGGACTAAAAACTGTCCTTCTGAGATGGAATGCTTGAATTTATTTTCTTCAAGTTAATCAGTGATTAAACCCACTCTGTGAGTGTGGGTCCAGAGGTGAAGGGGTATGGGGGGAGCCTTAGAAAAACAGGGGGAGGTTGAAGTGCTCCAGCCGCTGGGGACCCAGAGCCTGATTGTAAGCACAACAGATTGCAATGTGTTTGACTTCTTGCCTGAGGGTGAGGGGTGATTTCCAATGGACTGCAAGTCTTAAATACTAGCAGGAAGCTCCACAGGGTGACCTATGGACCAGATTTACTTGTGAGGTGAGAAGCTGATTTTGTCTTTTTCTTTTATTTATTGTTTGGGTTGGGGAAGACCATTTTGTACATCAATATAAGTATTTGTTAAATGGTAAGCAAGAAGTAATCTTTTGTAAACTTTGTAAAATATTGCTTGTTGAATCTGCATGATTGTTTATGTGGAAACATTTGTGATTTTCCCTTGTACACACATGAGCTAATTCAGCTGTGCTGTAACTGGCACTTAATATCTCATGCACTGGATCGACAATGAAATATTGCTGTTTATCTTAGATCATAGGTTTATATAGAGCTGAAAAGAAGGATCGTAAAGAGATCATGCAGCCAGCCCCCACCTCATTTTCAGGATAAGGAAACTAAGACTGAGTGGGTGAAGTGATTTATCTAGTGATGCGTAATAGGGACAGAGCAGAATTCTGAGTCCTTTTCTCTGATTCCAGATCTAGAACTCTTTCCACTACCGCACCTTTCCCCTTATTCACATGTTAACATATGTTAATTTGGGTCTAGTGGCAAGATATAGATCAGGACTACAAGAAGTGGCCCCTGATGCAGTGGGAAGCCTTGCCCTTTTTGAGCTAATGTCTTTCCTGGGTCTCAGTTTGTCTGAGGCAATGGCTATTTGGTGATTAAGGCTAGGTAAAAAAGAGGCAATGAATGGCCTCTAAATAAAATCAGTCTGGGAGGGGAAGACCCTCAAGATTTTTGGCCAAAACAGAAACAATTGCTATTTACACTCACTCTGAGCCATTAGAATCCAAACAATGACGAAGTGAAGCTTGGACTGGGACTTATTTTTGGCCAATCAATGACAGCCAAAGTGATTTGGGTTTAAGGCATGGTCCTTAAAAAAGAAACCTAGCCCGTAAACCCCAAGATATCTTGCTGGGTTTCAGTGATCAAAATTTATATCCCTTTGGGCAAAGGTGAACCCACATGGCTCTGAAGAAGAGATCGACTCTGGTGACTGCACAGCCCTCTCTCACTTAAATCCATTTCACTTGCATGGTCTTCTTTGAGAATGAAGGACAAACAGAAACCTGTGAGGAGTAGTAGCTGCCCCACTGAGGACCCAGTTGGCCAGTTCCAATTGGCCAATACAGTTCTTTCCTTCCTTGCTTCCTTCCCTCTCTCCTTCTGACCCTCCTTTCCCTCTGTCCACATAGGGAATCATACACTTACATGCAGGGGCTCTGCCCAAAGGAATATAACTGTGTGTAATCTTTGCTGTCTGTAACTTGTGCACACTCCTCCCCTTGCTATTCCAAGTGACAGTGGGAGGCTGTGTCCTTTCTCACGAGAAAGCAAATAAAACTTTTCTCTGCCTTTCCAAAACAGTCTCCCATCTCAACTACAGTGGTGTTGCACACAACTTTAATCTGGAAAATCAGTGAGGAGTATTATCCCTTTCTCTTATTCCCAACCCATTTTGTTTCACTGTCTCCAGAGTAAATTAGACTACATGATCATTTTCACTGTGCCCTTGCAAGGGGCATTTAGAAATAATGTTGATTTCACTACGGTTGAAACTACAGAGAGGCTTTCCCTTGGGTGTGAGGAGGATGCCCCAACAAGAAGGTGATTTTCAAAGTGAGGATAACATTCTTTTCCTAGAAATGATCAACTGGCAGACATTAGAGAAGGACATAGACCTTTGACCAGAGTCAGAAAGTGCTTCAGACATCCCGTCCATGATACTGAGATTAATGCTGAGGAAATCAGTATGTTGAAAAATACAAATTATTCTACCACAAACTGTACATAAATGCATGGGGGAAAACTGGGGGCAGAAACAGGTAGAAATGATTAAGTGGGACTTCCTGATGTAGACCTTTAGCCACTAACTTACAACAAAAGAGAGAAAGGAGGCAGCATGTGCCAGGCAAGGCGCTATCACTACCATCTCTCTTCATGTGTCTGCAGAAAGTAGCCCACAGCCTCAAACCAGAGAGAACTGAGAATAGCAGTGCCCCATACCATCAGGTCAGCTTCTAGGCCACCCCCACAGCCATTATCTGGGGAGGTAACTCTTGTGCAAAGAGGTCCAGCTGTCCCCACCAACTGCCACCTATGAGGCAGAAAGTCACCCTAAGAGAGTGACAGCAGGCAGCATCAGCAGCTAAGTGACCTTGACTATCACCTCCCCTCAGACCCTGAAGGAAATAGCCTAGGACCCTGAACCCAGGAGCCTTAGGAAAGACAGTGCTTCCCAGACTCCTGGTCCTGCTTCCAGCCTGGGCCCCTGCAACCAGCATTGGGCAGAGAAAGGGCCTACATTCTTCACAACTACCAATGCCAGCTGCCAAGCAACTGCCAAGTTGCCCTGGGAGTGGCAGTACCTCCAGAGAGTGTCTCTGTGCCTAAGGCCTCTGGGAGTGGCAATACCTCCCAGACCACAGGAACTGCTTTCACCCCATTCCTCAAAGCCATCATCCTGGGAAGAAACCCCTAGGGAAACACAGCCTGGTAACTCCTCCTGCAGGTGCCACAGCTGCAGCTACTGAAGACTCAGAAAAGAAAGTTCTTCCACCAAAGTCCTTGGTCCTGTCAGATGGTTCAACATCAGGAGCTGATGTAACTTAAACAGGAAATTTCATGTTACTGTATACCTGGCCACTGTACCCTTAGGGCCATGGGACCTTTCCATATGACCTGCCACTGAACCACTGAAACCTTCCTTATATGACTTCCTATTAGTATATGACCTCCCTGAGAATGGAGGCTGTCTTTTCTACTTGTACCCTCACTGTTTAGTACTGTGCTTTGTCTGTGATAAGTGTTTAATGCGTGCTTTTTCAGTCTTTCATTCACCATTGGACCCTGCCTCACCCTTATTTATTAATAAGGGTCAAGTACAGCTGTTAATCTCCTTTTCAGTCCTGATGGTTGTGCATTCCACCCAACGTGAGGGGACACTCTGAGGTAACTCCAGACCTCTCCCCTAGCTCTGCCCCTTTTGTTGATGGTTAAAGAGCTAATGTAGATTTACCTCCTCAGATTCTTGGCTCTTGATGGTGTCACCCACTAAAAAACAACCTCACTTTCCATACCTACTGCATTTTGAAGCTGTTTGCTTATAAAAATGGTATAACTGCATATAATTCTTTAATGTAGTAATAGAAGAAAATAGAATGAAACCAAATACGTTAAATTCTGAGTAAAGACTGCATGCCTGCAGACCAGGCAGCCAAAAACAAAACAAAAAATCCTCCTTTGGTCTACAGGCAAACCAAAACCCAGGAGCTGAGATGAACAGTTCAGGTGCTTAGATGTGAACCTCACCCTTGTCCTCAGGAGAGCCAGAGCCACATCTTCTTCCTTCTTCTGGTCACTCTTACAGTTCATGTCAGTGAGATCACAGAACTGTTTGAGCAGCAAATATTATTTCATTTGATCCTCACAACAGTTGTCTAAGATTGGCACCATTTTTATTCCCATTTTACAGATTGGGATGGTTCAGGGAGGTTAAGGAACTTGTCCAGAGACACATGGCTAAAAAGTATCTGAGTTAAGATGTGAGCCCCTGTCTCTCTGATTTCAAGTCCAATGCTCTAGATACTGTGTAATGCTACTTCTCTACAAGGGAACAGTACAAGCAGGTTATTTTGGGCAATACCACAGCCTTTGATTGAGCTCTTACTTTATTCAGAAAAATTTGACCCCCAAATCCTTGGACCCCAAATTCTACTATTAGGCATATATAAAAGGAGGTCATTGATAAGAAGAGTCCTTATACACAAAATAATAACTAACTTCCTGAAACCCTTCTTCATCAGAAAATGCAAAGCATTCCAAACACAGCAGCCTGAAGACTGTGTGTTACCCAAGGCCCCAGTCTGCTCCAAGGTGGCCCTTTGCTAACTTGGAGTCTGCTATATCACTTAGCTTCTGCTTTCTCTACCTCCCTCCCATTCAACCCACATTCACCCACCCCTTAGCGGGACCAGAGAGGCAAAGGGGTAACACTCACACAATTTATCGCCAGTAGAAAGATACAGTGTAGGATGCAGAGCTTCGTTGTGTGGCCAATGGCAGCAGGAACATCTGTAGTAAAGAAATGTTCATAGATCACCCGTAGTCCAATTCCCAGGCTAAAGATGCACCCTGCCAGGAGGAGGAAGAAGAGCAAGATCATCGTGCTGCTTTGCCTGATAGTGAGGCTGAGAGGGAGCTTCTCTTGGGAACTTCTTTGACAGATGACCTGGTGCCTTTATACGTTCCTCCCCCTTGCTTCTCTACCCTTGTCCAGTTTCCCTATAGGCAATAGCTTTGCCAAGTCCCCAAGATTTGTTTCCCTTGAATGAATTGGACCAGAATAGCCTGATTGACTGAGTCAGTCAATAAACATTTATTAAGAATTAATTACTTACTCAATACCAGGCACTGGCTAAGCCCTGGGGATACAAAGAAAGGCAAAAGACAGTCCCTGCACTCAAAAGCTCTTTGTCTAGTGAGGGGGACAACACAGAATTAAGTACAAATAAGATATAGACAGGATAAGTTGAAGATAATCAATTTAGGGAGGGCATGAGAATTAAGGGAGATTACGAAGGGCTTCTTGAAGTTAGAGTTTTATCTGGGATTTGAAGGAAGCCAGGAGGCAGAGAATTCAAAAAATGAGGGACATCCAAGTGGAATCAGAATCCTAAGTGAAGTCCAGCCTCTCCTGGATCAGAGTTTGTCAGGGCACTTTAACCCCAAAATGAAGAATCCGTCAGGTTACCCTTTGCACACAGGAGGGAACGCTACAAAGTCTTCTTTTTCTCTAGATCTTGGGCCAGTCATGAGATCTATAATTACAAACCTAGAACCCACAGGAAGTATCAAGTCCAGTCTCTCACTGTATGTAATCTCTGTTTTTAAAGAACAAATAAAGTTGTTATTGATGTTTTCTGTTTCTTACAATACCACAATCTCCCACATATTCTTCCCTGTCTTCCTCCTGAGAGCCATCCCATGTGATAAATGGGTTGGGGTTTTTTTTGCTTTTTTGGAGAGGAAAAATAAAGTTAGCACAATTGATCAACATATTGAGAAAGTCTGAAAACATGTGCAATGTGTAACACCTGTGGACCTTCTAACTCCATGAAGGGGTAGGTTGGGAGGTGTCTTCTCTCATCTCTTTGAGTCCTGCTTAATCTCTATAATTTTGTTATATTTACTTCTAGCTGTTTGATGTGTCATATTCTTTGCTTTTACATTATTGTAGTTACTCTTTATATTGTTTTCTTGCCTCTGCTTAACTCTGCATCAGTTTATATAGATTTTTCCATGCTTCTTTATATTCATGTGCATCATTTCTTACAGCACAGTAATATTCCATTACATTCATGTCCCACAATTTGTTTAGCCATTCCTCAATTGATGAGCATCTGCCTTGTTTCCAATTCTTAGTATCACAAAAAGTACTGTCATAGATATTTTGGAATAGATGAGGTCTTTCTTCTTATTAATGGCTTCCTTCTGGTATGAGGCCAATAATGGAGTATCTGGTTCAAAGGTCATGGACATTTTAGTCACTCTATTTTAATAATTCCAAATTGCTTTGAAAAATGGTTGTACCATTTCATAGCTCTACCAGCAGCATGTTTATGAGCCTGTCTTCTGATGACCCCTCCAACATTGACTGTTACCGTTTTTGCTGATTTGAAAGGTGTGAGGTAAGATATCAGAGTTGTTTGATTTACATGTCTCTCCTGTTGTTGATTTGGAGGACTTTTTTTTGTGCTTGTGAATTGTTTGTAGTTTTTCGTTTGAGAACTGTTTGTTCATATCCTTTCACCATTTATCTATTGGCAAATAACTGTTACTCGTATATATATATATATATACATATATTTTGATATATGTAGACACACATGTATATATATATTATTTTGATATCTTATGTATCAAACTCTTATCAGAAAAATTTGATGCAAAGATTTTTTTCCCCTTGGGACCACTCACCTTCTTATTCTAGATGTGTTTATGTTGTTTGTGTAGAATCTTTTTAGTTTCAGGTGACCAAAGTTATCCATTTTTATGTTTTGTAATTGCCTCTACCTCTCTTTTGGTTAAGAATACATCTTTTACCCATAGCTATTAGGGGTATACAATCTGTTTCTCTTCTACTTTTTTATAGTTTGATCTTTAATATTAAGGTGATATATGCATTTAGAATGTATTGTGGAGTATGGCGTAAGGTGTTGGTCTAGCATCATTTCTTCTAGACTGCCTTCTAGTTTTCCCAGCAGTTTTTATCAAATATGAAGTTTTTCCCTAGGTCACTGAACGTTTTCTACTTTATCAAACACTAGTTATTGAATTTTGTTTTTTTCAGAATCTCCTTGTTTAGTCTGTTTCATTGATCTCTATTTTTTAACCAATATCAGATGATTTTGAGGACTACTGCTTTGTAATATAGTTGGAGATCTGGAAGTGTTATTTCCCCTTTGTCCTTACTTCTTTTTATAATTTCCCATAGTATTCTATATCTTCAGTTTTTCCAAATGAATTTTGTTATTATTGTATCAAGCTGTATAAAGTATCCTCTTGGTTGTGATTTGTCCTTCTCAAAGAGGACCATGACGTCAGGAAGATGATACCATGAATTACAAGTGAATTGGATTACAGTGAGGGAGGGCTGTGCAAAGTCATTAGCCTCACTTTCTCCTCCAGAGTCATCTGGGTCCAGTGGCCAGATACAGATCAGGATGATGGGCCAGGATGCAGTGGGATACCTTCTCCTTTCTAAGCTAGGGTCTTTGTGAGTTCTCAGTTTGACTGAGGCAATGCCCATTCAGTGATCCACTTGGTATTTTCCTTGGTATAGTACTAAAAATGTATATTAATTTTGGTAATATTTTCATTTTTATTATATTGGCACAGTCTAGCCATGAGCACTGAATATTCCTCCAGCTATTTAGGTTGTTTTATATTTCCTGGTTTTTTTTGGGGGGGGTCAGGCAGTTGGGGTTAAGTGACTTGCCCAGAGTCACACAGCTAGTAAGTTTCAAGTGTTTGGTCTGAGGCCAGATTTGAACTCAGGTCCTCCTGACTTCAGGGTCAGTGCTCTATCCACTGTATCCAGCACCTAGCTGCCCCAATTTTATATTTCTTTATGGAATGCTTTGTAATTGAATCTATACCAGCCTTTTGTGTACCTTTAGAGGTTGATGCCCAGATATTTTATGCATTTTGTAGTTGTTTGGAATGGGATTTCCCTTTCTTTTACTGCTTCTTATGTTTTGCTATTATCATATAGAAATGCTGTTGATTTTTGAGAGTTTATTTTGTAGCCTGCAACTTTGCTGAAGCTGTTGTCTCAATTAGTATTGATGATTCCCTGGGGTTTTCCAAGTGGATCATCATAACATCAGCAAGCAGGGACAGTGTTATCTCCTCTCTACAGATGAAAATCTGATATCTAAAGAAGGAAAGTGTTTTGCCGAAGGCCAAAGAAATAATTACTTGCAGATCTCACCCTAATCCCAGGTCTTCTGACTCTTTGTTCAGTGCTCTTTGCTGTGTAACACTCTGTAGCTGATGCCTTGAAAGGACAAAGGTTACACTATTTTCATCAGAGCTGTAAGCTTTTGCCATATTTTCCTGGCTCTGTTTTTGGATTAAGGATTCTTTGATTACAGTATTTCTTCTGGAGATTTTCTAAAGCTGAACTTAAGAAAGTCCTGATTCCTCTTTCGTGATTCTCCCTCCTCCTTACCTTGGAATACCTAGTTATATCGATTTTTTTCCTAATTGTAACACAGCTTTTCTGTTTTCTGAATTTTTTGTTTTCCAATGCCAGTCCAGCACAGCTTGTGTAGATGCCCAAGACACTCTTGACTTGTTATGCTTTGAGAAATGACAACTCTGAATACAAAGAAACATAGAAAGACTTACTTGAACTGCTGCAGAGCCAAGGAGAAAAAATATGAACAGTGTAGTACTCCACAGTGTAAATGGAAAGAACATCAACCACAAAATAACCGAACGTAAATGATGCAGAATTACACAGAATAAGGAAGACTCCAAGGAAGAGATGGGAGACATATGGATTAAAAACATTACATGGGGCTCTCTGTTCTTGTCCTTAAGATTTCTGCTTTTAGGAGAGAAACTGTGCATTGAAAGATGCAACTATAACTATCTGACTTCACAAAAATAATCGAAAGCAAAGAAACTCGCTTGCTGGTAGGACAGAAATGCTGGCAGGTGGAGAAACGGATGGGTCATTTGATTTTTTTGAGGCCAAGTAAAAGACTTTACATTTGTCTCTGTCAAATTACATCTTATTATATTCAGCCCAGTGCCCTACCCTGTCAAACTCTTTTTGGATCTCAACTCTCTCATTCTGTGTTAACTACATTTCCCAGCTTTGTGGAATCAATCAATAATTAATTTTTAGGTATTTTTTATTGTAAACTATTTTTTAAAGTTTTATTGATGTTTTTAGATTATAAACATTTGCTGATTATTCTCACTTCATGAAAGGGCTCTTGTAAGAAAGAAAATTGTTAAGGAAAACTAAACAAAAATATAGTGACCTCATTTGAAAGTACGCATAGTATGTCTCACATAGCCCTCCTTCCCACCTTTCTATTTTTTCTTTTCTTTTTTTCAAATAATATTTGATTTTTCCTAATTATATGTAAGCCAAATTTTAGCATTTTTACAAAATTTTGAGTTCTGAAATTTTCTGTTCCTTCCTGTCTCCATTTCCTAAAATGGGGAAGCAATTTGATACAGTTTATATATGTGCAATCTTGTAAAACTATATTTCTATATTAGTCATAGTTGTGAAAGAAAAAAACAGACCAAAAGGGAAAAAAAATCATGAAAAAAAATAAAATGAAAAAAGTATGCTTCAGCCTGCATTCAGAGTCCATCAGTTCTTTATCTGGATGTGGCTAATATTTTCTCTTATGAATCCTTTGTAACTGTCTTGGATCATTGTGTTGATGAGAAGAGCTAAGTCCTTCATAGTTGATCATTACACAACGTTGCTGTTACTGTGTACAGTGTTTTGTTGGTTCTGATCATTTCACTTTGTGTCAGTTTGTACAAGTCATTCTAGGTTTTCCTGAAATTTACCTGCTTATTATTTCTTATTACACAATAGTATTTCATTACATTCATATACTACAACTTGTTAAGGCATTCCACAATTGATAGGCATACCCTTGATTTCCAACATTTTACCACCACGAAAAGAGCTGCTCTAAATATTTTTGGACATGTAGGTCCTTTTCTCTTTTTTATGTTCTCTTTGTGATACAGATCTGGTAGTACTATTGCTGGATCAAAGGGTATTCACATTTTGGTTGCCCTTTGAGCATAGTTCCATGTTGTTCTCTAGAATGGTTGGATCAATTCACAATTCCACCAGTAATGAATTAGGGTCCCAATTTTCTGACATCTTTTCTAACGCTTTCCCTTTTTTTAATCATATTAGCCAATCTGATAGGTATAAGGTGGTACCTCAGAGTTGTTTTAATTTGCATTTCTTTAATCAAAAGTGATTTAGAGCAAT
Source organism: Phascolarctos cinereus (assembly GCF_003287225.1). NCBI lineage: Eukaryota > Metazoa > Chordata > Mammalia > Diprotodontia > Phascolarctidae > Phascolarctos > Phascolarctos cinereus. The sequence goes on from NW_027556098.1 coordinate 388,200,595, forward strand.
TCTTCATGTGACCATAGATAGCTTTGATTTCTTCATTTGAAAACTGCCTGTTCATGTCCTTTGACCATTTATCAATTGGGGAATGGCTTGTCTTATAAGTTTGACTTAGTTCTCTCTGTATTGGAGAAATTAGGCCTTTGTCAGAAACACTTGCTATAAAGATTGTTTCCCAGGTTTCTACTTTCCTTCTAATCTTCGCTGCATTTATTTTGTGTCTGCAAAAGTTTTTAAATTTAAAGAATCAAAATTTTCTATTTTATATTTGTTAATGCTCTCTGTCTCTTGTTTGGTCATGAATTCTTTCCTTCTCCATAGATCTGACAGATAGAGTATTCCTTGCTTTTCTGATTTGTTTGTGGTATCACCCTTTATGTCTAAATAATGTACCCATTTTGACCTTTTCTTTTTTATGGTGCAAGATATTGGTCAATGCGTAGTTTGTGCATTATTGTTTTCAATTTTCCCAGCAGTTGTCGAACAGTGAGTTCTTCTACAAAGGCTGGGGTCTTTGGGTTTTTCAAACACTAGGTTACTATGGTCATTTACTACTGTGTCATGTATATCTAATCTATTCTACTGATGTACCACTCTATTTCTTAGCCAGTACCTGATAGTTTTGATGATTATTGCTTTATAATATAGTTTGAGATATAGTATTGCTAGGTCCCCTTCCTTCGTATTTGTTTTCTCTAATTCCTTTGATATTCTTGACTTTTTGTTCTTTCAGATGAATTTTGTTGTTATTTTTTCTAGCTCTATCAAGTAACTTTTTGGTAGTTTGATTGGTATGGTACTGAATGAGGAGTAAATTAGTTTAGGTGGAATTGTCATTTTTATTATATTGATTCAGCCTATCAATGAACAATTGATATTTTTCCAGTTGTTTAGATCTGATTTTATTTGTGTATAAAGTGTTTTGTAATTGTGTTCATATAGTTTCTGTGTTTGCCTTAGCACCAAGTATTTTATATTGTTAATAGTTATTTTAAATGGAATTTCTCTATCTCTTGCTACTGGGCTTTTTTTTGGTCATATAAAAAAGTGCTAATGATTTACATAGGTTTATCTTAAATATCCTGTAGCTTTGCTAAAGTTATTAATTATTTAAAGTAGTTTTAAAGTTGATTTTCTGAGTATACCATATTATCTGCAAAGAACGATAGTTTTATTTCTTCATTCCCTATTCTAATTCCTTTGATGTCTTTTTTTTTCTTATTGCTATAGCTAGCATTTCTAGTACTATATTGAATAGTAGTGGTGATAATGGGACTCCTTGCTTCACTTTTGATGTTTTGGAGATTCTTATTGGTTTCTAGCTTATCCCCATTACAAATAATGCCCGCTGATGATTTTAGATAGATACTGCCTATCATTTTAAGGAATGCTCTTTTTATTCCTGTGCTCTCTTGAATTTTTAATAGGAATGGGTGTTGCATTTTGTCAAAAGCTTTTACAGCATCTATTGAAATAATCATATGATTTCTGTTGGGTTTTTTATTGATATGGTCAGTCATGTTGACAGTTTTCCTAATATTGAACCAACCCTGCATTCCTGGTATAAATGCCACTTGGTCAAAGTATATGACCCTTGTGATACATTGCTGTGATCTCCTTGCTAGGATTTTATTCAAATTTTTAAAATCAATATTCTTTAAGGAAATTGGTCTATAGTTTTCTTTATCTGTTTCAGCTCTTCCTGGTTTAGGTATCAGTACCATATTTGTGTCATGAAAGGAATTTGGTAGGCTACTTTCCCTATTTTTCAAATACTTTGTATAGTATTAGAATTAATTGTTCTATAAATGCTTGGTATAATTCATTTGTGAACCCATCTGGCCCTGGGGATTTTTTCCTTAGAAAGTTCATTTTTGGCTTATTCAGGTTTTTTTTTCCTCTAAGATGGAGTTTCTGGTATTCTATTTCCTCATCTGTTAATCTGGGCAATTTATATTTTTGTAAATATTCATCAATTTTGTCTAGATTGTCAGATTTATTTGCATATGATTGGGCAAAATGTTTCCTAATGATTGCTTTAATTTCCTCTTCATTGGTGATTAGTTCACTCTTTTCATTTTTGATACTGGATATTTAGTTTTCTTCTTTCTTTTTTCAAAAATCAAATTAACCAGTAGCTTATTGGGGTTTTTTCTTATCTTGTTTTTTTTTTCTTAAAACCAGCTCCTTGTTTTATTTATTAGCGCAATAGTTTTCTTGCTTTCAATTTTTTTAATCTCACATTTGTTTTCAGGATTTCTATTTTTTAATTTGTAAGTTAATTTAATTTGTAAATTTGGGGATTTTAAATTTGTTCTTTTTAAAGTTTTTTTTTAGTTGCATGTCCATTGATATACTCTTTTTCTGTTTTGTTGATGTAAGAATTTAGAGAAATAAAAATTCCCTTAATTATTGCTTTGAGTGTATCCCATAAATTTTGGTATATTGTCTCATTGTTGTCATTCTTTTTAATGAAATTGATTGTTTCTATGATTTGTACTTTGTCCCACTTATTATTTAGGATTAGATTATTTAATTTCCAATTAATTCCACTGCCCTTTGTTGAATGTAATTTTTATTGCATTATGATCTGAAAAGGATACATTTAATATTTCTGCCTTTATATATTTGCTTTTGAAGTGTTTGTGCCCTAGTGCATGGTCATTTTTACACAGGTGCCATGTGCTGCTGAGAAAAAGGTATATTCTTTTCTGTTCCCATGAAATCTTCTCCAAAGGTCTCTCATATCTTACTTTTCTAAGATTCTCTTCATCTCCTTAGTTTCTTTCTTGTTTATTTTTTGGTTAGATTTATCAAGTTCTGCGAGGGGACAGTTGAGGTCCCCCCTGGTATAGTATTGCTGTCTCTTTCTTTCTGTAACTCACCTAACTACTTCTTTAAGAATTTGAATGCTATACTGTGTGGCGCATATATGTCTAGTATTGATATTACTTCATCGTCTATGGTATCTGTTAGCAAGATGTACTTTTCCTTCCTTATCTCTTTTAATTAAGTCTATTTTTGCTTTTGCTTTGTCTGAGATCAGGATTGCTACCCCTGCTTTTTTTTTTTTACTTCAACTGAAGCATATTAGATTCTGCTCCAGCTCCTTACCTTTACTTCAGAGTAAAGTGTGTCTGTCTGCTTCAAGTGTGTTTCATTTACTACACTAAAGCTTTTGATTGCGTGGATCACAACAAAATGTGGCAAATCCTCAAAGGGTGTACCAGATCATCTTGTCTCCTGAATGATCTGTATGTGGTCCAGCAACTTAACTTTGAACAATTGTTTGGTTTAAGCTTGGAAAAGGAGTACAATGATACTGTATATTGTCACCTTATTTATTTAACTTATATGCAGAGTATAGCATGTGAAAAATACCACGCTGGACAAGTAAAAGGCCAGAATTAAGATTGCTGGGAGAAATAGCAGCAATCTCAAAAATGCAGACTATACCACTCTAATGTCAGAAGTATAAAACAATTAAGAACCTTCTTGTTGAAGGTAAAAGAAGAGAGTGTAAAAGCTGGCTTGAAGCTTAACATCAAATAAAACTAAGATCTTGGCAACTGGTCCGATCGCTTTCTAGCAAATATAGGGAGAATAAATAGAAGCAGTATCAGATTTTATATTCTTTAGCTCAAAAATCACTGCAGGTGGCAGCTGGAGCCATCAAATTAAGACTCTAGCTCCTTGAAAGGAAAGTTATGGCAAGTATGGACAGCATACTAAAAAGCAGAGACATCACCTTGCTGACAAAGGTTCATATAGTCAAAACTATGGTTTTTCCAGTAGCAATGCATGACTCTGAGAGTTGGGCTATAAGGAAAGCTGAGGACCACAGAATCATCACTTTTGACTTGTGGTGCTGGAGAAGACTTTTGAGAGTCCTTTGGACAGCAAGGAGAGCAAATCAGTCAATACTTAAAGAAAATAATTCAGACTACTCATTGGAAGGACAAATACTGAAGCTGAAACTTAAATACTTTGGCCACATAGAAGATAGGACTCATTGGAAAAGATCTTGATGATAAAAAAGGTTGAAGGTAAAAGGAAAAGGGGACACAGAGGATGGAATGGATAGGTAGTATCATGGAAACAATGAACGTGAGCTTGGACAGACTTCAGAAAATAATGGAGGATAGAAGGGCCTATAGCCTATAGCACTCCATAGGAGTGCTATGGTCCATGGAGTCACAAAGAGCTGGACATGACTGAACAACTGAACAACAATAATACTTTTACCACCTAAGCCAACTAGGCTTTTGTGGCATGGCCAAGGCTGAGGTGCAAAACCTTGGGGTTTTGTAGATAAACTCTTGATTATAATATTGTTTAGCATTGAACTGGAATGTCCGAGAGTCAGAATTTTCTGGGTTTTCTCTGTTGAGCACTGTTTTATTATATCCTAGGGAAACTAAGGGGATGAGGAAAGAGATAATACCTCTTCCAAAACTCCTTTGATTTCACAGAATCACTGGATTTTTTTTATATGGAAGGGATCTCAATAGCCACCTAGTCCGTCACATACTTGGAAAGGAATACCACTACAACATACCCCAAAAGCCTCTAGCCTCTTCTTGAAGACCTCCAGAGAAGAGAATCCTTTAACTCCTGGAACTGACCATTCCACTTATGAACAGTTCTAATCATTAGCAAGCTTTCCTGACATCAGGTCTAAATTGGGGGCATCTAATTAGTGCAATGGATAGAGTCAGGAATAGAGTCAGTGGACCTAAAATCAGGAAGACCTGAATTCAAATCTGGCCTCAAACACTAATTGTGATCCTGGGAAAGTCACTTCATTTCTCTTTCCCTCAGTTGCCTGATGTGTAAAATAGCAGTAATAATAGTACTTACCTCCCAGAGTTGTTGTGAGTATCCAGTGAGATAGCAATTATACAGGATTTAGCACAGTACCTGGCACATAGTAAGCACTATATAAATGTTAGCTATTATTATTAAATTGGACTGTTTAACTCTTCCACCCGTTGTTCCTGATTCTTCCCTCTGGGACCAAATAAAACAGGTATAATCTGGGTGCCACATGATAGCCCCTCAAATTCTTGAAGACAATTGTCATGATAGGTATGTGTGTTTCAATATATCTGAAGATACAGATATATATTGAGATCATACATGTGTATTTCTGTATATATCATGTATATTTAACATTACACTGTCCTCTCACTTTGAGTTTACTCGACCTTCCAACTCCTTTCTAATTGTAAATGTCTCCTTATCTATTGGCTGCTTCCCTTGGATTATAATATTATAATACATATTAATAATACTTGTTATTCTCCTATTATCTTCTTTTGCTTTGATAGCTGGATTCCTGAGAGGGGGGAAGTAATATAAACTTTTTTTACTCTACTTGTCTCACTTCATGCTTAATCTCTTATAATCTTGCTTCTGACCTCATCATTCAACAGAATCTATTCTTTTCATTGTTACCAGTGACCTTTTTTTCACCTCACATATAAAATGTATTTTCATCTAAATGCCAGTATAGTTTTAGTCATGTACCTATCATCTCATCAAGACAGATAACACTACCAGTAATTTTTTGGATTAAAACAAGTATCATACATTTCAGTATTACTATTATGTTTTCATGGCCACCTTGATTCTCACATAGAACTGAAATGGACCATGAGATTAAATGCTTTTGATCTCTTTAGGAGGATCTTTTTAATTTAATATTTTATTTCCCCCCCTCTAATTACATATAAAACAATTTTAAGGTTTTCAAAAATTTTCTTGAGTTCTGATTTTTCTCCCTCCCTCCCCTTCACACGTCATTGAGAAGTCAAATGATTTGATATGGGTGATATATGTGTAGTCATGCAAAACATCTTTCCATGTTAGTTGTGTTGTGAAAGAAAACACAGCCCCCCCAAAAAAAAAACCCAACAAGAAAAATAAAGAAAGTAAAGAAAAAATATGCTTCAATCTTCCTTGAGACTCCATCTGTTCTTTCTCTGGAGAGCGATAGCATTTTTTATAAGTCCTTCAGAGTTGTCTTGGATCATTGTATTGCTGAGGATAGCTAAGTCATTCACAGTTGATCATCATACAATATTGTTCTTGCTGTATACAGTGTTCTCTTGGTTCTGCTCATTTCACTTTACATCAGTTTATGTAAGTCATTCCAGATTTTTCTGAGAGCATACTGCTCATCATTTCTTATAGCACAATAGTATTCTGCTTGTGATCTCTTAACTGCTAAATCTAACAGCCTTTTTCTCAGTCCTCACCCTTCTGTACTTTTCTATAGGATTTGGCACTTCTGAATACTTTCTCTTCGTTAGATTTTTGTGACACTGTTCTCTCTTGGTTTCCTCATGGTCTGACCACTTCTGACTGCTTTGCTGGATCATCATGCATGTTCCATCCTCTGTGTGTGAGTACACCCCAAGACGGTGTCTTGAATCCTCTTCTTCTCTCTTTCTACACACAATCTCATAGTGGTATCATAATGTGATATGGGTTCAGCTATCATCCCTATGTGATCAGTTCCAGACCACGTATCCAAACCCAGTCTCTCTTTTGAATTACGGTTCCGCAGAACAAACTAACTATTGGACATCCCCAACTGTCCTAGGGGATTTTCAAACTAAATACATCCAAACCATTCATCATTTTCCCATTCCTGAAAAAAGTTCTTCCTTCTTTCTAATATCCCTATTTATACTAAGGGATCCACCCATTTTCACAGTCAATGAGGCTCACGATTTCAGTGTCATCTTCAACTCTTTTCTTGCATTTATTCTGTGTATCTTTGTCCTTTTACCTTGGCAGCATCTCTCAGATCCCCCTGCCTCAAATCTCTCCCCACTCCAATCCATCCCATCCTCAGTTGCTGAGGTGATTTTTCCAAAGCAAAGCTCTAACCATGTTGCCTTTCTTCTGCTCAGTAACCTCCAGTGACTCCTGTTACCTCCAGGATCAAATACAGCCCTTTGTTTAGCGTTTATAACTCTTAATAACCTGACCCCTTCCCACCTTTTGGTCTTGTTCAGGGGTGGGGAACCGGCAGCCTTGAGGCCACATGTGGCCTTTGTTTTCAGTCCTCCGGACAGCCATTGTATTGATCATAGTTCTTAAACCTTTCAAAATTGTTTTTCTTTATAATGTAGTTATTGTGTAAAGTGCTTTCCTAGTTCTGCTTATTTGACTATTGGTTCATATGGGATTTCCCAATTTCCTCTAAAATTATCCATTTATTATTTCTTTTTTCTTTTTTTCCCTTTTAAAAAATAATCAATTAATTATTTTTAGTTTTCAACATTCACTTCCCTAAGATTTTGAGTTCCAAATTTTCTCCCTATCTCTCCCCTTCCCCCACCCCAAGATGGCGTGTAAATTTATATGGGCTCAACATATAACATTCACATAAAACCTATTTTCACATTAGTTGTGTTGTAAGGAAGAATTAGAGCCAATGGGAGAAACTACAAGAAAGAAGAACCAAAAAATAAGAGAGAGAGCACAAATAATATGCTTCCATCTGCATTGAGACTTCATAGTTCTTTTTCTGGATGTGGACAGCATTTTCCATCATGAGTCTTTTGGAGTTGTCTTAGAACCTTGCCTTGCTAAGAAGAGATAAGTCTATCAAAGTTCATCATCACACTGTGGCTGTTACTGTGTACAATGTTCTCCTGGTACTGCTCACTTCAGTCAGCATCAGTTCATATAAGTCTTTCCAGGTTTTTCTGAAGTCCACCTGCTCATCATTTCTTATAGCACAATAGAATTCCATTACATTCATATACTACAACTTGTTCAGTGATTCCCTAGCTGATGGGCATCTCTTCAATTTCTAATTCTTTGCCACCACAAAAAGAGCTGCTATAAATATTTTTGTATATGTGGGTCCTTTTCCCATTTGTATGATGTCTGTGGGATACAGACCTAGAATATTGCTGGGTCAAAGGGTATGCATGGTTTTATAGCCCTTTGTGCATAGTTCTAAATTGCTCTCCGGAATGGTTGGATCAGTTCACAACTCCACCAACAATGCATTAGTGTTCCAATTTTCCCACATCTTCTCCAACATTTATCTTTTTCCTGTTTTGTCATGTTAGCCAATCTGAGAGGTGTGATGTGGTACCTCAACATTGTTTTGATTTCCATTTCCTTAATCAATAGTCATTTAGAGCATTTTTACATAGGATTATAGATAGCTTTAACTTCTTCCTCTGAAAACTACCTGTTCATATCCTGTGACCATTTGTCAATTGGGGAACATTTCATTATTTCTCATGGCATAATAATATTCCAATACATTTGTTTAGCCAACCCTCAATTTATGGGCTCCTGTTAGTCCCCACACCCACCTCCCACTTTTTTTTTTTTTTTGGCTACTACCAACAGAGCTGTATTCTAGGGAAAATATTCACTCCAATTTTATGTGATAGATAATTGCTGCTGAATAACTCTGTCATAACACAGTTTGCAGAAGTTAAAACCTCAGTTTTATTATGCTTAAGCACAGGTGTAGACTCAGAAAAATAACCCTAAACTTTGATTAGGATTCCAACAAAGCTTTTTATAGACTAAATTTATGTCAGAGAGAGAAAGAAATATCTTTTTAAAAAAAAACAACAACAACAATTTCACACATTTCTTTTAGGTCATAAAGGTTAGAAAAGAAGAAAATCATAATCTCATACTTCCTCCAATGTCATTAAGTTTGAACCAACTGAGTTAAGTAACAATAAGTTGCAAAATTAAACACTAAGTTTGCAAAATTTGACACTACAAAACTACAAAGCTATATTTAAAGAATTTATAATGGGCTAAATAAGGGGGGAGATTTATATGCCAAAAGACAACCATAGGGTCAGTGTTGGGTCAGATCCTTCTATAAATAAAATTAGTTAAATCATCTTGGGAGAGTTTAATTAAAAATTTGTAGATGCTATATCCTCTTTGTCCTCTTTTAGTTTCTTGTCACAAGAATGTCAAAAATCTTCCCGTAATATTATCATCCCATGAATCAGGTTTTAGCCAAGTAAGGGTACTATTAATAGGAGATAGTTTTCAATCAGTCAAATATTCAGGAGAAATAGCCCTGAGCCTCAAATAATAAAAGTTAATAAAAAGGAAATAAAAGTTCTCATAACAGTTCTTATAAATATTTTTGTAAATATACATTCTTTTTCTCTTTCTTTGATCTCTTTAGGGTATATGCCTAGTTGTAATATCACTGTGTCAAAATGTATGTACACTTTAGTGACTTTTTGGGCATAGTAGCAGATTTTCAGCTGACATTTCTGGGCATATTCACATTATCCTACCTAATGTACTCTATGTTTCAAACAAACTGAATAATCAACAATCAATGCATTTAAAAAGTATCTACCAAGTGCTATTGCTAGATATTAGTGATACAAAGAAAAAGGCTAACATCCCTAGTCCTTAAGGAGCTTATATTCTAACATATGCAAATAGATTTATACAAAACACATACATTGTGTTGTACAAGCAAGGTACAAATAGCCTTGGGAGAGGAGGTAGTTAACAGCTAGGTGGTAGGGGTGGGGGGAGTAACCAGGAAAGGTCTCATGCAAAAAGTGGAACTTGAGCTGAGTCTTGAAGGAAACCAGGAATCTTAAGGAGCAGAAGTGAGAAGAAAGTGTATTACTTACATGGAGAAGAACTAGGGGTATTTTGAGACTCAAATGAGATAATGGATATAAAGCACTTTGTGAGCCATAAAATGCTACATAAATATCAGTTATTGTTCTTATTATTAGCTGACAGTAACCAATCCTCCAGTCTGATAGTGATATCATTCTCTGATCCTTCTACTGAGGGCAGAAGCTGCTATTGAGCTCAAGAAATGTTTATAGGGCAATACAAGGATATCCTGGAGAAAGAAGAAGAAGGAGAAGGAGGAGAGGAAGAAGAAATAGCAACATTGCCCAGTTCAAACTGGCTGGTTAGATACACAGGGGGCAGCTACTACTATTCACCCTTCATTGTTGAAGATTGTTGTTCACCCTTCATTCTTGAATGAATCCTTTTTTTTTATAATTTTTAAAAATTTTTAGGCAATGGGGTTAAGTGACTTGCCCAGGGTCACACAGCTAGTAAGTGTCAAGTGTTTGGTCTGAGGCTGGATTTGAACTCAGGTCGTCCTGACTTCAGGGTCAGTGCTCTGCACCCTTCATTCTTGAAGAGGACCAATGACATCATGAGGGTACTGTCCTGACTTGCAAGTGATTTGGATTTAAGTGAGACAGAGCTGTGCTAGGTCATCAACCTCACTCTCCCCTCCAGAGTCATCTGAGTCCACTCAGAAGACTATGATAAGTCAAGACAACTGGTGATGGCCCAGACTGAAGAGATTATTTGCCTTTTGAATACTGCAAACAGCAGAAATGCAGTAATGAATAAATGCAGTAGACAAGGATAGTAACAGTAACGGAGTGACAGCAGAGAGACCATTAATAAACCTCGTTCTAAACATACACAAGGAAACAAGGGTGAAGGTAGAAACCTGGTACAGGTAACAGTGGAGAGATAGACAAGGGGTGTTATGGACAGAACCTCATGACAGCCTGCCTACAGGTGAATCCATGCTTCTTTTGTGGGACTGCATTACATCAAGGGAGAATACATGAAAGGGAGGGAGAGGGACAGGAGGCTAGAGAGGAGTGAGTGAGGTACTGGAGTCAAATCAAGGGCTAGCAGTGAGGGGATGGTCACCTTGGTGATCTCAGAAAGAGAAAGACCTACAGAGGAGTGGGTGAGGAGGGAGAAAATATTAAAGAGGGAGCGGAAAGGAAAGAGACCTTACTTTGGAATTAGAAGGGACCTCCACTGATGAATGCTCCTATGGGTGAAGAAAGAGGGTGAAGTGAGATGAGGACCTTACCCTGGATGAGGTGTGAGGGATTTGGTGCTTGAAAAGTCTGCTTGTGGGGAGGGAGAAGTTCAAACACCTAGGGACAACTGAAGCCTAAAGTAGTGGGAGAGTGTAGACACAGGGAGGAAATTTACAGGCAAATGTAAAAAGAAAAAAAAAAGATCAATAAGAGAGGGTACAAATCAGTGATGGGCTGCATAATCAGAGATGTGGTGGGGGAGGAGGTCTACCATGGAGCAATGCCATCTCTAATACCTACAGTAATTGGCATTGTTCTGGAAGTGAGGCACAATAGAAAAGAGGAGTCTTAAAATGTTTATTTAAAAAGAGAAAAAAACAACTAACCTGCTGAAAAAGTCTGACTTTGTATGCAGTGTTTCATAGCCATAGTCCCTCACTTCCGTGAAGAAGTATGAGGAGGTGCCTTCACATACCTCTTTCTTCTTTGAGACCAAAATTAGTTATTTTAATTTTGAAGCATTCAGTTTTAATTTATTTTGTTGTTGTTCTTTCCATTTCCATTGTTGTAGGCACTGTGTATGTTCTTTTCCTGGTTCTTCTAACTCAGATTTGTATCCACCATATGCCTTTCAGATGTCTTCTGAGTAAGATGAAACAGCAGGCATTTATTTAGCACTTTCTGTATGAAGATCTTGCCAGTGGGAGAAAAGGACTCATTTGGCAAAGGAATAGTTCCAGGATGAAAAAGTCACAGGGACCAATGGGTGTACAAGGCTATGAAGGCCTCAGGGAGGGAGGGAAATTTCAGGGTGAGAAGGCAGCTGGGGTCTGGTGAAAAAGGGCGGGAAGTCAGAAGGCAATCTGAGAGGGGCCACTTCAGGTGAGAGACTTCTTTAAATGTGGTGAAAAGTGTTCAAGAGAGCTGGCTGTTGGGACTGCGAGCAACCTAGAGGCATATAAAGGGCTACAGTCTCCTAAATGTGGTTTAGCTTGGAAGATGTAGTGAGAGGATCAAGGAACTTGGAGTTCAAACTCAAATTTATGGCTTCTTTGGGCATTCCTGAGTTTTATGGCATTGGACATGTTTAACCTGTTTAAGGCTCAGTTTTCTGCTTTGTGAAATGAGAACAGTAATATTTACACTGCCTACCTGTCAGGATTTTTAAGAGGAAAGAACTTTTCAATCTTTATTTTTATATAATTTTATTGATGTGTTTTATCTGAACACAAAGTCCCCACACATCCAAATAATCCACTTTACTTAGCCCATTCCCCCCAAAATGGCCTAATTAGCAGTATGCTACTTGGACTAGCCATTTGAAATGACCAGAGTTTTGTTGTATTTCCACTTACTTATATCATTGTAGTTGTGTTAAATAAATCCATGCGACTTTTGTTTTTAAATCAAATTGATTTTTAACACACCTTACTCCAGTGAGGCTTTCCTTAAAACAAAGACTTTAAAAGAAAAAAACAGTTAAGCAAGTCCAAGCAATAGTTGGAACGTTTCCATAGGCATATGCAAAGTTCCCTATCTCTCCAGTGGAAAAGAAGGAAATGCACTTTCTTATGTCTTCTCCAGTGCCAGGCTTGGCCAATTACACAATTGGTCAGTTATACAACTTTCAATTTTATTTTGTTGTTCTTTGAATTTGTATTATTTTAGTTATTTTGTGTTATTTTCCTGGTTCTACTTATTGAACTCTTTATCAGGGCATTCAACACCTTCAATATTTCTCTGAACTCTTCATGATTTGTCATTTCTTATGGCACAGTAATATTTCATTATATTCATATGCAATAATTCTTTTAGTCATTATCTAATTCATGGGCATTGATGTTGCTTCCATTGATGTCTACTATCACAGAAAGTACTGCTATGAATGTTTTGGAAAAAGTGGTAACTTCCTTTCCATCTGCCCCCTTGGGATCTCTGAGTCAAAAGGTAAGGGCCTTTTTTTTTTCATTTTTAGCATGGAATAAAGAGCAATTAGATGTTTTTTTAAAAATAAATTTTTATTACTGTCCTTTTTTTTGCTTTCTAGTGTTTTTGGTAGTATTTGATTTTTTCCTAATTATATCTAAAGACAATTTTTAGCATTCATTTTTGCAAGATTTTGAGTTCCAAATTTTTCTACTTCCCCCCACTACTTCCCCTCATCCTAAAATGGCAAGCAATTTGATACAGGTTATATATGTGCAATCATGTAAAACATATTACCATATTAGTTACAGTTGTGAAAGAAGAAACAGACCAAAAGGAGGAAACACACACACACACACACACACACACAAAGTGAAAAAAGTATTCTTTAATCTGCATTCTGAGTCCATCAGTTCTTCATCTTGATAGCATATTCCATTATGAGTGCTTTGTTAATTATCTTAGACTGTTGTGTTGCTGAGAAGAGCTAGATCATTCATAGTTGATCATCACACAATATTGATGATACTGTGTGCAGTGTTTTCCTGATTCTGCTCGTTTCACTTTATATCAGTTTGTAGAAGTCTTACCAGGTTTTTCTGAAATCTACCTGCTCATAATTTCTTATTACATAATAATAGTATTCCATTAATTCACATGTCACAATTTGTTCAGCCATTCTCCAAGTGATGGGCATCCCCCCAATTTCTAATATTTTGCCACCTCAAAAAGAGCTGCTAGAAATATTTTTGCACATGTAGACCTTTTCCCCTTTTTCGTGATCTCTTTGGGATATAGATCTAGTAGTGGTATTGCTGGATCAAAGGGTATGCATAATTTTATAGCCCTTTGGGCATAGTTCTTAATTGCTGTCCAGAATGGTTAGATCAGTTCACATCTCCACCAGCAGTGCATTAGGGTCCTGATTTTCCTACGTCCTCTCCAACATTTATCATTTTCCTTTATGTCATATTAGCCAATCCAATAGGTGTGAAGTGGTACCTCAGAGTTGTTTTAATTTACATTTCTCTAATCAGTAGTGATTTAGAGCACTTCTTCATATGATTGTAGATAGCTTTGATTTTGTCATCTGAAAACTGCCTGTTCATATCCTTTGGCCATTTATCACTTGGGGATTGTATTTTTATAAATTTAACCCAGTTCTCTCTGTATTTGAGAAATGAGGCCTTTATCAGAGATATTTGCTGTAAAGATTGTTTCCCTGCTTTCTGGTTTCCTTCTTTTTTTAATAATTAGTTTATTTAATTTTAGTTTTCAACATTCACTTCCGTAAGATTTTGAGTTTTAAATCCTCTCCCCTTGCCTCTCCTCCCCCTCCCTAAGATGGCATGCAATCTGATACAGGCTTTACTTATACATTCATATAAAAACATATTTTCCCATTAGTCATAATGTAACGAACAATTAGAGCTAATGGGAGGAACCACGAGAATGAAGCAATAAAGCAAAACAACAAAGGAAAAGGAGAGCAAATAGTATGCTTCCATCTGCATTCAGACTCCATAGTTCTTTGTCTGGATGTGGATAACATTTTCCATCATGAGTCTATTGGAGTTGTCTTAGATCCTTTGCATTGCTGAGAAGAGCCAAGTCTGTCAAAGTCAATCATTGCACAGTGTGGCTGTTATTGTGTACAACATTCTCCTGGTTCTACTCATTTCACTCTGCATCAGCCCATACGAGTCTTTCCAGGTTTTTTCTGCAGTCCGCCTGCTCATCATTTCTTATACCACAATAGTATTCCATTACATTCATATACCATAACTTGTCCAGCCATTCCCCAATTGATGTTCTGCTTTCCTTCTAATCTTGATTGCACTGACTTTGTTTGTGCAAAAGTTTTTTAATTTAATATAATCAAAATTATCTATTTTACATTCTGTAATGCTCTCTCTCTTGTTTGGTCATGAATTCTTCCCTTCTCCGTAAATCTGACAGGTAGACTCTTCCTTGCTTTTCTAGTGTGCTTATGGTATCACCCTTTATGTTTAAGTAATGTATTTAATGTCAGCCAGACTGAACTAGCCCCTAACCTGTGGATGCCCTGAGCCAAACATAGCAGGCTAGAGACAGAAGAGTCAGGAATCAAACAGAAGTTTAATTTCAAAGTGAGGAAAATGACTTGCAAGCAAGGGAGCAGATTAGATCCATGTGCCAGGGCCTTGCCCTTAGTGGGGACACCTGCTTTAGTGTGGCTGAACCTTGATTTACGTACTTGTGGCTAGACAAAAAGTCAAACAATGCAGTATAGCAACAGTAGTGAGGCACAATAGCAAGAGGGAGGCGAGGTTGTCTAGTGATAGAAGTCTGTTTATAGCAGGGCTTCGTGTCTGGGCCTCTTGGTGCTTGCTTGCAGTCAGAGACCATCGGTTCCAGAAGGTGAGCACAAAGGATTGTTGTTATGCCAAGCTCAGGGCACAGCTTGCTTGCTGGGCCTTAGCTCTAGAAAATGGGGTGTCTCAATAGTATCTTGACATTTCCCTCTTTTGGCCAAAGTGAGGAGGTCTGAAAGAACCCCTGCCCTTCTGGCCAATAAAGGAGAGGTAGATATAAGCCAAAATGCCATAAGCGGCCAGTAGGGCCAGGACAAGATATTGAGTTGAATACCTTGTCTAACCATTGTTTGCTTGCAAGCAGAAAAGAGAGGGAGGCCAAGAATATAGAGGGAGAAAATGCCAACACATTTTTGAATCGGGGCCTTGGTGGTTGGGCGCATAACAAAAGGGAAGAGGAAAAAATCTAGGACAATATACACAGCCCTCAACCAGAATATTGGGGCAGCTATCTTATCTGGATGTGGGCTGCTTCTGGGTCCATACTAGACAAACCTCGAGGTCCCCAGGGGTTTCTGTCGTCCACTCAGGAGCAGAGGTTTTCTTCAGATGATCCAGGAGTCTACACCTATGCCAAACTTGGCAGCTGTGGTAGTAATCAGGAGGACCTGGTAGGGGCCCTTAGCTTGAGATGTACAATAGTGAAAACTCCCTGCATCTATCTTTGAATCTGAGTTTCTGGTCAGCATCCTTGCTTAAAGGCCTCTAAACAGCACATAGAGATGCTACAGTTTCCTAGACATGCAGGGCTAGTTTCAAACAATGCAGTAAGGCTTTCTCACAATTCCCATAATTGCAAAATTACATTGTCAGGTCACATTAATGTCACATTACAGATCAAACTACTTGGAGGGTTCAAAATGAAATAGTTTTGAGAAGGGAGATTTACATGTCACCAAGATAACCAAAAAAACTTAAACATGAACCATGCAAAGCAATCTAATAATTATCACCAATATTAACTAACATCAAGTCTCCTTGTATCCATTTAATTCTTTATTTTTGTTTGTTTGGTTTTTTTTTAAAATATTTGGCTAGGTAATGGGGTTAAGTGACTTGCCCAGAGTCACACAGCTAATAAGTGTTATGTATCTGAGGCCGGATTTGAACTCAGGTCCTCCTGAATCCAGGGCCGGTGCTCTATCCACTGTGCCATCTAACTTCCCCCTATCCATTTAATTCTTAATATCCATTCTTAATATCCATTTAATCAGCACATTTTGAGTCCCAGATGTCTCATGTAGCTATCTGGTCTCTGATATCTTTTTTTTTTTTAAACAATAGGCTTTATTTTCAGAATAGCTCTAAAGGGGGCTCTGCTTTTCTGGTTCCAAATCTAGAGGTTCCTAGATAATTCTGACTCAATATAATTTAGTGCAGTCACTTAAATTTGGTTCTTCAATCTTGAAACTACAGAGAATTTAAATTCATACACCACTGGCTGTTTCTATACTTGTCTAAATCCTGTACCTGATATAAGAATCTTTTAAAAATTTTTGAGGGTCCAACCATAAAATGAGCTCTTCTGTCTTTTAAAATTATCAGACAGGTACTTTAATAATGGGAAAATAATTTCACTTTCTTTACCATTATCCATATAATTCATATGTAAAATCATAATCCAGGTTTGAGAACTTACTACTAAAACATACTCAAAGCCTGAATTTCCATGATAGATAGATTTGGAAGCCAATCATATAACCCTTTTGCTTTCTCAAAATTTACTCTTTGATTTAGTTAGAAAATTTTTACATTACATCTTTGTCTTATCATTTCCCCCTTAAGATATAATCCCTATATTTTAATTAAATAGGTTAAAATTGTAAAATGTTCATACTTGCAATCTGTTATAGTACCTTAGAGATGTTCCAGTATCTATTGTTTAATAGATTTAGTATTGTTCTTACAAAACTTCTTGATTATAGAAATTTGCTATAAAAGGAGAAGAAGGGATATAGTTATAACAATATAATGGAGTGATCAACTCCCTTAGCTCTGTTTCATTCCAGGCATGAGTCTTATCTGACAGCGAATCATGTAGGCACTTTAGCCTGACAGTCACCCCATGGTATGAGTCACTGGAGGCATTATTATGTCCATTTTACAGATGATGAAACTGAAGCTGAGGGAGGTGATACAGTCTCACTCAAGGTCACGTAGTTAAAGTAAAGGGCAGCACCAACTTGCCGCATTTCTTTTTCTTTTTTTTTTTTTGTTAAATGGGTAAGAATACTTTTTTTTCCAGTTAGTGTTTTATTTTTCTTTAGTTACATGAAAAAATATTTTTTTTTGGCAAGGCAGTGGGGTTAAGTGACTTGCCCAGGGTCACACAGTTAGTAAGTGTTATGTGTCTGAGGTCAGATTTGAACTCAGGTGCTCCTGAATCCAGGGCCAGTGCTCTATCCACTGCACCACCTAACTGCCCCTAAAAATAATTTTTAACATTCGTTTTTAAAACTTTGAGTTCCAAATTCTCTCCCTTCCTCCCTTCCTCCCTCCCATTGAGAAAGCAAGCAATTCTATATAGTTTATACATGCATAGTCATGCAAAATATTTCCATATTTCCATTAATTAATTCCATATTAATATTTCATATTAATTAAGTTGTTAAAGAAAACGTAGACCAAGAAAAAAAAGAAAAGAAAAGTAAATAAAGAGAAAAAAGTATGCTTCCATCTGTATTCAGACACTATTAGTTCTTTCTCTGGGAATAGGTAGTATTTTTCATCATAAGTCCTTCAGAGTTGTCTTAGAATGGTCATTGTATTGTTGAGAATAGCTAGGTCATTCACAGCTGGTTATCTTACAATACTGCTATTACTTTGTACACAGTACGTTTCACTTTGCATCAGCTCATGTAAGTCTTTCCAGGTTTTCTGAGAGCATCTTGTTCATCATTTCTTATAGCACAATAATATTCCATCATAATGATGTATCAGTTTGTTCAGTCATTCCTCAGTTGATGGGCATCCCCTCAATTTCCAAGTCTTTGCCACCAGAAAAGAGCTGCTATAAATATTTTTGTATATGTAAGTCCTTTTCTTTTTTTTTTTTAATCTCTTTTGGGATACATAGTAGTCGTATTGCTAGGTCAAAGGGTATGTGTGGTTTTATAGCCCTTTGGGCATAGTCCCAAATTGCTCTACAGAATGGTTGAATCAGTTCACAACTCCACCAACAGTGCATTAATATCTCTTTTTCCCCACATCCCCTCCAATATTTCTCATTTTCCTTTTCTGTCCTATTAGCCGACCTAATAGGTAAGAGGTAGTACCTCAGAATTATTTTAATTTGCATTTCTCCAGTCGTTAGTGAGTTAGAGCATTTATTCATATAGCTATGGATAACTTTCATTACTTCATCTAAAAAGTGCTCATATCTCTTGATCATTTATCAGTTGAGGAATGGCTCTTATTTTCATAAATTTGACTCAGTTCTCTATATGTTTGAGAGAGGAGGCCTTCATCATGGAAACTTGCTTCAGTATTTTTTTCACAGTTACATTTGCTAACTGTATTTCTCCCCATCCTATTACCTCTCTGCCCCACTTATTCTATTCTCTCTTTCCTTTCACCCTGTCCCTCCTGAAAAGTATTTTGCTTCTGACTACCTCCTCCCCCAATCTGCCCTCCCTTCTATAACACCCCTCTATCCTCTTCCCCTCCTACTTTCCTGTAGAGTAAGATAGATTTCTATACCCAATTGAGTGTGTATATTATTCTCTCTTTGAGCCAGTTCTGATAAGAGAGGTTCACTCACTCCCCTTCACCTCCCCCATCTTCCCCTCCACTGTAAAAACTTTTGCTTGCCTCTCGTATATGAGATAATTTACCCCATTTTACCTCTCCCTTTTCCTTTCTCCCAGTAAATTCCTCTCTCACACCTTAATTTTATTTTTTAGATATCCCTTCATATTCAACTCACTCCTGCTCCCTCTGTCTATATATACTCTTTCTAACTGCCCTGATAATGAAAAAAGTTCTTGTGAGTTACAAGTATCATATTTCCATGTAGGAATGTAAGCAGTTTAATCTTATTAAGTCCTTTATGATTTCCCTTTCCTGTCTACTTTTTATGCTTCTCTTGAGTCTTGTATTCGAAAGACAAATTTTCTATTTAGCTCTTGTCTTTTCATCAAGAATGCTTGAAAAGTACTGTATTTCATTGAATTTCCATTTTTTTCCCTGAAGGATTATACTGAGTTTTGATGGGTAGATGATTCTTGGTTGTAATCCTATCTCCTTTGCCTTCTGGAATATTATATTTCAAGCCCTCTGATCCTTTAATACAGAAGCTGCTAAGTCTTGTGTTATCCTGACTGTGGCTCCATGATACTTGATTTTTTTGGCTGTTTGTAGTATTTTCTCCTTGGCCTGAGAGCTATGGATTTTTTTTTTAGGCAATTGTGGTTAAGTGACTTGCCCAGGGTCACACAGCTAGTAAATGTCTAGTGTTTGGTCTGAGGCCAGATTTGAACTCAGGTCCTCCTGACTTTAGGGTCGATGCTCTATCTGCTGCACCACCAACTGCCCCCAGACCTCTGGAATTTGGCTAAAATATTCCTGGGAGTTTTACTTTTGCAATCTCTTCCAGGAGATAATCAGTGTATTCTTTCCATTTCTATTTTAACCTCTGGTTCAAGAATTTCAGGGCAGTTTTTCTTGATAATTTCTTGAAAGATGATGTCTAGGTTCTTTCTTTGATCATGGCTTTCAGGTCCAATAATTTTAAAATTATCTCTCCTGGATTTATTTTCCTGGTCTGTTGTTTTTCCAGTGAGATATTTTGCATTGTCTTCTTTTTTTTATTCTTTTGGTTTTGTTTTATCATTTCTTGGTGTCTCAAAGTCATTAGCTTCAATTTGCTCAATTCTAATTTTTAAGGAATTATTTTCTTCAGTGAGCTTTTGTACCTTCTCTTCCATTTGGTAAATTCTGCTTTTTAAGGAGTTTTTTTCTTCACTGAATTTTTATGTCCCTTTTTCCATTTGGCCAATTCTGCTTTTTAAGGCATTCTTCTCTTCATTGGATTTTTGTACTTCTTTCACCATTTGGCCTAATCTGTTTTTTAAGGTGTTACTTTCTTCAGTATTGTGTGTGTGTGTGTGTGTGTGTGTGTGTGTGTGTGTGTGTTGACTAAGCTGTTGAGTTGTTTTGTAGCACTCTCATTTCTTTTCCCAATTTTTCTTTTACCTCTCCTACTTGATTTTCATAATCTTTTTTTAAGCTTGTGCACTGCCTGATATCAATTCATATATTTTTCTAGGTTTTGAATGTTGGAGTTTTGACTTTGTTTTCTTCTGAGAGTGTGTTTTGATCTTCTTTGTCCCCATAGTAACTTTCTACGGTCAGAGTTTTTTCTATCATTTGCTCATTTTATAGCCTATTTCTTGACTTTTTACCTTTTGTTGCAGTAGGTCTCTACTTACAGGGTAGACAGCACACTGTCCCAAGCTTCAGGGGTTTTGTGCAGTTGTTTTCAGAGCTAGTTCTAGGGGTAAGTTTTCAGTTCTTCCAGGGTGGTATGATCTAAAGAGAGGTATGTTTACTTTTCTCCTGGCCTTTGTTCTCTTCTGTGAGCAAACACAAGCACTATTTTATTCCCTGGAAGTGTGAGGAGGGTCCCCCCTCCACCAAGGCTGCAAGCTCTAGTGGGCTAGTGTTCCTCCTCTCCTTAGAAATGCCACCCAGGACTGTGACCTGGATCCAAGTATGGGCAAAGCAACAGAGTCCTGCATCAGTGCTAGCAAAAAGACCCCTCTAATCTCCTTCTGAGCAGTTGCTCAACCTCCTTACTGTCCGTCAAATGAGAGCTCCAGAAGCAGCCACTGCCACTGCTGCTGCTGACCCAGTGGCTCCCAGCTCCTGTTTTGCTGGGGCTAAGGCTGTGCTGGTGCGGCCTGCACTGAACTGTTCTCTACCCTCATCCAGGTGTGACAATACTTTCTTGCTGACCTTATAAGTTGTATTTCACCTCATCCTTTTGTGGGTGCTTCTGAGCCAGGAATTATTTTATGGCATAGCTTAAACATGTTCTCTAGTTTTAGGGAGAGCTCAGGTGAGGTACTGCCTTTTCTCCACCATCTTGGCTCTTCCCCCCCCCCCCCAACCTACCACATTTCTAAAGCACTTAATGGTTGATAAAGCACTTTGTCCCTAACAGATCACCATCTCCATTCAATAGAGAGTAAAACTGAGGATCTGTAATAGTCAATAGAGTATTAGACTTGGAATCAGGAAGACCTGATTTCCCACAGCTGAGTCTTACAAGCTCTGTGACCATGGGTGAATTACTTCTCTGGGCCTTAGCTTTGTTATCTGTGAGATAAGGATAACAATACCCATAGTCAGCCTCAAATAAGATAATTTATAAATACTAGGTGTCCCAAAAGTCTTAAGTGTAGTTTTAGGCTGTGTGGTTTTGAATTTATAATAGAGCTGACATTGCACCAAGACTTTTGGGACACCTGGATTATAAAACCTCTTTACAAACCTCAAAGCCTTATCAAAATAGCACTCATTTCATACCAGGATGGTAATGGTTTGGTCATTAAATCTGCCAATAAACATTTAT
Source organism: Phascolarctos cinereus (assembly GCF_003287225.1). NCBI lineage: Eukaryota > Metazoa > Chordata > Mammalia > Diprotodontia > Phascolarctidae > Phascolarctos > Phascolarctos cinereus. The sequence goes on from NW_027556098.1 coordinate 388,222,284, forward strand.
TAATGGTTATGTGTCAGCCACTGTGCTGGATACTAGGGATATAAAGGCAAAAGGGTCCTCAAGGAGTTTACTCTCTAGAGAAGGGAAATAACATGGACAACATGGTGTGTGCAGAGAAGATGCAGAGCAGATACAAGGTCATGTTAGGGAGAAGCTTCAGCAGTCCTGGGAATCAGAAAAGACTTCACATAGAAGAGAGCACTGAGGGAGTCTTGGAGGAAATTAGGGCTTCTAAGAGGTAGAGTTGAGAAAGGAGGGAATTCTGTGTGTGTGTGTGTGTGTGTGTGTGTGCGCGCGCGTGCGTGTGTGTGTGTGTGTGTGCACGTGTGTGTGTGTGTTTCTCTGTCCCTGTCTCTGTCTCTCTCTGTCACTGTCTCTGTTTTTCTCCTCTCATCCATCTCTACCCCTCTAATCCCCAGGGCCCAAATTATCCTACTTGAGGCACTAGTAACTTCTACCTGAGAGGAAACAAACACCATTGAAAGTCTCATCTAGAGGCCATTTAATGTCCTTTCAAGTGCAAGGCTGGAGCAGGTGACAGCTCTTTGATTTGTCTCTTGCTGACATCCTTCCACATTGCCAAAAAGAAGTCACCTTAAACAGACCAGGAATGCATTTGGACAAGCCAACCTGAATGCATATTTACTGACTGAACAGACACAGCCTCAAGCTATTCCTATTTAAGGAGCAAAATCACTTGCTATTATTTGAGAAACCAAATGGATTCAACCGAATATGAATTTTAACCCATCCTGTGAATCTAAGTGGCGGCATTTTATGTGCACTAGACCTTGCCCCAGTCAATTGGACATCACAGATTTATTCAGAGAAGAGGAGGAGCACAGAGCAATGAGACTCTACCCCAGGATGACAACAAAGTGGGGCTGAATGGGGAGTAACTACTTCGTCTTCACAATAGCTGTCTTCTCTGGTCTACATTTAGTATTAATGCAGTGACCCTTGAGCTGCCATCAGCAGCATCTAAAGTCTTTACCCTCCTCATAGAGCTACTTTCCTTTCCAACCTTTAATAGGAGGAAGGTCCTTTCTCTCTGGAGGATGGAGGGCTCCCTCTCCCCTGCAAATTGCATTTGCAATGGGCAGAGCTGTCCTCACTGCTGTAGGTCCTTCCTCTTAGAGAATTTATTCCAAACTAATGAAAAGAAATGGTAGGGTGGCCTAGCCATACCAGATCTTAAATTGTGTCATAAAGCAGCAATCATCAAAACTACTTGGTACTGGCTAAGAAATTGAGTGGTAGATCAATGGAATAGGTTAGTACGCAAGACACAGTAGTCAATTACTATAGTAATCTACTGTTTGATAACCCCAAATATCCCAGTTTCTGGGATAAGAACTCACTATTTAACAAAAGCTGCTGGGAACACTGGAAAATAGTATGGCAGAAACTAGGCATAGACCAACATCTTACACGATATACCAAAATGAAGTTTAAAAAGTACCCAATTTAGATATAAAGGCTGATACTATAAGCAAACTAGGAGAGCAAGGAATAATCTACCTGTCAGATTTATAGAGAACAGAAGAATTTATGACCAAACAAGAGATAGAGAATATTATGAAATGCAAAATGGATAATTTTGATTACATTAAATTGAAAAGTGTTTGCACAAACAAAGCCAGGGCAATCAAGATTGGGAGGGAAGCAGAAAACTGGGAAAGAATTTTTACAGCTGGGGTGGAGACAAGATGGTGGAGTAAAGGCAATGACTTGCATGAGCTCTCCCCCAAACTCTCAAAATACCTGTAAAAAGTGGCTCTAAACAAATTCTAGAGCAGCATAACCCACAAAAAGACAGAGTGAAATGAATTTTCAGCCCAAGACAACCTGGATGGTTGAGTAGAAAGGTCTGTCACACCAGACTGGGAGAGAAATTCAATTCAGCGTGGCCTTGCAGGCAAAATAGGCCTCAGCAAACCTGGAGCAGGCCTCAGAGGACTGAATCATGGGCAACTGTGGCAGTACCAGACTTCTCAACCCACAGATGCCAAAGATAACTTAGAAGATCAGTAGGAAAAGTCCATGACCAAGGTGAGAGAGAAGCTTGGTCCTGGCCCCAGTCCCTGCAAAGCCGGAGGGCAGTGGCTGCTTCCTGAGCTTCTGGCCCACAGACTGAGGGGGAATCAGGTGGCTGATTAGAGGGGGATTGCAGGGATCTCTTTGCTGGCAGTTAGGCAGGATTCTCTTGCTTTGCCCATGCTTGGATCTGGGTGCAGTCCTGGGCGGCAGTCCTGGGGCAGGGACAGGCACTGGCATAGCAGAGCTTATAGTAGCAGTACATAGAGAACTCTTCTCTCAGTTCCAGGGTAGAAAAGAGTGCTTATGGTCACTCACAGACCGGAGCATAGGCCAGGAGAGGAGTAAATACCTCTCCTTAGATTACACCACCTTAGAAGAACTGAAAACTTACAGGCTCTAGAAGTATCTCTGAAAACAGCTATACAAAACCCCTCTACACTAGAAACAGAACCCACCTTAACACAGAGTGAAAAAGTCAAGTAACTGGCTGGAAAGATAAGCAAACAGAGGGAGAAAACTCAAGACCGCAGAATCTTACTTTGGTGACAAGGAAAATCAAAACATACAACCACAAGAAGACAACAAAATCAAAGCTCCTACATCCAAAGCCCCAAACAAAAATGTGAATTGATCTCAGGCCATGGAATAGGTCAGGAAGGATTTTGAAAGTCGAGTAAGAGAAGTAGAGGAAAAATTGGGGAAAGAAATGAGAGTTATGCAAGAAAATGATGAAAAATGAGTCAACAGCTTGCTAAAGGAGACCCAAAAAAATGCTGAAGAAAATAATACCTTAAAAAATAGACTGGACCAAATGGCAAAAAAGGTCCAATAAGCCAATGAGGAGAAGAATGCCTTAAAAAAGCAGAATTGGCCAAATGGGAAAGGAAGTCCAAAAGGTCACTGAGGAAAATAATTCCTTAAAAATTAGAGTGGAACAAATGGAAGCTAATGACTCTGTGAGAAATGAAGAAATTATAAAACAAAACCAAAAGAATGAAAAAGTAGAAGACAGTGTGAAATATCTCATTGGAAAAGCAACAGACCTGGAAAATAGATCCAGGAGAGATAACTTAAAAATTATTGGACTACCTGAAAGCCATGATCAAAAAAAAAGAGCCTAGATACCATCTTTCAACAAATTATCAAGGAAAACTGCCCTGATATTCTAGAACCAGAGGGTAAAATAGAAATTGGAAGAATTCACCCATTACCTACTGAAAGAGATCCCAAAAGGAAAACTGCCAGGAATATTATAGCCAAATTCCAGAGTCCCCCAGGTAAAGGAGAAAATATTGCAAGCAGCCAAAAAGAAACAATTCAAGTATTGTGGAAACACAATCAGGATAACACAAGATTTATCAGCTTCTACCTTAAGGGACCAGAGGGCTTGGAATATGATATTCTGGAGGGCAGAGGAGCTAGGATTAAAACCAAGAATCACCTACCCAGCAAAACTGAGTGTAATCAATGAGGGAAAAATATTGGTATATCGTGTAAAATGTTGGTCTATGCCTAGTTTCTGCCATACTATTTTCCAGTGTTCCCAGCAGCTTTTGTTAAATAGTGAGTTCTTATCCCAGAAACAACACTCAATAGAAGCATGAAAAGGTAAACAGGAAAGAGAAATCATAAGGGACTTATTAAGGTTGAACTGTTTACATTCCTACATGGAAAGATGATATTTATAACTCATGAGACCTTTGTCAGTATTAGGGTAGTTGGAGGGGAAAAAAAGTGTATGTATGGATAGCTTGATAGATGGAGGGTTAGCTGTAGATGAATGGATCATATCTGGAGAATAAAATTAAGGAGTGAGAGAGGATTATACTGGGAGAAAGAGAAAGGGAGAGGTAGAATGGGGTAAATTATCTCACATAAAACAGACAAGAAAAGGCTTTTACAGTGGAGGGGAAACGGGAAGGTGAGAGGGAATGAGTAAATCTTATTCTCATCAGATTTGGCTTAAGGAGGGAATAACATACATACTCAGTTGTGTATGGAAATCTATCTTACACTATAGGAAAATAGGGGGAAAGGGGACAAGAGAACAGGGGGGATGCCAGAGGGCAGGGCAGATGAGGGGAAGGGGTTATCAGAAGCAAACACTTTTTGAGGAGGGACAGGGACAAAGTTGAGAATAGAATAAATGGTGGTGGGATAGGATGGAAGGAAATATAGTTAGTGTTTCACAGTATGACTATTATGGAAGTGTTTTGTATGACTGCATATGTATAGCCTATGTTGAATTGCTTGCCTTCTCAATGAGGGTGGGTAGGGAGGGAGGGAGGAAGGGAGAAATGAATGTTAGAAATTGTTTCTGTGTGCAACTGGGAAATAAGATACACAGGCAATGGGGTATAGAAATGTATCTTACCCTACAGGAAAATAGAAGAGGAAGGAGATAATAGAAGAAGAGGGTAATAGAAGGGAGAACAGATTGGGTGAAGGGGGAATCATAATGCAGGCCATTATGGAGAGGGGAGAGAAGATTTGGAACTCAAAATCTTGTGGAAGTGAATGTTGAAACTAAAAATAAATAAATGAATTGGAAAAAAATATTTTTAAAATGTGCATACTCTGTGACCCAGCAATACCACTTCTAGGGTTGTATCCCAAAGAGATCATAAAAATGGGAAAAGGACACAAATGTACAAAAATATTTATAGCAGCTCTTTCTGTGGTGGCCAAGAATTGGAAATCGAGGGGATGCCCATCAGTTGGGGAATGGCTGAACAAGATGTGGCACGTGAATGTGATGGAATACTGTTATGCTATAAGAAATGATGAGTAGGAGGACTTCAGAAAAACCTGGAAAGACTTATATGAAGTGATGCTGAGTGAAGTGAGCAGAACCAGGAGAATACTGTATGCAGTAACAGCCACATTGTGTGATGACTAACTTTGAAAGACTTAGCTCTTCTCAGCAATGCAAGGATCCAAGACATCTCCAAGGGACTCATGGTAGAAAGTGCTATTCACATCCAGAGAGGGAATTGTGGAATCTGGATGCAGATTGAAGCATACTATTTGCTATTTTTTCCTCCTGGTTTTTTTTTTGTTTGTTCTTTCTTGTGGTTCTTAATTGATTCTAATACTTCTGTACAGCATGACTAATGTGAAAATATGTTTGATAGGAATGTATATGTAGAACTTATATCAGATTGCACACCATCTTGGGAGGGGACAGGTGAAGCAGGGGGAGAACATTGTGAACTCAAAGCTTAGGGAGGTGAATGTTGAAAGCTGAAAATAAATTAATTTAAAAAAGAAAAAGAAAAGAATTTGTTCGAAGTTCAAATATCCCTAGTTACTTCTAGCTCTGCAGGAACTTCAGAATATTCTTAATTATTCCTTGAGTACTCCAGGGTGTAAATTTATTTTTCCCAGGTGGGACTCAAATTAGGCAGAATGGCCTCAGAACAGGCTGACTTCAAAAATAGAGCATGAAATCAAACGTCTGAAATATCTTCTACCTCAGCTGCCATCTACTCCTTGTGTGGTCTTGGCTAAGTCATTCCCTCTCAGAGCCTCAGTTTCCTCATCTGTAAAATGAGAGGGTTGGATTAGAGGGCCTTTAAATGCTATGTTCCCTCTTGCTGTGTGACCTCTGGTAAGCTACTAGACCTCTCTGAACCCACACCCCTTCAGCAAACTTGTCTGTCAAAAACTTCCTAAGCTTTCCTCAGCTTGTTTTTTCCCCTCCTTTTATATTTTCTTAGCATTGGCGTTGTCCTGGTCTTTTCCATCCTGATCTCTGGTCTAAAGATGAAGACATCTCCCCACCTAATTAGAGTTGAGCCAAATCAGGTGAATTTGTAGGCTGTGCTGGTGCTGCTTGGAGGATTATAGAATAATTGGGGTTTGGGTTGCTTGAAGAAAGAACAAAGGAAAATAAACAGTGAATCATTCAAACTTCTTTTTCTTTCCTTTTTTTTTCTTTTTTTCTGGAGGTGTGGGTTTGTGCAAGGTTGAAAACTTTTTGGATAAGTACAGTAGACTGAAGTCACTCATTAAAATCACCAGAGAGGTGATTGGCTTGGCAAACTTGCTCCCTCTGGGGTCTGGAGAAGGATTTCAATTTTCAAGGAAGCTGAGCCCTCTGTCTCTGAGTAAGGACTTCAAAGTAGGTCACTGATCAGCCCTAACAGATTTCACTGTCAAATCTAAAGCTGATGCCTGGCCCAGCACCACACTGAAGTTAATAGGATATTTCTTATTCCTGAGCTTCTGGGTTGTGCCATGATGGTGAGGAGGTGGAATCAGACCATGTTAAGTGGAAGAAAAATACCACTGTTTTGACAGCCAAGTTGACTTTCAGACAACCTCTTCCAAATCCATGAATATTTACACTTCCAAGAGTACCTTAGCAGAGAAACAATTAGCTCTGACACATTGCTCACTGCTCTTTAAATGTCTTTATGAAATCTTATCCCTTTAGTGAATTTCACAGAATTACAACTTCTCAGAGCTGGGAATGGATTTCACAGGCTGTCTAGTCCAAATTGAAAATGAACAAGAAACTAAAATATGTAAAGGGAAAGGTAAAGCCAAGATGGCAGAGTAAAGAGAGGATCCACCCAAGCTCTCCTGAAAACCTCTCCAAATACTTTTAAATCTAATCTAGATATTTCTAGAAAATTTAAATGTAATCTAAAAATTTCTGGAAAAAATCTCTTCAGAATTTTTCCAGGAAACCAAGTCAAGGCCCATCCCCTCCACCCTTTTAACTTGTAGACTTCATCCTCTTTCCTTTCTTTTTTTGTTTTATTTTTAATATGAATTTGTTTATTTTCAGTTTTCAACATTCACTTCCACAAGTTTTTGAGTTCCAAATTTTTACCCCATCTCTCCCCTCCCCCATCCCAAGATGTCATGCATTCTGAATATCCCTTCCCCTACTCTATCTTCTCTTCTATCTCTCTCCACTTTTCTTATCCCCTTCCCCTTCTATTTTCCTGTAGGGCAGGATAGACTTCTGCACCCCATTTCCTATATTTCTTATTTCCCAGTGAAAACATTTTCTCACTTCCTCCCTCCCCACCCACCCTCATTGAAAAGGCAAGCAACTCAATATAGTTTGTACATGTGCAGTTATGCAAAACACATCCATAGTAGACATGTTGTGAAAAACTAACTCTATTTCCCTTAATCCTATCCTGCCCTCCCATTTATTCTATTCTTTCTTTCGACCCTGTCCCTCCTCAGAAGTATTTACTTCTGATTACCCCCTTTCCCAGTCTGCCCTCCTCTCTATCATCCCCCTGTTCTCTTGTCCCCTTCTCCCCCTATTTTCCTGTAGGGTAAGACAGATTTCCATACCCAATTGAATGTGTATGTTATTGCCTCCTTAAGCCAAATCCTATGAGAATAAGATTCCCTCATTCCCTCTCACCTTCCCCTGTTTCCCCTTCCACTGTAAGAGACTTTTCTTTTCTGTTTTTTTTTGTGAGATAATTTACCCCATTCTACCTCTCCCTTTCTTCTTCTCCGAGTATCATCCTCTCTCATCCCTTAATTTTATTCTCCAGATATGACCCCTTAATCTTCAGCTCACCCTGTGCCCTCTATCTATCTATCTATCTACATATACATATAATTTTTTTCCTCCAACTACCCTAATACTGACAAAGGTCTCATGAGTTATAAATATCATCTTTCCATGCAGGAATGTAAACAGTTCAATCTTAATAAGTCTCTTATGATTTCTCTTTCCTGTTTACCTCTTCATGTTCCACTTGAGTCCTGTATTTGAAAGTCAAATTTTCTATTCAGCTCTGGTCTTTTCATCAAGAATGCTTGAAAGTCCTCTATTTCACTGAATGACCATTTTTTCCCCTGAAGGATTATACTCAGTTTTGCTGGGTAGGTGATTCTTGGTTGTAATCCTATCTCCTTTGCCCTCTGGAATATTATATTCTATGCCCTTCGGTCCTTTAATATAGAAGCTGCTAAATCTTGTGTTATCCTGATTGTGTTTCCACAGTACTTGAACTGTTTCCTTCTGGCAGCTTGTAATATTTTCTCCTTGACCTGGGAACTCTGGAATTTGGCTATAATATTCCTAGGAGTTTTCCTTTGGGGATCTCTTTCAGGAGGAGATCTTTGGATTCTTTCAATTTCTATTTTGCCCTCTGGTTCTACTATATCAGGGCAGTTTTCCTTGATAATTTCTTGAAAGATGATGTCTAGGCTCTTTTTTTGATCATGGCTTTCAGATAGTCCAATAATTTTTAAATTCTCTCTCCTGGATCTATTTTCCAGGTCAGTTGTTTTTCCAATGAGATATTTCACATTGTTTTCTAATTTTTCATTCTTTTGGATTTGTTTTACTGTGTCTTGATTTCTCATAAAGTCACTATCTTCCAATTGCTCTATTCTAATTTTTAAGGAAGTATTTTCTTCAGTAATCTTTTGGACTTCCTTTTCCATTTGGCCAATTTTTCTTTTTAGGGCATTTTTCTCCTCATTGGCTTTTTGGACCTCTTTTGCCATTTGGGTTAGGCTATTTTTTAAGGTGTTATTTTCTTCAGTATTTTTTTGGGTCTCCTTTAGCAAGCTGTTGACTTGTTTTTCATGATTTTCTTGCATCACTCTCATTTCTCTCCCAGTTTTTCCTCTACTTCCCTTACTTGCTTCTCAAGATCCCTTTTGAGCTCTTCCAAGGCCTGGGACTGATTCATATTTTTCTTGGAGGCTTTGGATGTAGGAGCTTTGACTTTGTTGTCTTCTTCTGGTTGTATATTTTGATCTTCTTTTCACCAAAGTAAGATAATATAGTCTGACTCTTTTTGCACTGCTTGCTCATGATCCCGTCCCATTACTTGAGTTTTAAACTCTTTGTTAAGGTACAAATCTGCTTCCAATGTGGAGAATGTATTGTCCCAGGCTTTGGGGGGTTTGTACAGCTGTTTTCAGAGATACTTGTAGGTACCTGTAAATTTTCACTTCTTCCAAGGTGGTATGATAAGGGGCGAGGTGTTTACTCCTTTCCTGGCCTGTGACTACAAGTACTCCTTTCTGTCCTGTAACTGTGAGGAGGGGTTCCTCTCCACAGCCACTACAAGCTCCACCAAGCCAGCGCTCCTCCTCACCCCAGCACCACTGCCCAGAACTGTGGCCCAGATCCACACACGGGCAAAGCAAGAGATTCCTGCCTCAGCACTGGGAAAGACATCCCTGCAATCCCTCTCTGATCAGCCACTGGATTCCCCCTCAGTCTGTGGGCTGGAAGCTCAGGAAGCAGCGGCCCCCCCCCCCCGGGCCACGCTCTTGGGGAATGGAGCTGAGACCCCACCTTCCTTTCTCAGCACCTACAGAAACAGACTTTTCCTACTGACCTTCTAAGTTGTCTTTGGCATTGGTGGATTGAGGAGTCTGGAAACCTCCACAGCTGCCCGTGATTCAGTCCTCTGAGGCTTGCTCCAGGTTCGAGGTGGCCGCGCTGTGCTGCACTCCCAGCCCGGCGCGATACACCTTTCTGATCAATCATTCAGGTTGTCATGGGCTGGAAATTTGTTTCACTCTGTCTTTTTGTGGGTTCTGTTGCTTCAGAATTTGTTTAGAGCCATTTTTTTTATGAGTTTGCAGGGTTTGGAGGAGAGCTCAAGCAAGTCACTGCTTTCACTCCACCATCTTGGCTCCGCCTCCCCCCTCTTCCCTTTCTTGATCATCATCATCATAGCTAGCATTTGTATTAGCATTTTAATGTTTACAAAGTGCTTTACCTGTGGTATTACATTTGATCCTCTACATAACCCTGGGAGATTCATACTATTATTGTCTCTATTCTTTAAATGAAGAAATAGGCTGAGAAAAGTTGCCCAGCAAAGGGACCACTGTAAATAATCTGATGTCCAATCCCCTTACCATCTCTGGGCTGAGAGATCTGGAAACTGCCAATGGTGCCACTGATTCAGTCAGTTTGGAAGCAGTGGTTTATGTTTGAAATACAGCAGGTAGATGGCACAGTGGACAGGGTGCTGAAGTCCAGAGGATTCACCTTTCTGAGTTCAAAAATATCAGATACTTACTAGCAGTGTGACCCTGGGCAAGTCTCTTAACTCTGTTTTCCTCAGTTTCCTCCTCTGTCAAATGAACAGGAGAAAGAAATGACAAACCACTTCAGTATCTTTGCCAAAAAAACCCCGAATAGGGTCATGAGGAGTCAGACACAAGTGAACAGCAGGTATGAGGAGGTTTCTTTTAATTAATCAGAAAAGCTGACTCTCAGTTTAGTCTGGTTTGCAACCAGATTGCCAAATAAGGCAGTTAACTTATTATTAAATTATTAGCCTAACATAGTAAAAATAATTGATTCCTGAATTTTTAATTTAAAGTTTTCAAAGCTCTTTACACACATATGGAATGTCCCATTTGGATCTTAAGGTTAGAAGGGGTAAAAGATACACATTGAAATGTAAAGGGAAGCCTCTGGTAAGTTTTCTTGTATTTTTTTCCTTATGGTGTTTAGGTGTTTTGACTTGCTGTGTTCTTCTGGAAGGTCTGTGATCCTTATATTCTCTCTACATATCTTGTTTTCAATATCAATGTGTTTTGCTTATATAGATTTAAAGTATTCTTTTAATCTCAATACTTTTTTGCCCCTCTTCTTCTAGATTTTCCTTCAATATATTTTTATTCCCAATCATTTGATGTCTCTTGCTTTTTTGGGGAAAGAATCACTTCTATAGTTTTTCTATATTAGTTCCACTAATTATGACTACTGTGCAGGCCATAAATTCTGTCACTTGTGGGTGATGGCAGATCAAGGTTAGAATCATGTCTGTGTGTAGCTGACATGGGATGGAGGATTGAGTTATGGGAAATGAGCAAGTTGAGGAATTGTGAGGTTTAGATATTTAGGTGATTATGTCATTATGTATGCTGAATTCCCCTACTATGTGAGAAGGAGTTGGGGAGCAGAGATAGACTGTGAACCAGGCATTGAACTTATTGAGGAAGGAAGAAGTGTGTCCTGGAGGTCGAGTAGCCAGTAGGCACAAGAAACGTAATTGAGTGATAAATATAGGTTGAATAACCTCGAGGAGATGTTGGTGAATAAAGATGTTAAGGAGAGCCCAGAAATGGCGATAGAGAGTAAGGAGTATTGCAATTCTCCCACTAAGACCAGTTAAGTGGGTTGAAGAATATGAATGAAAGTATAAAGTATAATGCTAGAATGGGTAGCCAAAGAAACTGTTCTTTACTGGGCCTTCAGGTCTTAGTGGGTACAAGATAATAAGAATGAAAAAGAAAAAACATTCAAGTTGAAAGGTTTAGAGTGGGACACTGAAGAGAAGGGGTTAATTTGAGAGAATGGATTTAAGGGAATGGGGTGATGAAGTATGGAGTTAAATCCCCGGGGTGTCCAGGGTATGATTGGGTAGTAATATAATAGGTAATAATAATATAGGTAACAACAGTAATAATAATAATATAATAGTAATAGGGTAAGGGAATCATTGAGTGATCAGTTAAGTTTATCTTCATCCATAAGGATTTCAGGGTGGAGGCCTCCGAGGACTTCAGGTAACAGTGTGTAGCTGAGGGTATTTATGAGGGTGTTGGTGGAGGGGTAGGGGAACAAAGTAACTAATGTAAGCTGTAGGAGGCCAAAGAGGTTGCCTGAAGTGTCATGGAATGACTGTTCCAGGGGAAAATAAAGTGAAGCATGTCTTCCTTGAAAAAACAAACAAACAATTATTCTCTTGGGAGAGAAAACTAAAAGTTGAATAATGTGCTTGTGAGATTTAATTGAAATTCCCATATAAACTCTAAAGTGCATAGAACATTTTTTAATGATAGGATCTAGAGCTGGAAGGGTGCTTAGAAATCATGTTGTCTGATACCTGGCACATAGTATGCACTTTATAAATAAGATGTTTCTTGACTGACATAAGTAGTAAGTAGCAGACCTATGGTTCTAACTTCTGATTCCAAATACAGGACTCATTCCACAGCATTACATTTCTTCTGTTTTGGATCATCTGTGCCTCAGCTTCCTCATCCCCAGAATGAAAGAGGCTAGACTAGGTCTCTAACGTCCCTTCCAGGTGGAATCCCTGTGATCCTTTGACTGTACGTTGAAACCTGATGGGGCAGTCTGCTAATTTCAAGTGTACCACTAGATGTCAGACTTGTTTAATCCACAGTACAGTATTCTTTTCCAATCTGGGTTGAGAAATCATTTTGCAATATCACAGAATATTGAATTGGAAGGGACCTTAGAGAACATTTAATCCAACCCGTATGTGAAGAAGAAACCCCTCTTGCAATGTAACTGAAAAGGAGTCAACCAAACTTTACCTAAAGACCTCTTGTCACTGCCTACCCACGTATTACACTTTTATATAGGTCTTATTTTTAGGAAGTTGAGTTTTTTGTTTTGTTTTGTTTTTTGCAAGGGACTGCAATTTATCTCTTCAATGCATTAATCCTAGTACTTCCCCTCTAAGGCCGAAGCAGATTGAGCCAAATCCATTCTTCATATGATTGACTGAAAATACTTGAAAACAACTATAATGTTGCACTTTACCTGGAAAGATTAAAGGTGTCCAGTTGTTCACACAGATCCCCATTCAATTCGGCAAAAAGTTATTAAGTATAAATAAGGCACTAGGGATACATTCTTACAAATTCATTTGCCTCCTAGTTTTTGTTTCATTCTAGACTGCTTTTGTATCTCTGCTAGGTTGGTATCAACCCTGCTTTATAAAAAAAACCCCACTATCCCCAGGCAAGAGTGTCAGATTCCTTGTTTTTCTAGATATGGTGAAAAGAGACAATGGTGATGGGATTGGGTGAAATTGCAGATGTAGGGGTATAACACATGAATAGATAGTATATAGTTTGTCCCAAAAGTCTTGGTGCAGCTTTAAACTATTAAAACTTCATTGGTAGTTATATAAGCTATTAAAGCTTAAAACTGGGGTAGCTAGGTGGCGCAGTGGATAGAGATCTGGCCTTGGAGTCAGGAGGACCTGAGTTCAAATCAGGCCTCAGATATTTGACACTTACTGGCTGTGTGACCTTGGGCAAGTCACTTAACCCCAATTGCCTCACCAAAAAGCAAAAACAAAAACAAAAAGCTTAAACCTGCGCCAAGATGGGGATGCCCTGTATATGATGATTGGAGGACTTAGGCTACTAGGAAAATACAGAAAAGCTTTCTTTTGGAAGTGGTATAGAAGTTGAACTTTGAATGAAATAAAAGATTCTCTGGGTCTTATTTCTCATCTGTAGAATGAGATGGTAGAGCAAAATGGTCTCTGAGGTTCCTTCCAGCCTCAAAACTTTGTTCCTATGATCCTTATACTCTAGCCCAGTGTAATAATGCTCAGGACTTAGTTTTCTTGAGCAAATATGGCTACATTTCCCCGTTAGGGTTCTAGGGTTAACCCTGAGGGGTCACAAGTCTTTCTCTAATGACATCAGTTCAAGCTCTGATTCTGGGAGTACCAGTGATTAAAATCCCACTTCCATTCAATCAGTTAACATTGACTAGCTTTTACAAAGGTTTGTTTACTTCAAAAAATATTGCAAGAACAAAGTTGTAAACATTCCCTAACACTTGGGTTCCACGCATATTTCCCTCTAATCCACCTCACTCCATGGAGAGAGTGGGCTCAATTTAATGTGGTTTCTACATAGCATTAGGTCCACCAAGTTCACTTCCAAAAATGACATGACCACTGGATAGCTCAGCCTGCATGTTTGCTACTGGTTAATTAAGTCAAGCAAGTCACTCAGGATTTCCTTCTTCGTCATCTGGATTCTGAGAAATCCCAGGATGGGTGGACCATTCTAATGACCTTTCAAGGCTCATTTGGCCATTTTCAATCTTCTTCTGCTAAAACAGGGAAAAACCCCCAAACACATGAGGCAAAGGAGACCACAGGTTGACCTCAGAGAGGAAAGACCTGCAGCCTTGCCCCTTATATCGTGGTCTTTCTAACCCAACCAGTACCTAGGCAATAAAGAGAGTGAACCAATGCAAACGAGGGTCAAGCTGTGGCTAACTAGTGCCTTTGGAATGCACCCAGGCTCGGGCCACAAAACCAATCAGTTGTCCCACTCCTCAGCGCATGACTAGCAGCCTGGAAACAAAGAGCCACAGAATGTCTGTGTATGCTCCCAAATTAGGGTGCCTGGAGCCAGTTCAAACCAGCTCAAGAGTGAGCCAGATGTTAAATTTTCAGTGTGAGCATTGCACCTCCGAAAAAAGTACAAATCAGAGTTTGATTTACTATTTTTGTTGATTGCCTAAACTTAAGAAAATAATGGAGAAGATATTCATAATGCAAATTAAACTTAAAGCTTATTGTGCATACATCCCCTCCCACCCTGCTCCACCCCTCATTACCCCCATATACAAGGAGATAGTTGTTAAACATTTACCAGCATACCACTGGGAACAGGAAATTGCTATTACATATCATCATGTCTTTCTAGAAGCTGGCTCCCCAGCCTCGTCCATGTGGGGGATTGCATCCACCCTTTTGCCGTTCACCTGTTCTACAGCTCCTCAGAATGACTCACACACACTTACAAGGCACTGGCCAGGCTGGAACCAGGAGGTGTTAGTATTCCCCGTTGAGGCTGTATTTGAGTCGGCCCTAACCCAGGTCCCACATGCTTTATCAACAGACCTGAAACACCTCTGACGATTTACTTTTCCTCTTCAGGGTTCAGTTTGCAATAATGAGTTCACACCCCTATAATGCTCTTAAGATGTCACCAAACAGCTTTATGAGGTAGATGTCATTGCCCCAATTTAAAGTAGAAGAAAACTGAGGCTCAGGGAGGCAAAGGAACAAGAAGAACCCTGGATTTGGAGTCAGGACACACTAGTGGGAGTCCTAGCTTTGTTGGTAACCCATTCCACATTATCGGCTCAGTAGACTAAGCTGGAAGGGGTCTTAGAAGCTTTGAGTCCTCTACCTCATTTTAAAAATAAGAAAACTGAGTGTCTGAGGTGCTATTTGAATCCGAGCCTTGCCAGATCCAAGTCAGGTACACTATCTACTACATCACACAGTGCTACTTTTTTTTTTTTCAGATTTTAAGCCTAAAATCTACCCATTGCTTCTGATTCTGCCCTTGGGAAGGCCAAGCAGGATGTGGCCTGGCTAGTACTTAGAAACAGCTTTCATGTCCCTTGCCACTTTGTTTAGGACAATTCTTAAACTGAAAAGCTGGAAGAAGGAATACTGACTGGACTGATTTGATTGGCATAATATATAAAGAGACTTCCTTTATAAGTGCAGGTTGGCACCTTCTCTGCAGTTTATGGTCTTGGAGTTGCTCAGAGCACTAAGAGGTTAAGTGATTTGTCTAGGGTCACACAATCAGTATGTGAGGAAGAGCAGAAGATCTGAAAAAGCTGTCTTGTTATATCAACGTCTTACTTTGCTCAACAGGCTTGGGAAGCAGAGGGGAAAAGAGAGTAAGTAGCTAGGTTTCCACTGGAGTGCTTGAGGAAAACATCAGGCCCTGACCTCAGTCAAGAGAATAGTAGCTGACATTATTTCATTTGATTCTCACAACTCGGCAAGGTACATACTCATTCCCAGTTTATGGATGAAATGATGTAACCTATGAGCTTCAGTGACTTTTTCAGGGTCGCTCAGCAAAAAATTGTTGGAGGCACATTTTGAACCCAGATCTTCCATGCTCTATGCCCTACTTCATGCTTCCTCCCATCATCTTAGGATGACCTCAGTCTTTACCTTCTAGGATGACACAATGAAACCTTAACCAGATTAGTTCAACTATGAGGCTCTCTCTCTGAACACCTTATTGCTACTGGGGCCTCGGGACAAGGTTATGAAATCAGCAACCAGCCCACGCTACACGTTAGGGACTAAGTTGTTTCAATAAGTTGGATAGGGATGGTGCAAAAACATCAGTAGTTCCAGGCCTTTCCCCAGGACCAGGACAAGATGTGCAGTTATGCTCTCAATAAGCCTTCTGCTCTGCCATGAATCATAACTACAGATGCACCTCTTTCAGTTGTTCTCCCCTTTGTATGAAAAGGAAAAACTTGTTTGTTTTCATTTAGATTTTAAAATATTGGACATTTCCTTAGGAAGTGGAATAAAGACCGTTGTGCCCAGTTTGAACTGTAAGAGGATATCCTTTTAAGACAACTGCATTTAAAAAAACTTTCACACCTACAGGATTAAACAAATGTAACACCAAGTTGCTTTACCGTACATCCCCAAAGCCACAGAAGTAAAGAATTTTCAATCTGAAGGACAGTGGCGTTCACTGTCAATATATGATGTGGGAGCCCAAACAAAAGAAAAAGGAGGAGAAGTAAGATAAGTTTTCAAAATTGTCAGTGTCATGGGGGTTTCTGACTGTGGAGGGTAACAGCATAACTTCTCCTCCTTCAGTTTACTTGCAAATGTTATGTATTTGAATGTCTGTATGTATTCAAATGTATTCACACACTTATATAATCAAGTTTTGGTTATTCATATTTATAGAAAGGAATAGGGACATGGATAATTCAAAACAGGAGATAATACATATATATAAGTTTTAAATGCATAGATATGTTTATATCTATGCATTTTTGTTTCATGGGTTGTTATCCTGAGGATGAACTCAACCTACTTGGGTGGACCACTGGGGTGAATTTATGTGAGGTCATGGAAAAAGCTGCCCAGGATGGGCAGGCATGAATGTGTTGTGACCCACATTATGTCTGAATCATTGAGATCACAGATCCCTTTATATATTATTCATTTGTTGCAGCAGCAGATTCATCTTCATAACTAGGCTTAACTTAGATTATTATTGATGTGTTTGTTTTCTGCATGTCTACAGAAATTGCTGCATTGCTGTTAAGAATTAACAAAATGGATAATACACACACAGATAAATGAGAGTTGGCTATTTATAGCTAGACAGGTGAAATCTTATTACAAAAATATTGTTCTGTGTAACACAATTTTTTCCCTGTCCTACAATTTGGGTCATAGTAACATCTCATTTTTCACTCTCATCTGTTCATAATGATTTCTTCTCAGCTAATAATCCAATACAACTAAATCTTTTACTGATCACTTGCTTCCAGCCTTCATGTCTTTATAACTTAAATATATATATACATATATATACTTATATATGTATATATATGTGTGTGTGTGTGTGTGTGTATACTTATATATGGTAAGTATATGTGTGTGTATGTGTGTTTTGGGTGACAGGAAAGGAAAGCTGAACTGAGCTTTAATAGGAAAAAAAAAGGTCACTTCTCCCTTTCCTTTTTAACCATCAAATCAGGAGTGGGAGAAATTCAGGTCTCCAGTGAACATGACATTTGATTTATATTATCATTCAGAAGAGAACTAAGTTTCATTTTGGTGATGATGAAAGGAAGAAGACAGAAGTAAATTTAGAATAAAGAAGTTTTCTAGCAATACAGAAAGGGCTTTGTCGAATGGAGATACAAGTGGGATGGGAATACAAGGGAATACAGAATGGGATGACGATGACAGTATAGATGAGAATAGGCTTATGCCTAGGTGGTAAGGTGTGAGTAATGAGAATAGTAGACATTGGGGTATGGGTGAGGCTGAATGGAGGTTACACATAGGAGAGAGTGCTAGGGAACCTGGATGCTGGGATCTTATTGTCTAATTGAAGGAGGAGCAGGTAAGCTTTCACACACAAGCAAATGTCCATATACCAACATATCAGGGCATACATGCATGCAGAACATTCATGCCTGAGTCAGGTGCCCCATCTGAGAATCTGTCACTCAGCAAACCTCAGTCCTTGCTGGTTGTGCGAATTGGTTGGCTTTTTTGAGCAGGCCATTCTGCTAGAGGAAAAAAACCCTAAATTTCCAGACCATCACCCTGCTAAACAGAGCCCCACCACATAGCAAAGTAGAGCTTGGAGGATGAAAAATGAATGGGGTGTGTGTGTGTGAGAGACTTCCCATTTACCCCATAGGGTTTATAGAACTTAGTATCATAGATTTAGATCAGGAGGGGACCTCAGAGGCTATCAGTCCAACCCCCTTATTTTTTCTGATGAGGAAACTGAGACCCAGGGAACCAAAGGGACTTGTCCAAGGTCACATAGGCAATAAGTCTGGACGTGCGATTTGAACTCAGTCCTCCAGCCCTACAGCTAGTGCTATTTCTGTTTCAGGAATGTGATCTCTAACAATATGGCCATTCTGGGAAGTTTAAAAAAAGAGGATCTGATCTGCATTTTTCTGTAGAATGTGCTTGACTAATTAATTGTTCCTGTAATATTAGAAGGTCATTGAGAGCAAGCACTGTTATCTTCTGTTAACATCATCAACTCTAATAGTTCCATACATATTTAATTGCGAAAAATAAGGAAAGAGTAGCTTGTACTTTGGAGAAGGAGAGAGGGGCTTCTATCTTCCAAAGAAACAGGCCAGATGTTGTGGGTGTCCCATAGAGCTTTCTGCAGCGCATCCTCCTGGTATGTTATAGCTACTCAAGTGTGCCAGTAAGGGAAGGAAGCCACCATCATTTTTTCTTGCTTTCCTCATTTGCTGTCTTTCGAACTCAAAGATGTTACGATTCCTTGGTCTAGGTTCCTCTTCTCCAGGGAAGATAGCAGTTGTCAAAAGGATGGGCAAGATGGCTCACTGGAGGCAGGGAGGAGGAACTGGGATTGCATGTTCGTGCCTGGACAGAGCAGACACTGGGTGTCTTACATAAGACAAGGTGTAAACACTGTTCATAGAGTGAGTCTTGGTAGGCTCTTGCCATTTCTTTGTGAGATCCTCAAAGAGACCATAGTTGGTGGGGGGAGCTGCAACAGAAATCAGGGTCAGGATGTGAAATCATGAATGGAGAATTGGGCCCAACCCCTGGAGGAAGGGAAGAGATAGGAAGGTGTATGCTTGCTTGCTTGTAGTTTTCTCAGATTGGACTGAGACAAACTTGCTGCTATTTAAAAGGAAGGAATTAGGTCTGGGAGGTACTGGAAGGGAAGGAGGGGAAGATGGGGCCAGGCTGGACTCCCCTAGAGTCTCCTCAGAGACTTGAGGACACATGAGCCCAAGGACCTAGGGCCTAGGAGTAGGCAGCCTGACTTCCTGATGGGAGGAAACATCAATAGCCTGATCTCTTGAATTCAGTTCAGCAAACATTTCAGTGCCTACTGTGTGCAAGGCATTGGGTACTCCTAGCCACTTTCCAGAGATGCATCCATCCTGTTCTTGGCTAAGTTGTAACTATTAGGGAGGAGGAGCTAGTGTGATAAAGGAAGGTCCTTGCATTTCTGTGTAAATTGTCCTAAATCCTAACACACATTAACTGAATGGGAAATGATACTCAGATTGTTCACTGAATTGATTTTCACTGTGGAGAAGCTGGAGAAAGCTGCCCTTGGTCGATCGCTTCATATAGGGGTCAAGTCATTTCCTTAGGCCCAGATACACTTCTAGGAGAAGGCGCTGTGTGATGGATTCATGGGGTGGAGGTGGGTGGAGTGTGGCAAATAGAGCCCAGCGTTGGTATAGGAGCATAGATGAGTCCCTGTGGCACCACAAATACTGTGCTTCTAGAGATAGCCAGTCAGCACTGTTCATTGTATAATGCTTGTGAAATGGGGCAAAGGGGCAAAGGGCATCCTGAGAGGAGAGCACAATATACCAGTGCCTCATAATACTGTCCCAGAATCCTTGAATGTTATTTTATTATAAGTGAAGCTATATTATGACTTAGTCAATTTCAGTAACTCCACTGGAGTCCAAGGCTGACCTACCTACACCAAACTGCATGTCACGGTAGGGAGCATTATATCAAGGTTTTAGGGTATTTTGGAACCTGTGGTGATCTGTATAGGGGGAAAAATGGATTGAGAAAGTACCAAGAAGGGGAAAGTCCGACTTCTCTGGCAGCCACACCAATTTCTGCCCATTCCAACTACGGGTTGGTGGCAAGGCAGGGTTGTAGCCATGCCGGTTAAAATGGTCATCATATGTGCTGATCAAATTCCGATGTTTTGGTTCCTCGTGGTGGGTCATCACGTTCTTATATGGCAGGCCCTGGAACGACAGGCATATAAGGCATATCCAGGGATAAGGAATATCGAGACTTTTGGGGGGGGCTAACTGGGGGGCAAGTGATTCTGGAAGGGGAAGGGGAGAAAGTGTGGAGTTAGCAGCAAAATATAGGGATGTTGCCTTTAAGGATCAAACAACTGATGCAGCTTCTCCAACTAATTAGACCCCAAAGCAAGGAAAACTACACATTAATCTAATTGGTTAATTGGTTTCATTATCCAAAGTTTAACCTAGTCACTTGCTAATACCATCAAATAATCATTTTGTTCTTTGGGAAAAAGTTCAATTTTCTTCTTATCTGTAGATTAGACAGTATACTTCTAACACTACTGTCATTTTAGAGGATCAGATTTCATCATTTTGTTTATTTAGTAGCATAAATATACTCTCTCTTGATACATATGCTTTTATAGTTACTCCGACTTAAACATTAAATCTGATCCTAGAAATGTTTATTAAGCTTTATTTACTGTTACAAGTGTTTGCCAATTTTTAAACTCCAAGGACTAGAAGCATTTTTGGAAGTTGAGTCACAGTAAAAAAAAATCTATGTATATGTGTATATATGTATACACACACATATATAAATTATGGATAGTTTGAAAATAGTTGCAAGGAGGAGGTGAAGCCAAGAACAGATTATGCCTAACTAACCTTAAGACTGTGCTCAGTAACCTCTTAGCTCCCTTTCACCTCCAAGAGTCTATGAGTCTTTGAAAAAATATGTCTCTTCTCTGGACTCACCTTCAAATATGTGATCTCAAATGACATTCCAGAATTTGTTTTTCATGTGAATGGACTTCTATCTAATGAATGCCCTGTTAATTCTCAGTTTGCATGTAATTTATGCATGATTAAAATAACAATCAGGACAGCCAGGTTAAGTGGACAGAGGGTTAACTTAATTCATGTCTTTGTAAGTTGAAATTGCATCCCTTTTGCTCTATTATGATTTATCCAAGTCCATCACAAACTCGTACTTCCTTCAGAAGGGTGAAATGGTGAATACCAAGCCTTACATTTATACCATATTTTTCAACTTGTTACTATGGGAGAAGGCAGAGAGATCTCCATAATTTTTCTTCTGCCACAAAGGTTTTACAGGCTTCCTCAGTTGGAAACTGGGAGAATGTTTTCTTTGGTAGCAGTTATTTACTGGGAAAAGAAAGCCATATTCTCCTCTTTCCCTGGTGCTTAAGTGAGTGAGTTGCCTAAGAAATCTTTCTTGTCCCTAAAATACACTGATTTATCTGGAGAATAATCTTGATTTTCATGCCCACCCTGATGTCTGGAGAAGACAGTAAGGTTTGTGTTTGCTATGGTCTGGAAATGCCAGCTAAGCCCAATATTTCAAACAGTGATTCCACAAATAAGTCATAGTACAATGCTAAAGAGAGAGGCCAGTGATGGCAATGAACAGTCAGCCAGGGATTTCCAAGGTCTACATCACTGGGTGCCATCTGACTCTATATTTAAGGCCAGGGAAAATGAGCTCTTGGGTTTCCCATTGATTAGAGGACAAATGCTGACTAGGCACAATGGTACCTTGGAAGAGTAGGTTAAGAAGGCCCATGGGAAGGGAAGGAAATGTGGACAACAAAAGGCCTCCTGACTGGTGAGGGCAAAAAAGATTCTCACCATCCCCTTGGTTTCGGGGTGGTGGTGATGGTGGTGGAGTTCTGTCAAGAAAAAGGGAAGAATCATTCCTGCTTAATGATGTTGTGTTCTTTTCATCAGTAATGTTTAAGGTGGAGCTCAGCCTGGCTCACTTAAATTCAACAAACGTTTATTAAGTTACTACTATGTGGTAGACACTCAACTGGGTGCTAGAGATACAAAGATAAAAACAAAATAATCCCTGCCTTCCAGAAGCTTACCTGTTCAAAGGAGTAGGAGGAAGAGGAAATATAGCAAATGTACAAATTATATACAAAAAAATTTCGGGAGGGAGAAAGTCCTAATAATTGGAGGGATCAGGAAATGTCTCATGTAAGAGGTTACACCTGAGTTCTGCTGGGAAGGAAACTAAGGATCTTATGAGGTAGGGGTAAAGAGGAAGTATATTCTAGAAAAGAGTGACCACTGTAACAAAGACATGGAAGCTGGAGACTGGAATGTCATGTACATGGAAGTTTATAGGCTTTTTATGAAGGGGAGTGATGTAAAATAATACGGGGAAAAGTGTACATTAGGCATATCAGTTTGGTAGTCTTATGGAGGATGGATTGGAGAGAGAAAAGACCAGAAGCAGGGAGAACTAATTAGGGGGCTGGTTCAGACAAGAATCACAGAATCATGTTAATTCAGACCTTAATAGCCATTGAGTCTAATCGATGCCTGGCCAAGTATCCAGAGTACGACACTCATGGCAAATGCTTATCCAGCCTCCTGAAGGCCTGCAGCAAGGGGCAGCCTACCACCTCCTAAGGTATCCTATTCTACTTTTGGATGGCTGTAATTGTACATTTTTTTGATGTCTAGCCTAAATTCACCTCCTTGCAACTTCCTGTTTTTCCTTTTACTTGTGTGCTCTGGGACCAAACAGAACAAGCTTAATGTCTTTTCTGTATGAAAACCCATTGGGCAATTGAAGACAACTCAAAGGTCTTCTCTGAAGTTTTTCTTCTCCAGCCTTTCCCTTGACTGCTCTTCATGTGAGAGGAAAGTGAGGCCCTTTGCTCTTTCGGTTAAACTAACATGACTTGTTCTTACTGGAACCAGGGTGACTCTTTGTCATCACTGCTTTTTTCCTTTTTTTTTTAATTTTATTAATTTATTTTGATTTATCAACAATCACTTCCATATGCTTTTGAGTTTAAATTTTTTCTCCCCTTTCCTCCCCCACACCCTCCCCAAGATGGCACATGATCTCACATAGGCTATACATTTACATTCCTGTTTTCACATTAGTGAAGTTGTAAGTAAAAATTAAAACCAATAGGAGGAACCATTACAAAGAGGAAACAAAACTTAACAGAAGAGAAAAAAAAGATAGCCATTCAACTTCCATAGTTCTTTCTTTGGATGTGGATAGCATTTTACATCATGAGGCCTCTGGGGATGTCTTAGATCCTTGTATTGCTGGGAAGGTTAAGTTTACAATATTAGTCATTGCAAATGTGGCTGTTATTGTGTACAAAGTTCTCTTGGTTCTGCTCACTTCACTCAGCATCAGACCATACAAGTTTTTCCAGGTTTTTCTGAACTCAGCCTGTTCATCATTTCTTATAGCACAATAGTATTCCATTACGTTCATATACCACAACTTGCTCAGCCATTCCCCAATTGATGGGCATCCTCTCAATTTCCAATTCTTTGCCACCACAAGAAGAGCTACTATGAATATTTTTGTACATGTGGGTCCTTTTCCCATTTGTTTGATCTCTTTGGGATATAGCCCTAGAAGTGCTATTGCTGGATCAAAGGGTATGCACATTTTTATAGCCCTTTGGGCATAGTTCCAAATTGTTCTCCAAAATTGGATCATTTCACAACTCCACCAACAATGTATTAGTGTTCCAATTTTCCCACATCTTCTCCAACATTTATCATTTTCCTGTTTTGTCATGTTGGCCAATCTGATAGGTGTGATGTGGTACCTCAGAGTTGTTTTGATTTGCATTTCTCTAATCAATAATGATTTAGAGCATTTTTTCATATGACTATAGATGGCTTTAATTTCTTCATCTGAGAACTGTCTGTTCATATCCTTTGACCATTTATCAATTGGGGAATGGCTTGTTTCTTATAAATTTGTCTTAATTCTCTATATATTTTAGAAATGAGGCCTTTATCAGAGAGACTGGTTGTAAAAATTCTTTCCCAATTTTCTACCTTCCTTCTAATCTTAGTTGCATTGGCTTTGTTTGTGCAAAAACTTTTCAATTTAATGTAATCAAAATTATCCATTTTGCTTTTCATAATGTTCTCTATCTCCTGTTTGGTCATGAATTCTTCTGTTCTCCATAGATCTGATAGGTAAACTATTCCTTGTTCTCCAGTTTACTTATGGTATCAGCCTTTATATCTAAGTCATGAACCCATTTTGACTTTATTTTGGTATATGGTGTGAGATTTGGGTCTATGCCTAGTTTCTGCCATACTCTTTTCCAGTTTTCCCAGCAGTTTTTTTCAAAGAGTGGGTTCTTATCCCAGAAGCTGGGGTCTTTGGGTTTATCAAATAATAGATTACTATAGTCATTGACTACTGTGTCTTGCATATTTAACCTATTCCACTGATCCACCTCCCTATTTCTTAGCCAGTACCAAGCAGTTTTGATGATTGCTGCTTTATAATACAATTTAAGATCTGGAATTGCTAGGCCACCTTCCCCTGCATTTCTTTTCATTAGTTCCTTTGATATTCTGGACCTTTTGTTTTCCAAATGAATCTTGTTATTATTTTTTCTAACTCTATAAAATAATTTTTTGGTAGTTTTTGGTATGGCACTGAATAAGTAAATTAGCTTAGGTAGGATTGTCATTTTTATTATATTAGCTCGGCCTACCCATGAGCAACTGATGTTTTTCCAATTATTTAGATCTGATTTTATTTGTGTGAAAAGTGTTTTGTAATTGTGTTCATAGAGTTCCTGGGTTTGTTTCAGGAGGTAGACTCCTAAATATTTTATAATGTCTACAGTAAGTTTAAATGGATTTCTCTTTCTATCTCTTGCTGTTGGGCTTTGTTGGTAATATATAGAAATGCTGATGATTTATGTGGGTTTATTTTATAGCCTGCAACTTTGCTAAAGTTGTTTATTATTTCAAGTAGTTTTTACTTGATTCTCTAGGATTCTCTAAGTATATCATCATGTCATCTGCAAAGAGTGATAGCTTTGTTTCTTCTTTGCCTATTCTAATGCCTTCAATTTCTTTTTCTTCTCTTATTGCTAAAGCTAACGTTTCCAGTACAATATTGAATAACAGTGGTGATAATGGACATCCTTGTTTCACCCCGATCTTATTGGAAATGCTTCTAGCCTGTCCCCATTACATATAATGCTTGCTGAAGGTTTTAGATAGATGCTATTTATTATTTTAAGGAAGACTCCATTTATACCCATGATTTCTAGTGTTTTTTAATCGGAATGGGTGTTGCATTTTGTCAAAAGCTTTTTCTGCATCTATTGAAATGATCATGTGATTTTTTGGTTTTGTTGTTGATATGCTCAGATATGCCGATAGTTTTCCTAATATTGAACCAACCCTGTATTCCTGGGTATAAATCCTACCTGGTCATAGTGTATTATTCTTGTGATAAGTTGCTGCAATGTATTTGCTAGTATTTTGTTTAAAATTTTTGCATCTATATTCATTAGAGAAATTGGTCTATAATTTTCTTTCTCTGTTTTGACTCTTCCTGGTTTGGGTATCAGCACCATATTTGTATCATAAAAAGAGTTTGGTAAGACTCCTTCTTCATCTATTTTCCCAAGTAGTCTATATAGTATTGAAATCCATTGTTCTTTAAATGCTTGATAGAATTCGTACTGCTTCTTTTCCTGAATGTTCACCAAGCATGCCTTTAATAATATGTTGTAGAATTTTTCAGGAGCCACATTCACACTCCCTGGTCTTCTGGCCAAAGACCTCTTCTCCTTTTTGAAAATCAGAACATTTGTCCTTCTCTAATCTAACCTCTTTCATTTGTTCTCCACAATCCTTCCTACATGAATGTTAGTGACCCAGCAGGCACATCCAATGGTGTGTTCAGTATCTGAGCTGGAATTATCCAGGCCAGAGGACTTGAATTCATGGAGGGCACTTCAGTGTTCTCTACTAGTACCTTATCTAGACTGGATATCAACTTTTTGTTCTGTTCTTTCTGATTCAAAAGTCATCCTTCTTGGATCAAACTAGAAGCAAAAGGAATATTGGGCAGCCTTCCCTTCTCTAAGATGCTGGTTATCATGGTCTCATTCATTTCTTATAACAGTGTGTAAGTAAGGTGAATTTTAGTATGTGTAAAGTGGATTTTTTGTTATTCTTTGTTAGAGTTTTCTTCCCAGGATCCATACTCATAACAATCTCTACTTTCCAGGTGTTAGATATGAGTTCTCACGATCATGGTTCAAAACAGTTTCTACCATACTTGAGCAGTAGATGTAGGGATGAAGTGATGTAAAATTGTGAGGCCTTTGCTGGCAATATGCCTTCTTTGTCCATTGCCCTATAAAGCAAGTGGACACTGATCAGTGACTGGGGACCCCCATAGGGGTGGATGTACAGGCTGAATGCTGTACATTCCTTGATCAGCCCCCATCAAGGCTTGGGAGGGGAAATCTTTGTGTTTCCCTCAACCTTCCACCACTGAGGCTTGAGGGAATTTGGGGGAGCGCACAAGTTGTGCTGGTCTTGACCAACCCCATTGAGACAGAGGGGTTATTGCCCCTACTTAACACCAGCCCCTGCAAGAAGGGTTGTTAGGGAATGCTATAGGAGTTGGCTCTCCCATTATCAGCAAACTCCCTTTGACGAGACTAGACTAGAATAAAGTAAGCTTATTTAATCCCTTATTAGGACTCCATTTCTGTCTTACTGTCTGGCCAGATCAAAAGTGAACCTGCTAGTGAGAGGAAGTACTAGAAGCCCTCCTGTGTCTCCTTCTTAAGAAGTGCTGTAGTCATTGTGTTTAGTGGTCCAGCACAGGCCTCCTTCTTATTTTAAGCCAGTGCCTAGCACAGAGTGAGTCAGGCAATAAGCATTTATTAAATGGCTACTACAAGCCAGGCACTGTGCTAAACCCTGGGGATACAAAAAGAGGCAAAAGACAGCCCTGCTGTCGAGGAGCTCACAGTCTAATGAGGGAGACAGCAAGCAAACAGATAAGTCCAAACAAGCCATATAAAGGATGAATAGAGAAAGATTAACAAAGGGAAGGCACTAGGATTAAGTGGGGGTGGGAGAGGCTGGAACAAAACACAAACATGAGATGTATACAGAAAAAAATCCTTAACAGAGTATGAATATCTGAATTAATTACAAGAGAATATTTTGAATTAATTGCGTTCAAGTGGGTTTCAAGAGAATGGTTGCTTTACTGTTTTTAATTGATAACATTTTGTTTCTTTCACCTCATTTTGAAGATATAATTGGAACCATAGTTAGTTGATTAGTTTTGGACTGTGTATTGCAAGTGTTTCTCAAACTGTGGTTCACTGAACTCTGATGTTCTGTATTATGCTAATAGGTATCCTTTGAGAGCTTTCCAATTTCAGAAATATATTCCCCTCTAAAATATTGAGTATGAAATGATGTATGTTTCCAAAGGAGTAGAGTAAGTAAAAATGGCGACTTGCCTTTGTGCTTTTTGAGGCACTTATAAGGAGGACTCTAGAGGTTGGGGTTTTTTTTCTTTTTTTAGCTAGGCAATGGGGTTAAGTGACTTTCCCAGGGTCACATAGCTAGTAAGTGTCAAGTGTCTAAGGTCACATTTGATCTCAGTTCCTCCTGAGTCCAGGGCCTGTGCTCTATCTACTGTGTCACCTAGGTGCCCCCTTTTACAGTTTGTTGTGACAGATTAAAAGGATAAAAGAAGACACACTTGAAAAGGAATATGCAAGTGCCCCTTTGCAGTGTTGTTTGGAAATGGGTGGTCCAGATACAGAGTGAAATATATAAGGGTGTGTGTAGGATCTTGAAGATAGAGTCAAGTTGAGAGAGTATATAGGGAGTGAAATGTGAAAAGTAGAGATGTGAGAAAAGTGCATATTACTTCCTGTACACCATTCTGCTGATGGGCTAGGAGTCAAGGAAGACCTGAGTCCAAATCCAGCCTTAAATACTACCTGTGTGACTTTGAGTGAGTTACTTCACTTCTCTTTGTCTCCGTTTCCTCAACTGTAAAATAAGCATGGGAACTGCACCTACCTCCCAGGTTATTGTAAGGATCAAATGAGATATTTATAAAACAGCCTGTAGCCCAGTGCCTGACACATAGTAGGTGCCATGTAAATGCTAGTTATAGATGATGACGATAATGATGATGATGATGATAGATGGCCCTCTTCTGCTATTGTTCAGTGGAAAGGGTAGCTAGAGAGCATGTGGATAGAGCACCAACTCTGGAGTCAGGAGGACCTGAATTCAAATCCAGACTCTGACCAAACACTTGACACTTACTAGCTGTGTGACCCTGGGCAAGTCACTTAACCCAAACTGCCTTTAAAAAAAAGCTAGATAGCATAGGAATAAGTGGAATCTTCCTTAAAATTGTGAGTAGTGTCTACCTAAAACCTTCAGCAAGCATCATATGTAATGGGGACAAGCTAGAAGAATTTCCAATAAGATTGGGGGTGAAACAAGGATGTCCATTATCACCACTGTTGTTCAATATCGTACTGAAAACTTTAGCTTTAGCAATAAGAGAAGAAAAAGAAATTGAAGGTGTTAGAATAGGCGAAGAAGAAATGAAACTATCACTCTTTGCAGATAATATAATGATATGCTTAGAGAATCCTAGAGAATCAAGTAAAAAACTACTTGAAAAAATAAACAACCTTAGCAAAGTTGCAGGCTATCAAATAAACCCAACAAAATCCAACAGCAAGGGATAGAAAGAGAAATTCCATTTGAAGTTACTGTACACATTATAAAATATTTAGGAGTCTACCTACTGAAACAAACCCAGGAACTATGTGAACACAATTACACTTTTCACACAAATAAAGTCAGATCTAAATAATTGGAGAAACAACAGTTGCTCATGGATAGGCCAAGCTAATATAATAAAAATGACAATTCTACCTAAGCTAATTTACTTATTCAATGTCATACCGATGAAACTACCAAAAATTATTTTATAGAGCTAGAGAAAATAATAACAAGATTCATTTGTAATAACAAAAGTTCCGGAATATCAAAGGAACTAAGGAAAAGAAATCCAGGGGAAAGTGACCTGGCCCTTCTAGATCTTAAAATGTATTACAAAGCAGCAATCATCAAAACTGTTTGGTACTGGCTAAGAAATAGAGTAGGACATCAGTGGAATAGGTTAGGTATGCAAGACACAATAGTCAATGACTATAGTAATCTACTATTTGACAAACCCAAAGAACGCAGCTTTTGGGATAAGAACTCACTGTTTGACAAAAACTGCTGGGAAAACTGGAAAAGAGTATGGCAGAAACTAGGTATAGACCATATACCAAAATAAAGTCAAAATGGGTTCATGATTTAGATGTAAAGGCTGATACTATAAGCAAACCCAGAGAGCAAGGAATAGCTTACCTATCCGATTTATGGAGAACAGAGGAATTGATGACCAAATAGAAGATAGAGAACATTACAAAATGCAAAAATGGATAATTTTGATTACATTAAATTAAAAAGTTTTTGCACAAACAAAGCCAATGCAAACAAGATTAGATGGAAAGTAGAAAATTGGGAAAGAATTTTTACAACCAGTGCCCTCTGATAAGGGACTCATTTTTAAAATATATAGAATGAAGTCAAATTTATAAAAATACTAGTCATTCCCCAATTGATGAATGGTCAAAGGATATGAACAGGCAGTTCTCAGATGAAGAAATTAAAGCCATCTATTTAGTCATATGAAAAAATGCTCTAAATCACTATTGATTAGAGAAATGCAAATCAAAACAACTCTGAGGTACCACATCACACCTATCAGATTGGCCAACATGACAAAACAGGTAAATGATAAATGTTGGAGAAGACGTGGGAAAATTGAAACACTAATGCATTGTTATTGGAGTTGTGAACTGATTCAGTCATTTTGGAGAGCAATTTGGAACTATGCGTAAAGGATATAAAAATGTGCCCTTTGACCCAGCAACAGCACTTCTACGGCTGTATCCCAAAGAGATCATATAAATGGGAAAAGGACCCACATGTACAAAAATATTTATAGCAGCTCTTTCTGTGGTGGCAAAGAATTGGAAATTGAGGAGATGCCCATCAATTGGGGAACGGATAAACAAGTTGTAGTATATGAATATAATGGAGTATTATTGTGCTATGAGAAATGATGAACAGGCTGACTTCAGAAAAACCTGGAAAGACTTATATGGTCTGATGCTGAGTGAAGTGAGCAGAACCAAGAGAAACTTTTATACAATAACAGCTATGTTGTGCAATGACTAATAGTGATAATCTTAACCCTTCCCAGCAATACAAGGATCTACAACATCTCCAAAGGCATTGTGATGGAAAATGCTATCTACATCCAAAGAAAGAACTGTGGAGTTTGAATGCAGATCAAAGCATAGTATTTGCTATTTTTTTTTTCTTCTGTTGAGTTTTGTTTCCTTTTTGTGGTGGCTCCTCCTGTTGGTTCTAATTCTTACTTACAGTATCACTAATGTGAAAACGTGTTTAATAGGAATGTATATGTACAGCCTATATTGGATTGTGCACCATCTTGGGGAGGGTGGTAGGGAGGAAGGGAGAGAAAAATTTTAAATTCAAAAGCATGTGAAAGTGATTGTTGATAAATCAAAATAAATTAATAATAATGAAATAATAATAAAATTTTAAAAAGAAAAAAAAAGAACACAAGCCTTTTCTTTTTAAGTTCTTTAGAGAAACTTTTTCCAATTTTGTAAAAGACAACCCAAAGGCAAATTTTTGGGAATTGAAAAGAACTAACCCATCACAGGCATGGGGTCTGGGAGTCCCCCCATAAAGGAGAATCCTGAAGTAAGCCTTGGGAAATAAAAAAAAAAGCACCGGCAATTTCCTCAGTTCTCTAGTGGGAGAATTGAGCATAAACTTCTGAATAGGGAGTCTGCCCTCTGTGCTGCAGTAGGTGTACCCAGGTCCATGGCCTTGAACAGAACCACTGGACCAAGAGCCTAAAAGCATCAGGCCAGGTGCAATACAGCCTCACAACTGTCTGACCTGAATGGAACCTGAGAGTGTCAAGCAAAAAGCACCTCCAAACCTCCCTAGGTTCTTGAAGAGCAACTCTAACTGCAGAGTGAGAAAGGAATAGGGAGAGAGGAGGGAGGCTTACCTACCTTCTGGTCTTGGCTGGAGAAGGACTTGAGGTTGGGGGGGGGGAGATCCAGAGCCCATGCCCCATCATTATCACTCAGCTACACCTTGCTTATAACATTTCTCCTAACTTGACATAATTACCTCCGTTGGCTTTCAAATCAAGTTACAAAATTTTTCCTTAATTAATCATCCAACTGCATCCCAGATAATAACCTTATTCCACTGATCTCTAATATTTCCCTTCTCTGTATTCGTCTCATCTATCTGCCCCTCCAACGGTGGCCACAGTGAGAAAGGGAGAGGAGAGAGACTCTCATTCCCCCACCTCCCAATTTTTAAAAGCATTCTAAGTTATGCTTACAGAAGATTCAAACTTCCACCTGGCTGGGGGGTGGGGCTGGATCTCCCTTGCCTCCTTCACAAGTTTTTTTTCTAAATGTCTCTACCCTTAAAACGTTGAGGACAATACCTATTTGAAAACCCTCTCACTAGCACAGGTTTTAGATCTACAAGTCAAGTTTAAAATGCTCAGCTGACTGAAAAAAAAAACCAAGGTTTTTTTTTTCCTGTAGTTTTTCCAGTCTCTACCTAGCCTCATATTTCAGTTAGAATTTTACCAGGCTCCCTGTAACTATTCCCACTCAACTGCATTTAAAGCTATTATTCACTCAGAGGCTTCCAGGAGCCAAGATGGCGGAGTGAAAAGGTAGTTGCTCTCACTCTCCCCTATCAACCTCTGAAAACCCAGAAAATATCACCCCAGAAAAAAAAAAACCTGGAACACCTGAACTAGAAGAAAGACAAGGAGCAGCAGTGCAGTAGCCCAGCAAACAGGTCTCCCAGTGCCTCAGCAAAAACAAGGGGCCCCAGGTGGATAAGTACCCTGCAGCATTCACCTGAAAGGAGGTGAAGAAAACAACCTAAAGGCTCCCTAAAGCCCCGACCTTGCTGATTCCAACCCAACACCAGGTGAGCTGTGGGAGCCCTAAAGCCCCCAATTGTGAAGAGATCCTGAAGCCCAGGTGGTACAGCAGGCAAACACCAACACCTGGATCTCTGAGTGCCTCAGTGAGGGCGGGGGAACCGGTGGAAACCAGCTCAGAAAACCACCAGGAGTCTCGGCAATCCACTACAAAGGAATCTCCTCGTGCATTAGCAGAAAGAGGGAGACAACACTGCAGGGGGCCCCAGGCAGATAAACATCCTGCAGCAGCCATCTAAAAGGAGTGGAAGAAAGCTAAAGGAAAGGAAAAGCAGGCAACCTAGAATTGCCTGAAAGTTCCAGCCATTCCAGCCCAACACAAGGTAAGCTGCCAGAAACCTACAGCCTCCAATTCCCAGCATAAGAGGCCCCAGAATGCAAAGCCAGTGACCAAGACCTAGGCTCCCAACACAAGAAGCTTGGGTCAGTACCCTCTGTGCCCCAGCAGGAGAGCTCAATCTCTTTAAAGGCCAGGGAATAAAGAAACACCATGAGTAAAAAGAAACGTACCATAGATTCATATTATGAGAAGAGTGAAGATCAAGACAGAAATTCTGAAGAGGACAACATTGTCAACAAACCCACATCTGCAACAACAAAAGGGAATATGAACTGGTCTGAAGCCCAAAAAGCCTTCTTAGAAGAGCTCAAGAAGGATTTTAATAGTCAAATGAGAGAGGTAAAAGAGTCCTTCAAAAATACAATTGGCCAGTTGGAAAAAAAATACACTGAAGAAAACAAGTCCCTAAAAAACACAATTGGCCAATTGAAGAAGGAAGGACAAAAACTAACAGAAGAGTACACTGAAGAAAACAAGTCCCTAAAAAACACAATTGGCCAGTTGAAGAAGGAAGTACAAAATCTAACAGAAGAGTATGCTGAAGGAAACAAGTCCCTAAAAAACACAATTGGCCAGTTGAAGAAGGAAGTACAAAAACTAACAGAAGAAAACAATCTGTTAAAAACTAGAATTGGACAAATGGAAACTAATGTCTCTATGAGAGAGCAAGAATCAGTCAAACAGAAACAAAAAAATGAAAAAATCGATGAAAATGTAAAATACCTCATCAGTAAAACAACCGACCTGGAAAATCGACTCAGGAGAGACAATTTAAAAATTATTGGACTACCTGAAAATCATGATGAAAAAAAGAGCCTGGACAGTATCTTTCAGGAAATCATAAAGGAAAACTGCCCAGAAGTCCTAGAACCAGAAGGGAAAATAACCATAGAAAGAATCCACCGATCACCACCTGAAAGAGATCCCAAATTGACAATGCCAAGAAATATAATAGCAAAATTCCAAAATTACCAGATGAAAGAGAAGGTGCTGCAAGCAGCCAGAAAGAAAGAATTTAAATATCATGGAACCACAGTCAGGATTACACAGGACCTTGCAGCTTCTACATTAAAAGACCGCAGGGCATGGAACATGATATTCCGTAAGGCAAAGGAGCTTGGAATGCAGCCAAGGATCAATTACCCAGCAAAAATGAGCATCATTTTTCAAGGGAGGAGGTGGATATTCAACGAAATAGGAGACTTCCAAACTTTCCTGATAAAAAGACCAGAGCTCAACAAAAAATTTGATCTTCAAGTACAGGACTCAAGAAGGACTTAAAAAGGTAAATGGGACAGAAGGATACAATATGTTGTTAATGGGGGGGTGTTTAAACCCCTACAAGGGAATATGAGACTTGCAACCCTTGAGAACTGTATTGTTATTACACCTTGTTAAAGGAGTATACATAAAGAGGGTGGATATTAGTTGACTTTGATGTAATGATAAAAAAAATCTAATCAAGTGGGTTAAATGGATCCAAATAAGTGGATCAATCTAATCTTAGAAAAGGTACTGAGAAAGGAGGAGGCAGACAAGGGTAAATTACATTACAGGAAAAGACACAAAATCCTATTACAGCAGAGGGAAAGAAGGGGGGGCATTGTTTGAACCTTACTCTCATCAGATTAGGCTCAAGAAGGGCATAATATAATCAGTTAGGTATAGAAATCTAACTTGCCCTATAGGCAGTAGGAGGGAAAAGGGGAAAGAAAAGGGAGGGGGAAAGAAAAGGAGGGGGAAAGAAGGGAGGGAAGCAGCAGTAAGACTAAAGGGGAAGAAAAGGGAAAGGGATAATAAAAGGGGGAAGGGACTGAAGGAGGTGGTGGTCAAAAGCAAAACACTAGTGAAGGGGGAAAGGAAAAAGGAGAAAGAAAAGCATAAATGGGGGAAAAGGATGGAGAAAAAGACACAGATAGTAATCATAACTGTGAATGTGAATGGGATGAACTCTCCCATAAAACGGAAATGGATTGCAGAATGGATTAAAAACCATAATCCTACAATATGTTGTTTACAGGAAACACATTTGAAAAAGAGTGACACATACAGGGTAAAGGTAAAAGGCTGGAGCAGAATATATTATGCATCAGCTGAAGTAAAAAAAGCAGGGGTAGCAATCCTGATCTCTGATAAAGCAAAAGCAAAAATAGATCTAATCAAAAGAGATAAGGAAGGAAACTACATCCTGCTAAAAGGCACCATAGACAATGAAATAATATTACATTAAATTGAAAAGTTTTTGCACAAACAAAGCCAATGCAACTAAGATTAGAAGGAAGGTAGAAAATTGGGAAAGAATTTTTACAACCAGTCTTTCTGATAAAGGCCTCATTTCTAAAATATATAGAGAATTAAGACAAATTTATAAGAACACAAGCCATTCCCCAATTGATAAATGGTCAAAGGATATGAACAGACAGTTCTCAGATGAAGAAATTAAAGCCATCTATAGTCATATGAAAAAATGCTCTAAATCGTTTATTGATTAGAGAAATGCAAATCAAAACAACTCTGAGGTACCACATCACACCTATCAGATTGGCCAACATGACAAAACAGGAAAATGATAAATGTTGGAGAGGATGTGGGAAAATTGGAACACTAATACATTGTTGGTGGAGTTGTGAAATGATCCAACCATTTTGGAGAACAATTTGGAACTATGCCCAAAGGGCTACAAAAATGTGCATACCCTTTGATCCAGCAATAGCACTTCTAGGGCTATATCCCAAAGAGATCAAACAAATGGGAAAAGGACCCACATGTACAAAAATATACATAGCAGCTCTTTTTGTGGTGGCAAAGAATTGGAAATTGAGAGAATGCCCATCAATTGGGGAATGGCTGAGCAAGTTGTGGTATACAAATGTAATGGAATACTATTGTGCTATAAGAAATGATGAACAGGCTGACTTCAGAAAAACCTGGGAAGACTTATGTGGTCTGATGCTGAGTGAAGTGAGCAGAACCAAGAGGACTTTGTACACAATAGCTGCCACGTTATGCAATGACTAAGAATGTTAAACTTAACCCTTCTCATCATTACTAGGATCTAAGACATCTCCAGAGGCCTCAGGAAGGAAAATGCTGTCCACATCCAAAGAAAGAACTATGGAAGTCGAATCACTCTCACTTATTTTTACCTTCTGTTGAGTTTTGTTTCATCTTTCTGATGGTTCCTCGTATTGGTTTTAATTTTTACTTACAACTTCACTAATGTGAAAATATGTTAATGGGTATGTAAATGTAAAGCCTATATCAGATTGTCCGCCATCTTGGGGAGGGTGGGGGGGAGAAAAAAGGAGAAAAATTGTCAACTCAAAAGCATATGGAAAAAAAAATGAGAAAAAAAAAACAATGGCAAAGCCTCAACTACTAATGAAGAAAAATAAAATATGACAAACTATGCAAGGATACAGTAAAAAAAAAAAAGCTATTATTCACCTGCCACATCTGGCCTTGGGGATACAAATACAAAGAATAAAACCTGGAGTGACTTACTGACAAGGAGCTTCATCTTTCCAGCTCCCAGTCTGGGCACAAAGACGTCATTAAAGGTCACACCAGATATCGTGTGGGATGTTCCTAGGCCTAGCTAGCAGAGGTACACAGAGATTTGTGTTCTAGTCGGACTAGGGCTTTATCACTCTGGGACCGTCTGTGTCTTTATCTGGGCATTTACATTTTATCTTAAGGCACACGCCAATATAGACTTAGAAAAGATGGCACTAGGATTACCAGCCTGAACTTCCTACTACAATGACTGTGGACAAGCAGTACTTCAAACTATCTTTCTTCACTATTCATCCATCAGAAACTACTTTGGTACTATTGAATTTAAGGCAGGATTGTACTCCTAATCTCTTTCCCTCAGCCCTAGAACTTTCTCTGTCCCCTAAATTGACAAACTGAAACTCAACAGGGAGCCTAACTTTGGATAGAGTCCATAGTTGCCGTTCTTTCCTGAAAGTCCTGGGAATGGTGTTCACAGCTTCTTTACAAAATGGACAATAGTATTCAAAATTTTTAAGGAGCAGGGGAAACAAAAGTACTCTTTGTCAAAGGTGCAGAGGACTCCATGAAAACCATCTTCACTGTGGTGCCAGCTCACTGGTACCCCCTGGTCCTCCAACCTCTTCTTGTACAATAGTGCATCATCCCGTAGGACATCAAACTCACAGCTTATAAGCAGGGTCTCAGGGAGTTGGGCAATGATGTCATTGTCAGCAATTAGGGGTGAATTCACTACCAGTAAGATTTGTTCATTTTCATGGTAGGCATCCTCATTAAAAGGGCCAGGTGACATGTATTGGTAGCCTTTCTCTTTGAACCTCTTAGGTATGTTGTCCACATTCAGCCTTTCCTTAGACTTCTCCTGCATCTCAGGGGGCAGATGGGCACCATTCAGGATAGCAGTTTTCCAAGATGGCTGGATATCAAGATATTGAAATATACAGGAAATGACAAAGTTCTGGGTGAGGAATAGGACGTTTTTGTTCTGTTGATAGGAAGGCAGCTGGAAATTAAATCCCTGGAGATAGGGATAGATCAGAATCTGAGCTCGTATCTTGGGGAGATCTGGTTGGGTCATGAGGGTTTGGCAAATGGAAGCTGCAAGTGTCCCTCCAGAACTATCTCCACAGAGGATGACACGAAAGGGATCTACACCATAGGTTTCCAGGGTTCTCAGAAAGTGGATGGAAGCAGCTATGCCGTCATTCAATGAAGAAGGGTTCCGGTGCTCAGGAGCCAAGCGGTAACTAAAGAAGAGTGAAAGAACATGCCTTATGACTGGGACAGAGGATTGGGGGTCAAGAAGCCAGTTTAGTTGATGTTCTGATGCCACCTTTTTATTTTTAGTTTTCAACATTCAATTACACAAGATTTTGAGTTCCAAATTTTCTCCTCATCTTGTCTCTCCCCCGACCCCAAGATGGCATGCATTCTGAATATCCCTTCTCTTAAAATTCCCTCCCTTCAGTCTCCCCCCACCCTTTCTCTTATCCCCTTCCCCTTCTATTTTCTTGTAAGGCAGGATAGATTTCTATACCCCATTGCCTATAAGTCTTATTTCACAGTTGCATGTGAAAACATTTTTTTTAACATTTATTTTTGAAACTTTGGGTTCCAAATTTTCTCCTTTCCTCCCTCCCCACCTACCCTCATTGAGAAGGCAAGCAGCTCAATACTGGTTATACATTTGTAGTCATGCAAAACACTTCCATAGTAGTCATGTTGTGAAAAACTAAATATATTTCCCTTCATCTTATCCCGCCCCTCGTTTATTCTATTCTCTCTTTTGACCCTGTCCCTCCTTAGAAGTGTTTGCTTCTGATTACCCTCTCCCCCAATCTGCCCTCCCCTCTATCTTCCCCCTGCTCTTATCCCCTTCCCCCCTGTTTTCCTATAGGGTAAGATAGACTTCCATACCCAATTGAATGTGTATGTTATTCCCTCCTTTAATCCAAACCCAATGAGAATAATATTCACTCATTCCCTCTCACCTTCCCCCACTTCCCCTCCACTGTAAAAGCCTTTTCTTGTCTGTTTTATGTGAGATAATTTACCCCATTCTACCTCTCCCTTTTTCCTTCTCCCAGTATAATCCCCTCTCACCTCTTAATTTTATTTTTTAGATATCACCCCTTCATCTTCAACTCACCCTGTGCTCTCTATCTTTCTCTCCCTCTCTCTCTCTCTCTCCCTCTCTCTCCACTTCAGTCACAGACCTTTCCTACTGACCTTCTAAGTTGTCTTTGGTGTTTGTGGGTTGAGAAGTCTGAAAAGTACCACAGCTTTTCTTGATTCAGTCCCCTGAGGACTGCTCCAGAATCACTGAGGCCTGGTGTACTGCCTGTGCTGCCCATGCTGAACTGTGCTCCTCTCCCAGCCCGGCACATTAGACCTTTCTGATCAATCATCCAGGGTGCCTTGGGCTGGAAATCTGTTTCCCTCTATCTTTTTGTGGGTTCTGCTGCTCTAGAATTTGTTTAGAGCCATTTTTTTACAGGTATTTGGCATAGTTGGGGGGAGAACACATACGAGTCACTCCTTTTACTGTGCCGTCTTGGCTCTGCCTGACCTCCCATTCCCGATGCCACCTTTAAATGTTCTTGTCTGCATGAGATTTATAGGATGTGAGAGCTGAATGTACCTCAGAGACTGTCTAATCCAGGGGCTCTTAATTTTGGTTCCGTGGAGCAATGTGGATAGAGTTCAGTGAAGGTCTCTAAACTTGAATGGGGAAAATTACACTTTTATTTTTACTAACCTGTAACTGAAATTTGGCATTTCCTTGAATTATTTTTAAAATATTATTTAGAATCCCCATTCTGTTAAAAAAAATCAGAGAGCAATAAATTAAGCTTTCCTTAAAATAATAAGTAGTATCTATCTAAAACTATCAGCAAGCATTATATGTAATGGGTATAAGCTAGAAGTATTACCAATAAGATCAAAAGTGAAGCAAGGACGTCCATTATCACCACTGTTATTCAATATTGTACTAGAAATCTTAGTTTTAACAATAAGAGAAAAAAAAGAAATTGAAGGAATTATAATAGGTAAAGAAGAAAAAAGCTGTCACTCTGTAGATGACGTGATGGTATATCTGAAGAATCCTAGAGAATCAAGTAAAAAAAAACTTAAAATAATAAACAAATTTAGCAAAATTGCAGGATATAAAATAAGCCCATCAATTGGGGAATGTTTGAACAAGTTGTGGTATATGAATGGAATAGAATATTATTGTGCTAGGATTATTATGCAATGATTAACTTTGATAGACTTAGCTCTTCTCAGCAATGCAATGATCTAAGACAACTACAAAATA
The DNA here is from genome assembly GCF_003287225.1 of Phascolarctos cinereus. Classification (NCBI taxonomy): domain Eukaryota; kingdom Metazoa; phylum Chordata; class Mammalia; order Diprotodontia; family Phascolarctidae; genus Phascolarctos; species Phascolarctos cinereus. Next base: position 388,261,507 of record NW_027556098.1, read on the forward strand.
CTCTTAATGGAAAATGCTACCCACATCCAGAAAATGAACCATGGAGTCTGAATGCAGATGGAAGCGTACTATTTGCTTTCAATTTCTTTTGTTGTTTTATTTCTTCTTTCTCATGGTTCCTCCCATTAGTTCTAGTTCTTCTATATATCATGACTAATGTGAAAAGATGCTTAATATGAATGTATAAGTAGAGTCTATATCAGATTGCATGCCATTTTGGGGAATGGGGAGGAGAGGAAAGGAAAGAAAATTTAAAACTCCAAATCTTATGGAAGTGAATGTTGACAACTAAAAATAAATTATTAAAAAATATATATTATTTGGAGAAAGGAACCATAGGCTTCAATAGACTGCTGAAGGAGTTCATGATGCAAAACAGACCAAGAATCCCTGATGAACTCAATAGAGTTGGTATTAGGGTTTGTGTTTGAATCTTGTCTTTGCCTCTTGCTACCTTATGGGACCTTGGGCAAGTCACTTAATTTCTCTAGGGTATAATTTCTATATCTGTAAAATGCAGGGGATTGGATTTGATGACTCTAAGGTGGTACTGTGCTAGTCACTAGGAATACAAAGATAAAAATCAAACAGTTCTTGACCTCGAGAACCTCACGGTGTAGGTGGTGGAGTGGGAGGTGTTTGTATGTGGAGGAGTAAGCAGAGGACCCAGAAAGGGAAGTGACTTGTCTGAGGACCAAGAACCAAGAAGTAGAAGAGCTTGGATTGAGCCAGTTCGTCTTTGAAGTCCAGTGCTGTTTCCACTAGCCCACACTGCCCAATCTCTTTAACTAGAACCTGGAAGCAAGGCAACAGCTGCTTAAAAAATAAGGTATGCAAAGGACTCCCTGGCCCTTGGTGAAAAATTCAATAGCTGATGTGAAAATGGGAAAATGAAAACAAAATGAAAAATAACCTCCTTCTGTCTAGAAAGTATCTCTCTTGTGACTAGGGAGGATTTAATTATAAGAGTTACCATGAAGCTGATTTTTCCTTTTTTTTTTTCTTTTGAGAAAGAAAGAGAAGTTATGAGGGCAAGGATGATGGATTAATGTCATATTCCATCTGGCACATAGTAGGTACATAATGTGTTCTGACCATATATGTCTGGTAACAACATAACCAAATGGCAGATTCAATTTGAGGAGAGTGAATAAACTCTGAATTTGCCAACCTAAAGTTAAGGATGTTTCATAAATATCATGTGTCTCTTTTCAGTGACAGTCTCCAAACTACCAACAGCTATTTTAACCCTGGCAAAAGGAGGCTAATTACTGTAAGTCTACCTTCTCCACTCAAAAAAAAAATGCCAGAGTCTTGCCTTCACATAGCTCATTTAATGTAGAGAACTCAAAGCTTATTCACTGTATGATCTCCTCTGTCATTAAACCAAGAGCTGAGTGACCAAGCTTCTGTCTCCAACCTCCTGTTTCCCCTCCTGGCAGGAAATAAAGTCTCTCTTGGAGAAGGGTGGGGGAAGAAGAGGCTAGAAATGTCTACTCTGCCTCCTTTTGAGCTATACAATAACACCCCCATACCATCTATCTGTGACAGTCCTCACCACACACTCATTCCTTTAGGAAGATTGAGCAGCAATAGCAACCCATTGGGAACAGTTATAGCATTGGGCAAAATTGTTAGGTAAGCAAGATGAACTTCTCTTTGAGCACCTAGGTTGTGTGTGATTATCAGGTGAGATAATGAACTTAGATTACTTTGAGCTAAATACATGTTATCTGTTCCTTTTATAGGATCTTCCTCAGTTCCTCCTCCCTCTGGCACCAAAATTAAACAATGAATTTAAAGCAATTAATGAGAGTTTAAGTTAAATAGCATAGCTAAATTTTAGTCTTTTGTCTGCCTAGAAGTAGTTGTTCATAATAATAGCTATCATTTATATACCACTTCAAGGTTCACAAAGTGCTTTACATATGTTACCTCCTTTGATTCTTCCTACAACTTTGTGAGACAGGTGCTACTATAGTCCCTGTTTTATATTTGAGGAAATTGAAGCTGGAAATCTGAGGAAGCAGAATGAGTTCTTCCCATTGTGTTGTCATTTTGTTGTGTGGGAATGTTCACAGACATCTGTTGAACCAAGGTGCTCCAGAGAGCAGGCACAAGAATTGGGGAAGCAAATGTGAAGCGGCTATGTTCTAGATGTAGCCCACGCTACCAATCTGAATAGGACTGCAGAGAACAAACTGTGGTTTATGAATGTAATGCAGTATTATTGGAATGAGGACCATGAAGTTAAAGAAACATGGTGAAGGTTTCTGTGAACTGATGCAGAGCAAAGAAAGCAAGACCGAAAGATTACTGAGTGGAAAGTTACATGTATACACAATTGCAAGTGCTGTCTTAGACCATTTTGCTTATTGTTTTAAATATTAAGGTAATATGAGGGGGAATGTTTATTAGGAAGTGACTGATATATCAAAATGAAATGTACCAAAGAAGGTGCAAGGCCTCAAAAATATAAGTTCTACCAGCTAAAAATATGTCCAGTTTTCCAATTGTAGAGAAGGCTGCCCTTTTCAGTATTGTATCCGGCACCTATAAAGTATCTCTCTGTTTTCTTAGGTCTCCCCTTATCAGGTTTGTTTACTCATTATATGGGGTTCTTAACCATTTTTGTGTCGCAGATCCCTTTAACAGTCTGAGGAAAGCTATGACCCTTTTCTTAGAATATTTTTAAATTCATAAAATAAAATACATTGAATTACAAAGGAACCTAATTATTCTGAAATATAGTTATAAAAAAAAAGTTCATGAACCCTAGGTTAAGAAACCTTGATCTAGAAAAAAGCGATTCTCTCTCTTTGATTACTCTCAGGCCCTCTTCTCTTCTCCTTCCATTTCCCAAACAGCCTACCTACCTGACCACTTCTTCCCTTCTTACTCACTTTTTCCTTCACTCACCCAACTGACAGAACCACCGAATCAGTGTCCCTGGACAAGTGGCAGCATAGACTGTTGTAGTCATCTAGAAGATAAAGAGTTTTCATTAATAGTCTGGAGCTAGCTTATCTCTCCTACGCATTGCTGATCCTTCAACCCCAGGTATTGAACAGGTACTAAGTGTTGTATGGAACATTTGTAATACACATATTTAACTCAACCTCATGATTTTGTTTTACTTTGTTGTGTAATCTCTCTGTTGATAGTTCTATCCCTTTGTATAACTCACTTTTTCTTTCATGTTTCTTTAAAATGGTATTTCCTGGCTGGCTATGCCTGCATGATCCCAGAATATCCAGATAAAACATAATCAATCTTAGGCAACTAATTGTTTTTAAGTGTAACTGATTGTGTGGCCTCTGTGGAAAAAAGAAAATCCATTCGTTGATTTAACTAAGTTTTTCGGTTGTTTTTTTTTTCTTCACCAAACTCTAGGTTGTAAGGCCTTAAAGGGAAGGTTGTGGTTTCTTCATTATACTCAGAAGATTGTGTACCCCAGCACATGACGAAAGAAATACATCTCAAAGGTAGGCTGTTTTTGCCCTTTTGGAAATGCTGACCTCTCAGCCACTCGGCCAAGGCAAGTAATAATTTCAGACTGCTAATGCTGTCTAGTTACTCTCCCTGTGGCTTCCATGGAGGAAGGTGGGCTCAGGGAAATGTAGAGGGCATAAATGGCAGAAATTCATGGTTATCAATTTGTATGAAGGGACTTACACAAGCCCCCTTCTGTAAAATATGGGAATAAATTAAATTATCTCTAAGGTCCCTTCTAGCTCCAAATCTTATGAGAATGGGATAATTTTTTAAATGAAAAGATGAGTGCAGATGATTCTTAAGGTCTTTTCCAACCCCATGAGTCTCAGGCAAAAGAGAGAGAGACGGGGGTGGTGGGGAGAGAGATTGAGTACCATGGTCAGACCTATATTTTATTCAGATACCTTTGGCAGCTATATGGAAGATGGAAGAATGGAGCTATGTGGAGGGGGAGAAGCTTGAGGCAGGAAAACAACTAGGATTCAATAGTCTTCGCAAGACATGTTGATAGCCTAAAGTAGAATAGTGTCTGTGTCAGTAGAGAGAAGTTCTAAGGGATGTGAAGACAGAATCTAAGATTTGGTAACTGGTTAGATTGGATATGGGGAGGGTGTAGGGTGAGGGAAAAATCAGAAGTCAAAGATGAAGTTGTGGTGGTGGTGCCCTCCACAGTAAAAGGGGAAGTTTGAAAGAAGGATGTGTTTGTGGGGGGAAATAATATGATATCTATGAAAAAGAGCACATCATTCATTCCTGCTCTTCCTGTGAGGTGGGGTGGAAGGGAGAAGACCTCTTACTAACTAGTCATTGCCCCAAGTGCAAAACCTGTCCTCTGAAAGGGCCTACAGGAGCCTTGAAATGATCTCGGGATAAGGAGGAGAAGGCAGAATTTTTCCCTATGGCACCTGCACAGATTCTGTGGGTAGTGGTTAGTTTAGATTTTTACTGCCCTGACAGATCAATGACAGTCTCAGAAGAGGAGTTTGGGAACCTTAGAAGCAAAAAGCAAAGTTATACTACTAGGTCTATAGATTTAAGAGATCAAAGGAAAAGGAAAAGGACCTATGTATACAAAAATATTTATAGTGGCTCTTTTTGTGGTGCAAACAATTGGTAAGTGAAGGGAGGCCATCAGTTGGGGAATGGCTAAACAGGTTGTGGTATATATTGTGATGGAATACTATTGTGCTGAAAGAAATAATGAAGGGAATGATTTTAGAGAAATCTAGGAAGACTTGTATGAACTGATTCAAAGTAAAGTGAGCAAAACCAGGAGAATATGAAACACAGAAACAGCAATATTAAACAGTGATCAACTATGAATTACTTAGCTGTCCTAAGCAATACAATGGTCCAAGACAATTCCAAAGGACTTTACGATAAAGAATACTATCCACTTCCATAGAAAGAACTGTTGGAGCTGAATGCAGGTTGAAGGATACTTTTTCAAACTTTTTCATTCTTAGGGGGGTTTTTTGCTATTTTTTTCTTTTGCAACATGGCTAATGTGGAAATGTTTTGCATGACTACTTATGTATTTTGTTTGTTGTTCACTTGTGACCAACTCTTTGTGCCCCATGGACCAGAGCACACCAGGCCTTTTTATCCTCTTGAAGTTTGTCAAGGTTAATTTTCATTTTTTCACATGACAGTATCTATCTATCTTATCCTCTGACGTCCCCTTTTCTTTTTGACTTCAATCTTTCCCAATCTCAGGGTCTTTTCCAGTGATTCTGGTCTTCTCATTTCATGGCATCGTATTTAAGCTTCAGCTTCAGCATTTGATCTTCCAGTGAATAGTTTTAATTAATTTCTTTAAGTGTTGACTGATTTGATCTCCTTGTCCAAGGGACTCTCAAAAGTTTTCTTCAGCACCACAATTCAAAAGTATTGATTCTGCAGTGCTCAGCTCTCCTTATGCTCTAGTTGTCACAGCCATACATTACTACCAGAAAAACCATAGCTTTGACTATGTGGAACTTTGTTGGCAAAATGTGTAGACTTTTATCAGCAGATGTATAATCTGTATTAAATTACTTGCCTTCTCAAGGAGGGGGCAGGGGAGGGAGGGAGGGAAAGAATTTCTAACTCAAAGTTTTTTTAAAATGTGAAAATCTTTGTTTATATGTAATTAAAAAACAACATTATAAAAGTAAAAGGAGAAAGCAGAGTGCTGGGGTATAAGGATAGGTTTGCTTGTATTGGAGCCAACCACATTTGCCTAACAGAGCTACTGAAGACAGGTGAGATGCCACCTGTCTTCCCACCTTATGAGTGGTAGATCACATACTGCTTTTGTTTGTTTGTTTCTTATTGTTTAGGTCTGATTTTATTTATATGAAAAGTCTTTTTTTCCCCACTTAATAGTATTTTATTTTTTCCAATTACATGCAAAGATAGTTTTCAGCATTCAGATTTTGAGTTCCAAATTTTTTCTCCCTTCCTTCCCTCCTGTCTCCCCAAGACAGCATGCAATCTGATGTAGGCTATACATGTACAATCATATTAAACATATTTCCACAGTAGTCATGTTGTGGAAGAAGAATCAAAACAAAAAGGGAAAACCACAAGAAAGGGAAAAAAAAGAAAATAGTATGCTTCAATCTGCATTCAGGCTCCATAGTTCTTTCTCAGAATGTGGACAGCATTTTCCATCATGAGTCCCTTGGAATTGTCTTAGATCATTGTGTTGCTTTGAAGAGATAAGTCTGTCAAAATTGGTCATTGCACAAAGTTGCTGTTTCTGTGTACAAGTTTTTCCGGGTTCTGCTCACTTCATTCAGTATCAGTTCATGTCTTTCTGAAATCTGCCTACTCATCATTTCTTATAGCACAATAGTATTCCACTATATTCATATATCACAATTTATTCAGCCATTCCCCTGTTGATGGGCATCTCCTCAATTTTCCAATTCTTTTCCACCTTAAAAAGAGCTGCTATGAATATTTTTGTATATGTGGGTCCTTTTCCCTTTTTTATGATCTCTTTAGGGTACAGACCTAGTAGTGCCATTGCTGTATCAAAGGGTTTGCATAGTTTGGTTGTCCTTTGGGCATACTTCCAAATTGCTCTTCAGAATGGTTGGGTCAGTTCACAATTCCACCAACTATGCATTAGTGTTCTAATTTTCCTACATCTTCTCCAACATTTCTCATTTAGCTTTTTTGTCGTATTAACCAATGTTTTAATTGGAATTTATCTAATCATTAAAATCACACACTTCTTATGATCAGTCCACAGAACTTTAGGAGACAGGGAATGGAGCCTGGCTCCCACTTTGGAAACCCTTGATGTATAAAATATTTCAGACCTTGGGACTAAATCAGCTACTCCTACCACATAGGAGTGTCCCCTAGTTATTAGAAAATGTCCTTTTTTGGTGGGATGGAAGAGGTAGTATCTTATGAATGACCCTCAGCTAAGACCCTAAGACAGATCACTGTCTTGTCATATCAGAGGGGCTTCCATAGTTCAATGAAATTATGGGCTATGCTGTGAGTAGACAAGTCATAGTAGATAAAAGGTGGTCCACTGGAGAAGGTAATGGCAAACCACGCCATTATCTTTGCCAAGAAAATCCAATAGACAAAATGACAAAAGATACGACAACAGAAGTTGAGCCCTTCAGGTCGAAAAGAAGGTGTCCAACATTACTGGGGAAGTATCGAGCACAACCTCAGGTAGCTCCAGTACTAATGAAGCGGCTGGGCCAAAGCCAAAAGGAAGCTGTGCTGTAGATGTGTCTGGTGATGAAAGGAATGTCCAATGATATAAAGATCAATACTGCATAGTCACCTGGACTGTAAGATCTGTGAACCAAGGTAAGCTGGATGTGGTCAAACAGGAGATGGAAAGATTAAACATTGACATCTTGGGTATCAGTGAACTTAAGTGGATGGGAATGAGTGAATTTAATTCAGATGATCATTACATATATTAACCACCGTGGGCAAGAATCCTTTGGAAAAAATAGAGTTGCCCTCATAATCAGTGAAAGGGTGAGAAAAGCAGTACTTGGGTATAATCTCAAAAATGATAAAATGATATCTGTGCAAATCCAAGGCAAACCATTCAATATCACAGTAATATAACTTTATAATCCATTGATGCTAAAGCCAAAGTGAATCAATTCTATGAAGACCTACAATATCTAGACAATAGTAAAAAAAAAAAAGACATCACATTCATCATAGGGGATTGGAATGGTAAAGTAAGAAATCAAAAGATAATCAGAATAACAGGCAAGTTTGGCCTTGGAGTACAAAATAAAGCAGGACAGAGACTAAAGATTTTGTCAAGATAACTCTCTGGTCATAGTAGACACTCTTTTTCAACAACCAAAAAGGTAACTCTACACATGGATATCACCAGATGATCCATATCAAAATTAGATTCATTGTGTAAGTTGTAGTCAATGGTGGAGAAGCTCTGTACAGTCAGTTAAAAAAAAGACCTGACAACATATGGGACTTGCAAAAAATAAAATGCAGACAATGTCAAGAAGAACTTCCTAACAATTAGAGCAATCTAGAAGTCGAACGGGCTGCCTTAGGAGACAGTGGGCTCCTCTTCAGTGGAGGTCTTCATGAAGAGGGGGAAGACTTATTGGGGGTGTTGTGGTGGAGATTTGGAGGAGGTTGGAAGGGAATGGCTTGGACTAGACGGCTGCTGAGGCCCCTTCCAACTCGTCTGCACATCTGGATACTCCAAGTTAGGGGCCATGATGGTTATATGTTATGGCTTTGGCATCACTAGCCAATAGTGTTTAGCATTCCCTTGTGTTCAGTCCCTTCTGTTTCACAATATACAATTAAGACAGAGCATCAGTTCCTGTTGATTTTTAATAAAACACATATATAACTCAAAAAAGAAAGACCTGGAGCTGTATCTCAAAGCATGAGCTTTCATTGCAAAATTCAGACTTAACTTGTAGAAAGTAGGGAATACCATCAGACCATGTAAGTATGACCTAAATAACATTCCTTTTGAATATGAAATGGAAGTGAGGAATAGATTGAAGAGATTAGATCTGATAGAGAGTGACTGAAGAATTGTGGACAGAGGTTCAAAGAGAAAAGAGGAGTAAAAAAGTAAAATGGCTATCTGATAAAACTTTGCAAATAGCTGAGGAAAGAAAGAAAGCAAAAGGTAAGGAAGAAAAGGAAAGATATACTGAGCTGAGTGCAGAATTCCAGAGAACAGCAAGGAGAGATAAGAAGGTTCTCTTAAATGAGCAATGCAAAGAAATTGAAGAAAACAATAGAATGGGAAAGATAAGAGATCTCTTCAAGAAAATTAGAAATATCAAGGGAACATTTCCTGCAGAAATGGGCATGATAAAAGACAAAAATAGTAGGGACTTGACAAAAGTGAAGAGAGTGAGAAGAGGTGGCAAGAAAGACTTTACAAGAAAGATCTTAACATCACTGATAACCACAAAGGTGTGGTTATTGATCTACAGCCAGACATCCTAGAGAATGAAGTCAAGTGGGCCTTAGGAAGCAATGCTAAAAATGAGGCCAGTGAGATGATGTCATTCCAGCTAAGCTATATTAAATCCTAAATGATGATACTGTTAAAGTGCTGCATTCAATGTGCCATCAAATTTAGAAAATACAGCTATGGCCACTGAATGGAAAAGATCAGTTTATGTCTGAATTTTAAAGAAGGGGGATGCCAAAGAATGTTCAAGTGACGAGACGATTGCACTCATTTTACATGCCAGCAAGGTTATGCTTAAGATTCTCCAGGTGAGGCTTCAGCAATATATGAGCCCAGAATTAGCAGTACAGCAGGCTGGTTTCCAAAGAGGCAGAAGAACTAGACACCAAAATGCCGACATTCACTGGATTATGGAAAATTCAAGGGAGTTCCAGAAAAACATCTACTTCTGCTTCATTGACTCCATAAAGCCTTTGTGTTGATCCCAGCAAAATGTGGCAAGTCCTCAAAGAGATGGGAGTATTAGATCATTTTACTTTTCTCCTGAGGAACCTGTCTGTGGGGCAATAACTGAATATGGCACAATTAGAGACAGTAAGAAAATATTTCATGCAGAGATGGGCTTGATAAAATACGAAAATGGTAGGGACTTAATAGAAGGAGAAGTAAGAAAAGGTGGTGAGAATATACAGAAAGGCTGTACAAGAAAGATCTTCACATCACTGATAACCACAAAGGTGTGGTTATTGATTTAGAGCCAGACATCCTAGAGAAGGATGTCAAGTGGGTGTTAGGAAGCAATGTTAAAGATAATGCTAGTGGAGGTGATGTCTTTCCAGCTAAGCTATTTAAAATCCTGAATGATGATGCTATTAAAGTGCTGCACACTCAATATGCCAGCAAATTTGGAAAATGTAATTGTGGCCACTGGAATGACTGGAGGCAAAGGAAAAAGGCAGTGGAACAGAATGAGATGGATAGATAGTGTCATGGAAGCAGTGAACTTGAGCTTGGACAGAATTCAGAAGATAGTAGAAGAGAAAGGCTTGGTGTGCTATGGTCCATGGGATCATGAAGAATCAGATATGACTGAATGATTGAGCAACAGCAACAGACCTCAAATCACACTGAGGGTGTGGGGGTGCAGGGTAGAATCAAGAAAAGCATCCTGCATATGGTAGGATTTTAACTGAGTCTTGAGGGAGCCAGGGAAACTAAGAAATGGAGGTTAGAAAGTGAGAGTGTTCCAGGTTTGAGGACAGGCATTAAGGATTAGTTAGATCAGTCCAATATTAAATCTAGTGTTTTCCCTAAAACTTTTGGTTTTGGTTTTGAAAAGCATTAGCCTTTTTCAGGCACCCTTTATATGACCACCTGAAGAAAGTTCCAATTTAACACTTCCCATAGCATCAGGATAAAGTTTGACCAGGATAAAGGAGCAATGCCTAATCAGGGATGGGGAGCCTGTGTCCTTGAGGCCACATGGCATCGAGAACACAGTTTCCTCACCCCTGGATCTCACCCTTTAAAAGTCCAAGGGAAATTTGATCTTACTGAGGCTCCCAATTATCATGCCACCTCCATGGAAGAAGATAATTCCTTTCCGGAGGCTTGCAGACGTTGCCTTTGGCTGATACAACCTCACAGGTACTGTCCCAAAGCATAGGTTCTTTACCATGACCTTTGGGTCCTTCTTGACTGGCATTATTTGCAGTAAAAAGCGTACAAATTTTGGCATTGAACAGATTCCCAGCTTCTCAGAAATCTTCCCCTGTTAGAAGAAAGAGGAAACCAGTTAAAAGAGTGTGTCTTCAGGCATTGCTGGATCATTCTGGAGAGTTGGAATCACAGTTGATTCTGCTGGTTCTGACTCTGTGATGTCATCTTTGTACATATTTAAAGCTGCTTTTCTAGCATTAGTGACTGCATTTCACAGATCCATCCACACTCACTCACTCTGTTCCTTACTTAACAAATATTACACATTTGCCAAATAGTTAGCCAGGGTGCAGTTGGGAGAAGAGATGAATAATTATATTTCTCTTCTTGCTGCATATCTTTCATTGAAATCTCATTATAAAAAGTAATTATTTTAATTGTTCAAATGAAACTGCAGTGCTAATTACTTGAAATTAACAGTGATGAAAATACACTGAATTAGGACTTTAGCTGACAGAATTAGAATCACCTCTTAGGAGTATCCCTAGAATCCTGATGGGCTTGCTCTGGAGGATCTGACTCATTCATATGAGCAAGGGTTAGTATAAGGACACCCACGGTTAATACAGGCTACATGTGGAGCCTCATTTAGGATAAAATCATTCCCTTCATATTTGTGAGGATCCCCTGGAGAAATTCTTCATCTTAGACTTTCATCATCAGATAACTTAGCTTTGGAGATCCACTGAAGAAAATTTGGCAAATATTTTTTTCATTCTCTTTAACCTATAATTGTACAAATCTCCCTCCCTCCCTCTCTCTCTGTCTCTCTCCCTCTCTCCCTCCCTCCCTCTCTCTCTGTCTCTCTCTCTCTCCCTCCCTCCCTCTCTCTCTCTCCCTCTCTCTCTCTCTCTCTCTCTCTCTCTCTCTCTCTCTCTCTCTCTCTCTCTCTCTTTCTCTCTCTCTCTGTCTCTCTCTCTTTCTGTCTCTCTGTCTCTCTTTTTTAGATGTGCTCGTCCTTTGCAAATCATAACAGTTTCTTTCAAGGTAACTTTTGCATTTTTTAAATGTTTGAGTATTGATAGCTGCTATATTAGAGAATCTTTGAAAAGTTGAGATTTCATGGCCTTAGAATGCTAATTCCAGCTGACAAATGTCTCTGTGTTCCTTCTGCTTTTAAACACACCCGGAATGTTTGCTATATTGTGAGATCCTTAAGGATTGCCAGTCTGCGGGGGACTGTTGGCCTAGAGATCCTGAATAATCAGACCTAAATGCTTAATCCCTTTACCAGGGCTAGGTGACACCTAGGTGGCTATGGGTAGTGCTGGGCCTGGAGGCCGGAGGAGATCCTGAGATCTAATCTGAGTGCTTAGCATGAGGCCTGGCATACTGTAGGTTCTTCATAAATTCTCTTTCCTTCCTTTTCTTGGCAGCCTCTCCCTTTTGGGGGATTATGTTATATTGTTCTCTTTAGATACTGAGACAACTTGTGCTGTTATTGAGTTTGGAATTCTAATAGGTTTGCCCTTAGAGTGTCAGGAAACTCTTGGGGGAAATTTCTGGTGTCTTTTGAGGAAATTGATCCGTACTTCAGATCATTTATGTCAGAAACCCCTGGGACCATTTTGGTGTGCTCTGTAGAGAAAAGGATACCTAGAAATTTTGTCCAGATTCCAGGTAGAATGACAGGCATTAAAGGAATCATGGAAGAGTTTTCACCCAGGCTAGTTTAGTTTCTTACCCTAGAGGGGTGACTTCCAGGCAATCCTAGGTGAGTAGAGTTGTTGTAAGATCACTGTAGGGACTAAAAACTGTCCTTCTGAGATGGAATGCTTGAATTTATTTTCTTCAAGTTAATCAGTGATTAAACCCACTCTGTGAGTGTGGGTCCAGAGGTGAAGGGATATGGGGGGAGCCTTAGAAAAACAGGGGGAGGTTGAAGTGCTCCAGCCGCTGGGGACCCAGAGCCTGATTGTAAGCACAACAGATTGCAATGTGTTTGACTTCTTGCCTGAGGGTGAGGGGTGATTTCCAGTGGACTGCAAGTCTTAAATACTAGCAGGAAGCTCCACAGGGTGACCTATGGACCAGATTTACTTGTGAGGTGAGAAGCTGATTTTGTCTTTTTCTTTTATTTATTGTTTGGGTTGGGGAAGACCATTTTGTACATCAATATAAGTATTTGTTAAATGGTAAGCAAGAAGTAATCTTTTGTAAACTTTGTAAAATATTGCTTGTTGAATCTGCATGATTGTTTATGTGGAAACATTTGTGATTTTCCCTTGTACACACATGAGCTAATTCAGCTGTGCTGTAACTGGCACTTAATATCTCATGCACTGGATCGACAATGAAATATTGCTGTTTATCTTAGATCATAGGTTTATATAGAGCTGAAAAGAAGGATCGTAAAGAGATCATGCAGCCAGCCCCCACCTCATTTTCAGGATAAGGGAACTAAGACTGAGTGGGTGAAGTGATTTATCTAGTGATGCGTAATAGGGACAGAGCAGAATTCTGAGTCCTTTTCTCTGATTCCAGATCTAGAACTCTTTCCACTACTGCACCTTTCCCTTTATTCATATGTTAACAAATATTAATTTGGGTCCAGTGGCAAGATATAAATCAGGACTACTAGAAATGGCCCCTGATGCAGTGGGAAGCCTTGCCCTTTTTGAGGTAATGTCTTTTCTGGGTCTCAGTTTGTCTGAGGCAATGGCCATTCAGTGATTAAGGCAAGATAAAAATGAGGCAAGAAATGGCCTCTTTTACCTAGTGAAAAAAAATAAAATCAATCTGGGAGGGGAAGACCCTCAGAGTTTCTGGCCAAAATAGAAGCAATTGCTATTTACACTCACTCTGAGCCATCAGAATCCAAACACTGACCAAGTGAAGCTCGGGCTGGAACCTATTTTTGACCAATCAATGAGAGCCAGAGTGATTTGTGTTTAAGGCATTGTCCTTAAAAAAGAAATCTAGCCTGTAAACCCCAAGATATCTTGCTGAGTGTCAGTGATCAAAATGTATACTCCTTTGGGTAGAAGTGAACCCACATGACTCTGGAGGAGAGAATGACTCTGGTGACTGCACTTGCAAGTCATGACATCTCCTTCCTCATGTCATGGTCTTCTTCGAGAATGAAGGACAAACAGCCATCTGTGAGTAGTAGTAGCTATCCTGCTGGGAACAAAGGTGGTTGTTGTTTATCCACATTATCCCTTTCTCTTATTCCTACCCATTCCATTTCACTGTCTCCAGAGTAAATTAGACTACATGATCATTTTCACTGTGCCCTTGCAAGGGGAATTTGGGAATAATGTTGATTTCATTATGGTTGAAACTACAGAGAGGCTTTCCCTTGGGTGTGAGGAGGATGCCCCAACAAGAAGGTGATTTTCAAAGTGAGGATAACATTCTTTTCCTAGAAATGATCAACTGGCAGACATTAGAGAAGAACATAGACCTTTGACCAGAGTCAGAAAGTGCTTCAGACATCCCGTCCATGATACTGAGATTAATGCTGAGGAAATCAATATGTTGAAAAATACAAATTATTCCACCACAAACTGTATATAAATGCATGGGGGAAAACTGGGGGCAGAAACAGGTAGAAATGATTAAGTGGGACTTCCTGATGTAGACCTTTAGCCACTAACTTACAACAAAAGAGAGAAAGGAGGCAGCATGTGCCAGGCAAGGCGCTATCACTACCATCTCTCTTCATGTGTCTGCAGAAAGTAGCCCACAGCCTCAAACCAGAGAGAACTGAGAATAGCAGTGCCCCATACCATCAGGTCAGCTTCTAGGCCACCCCCACAGCCATTATCTGGGGAGGTAACTCTTGTGCAAAGGGGTCCAGCTGTCCTCACCAACTGCTACCTATGAGGCAGAAAGGCACCCTAAGAGAGTGACAGCAGGCAGCATCAGCAGCTAAGTGACCTTGACTATCACCTCCCCTCAGACCCTGAAGGAAATAGCCTAGGACCCTGAACCCAGGAGCCTTAGGAAAGACAGTGCTTCCCAGACTCCTGGTCCTGCTTCCAGCCTGGGCCCCTGCAACCAGCATTGGGCAGAGAAAGGGCCTACATTCTTCACAACTACCAATGCCAGCTGCCAAGCAACTGCCAAGTTGCCCTGGGAGTGGCAGTACCTCCAGAGAGTGTCTCTGTGCCTAAGGCCTCTGGGAGTGGCAATACCTCCCAGACCACAGGAACTGCTTTCACCCCATTCCTCAAAGCCATCATCCTGGGAAGAAACCCCTAGGGAAACACAGCCTGGTAACTCCTCCTGCAGGTGCCACAGCTGCAGCTACTGAAGACTCAGAAAAGAAAGCTCTTCCACCAAAGTCCTTGGTCCTGTCAGATGGTTCAACATCAGGAGCTGATGTAACTTAAACAGGAAATTACATGTTACTGTATACCTGGCCACTGTACCCTTAGGGCCATGGGACCTTTCCATATGACCTGCCACTGAACCACTGAAACCTTCCTTATATGACTTCCTATTAGTATATGACCTCCCTGAGAATGGAGGCTGTCTTTTCTACTTGTACCCTCACTGTTTAGTACTGTGCTTTGTCTGTGATAAGTGTTTAATGCGTGCTTTTTCAGTCTTTCATTCACCATTGGACCCTGCCTCACCCTTATTTATTAATAAGGGTCAAGTACAGCTGTTAATCTCCTTTTCAGTCCTGATGGTTGTGCATTCCACCCAACGTGAGGGGACACTCTGAGGTAACTCCAGACCTCTCCCCTAGCTCTGCCCCTTTTGTTGATGGTTAAAGAGCTAATGTAGATTTACCTCCTCAGATTCTTGGCTCTTGATGGTGTCACCCACTAAAAAACAACCTCACTTTCCATACCTACTGCATTTTGAAGCTGTTTGCTTATAAAAATATGGTATAACTGCATATAATTCTTTAATGTAGTAATAGAAGAAAATAGAATGAAACCAAATACGTTAAATTCTGAGTAAAGACTGCATGCCTGCAGACCAGGCAGCCAAAAACAAAACAAAAAATCCTCCTTTGGTCTACAGGCAAACCAAAACCCAGGAGCTGAGATGAACAGTTCAGGTGCTTAGATGTGAACCTCACCCTTGTCCTCAGGAGAGCCAGAGCCACATCTTCTTCCTTCTTCTGGTCACTCTTACAGTTCATGTCAGTGAGATCACAGAACTGTTTGAGCAGCAAATATTATTTCATTTGATCCTCACAACAGTTGTCTAAGATTGGCACCATTTTTATTCCCATTTTACAGATTGGGATGGTTCAGGGAGGTTAAGGAACTTGTCCAGAGACACATGGCTAAAAAGTATCTGAGTTAAGATGTGAGCCCCTGTCTCCCTGATTTCAAGTCCAATGCTCTAGATACTGTGTAATGCTACTTCTCTACAAGGGAACAGTACAAGCAGGTTATTTTGGGCAATACCACAGCCTTTGATTGAGCTCTTACTTTATTCAGAAAAATTTGACCCCCAAATCCTTGGACCCCCAAATTCTACTATTAGGCATATATAACCCAAGGAGGTCATTGATAAGAAGAGTCCTTATACACAAAAATAAACAGCATAACTAACTTCCTGAAACCCTTCTTCATCAGAAAATGCAAAGCATTCCAAACACAGCAGCCTGAAGACTGTGTGTTACCCAAGGCCCCAGTCTGCTCCAAGGTGGCCCTTTGCTAACTTGGAGTCTGCTATATCACTTAGCTTCTGCTTTCTCTACCTGCCTCCCATTCAACCCACATTCACCCACCCCTTAGCGGGACCAGAGAGGCAAAGGGGTAACACTCACACAATTTATCGCCAGTAGAAAGATACAGTGTAGGATGCGGAGCTTCGTTGTGTGGCCAATGGCAGCAGGAACATCTGTAGTAAAGAAATGTTCATAGATCACCCGTAGTCCAATTCCCAGGCTAAAGATGCACCCTGCCAGGAGGAGGAAGAAGAGCAAGATCATCGTGCTGCTTTGCCTGATAGTGAGGCTGAGAGGGAGCTTCTCTTGGGAACTTCTTTGACAGATGACCTGGTGCCTTTATACGTTCCTCCCCCTTGCTTCTCTACCCTTGTCCTGTTTCCCTGTAGGCAATAGCTTTGCCAAGTCCCCAAGATTTGTTTCCCTTGAATGAATTGGACCAGAATAGCCTGATTGACTGAGTCAGTCAATAAACATTTATTAAGAATTAATTACTTACTCAATACCAGGCACTGGGCTAAGCCCTGGGGATACAAAGAAAGGCAAAAGACAGTCCCTGCACTCAAAAGCTCTTTGTCTAGTGAGGGGGACAACACAGAATTAAGTACAAATAAGATATAGACAGGATAAGTTGAAGATAATCAATTTAGGGAGGGCATGAGAATTAAGGGAGATTACGAAGGGCTTCTTGAAGTTAGAGTTTTATCTGGGATTTGAAGGAAGCCAGGAGGCAGAGAATTCAAAAAATGAGGGACATCCAAGTGGAATCAGAATCCTAAGTGAAGTCCAGCCTCTCCTGGATCAGAGTTTGTCAGGGCACTTTAACCCCAAAATGAAGAATCCGTCAGGTTACCCTTTGCACACAGGAGGGAACGCTACAAAGTCTTCTTTTTCTCTAGATCTTGGGCCAGTCATGAGATCTATAATTACAAACCTAGAACCCACAGGAAGTATCAAGTCCAGTCTCTCACTGTATGTAATCTCTGTTTTTAAAGAACAAATAAAGTTGTTATTGATGTTTTCTGTTTCTTACAATACCACAATCTCCCACATATTCTTCCCTGTCTTCCTCCTGAGAGCCATCCCATGTGATAAATGGGTTGGGGTTTTTTTTGCTTTTTTGGAGAGGAAAAATAAAGTTAGCACAATTGATCAACATATTGAGAAAGTCTGAAAACATGTGCAATGTGTAACACCTGTGGACCTTCTAACTCCATGAAGGGGTAGGTTGGGAGGTGTCTTCTCTCATCTCTTTGAGTCCTGCTTAATCTCTATAATTTTGTTATATTTACTTCTAGCTGTTTGATGTGTCATTATTCTTTGCTTTTACATTATTGTAGTTACTCTTTATATTGTTTTCTTGCCTCTGCTTAACTCTGCATCAGTTTATATAGATTTTTCCATGCTTCTTTATATTCATGTGCATCATTTCTTACAGCACAGTAATATTCCATTACATTCATGTCCCACAATTTGTTTAGCCATTCCTCAATTGATGAGCATCTGCCTTGTTTCCAATTCTTAGTATCACAAAAAGTGCTGTCATAGATATTTTGGAATAGATGAGGTCTTTCTTCTTATTAATGGCTTCCTTCTGGTATGAGGCCAATAATGGAGTATCTGGTTCAAAGGTCATGGACATTTTAGTCACTCTATTTTAATAATTCCAAATTGCTTTGAAAAATGGTTGTACCATTTCATAGCTCTACCAGCAGCATGTTTATGAGCCTGTCTTCTGATGACCCCTCCAACATTGACTGTTACCGTTTTTGCTGATTTGAAAGGTGTGAGGTAAGATATCAGAGTTGTTTTGATTTACATGTCTCTCCTGTTGTTGATTTGGAGGACTTTTTTTTGTGCTTGTGAATAGTTTGTAGTTTTTCGTTTGAGAACTGTTTGTTCATATCCTTTCACCATTTATCTATTGGCAAATAACTGTTAGTTGTATATATATACATATATTTTGATATATGTAGACACACATGTATATATATATTATTTTGATATCTTATGTATCAAACTCTTATCAGAAAAATTTGATGCAAAGATTTTTTTCCCCTTGGGACCACTCACCTTCTTATTCTAGATGTGTTTATGTTGTTTGTGTAGAATCTTTTTAGTTTCAGGTGACCAAAGTTATCCATTTTTATGTTTTGTAATTGCCTCTACCTCTCTTTTGGTTAAGAATACATCTTTTACCCATAGCTATTAGGGGTATACAATCTGTTTCTCTTCTACTTTTTTATAGTTTGATCTTTAATATTAAGGTGATATATACATTTAGAATGTATTGTGGAGTATGGCGTAAGGTGTTGGTCTAGCATCATTTCTTCTAGACTGCCTTCTAGTTTTCCCAGCAGTTTTTATCAAATATGAAGTTTTTCCCTAGGTCACTGAACGTTTTCTACTTTATCAAACACTAGTTGTGTTGAATTTTGTTTTTTTCAGAATCTCCTTGTTTAGTCTGTTTCATTGATCTCTATTTTTTAACCAATATCAGATGATTTTGAGGACTACTGCTTTGTAATATAGTTGGAGATCTGGAAGTGTTATTTCCCCTTTGTCCTTACTTCTTTTTATAATTTCCCATAGTATTCTATATCTTCAGTTTTTCCAAATGAATTTTGTTATTATTGTATCAAGCTGTATAAAGTATCCTCTTGGTTGTGATTTGTCCTTCTCAAAGAGGACCATGACGTCAGGAAGATGATACCGTGAATTACAAGTGAATTGGATTACAGTGAGGGAGGGCTGTGCAAAGTCATTAGCCTCACTTTCTCCTCCAGAGTCATCTGGGTCCAGTGGCCAGATACAGATCAGGATGATGGGCCAGGATGCAGTGGGATACCTTCTCCTTTCTAAGCTAGGGTCTTTGTGAGTTCTCAGTTTGACTGAGGCAATGCCCATTCAGTGATCTTCTTGGTATTTTCGTTGGTATAGCACTAAAAATGTAAATTAATTTTGGTAATATTTTCATTTTTATTATATTAGCATAGCATAGCCATGAGCACTGAATATTCCTCCAGCTATTTAGGCTGTTTTATATTTCTTTAAGGAATGCTTTGTAATTGAATCTGTACCAGCCTTTTGTGTACCTTTAGAGGTTGATGCCCAGATATTTTATGCATTTTGTAGTTATTTGGAATGGGATTTCCCTTTCTATTACTGCTTCTTGTGTTTTTCTATTATCATATAGAAATGCTGTTGATTTTTGAGAGTTTATTTTGTAGCCTGCAACTTTGCTGAAGCTGTTGTCTCAATTAGTATTGATGATTCCCTGGGGTTTTCCAAATGGATCATCATAACATCAGCAAGCAGGGATAGTGTTATTTCCTCTCTACAGATGAAAATCTGAGATCTAAAGAAGGAAAATGTTTTGCTGAAAGCCAAAGAAATAATTACTTGCAGATCTCACCCTAATCCTAGGACTTCTGACTCTTTGTTCAGTGCTCTTTGCTGTGTAACACTCTGTAGTTGTTGCCTTGAAAGGACAAAGGTTACACTATTTTCATCAGAGCTGTAAGGTTTTGCAATATTTTCCTGGCTCTGTTTTTGGATTAAAGAATCCTTGATTACAGTATTTCTTCTGGAGATTTTCTAAAGCTGAGCTTAAGGAAGTCCATTTTCATCTTTTGTGACTCTCTCTCCTCCCCATCTTTGAATGCCTAGTTATATCAATTTTTTACCCTAATTGTAACCGTACTTTTCTGTTTTCTGAATTTTTGTATTTTCAAATGCCAGTCCAGCATAGCTTGTATAGATGCCCAAGACACTCTTGACTTGTTATGCTTTGATGAAATTGTAAATATGGATACAGAGAAACATAGAAAGACTTACTTGAACTGCTGCAGAGCCATGAAGAAAAAATATGAACAGTGACTACACAGTGTAAATGGAAAGAACATCAACCACAAAACAACCGAATGTAAATGGTGCAGAATTACACAGAATAAGGAAGACTCCAAGGAAGAGATGGGAGACATATGGATATAAAACATTACATGGGGCTCTCTTTTCTTGTCCTTAAGATTTCTGCTTTTAGGAGAGAAACTGTGCATTGAAAGTTACAACTATAATTATCTGACTTCACAAAAATAATTGAAAGCAAAGAAACTCGCTTGCTGGTAGGACTGAGAAATGCTGGCAGGTGGAGAAACGGATGGGTCATTTGATTTTTTGAGCCCAAGTAAAAGACTTTACATTTGTCTGTATTAAATTCCATCTTATTATATTCAGCCCAGTGCCCTACCCTGTCAAACTCTTTTTGGATCTCAACTGTCTCATGTCATGTTAACTATATTTTCCAGCTTTGTGCACCAATCAATAAATTAACTATTAGGTATTTTTATTGTAAACTATTTTTAAAAGTTTTATTGATGTTTTGTTTTTATATTACAAACATTTGCAAATTATTCTCACTTCATGAAAGGGCTCTTGTGAGAAAGAAAACTATTGGGAGTAGCTAGGTGACACAGTGAGTAGAGCTCTGACCTTGGAGTCAGGAGGACCTGATTTCAAATCCAGCCTCAGACACTTAACACTTACTTACTAGCTGTGTGACCCTGAATAAGTCACTTAACCCAGATCACATAGCCAAAAAAAAAAGCAAAAAAAAAGCAAAAGAAAACTGTTAAGGAAAACTAAACAAAAGTATAGTGACCTCATTTGAAAGTACTTGCAGTATGTCACACATAGCACCCCTCCCCACCTTTCTATTTTTTCTTTTCTTTTTTAAATAATATTTGATTTTTTCTCAATTATATGTAAACCAATTTTAGCATTTTTTGTGAAATTTTGAGTTCCAAAATTTTCTCCTTCCTTCCTCTTCCCTCTTCCTAAAATGGGAAGCAGTTTCATGTAGGTTATATACGTGCAATGATGTAAAACATATTTCCATATTAGTTACAGTTGTGAAAGAAGAAACCGACCAAAAGGAGAAAACCATACACACACAAAAACAAGTAAGCTTTGATCTGCATTCAGAATCTATCAGTCTTTTATCTGGTTGTGGATAGCATTTTTCATCATGAATCCTTTGTAATTGTCTTGGACCATTGTGTCATTGAGAAGAGCTAGGCTGTTACCATGTACAATGTTTTCCTGGTTCTGATCATTTCACTTTGCACCAGTTCATACAAGTCTTTCTAAGTTTTCCTGAAATGTGCCTGCTCATCATTTCTTATTACACAATATTACATTCACATGCCACAACTTGTTCAGCAAATCTCCAATTGATGGGCATCCCCTCAATTTCAAATATTTTGCCATCATGAAAAGAGCTGTTATAAATAATTTTGCACATGTAGGTCCTTTTCTCTTTTATGATCTCTTTGGGATACAGACCTAGTAGTGGTATTGCTGTATCAAGGGTTTGATTGCCTTTTGGGCATAGTTCCAAATTGCTCTCCAGAATGAGTGGATCAGTTCACATCTCCATCAATGGTGCATTAGTGTCCCAATTTTCCCACATCCTCTCCAACATTTATCATTTTCCTTTTTTGTCACATTAGCCAATCTCAGAATTGTTTGAATTTGCATTTCTCTAATCAATTATGGTTCAGACCACTTCTTCATATGATTATAGATAGCTTTGATTTCTTCATCTGAAAACTGCGTATTCATATCCTTTGACCATTTATCAATTGGAGAATGGCTTATCTTCTTATAAATTTTACCCCATTCTCTCTATATGTGAGAAATGAGGCATTTATCAGAGACACTTGCTGTAAACACTCTTCCAGCTTTCTGCTTGCCTTCTAACCTTGGTTACAATGGTTTTGTTTGTGCAAAAGCTTTTTAATTTAATATATTCAAAATTATCTATTTTACATTCCATAGTGCTCTCTAACTCTTGTTTAATCATGAATTCTTCCCTTCTCCATAGATGTGACACATGGACTATTTCTTGCTCTTCTAATTTGCTTATGGTGTCACCTTTTATGTTTAAATCATGTACTCATTTTGACCTTATCTTGGTATGGGGTGTGAGATGTTTGTCTATACCTAGTTTTTACCATACTGTTTTCCAATTTGCCCAGCAGTTTTTGTCGAATAGTAAGTTGTTATCCCAAAGACTGGGATCTGTAGGTTTATAAACACTAGATTACTATGGTCATTTACTACTGTGTCTTGTGTATCTAATCTATTCCACTGATGTACTACTCTATTTCTTAGCCTGTCACAGAAAGTTTTGGTGATTACTGCTTTATAATATAGTTTGAGATCTGGTATTGCTAGGGCACCTTCCTTTGCATTTTTTTTCCATTAATTCCCTTGATGTTCTTGACCTTTTGTTCTTCCAGATGAATTTGGTTGTTTTTTTCCCTAACTCTATCAAATAATTTTGGTAGTATGATTGATATGGCACTGAATATGTAAATTAGTTTAGGCAAAATTGTCATTTTTTTTATTATATTGGCTCAGCTTACCCAAGAGCAGTTGATGTTTTCCCAATTATTTAGATTTGACTTTAGCATGAAAAGTGTTTTGTAGTTGTTTCATATAGTTCCTGGGTTTGTCTTGGCAGATAGACTGTCAAGTATTTTATATTGTTTACAATTGTTTTAAATGGAATTTCTCTTTCTATTCTTGATGCTGGGCTTTGTTGATCCTATATAGAAATACTGGTGATTTATGTGGGTATATCTTACATCCTGCAACTTTGCTAAATTTATTAATTATTTCAAGTAGTTTCTAGTTGATTCTCTTAAGTATACCATCATATCATCTGCAAAGAGTGATAGTTTTGTTCCTCATTGACTATTCTCATTCCTTTGATTTCTTTTTCTCTTCTTATTGCTACAGCTACTATTTCTAGTACTATATTGAGTAATAGTGGCGATAATGTATATCATTGTTTCACCCCTGCTCTTACTGGGAAGGCTTCAGGTTTATCCCCATTATAGATAATGCTTGCTGATGGTTTTAGATAGACATTGCTTATCATTTTAAGAAACACTCCCTTTATTCCCGTGCTCTCTAGTGTTTTTAATAGGAATGGGTGCTGTCAAAAGCTTTTTTGGAATATTTTGAGATAATTATATGATTTCTGTTGGTTTTATTATTGATATAGTCAATTATATTGAAAGTTTTCCTAATATTGAACCAACCCTGTGTTCCTGGTATCCATCCCACTTGTTCATATATATATGTGTATATATATATATATACATATATATATATATATATTGCTGTAATGTCCTGGTTATTAGTTCATTTAAATTTTTTACATTGATATTCATTAGGGAAATTTGTCTATGATTTTCTATATCTGTCTTAGCTCTTCCTAGTTTAGGTATCAGCACCACATTTGTGTCATAAAATGAATTTGGTAGGGATCCGCCTATTTTTCCAAATGGCTTATATAATATTGGAAAAATAATTGTTCTTTAAATGTTTGGTGGAATTCACTTGTGAACCTATCTGGCCCTGAGGATTTTTCCTTAGGAAGTTCATTAATGGCTTGTTCAATATCTCTTTCTTAGGGCTATTTAGGCATTCTGTTTTCTCATCTATTAATCTGGGTAGTTCATATGCATTGATTTTGCTCAGATAATCAGATATATTGGCATGTAATTGGGCAATATATTTCCAATGATTGCTTTAATTTCTTCTTCATGGTGGTGATTTCACCCTTTTCCTTTTTGATACTGGTAATTTAGTTTTCTTCTTTTTTTAATGTTTATCTATTTTATTCTTTTTTCCCAAAAACCAACTTCTAGTTTTGTTTATTAGCTCAATAGTTTTCTTACTTTCAATTTTATTAATCTCACCTTTGGTTTTCAGGATTTCCAACTTGGTGCTCAATTGGGTATTTTTAATTTGGTTCTTTTTCTAGTTTTTTTTTAGTTGCTTGCCCAGTTTATTGGTTTGCTTTTTCTCTATTTTGTTAATGTAAGAATTTAGAGAAATAGTTTTTCCTCTAAGTACTACTTTGGCTGCATCCCATAAATTTTGGTATACTCATTATTATCATTCTCTTTAATGAAATTATTGGTTGCTTCTGTGATTTGTTCTTTGACCCACTTATTCTTTAGGATTAGATTATTTAGTTTCCAATTAATTTTTAATCTGTCTCTCCACTGCCTTTTTAATGTAATTTTTATTGCATTATGATCTGAAAAGGATACATTTAATATTTCTGCCTTTCTGCATTTGTGTGATGCTGATTATGGCTCCCCAGTATTTGAATTGTTTCTTCCTGGCCGCTTGCAAATTTTTTTCCTTGACCTGATAGTTTTGAAATTTACCTATAACGTTACTTGAAATTTTCTTTTGAGGATCTCTTTCCAGAGGTGATTGGTGGATTCTTTCAATGTCTGTTTTGCCCTCTGGTTCCAGGATATCAGGGCAGTTTTCCTTGATAATTTATTGAAAGATGCTCTCCTGGTCCTCCTTTTGATTGTGATTTTCAGGCAGTCCAATGATTCTTACATTATCTCACCTGGATCTATTTTCCAGGTCAGTTGTTTTTCCAGTGAGGTAATTTACATTTTCTTTTATTTTTTCATTCTTTTGATTTTGTTTGACTGATTCTTGATGTCTCAGAGAGTCATTTTCTTCCATTTGCCAAATTCCAATTTTTAAGGAATTATTTTCCTCAGTTAGCTTTTGTACCTCCTTTTCCATTTGGCCAATTCTACTTTTTAAGGAGCAGTTTTCTTCAGTAGATTTTTGTACCTCCTTTTCCATTTAGCCAATTTTACTTTTTAAGGAGTCAAGTTTTCTTTTTCTAACCTCTTGACTCTTTTTTCTTAATTCTCTTGCATCACTCTCATTTCTTTTCCCAGTTTTTCTTCCACCTCCCTTATTTGATTTTTAAGCTCCTTTTGGAGCTTTCCCATGAGTTCTTTCTGTGCTTGATAACAATTCCATTTTTCTTTGGGGCTTTGCCCATAGATGTTTTGGCATTGTTGTCCTCTTCTGAGTTTGTGTCTTGAGCTTCCTTTTCACTATAACTTTTTGTGGTTAGATTCTTTGTTGTTGTTGTTTCTTGCTCATCTTTTCTAGTAGCCTTTTTCCTTACTTTTAGATTTGAGCTCTGCTCCTGGGTTAGAATGCTTCTTGTGCCATTGGCTGCAGACCTTGACTGTTTTTCTGGTGCTGCCCTGGTGTTGCGCTGAGGCCCATGGGGGATCCTCACGTCTGGTGCTGTGTTGATGGAGTGGGGTGTGTGGTGGTTGTCAGTGTTGGAAGCCATAAGGGTCTGACAGCTTACCTGGTGGTGAGCTGGGATCCCAGTGCTGGTGCCTGGAATGTACCGAGTTTCGTGGGAGGTCCCTGCATTGACATCTGCCTACTTGCCTGGGGCTACACTGAAGCACATTGTGGGTCCAGGTATTGGCATCTTGCTTGTTCACCTGGCTATGCTTCATTACATGGATGGTCCTGGCTGCTGTCTGCCTATGGTGGGGGGTGGGGGTCCTGGTATTGGCATTTGCCTGCTCCACCACATTGGGGCTCAGGACCTGCCACTGGTTTGCTGAGGTGTGACTTGTTGGGATGCTTCCTGTCCTGGACAGTGCTCCCCTTTTACCTGACTGAGACAGACCTTCCCTGCCAACCTTTTACATTTCTTGCCAAACTCTGAACACTGATGTAGAGCAATTCCCTGTATCTCCACACTCATCAACAATATATAATGTATCCAATTTAATCTAGAAAATATTGAACCAGTCACCTCACTAACACTATTGCCTGTCATCCTTGATAACTTAAAATGCCATCTTTCTTTAATTTGGGGAGATTTATAAAAAATTCTGAGCTTAACAAACCCCAAATAAAGTGAACATTTCCATATACATAGAACAGAAGAGAATTGTATATAAAATTGTAAACCTATTATGTAAATAGAATATTCAACATGTAACCTACAAAGCCAACCTCCTTATCTATGACTCATTCTGGTCTTCTTTCTTTTCCTCCCTATGTATTTTTTAAAAATGCTTCAATGATTCTTTTTTGTTTCTTTTTTTTGTTCTTTATTTTTTGAGGCAACCTTAACCCTGCCCTCCATTCTTTACCATACCCCCAGTTGAAACCAAAACTTTGTAACAAATACGTATAGTTAAGCAAAACAAATTCCCCAATTGCCCATATCCAGATGTGTATGTCTATATCTTAACCTCTCTATCAGGAGGCAAGTAGCAGGTTTCATCATTGGTCCTCTGAAATTATGGTTGGTCATTGGATTGATCATGTTTCTTAAGTCTTTCAAAGCTTTTTTTTTTCTTTACAATGTTATCATACATTACAATGTTGTTATAATAGAAATTGTGCTGTGATTCTGCTCACTTTGCTCTGCATTGGTTCATAGAAATCTTCCAAGGTTTCTCTGAAACTCTCCCTTTTGACATTTCTTATAGCACAATAGTAATCCATTACATTTATATACCATAATTGGCTCAGCCATTGTCTAACTTCTGGGAACTCCCATTGCTTCCAGTTCTTTGCATTAAAAAAATGAGCTGCTATGAATACTTTTGTACCTGTGGCTCCTTTTCCTCTTTCTTTGATCTTTGTGGAGTATAAGCCTAACAGCAATATCCTGTCTCTGGATCAAGGACATACTATCTTTCTGTCTTCCAGGTTGATCACAGAAAGCCACATGGGATTGTCCAGTCTCAGTCATAGACCAGTTTGTCACTCATAGGCCCAGCCCCCAGAAGCTCAGAGAGTGAAGGCAGATGTTCCAGTCAAACCTGAACCTTATCACCCTGGAATCAGCTGGGTACTCACAATCCATCTTATGGCACCCCCAATAAGAATGGCCCATATTGCCAATATAGACTTAGAAAAGATAACACGAGGATTATCCAGCCTATTCTTTCCACCGTCGTGTCTGTGAACAACCACTACTTCAAACCACCTTCCTTTAACTATTTATCCATTAGAAACTGTTTTGGCACTCTTGATTCTAAGGCGGGACTATACGCCGTGTCTCTTCCCCTCAGCTACAGAACTTGCCCTATCCCTTAAATCAGTAAAATGAAGCTCAACAAGGCCCTTAGCTTTGGATAGAGTCCACACTTGCTATTCTTTTCTTCAAAGTCCTGGGAGTGAGGTTCACAGATCATTTATAAAATGGACAACAATATTCAGAATTCTTAAGGAGCAGGGGAAGAAAAAGGGTTTTATGTCGAAGGTGAGGACCACACCATGAAAACCATCTTCAATGTGGTGCCAGCTCACTGGTACCCCCTAGTCCTCCAACCTCTTCTTGTACAATAGTGCGTCATCCCGTCGGACATCAAACTCACAGCTCACAAGCAGGGTCTCAGGGAGTTGGGCAATGATATCCTTGTCAGCCATTAGTGGTGAATTTATTGTCCATAGCATCTGTCCTGGTTTCCAAGTAAGCAGTCTCATTACAAGGGCCAGGTGGTATGTATTGGTAGCCTCTCTCTTTGAACCTCTCAGGTATGTTATGGACATTTATCCTTTCCTCAGACTTTTTCCACATCTCAGGGGGCACATAAGCACGATTCAGAATAGTGGTTTCCCAAGAAGGGTGGATATAAAAATATTGGAACATAAAAGAAGTGAGAGCATTCCAGTGAAGGAATGGGATATATCTGTTCTGTTGATGAGAAGGCAGCTGGGAATTAAATCCCTGGAGATAGGGATAGATCAGAATCTGAGCTCGTATCTTGGGGAGATCTGGTTGGGTCATGAAGGTTTGGCAAACAGAAGTTGCACATGACCCTCCAGCACTGTCTCCACACATGATGATCCAAGATGGATCCACCCCATAGGTTTCCAGGGTTCTCAGAAAGTGGATTGTAGTAGATATGCAGTCGTAAAATGGGGTGGGGTGCCTGGAGCCAGGATGCATGCAGTAACTAAAGAGGAATCAAGAGATAAATGGGATTATACATTGTCATAAAATCAGTTTCATTTATATTGAAGAGTCTGGTTTAAAATGTTTTGTTCTACATAAGAATCATAGATTGTCAGATCTAGAAAGGGCCATAGAGATTGCCAACTCCTTCATTTTACAGAGGAGCAAAATGAGGCCCAAAGAGAGTTCGTAACTTACTCTAAAGCAGTAATTCTTCACCTGGGTCCATGGACCTTTTAAAAAAATATTTTGATAACCGTATTTTCATGTCGCTGTTTTTTTTTATAATCTTATGTATATTATTCAAGCATTTAAAGACATCGTTCTGAGAAAGGGTCAATAAAATTCACCAAAATAACTGAAGGGTCTATGACCCAGAAAATTCTCAGGGTCCCTGCATTCAGGTCATACAGCTAGGAAATATGGGAGCCGATTCACATAACTTCAAATCCAAATGTTCTTTCCAGTACACCCCAGTGCACCATCCCATTAACAAGAACCACTTGATTTGATACATGGGAACAGGCAAATAAAGACGTGTTGACTTAAGAATCATCGCTTTGTAGGATGATATTCATGGCTGAAATATGGCTTTAGAAGGGTATGCTTTTTTTTCAAAGGAAGCAGAATAGATAGTAGCATTGTATTTTAAGAAACTATACTCGTGAGAAAATCTGGGCACCCAAGCTAAAGAAATCAGGTGGAGAGTATGCTTAGGATGTTAGGATCGTCAATGTAGAGCTGAAAGCAACTCTGAGGCCATATAGGCCAATTCCCTCATTTTGAGATGAGGAAACTTAGGCCTATGAAGCATCAGAGACAGGATATGGACCTAGCTTTTAGTGGAAAATCAATGGAGTGATAAGCAAAAGTAATATTTTCATTGTAGAGTTCTGAAGATCACGTGGACAGAAAAAGAAAATGGATGAATTCAAGAAACAGATAAAAAATCCATTACACTTTTGGGAGGAATGAGGGACTTCAATTATCCATGCATTTTTAAAATTAAGTTTTATTTTATTTTCACATCTACATTCTCTCCCTCCTACCTCTTCACCTCCAAATGATAAAGGAAGAAAAATAAAACCCCTGTTACAAACATGTATCATCAAACAAAACAAATTCTTTTCTTGGTCATGCCCCCTTAAAATAATGATTATTTTGTTTCTTCTTTGCCTATAATTATTCCTTCAATTTTTTTTGTCTTTTTACTGTAGTTATTATTTGTTGAACTGTATCAAATACTAATGGCAATAATGACATTCTTGCTTTACTCAAACTTACTGGAAAATCCTCCCGTTTATCCCTAGCAGAGATAATCCTAACTCTTGGTTTTATGTAGATACTATTTATGTTAAGGAAAGATCTACTTATTTTTATACCGCCTAGTGTTTTTAACAGAAATGAGTATTCTAACGTTTTCTGATCTGATGATATAATCATGAGTTCCATTACTCTTGTTACTAATGTGGTCAGTTGTGTTTAGAGTTTTCCTAATATTAAAGTAGTTCTGCTTTCTTGATATAAATGCAACCTAGTCATAGTGTAAAATCTTTATGATATATTGCTCTAGTCTCTCTTATGATATTTTATTTTAAAAATTTGCATCAATATTCATTAAAGTCATTAGTCTATAGTTTTCTTTATTTTCTCTTTCCCAGGTTTAGGAATCAAGACCTTATTTGTATCATAGGAAAAATAGGATGGGATTCCCTCTTCGGCTATTTTTTTTTCAAACAGTCTATATAGTTTTAGAATTAGTTGTTCTTCAAGTGTCCAATAGAATTCACTTGTAAATTCATCTGGCCTCGGATTTTTTGTTGTTGTTGTTCTTTAGAAGTTCACTTATGGCTTATTTAGCTTCATTTTTTTTTTCTAAGATACATTTACACCCTCTATTTCTTGTTCTGTTCATCTTGGAATTTTATAGTTTTGTAAATATTCAGCCATTTAATTTAGATTGTCAGTTTTATTGGCACATAATGGGGCAAAATAATTCCCAACAATTTGACTTTCTTTTTTCTGTCTTTAAAAATCAAGTTAGCTAATGTATATATCTTATTGGTTTTTACAAAAACAGCTCCTAGTTTTATTTATTAATTCAATGACTTTTTGCTTTAAATCCACCAATCTCTTTGATTTTTAGTATTTTATTTATTAAAATAAGTTTTGTTTCATTTGTTTATTTCCCACAACCTCATTAAGAGTTTGGTGCTTAATTGGAATTAGTTAATTTGTTGTTTTTCTAGAATTTTTTTAGTTGCTTGCCTAATTCATCAATCTGTTCTTTCTCTCTCTTACTCATGAAAGTGTTTAAAGATGTTGATTTCCCCCCAAGTACTGCTTTGGCTATATTTAAAATTTTTGGTACTGGCCCTGGGCACTGTACTAAGAAAGGAGCAGATTTAGAAGCATACTGTAGCAGTGTGACTCTGAAACCTGCAGTGGAATAGCCAGAGCAAGAGTTTCAGACCTGACAGTTTTTCAGGTCACTGATCGTGACTGAGTCCAGCAATAGTCTACTGCTGTTCAGACCAAAACCTAGACCAGATACTTGCGGAGCAAAGAGCAAGGGAACAGCAATCACACTGTACCCTAAATCAGACCATTTGGGGAGGGCTAAAAGCTTGCAAGGCCCCAGCCTGAGCAGTCCCTGAGATCTTAGAACAACACAATACTCAATATCTCTGAGAAAACAACATCAAGATTTGCCTAGCCCTTCCCTACAGGGTTACATAGCCAAGAAGTGTCTGGGGCTGGATTTGAATTTAGGTCTTTCTGACTTCAAGCCCAGTGCTCTGCTGAGCCACTGGTTGCCTTTTATGGAAGAAAGAATAGGAAAGGGAATTAACAGCTTGGCACCAAAAGTGGAAAACCTTGTCCAAGCAACAAACCACCTGAAGATTAGAATTGACCAATTAGGAGCCAATGACACCATAAGACAAGAAGAAATGTTTTTAAAAAGCCAAAGCTGAAAAAAATGAAAAAATAAAGTGTCTTCTTAATCAAAAATAACTGATGCAGAAATTAATTGGAATTAATTCCAATGCTACATAAATTGTTTAAAAATTAGAAAAGAAAGGGCCTTATGAAATTCCTTCTGTGATGCAAATATGATCATGATACTGCAATACCCTTTCCGGTTAAAAACATATGAATGCTACAAGCATAAGAAAGCGTATGAATAAATGGAGCTTTCCTTAAAACAATAAGTAGTATCAACCTGAAGCCAAGAGCCAGAATGATCTGTGGTGGGCACACGTTTGGACCCTTTCCGAAAAGATTGAGGGAAAGTAAGAATGCCCATTGTCATCATTACTATTCAGCATAGGGCTAGAACAACTGAAAAATGACTCCAAACAATGTGATAAAAATGCTAGTTATAGTAATAAAACAAGAAAACAAATTAAAGGAATGAGCATGGTCAAAGAGGAAGCAAAACTATCACTTTTTGTAGATGACATGCTAGTTTAGTTTAGAGAACCTTAGTCAACTAAAAACTAGCTGAAATAATGAACAGCTTTAGTAAAATTGCAGAATATAATATAAACCCACACAAACCTGCATTTCTATATATTGGCAACAAAATTCAGTAGGAAGAGATAGATTCCATTTAAAATAACTATGGGTTTTGCACAAACAAAATCAATGCAGTCAATCTTAGAAGGAAAGCAGGAAACTGGGAGGAAAATTTTTACAGCAGTTTTTTCTGATAAAGATCTCATTTCTCAAATATATAAGAAACTAAGCCAAATTTACTTTAAAAAAAAGAGTCATTCCCAATTAACAAATGGTCAAAAGATATGAACAGGTAGAAGACATCAAATCTATCAATAGTCATATAAAATCTAAATCACTAATAATTAGAGAAATGTAAATTAAAACAAGTCTGTGGAACCCCCCCAAACCTATCAGTTTGGCTAAGATGACAGAAAAGGAAAATGACAAATGCTGGAGGGGAAGTGAGAAAATAGTTACATTAATGCCCTTTGGAGTTGAGAATTAGTCCAAACATTCTGGAGAACAATTTAGAACTATACTGAAAGGGCTTTAAAACTATGCATACCTGGGGGGGGTGGAGTGAAAGCAGTGACTTGCTTGAGCTCTCCTCCAAACCCCTCCAAATACTCGTTAAAAAAAATGGCTCTAAACAAATTCTGAAGCAGCAGAACCCACAAAAAGACAGAGTGAAACAAATTTCCAGCCCAAGACAAGCTGGGTGATTGATCAGAAAGGTGCATCGCTCTGGGCTGGGAGCGCAGTGTGTCGTGGGCACACAGGCCACAGCAAACCTGGAGCAGGCCTCAGAGGGCTGAATCACAGGCAGCTGTGGAGGCTTCCTCAATCCACCAATGCCAAAGACAATTTAGAAGGTCAGTGGGAAAAGCCTGTTTCTGTCGGTGCTGAGAAAGGAAGGCGGGTTTCAGCTCCATTTCACAAGAGCATGGCCCTGGGGGAGTGGGGGGGGACAGCTGCTTCCTGAGCTTCCAGCCCACAGACTGAAGGGAAATCCAGTGGCTGATCAGAGAGGGATTGCAGGGATCTCTTTGCCAGTGCTGAGGCAGGAATCTCTTGCTTTGCCCGTGTGTGGATCTGGGCCACAGTTCTAGGCGGCAGTGCTGGGGTGAGGAGGAGCGCTGGCGTGGTAGAGCTTGTAGTGGCTGTGGAGAGGAGCCCCTCCTCACAGTTACAGGACAGAAAGGAGTAAACATCTCGCCCCTTATCATACCACCTTGGAAGAACTGAAAATTTACAGGTCCCTACAAGTATCTCTGAAAACAGCTGTACAAACCCCTGAAGCTTGGGACAATACATTCTCCACATTGGAAGCAGATCTACCTTAACAAAGAGTTTAAAACTCAAGTAATTGGCGGATCATGAGCAAGCAGCACAAAAAGAGTCAGACTATATTATCTTACTTTGGTGAAAAAGAAGATCAAAATATACAACCAGAAGAAGACAACAAAGTCAAAGCTCCTACATCCAAAGCCTCCAAGAAAAATATGAATCAGTCCCAGGCCTTGGAAGAGCTCAAAAGGGATTTTGAGAAGCAAGTAAGGGAAGTAGAGGAAAAACTGAGAGTGATGCAAGAAAATCATGAAAAACAAGTCAACAGCTTGCTAAAGGAGACCCAAAAAAATACTGAAGAAAATAACACCTTAAAAAATAGCCTAACCCAAATGGCAAAAGAGGTCCAAAAAGCCAATGAGGAGAAAAATGCCCTAAAAAGAAAATTGGCCAAATGGAAAAGGAAGTCCAAAAGATTACTGAAGAAAATACTTCCTTAAAAATTAGAATAGAGCAATTGGAAGATAGTGACTTTATGAGAAATCAAGACACAGTAGAACAAATCCAAAAGAATGAAAAATTAGAAAACAATGTGAAATATCTCATTGGAAAAACAACTGACCTGGAAAATAGATCCAGGAGAGAGAATTTAAAAATTATTGGACTATCTGAAAGCCATGATCAAAAAAAGAGCCTAGACATCATCTTTCAAGAAATTATCAAGGAAAACTGCCCTGATATATTAGAACCAGAGGGCAAAATAGAAATTGAAAGAATCCACAGATCTCCTCCTGAAAGAGATCCCCAAAGGAAAACTCCTAGGAATATTATAGCCAAATTCCAGAGTTCCCAGGTCAAGGAGAAAATATTACAAGCTGCCAGAAGGAAACAGTTCAAGTACTGTGGAAACACAATCAGGATAACACAAGATTTAGCAGCTTCTACATTAAAGGACCGCAGGGCATGGAATATAATATTCCAGAGGGCAAAGGAGATAGGATTACAACCAAGAATCACCTACCCAGCAAAACTGAGTATAATCCTTCAGGGGAAAAAAGGTCATTCAGTGAAATAGAGGACTTTCAAGCATTCTTGATGAAAAGACCAGAGCTGAATAGAAAATTTGACTTTCAAATACAGGACTCAAGTGGAACATGAAGAGGTAAACAGGAAAGAGAAATCATAAGAGACTTATTAAGATTGAACTGTTTACATTCCTGCATGGAAAGATGATATTTATAACTCATGAGACCTTTGTCAGTATTAGGGTAGTTGGAGGAAAAAATTATATGTATGTATATGTAGATAGATAGATAGAGGGCACAGGGTGAGTTGAAGATTAAGGGGTCATATCTGGAGAATAAAATTAAGGGATGAGAGAGGATTATACTCGGAGAAGAAGAAAGGGAGAGGTAGAATGGGGTAAATTATCTCACAAAAAAAAAGACAGAAAAGTCTCTTACAGTGGAGGGGAAACAGGGGAAGGTGAGAGGGAATGAGTGAATCTTATTCTCATAGGATTTGGCTTAAGGAGGGAATAACATACACATTCAATTGGGTATGGAAATCTGTCTTACCCTACAGGAAAATAGGGGGAGAAGGAGACAAGGGAGCAGGGGGATGATAGAGAGGAGGGCAGATTGGGAAAGGGGTAATCAGAAGTAAATACTTCTGAGGAGGGACAGGGTCAAAAGAAAGAATAGAATAAATGGGAAAGTAGGATAGGATTAAGGGAAATAGTTAGTTTTTCCACAACATGTCTACTATGGAAATGTTTTGCATAACTGCACATGTACAACCTATATTGAGTTGCTTGCCTTTTCAATGAGGGTGGGAGGGGAGGGAGGAAGAGAGAAAATATGAAACCTAAAGTTTTAAAAACATATGTTTAAAAAAAATGTTTTCACATGCTACTGGGAAATAAGAAATACAGGAAATGGGGTACAGAAGTCTATCCTGCCCTACAGGAAAATTGAAGGGGAAAGGGGATAAGAGAAGGGGAGAGAGATAGAAGAGAGGACAGACTAGGGGAAGGGATATTCAGAATGCATGCCATCTTGGGGTGGGGGGAAGGGGGAGATGGGTGAAAATTTGGAACTCAAAAGCTTGTAGAAATGAATATTGAAAACTAAAAATAAATAAATTTATATTAAAAAAAAAACCTATGCATACCTTTTGACCCAGCAATACCACTACTAGGTCCAAATCCCAAAAAAAATCAAAGGAAAAGGAAAAGGACCCATATGTACAAAAAAAAATGTTTATAGCAGTTCTTTTTGTGGTAGCAAAGAATTAGAAACTGGGAAGTTGCACATTACTTGACAAATAGCTGAACAAGTTATAATATATGAATGGGATGGAATACTATTATAATGTATGATGAAGGGGAACACTTTCAGATAAACCTTGGAAGACTTGTATCAACTGATCAAAAATGAAATGAGCAGAACCAGGAAAACAATTTCTGTGATAATAACTATATTGTAAAGATAAACAACTTCCAAATGACTCATAAAGAAACATGTTATCCACTTCCATTTAGAGAGTTTTTAGATTCAGAGTGATGATTAAGGCATATAGGAGGGGGGAAGTGGGCAAAGCTAATGCAAGAATTTATTTTCCTTAACTATACATATTTGTTTATGGTTTTGAATTTTTTGGATTTTGGAATTTGGAACTGAAAAATAAAATAGGAGAGAATTCTGGGAAATGGCAGAGTAGGCAAAAAAAAAAAATCCCAAGCTCTCAAGATTTTCCCCCATAAAAGAGATAAAATAGTACCTCAGTGCAAACATAGAACAGTAAAAAATATATAAGGGTAGGGGTAGAACAGGAGTCCTCCAGAGACAATCTGAGAAGATTTGAAGAAAAAAGCCTGGATGAGGTTTGGTCCCTGTGAAGAATGAATGTCTCCAGGCTAGGTCTACTGTCCACTTAAACAACAAGCAGCAAGCCCCAGGGTTTGCTGGGTTGAGAGGCTGCCTTGGCCCCAGCTATGGGGGTTTTACCTCTGGGACAGTGAGGAAAGTTGGGCGTCTGAGATGGGAAGATTGAGGGAACCTCTGCTGACAAGGAACGCCAGACCCAGCTGTGCTGCAGAGACATGGCCCAGGGTGAGAAGGAGCCAGCACATATCCAGTGAGTGTAGAAGCCCTGGGGCAGGGATGCTGCTGGCTGTGGGCACTTCCAGGAGACTGGAGGTCTTGGTTTGGATTCAAGGTCAGAGGGGAGAACTGAAGGAGGATCTGAGGCCAGAGGCACCATCCTTCATTCCCCGGGACTAGAGGTGATTACAAAAACTAAGCTAGTACAATATTTTTTTTTAAATACACAGGCAAAGGAGAAAAATCCAACCATACAGAGTTATTATAGGAATAGAGAAGACCAGGGTTCATCTTCAGAGGAGGATATTGAAGCAAAGAAACCCTCTTCTACCCAAAAGAGTAACATCAAATGGTCACCTACACAAAAAAATAAATAAAATTCATAGAAGAACTTAAAAAGACTTTAAAAATCAAATGAGAGACATGGAGAAGCCAAAAAAAAATCCAAGAAAAACAAGAACATTATGAAAAGAAAGTCGATCAATTAGAAAAGGAGATCCAGAATGTTAAGGAAGAAAATAACTCCTTGAAAAACAGAATTGAGCAATGGGAAGCCAGCAAAGTTATAAGAGATCGAGAAATAATAAAACAAAATATAAAGAATGAAAAAAATAGATGAGAATATGAAACAATTCATAATAAAAACAACTAATCTGGAGAACAGATCAACAAAACATAAGAATAATCAGACTACCTAAAAACTATGATCAAAAAAAAAAGAATCTTGATACAATAATACAAGAAATAATTAAATTGTCCTGAAGCATTAGAACAAGAGAGGAAAGTAGAAATAGAAAAAACCCACTGATCTTAACCTGAAAGAAGTCCTATGAGGAAAACCACAGAAATATTATAGTCAAATTCTAAACCCCCACCTCAAGGCTAAACTATTAAGAGCAACAAGAAAAAAAAATTTACATATGGCAATACCATAATTAGAATCACACAAGACCTAGCAGTGGTGACATTTAAAGACCACAGGTCTTGGAACATTATTTATCGAAGAGCAAAAGAACTGGGGTCCTGGCCAAAAATATTATACCCATCAAAGTTAAACACAATCCTGAATGAAAAAGATGGATATTTAATGAATTGTCAGACTTTCAGGACTTTGTTTAAAAAAAAAAAACCTGAACTTAATAGAAGATATAGCATACAAGAGCCAAGAGAAATATAAGGTACATACTAAAGACTAATTACAAAGGATTCAATAAGGACAGACTGTTTACCTTTTATGTATGTAAAATATAAAACACATGTCCAAGATTGTTATTAGTAATTGGGTAGTTCATAAGAAAGATTAGGATAGACTGGATTATGATATGACTTTAAAAAGTAAAACCATTTAGGAGTAGCTAAAAAGAGTAATTATCTTATACAAATGAAGTGCATGAGGAAGAACCAACATAGAGGAATTAGATGGGAGAGAAGTGCTGTTAGTTCTGGAAACCTACTTTCATTGGGAATGGGTTCAAGAGGGAATAATACATATATATCTATATCTACCTATATATATATTATATATATATATATATATATATGTGAGTATAAAGTCTTCTAAATTCAGAAACAAATAAAACACTAAGAAGATAGAGAGGGGGAGAAGATAAGGGATGGATCTCTAGAGGGGAGGGTGAGGGAATAGGTTAAGGGGGGATAATAGAAGGGTGTTTAGATTAATGGGAATGGGAGGATGAGAAGGAATCCTTGGGAGGATAAGGGAGGGAATTTTAGAGGGGAGAGTGAGGAGATAAGTCAAAGGGGAGCATAGAAGGGTGTTTAGATTTATGGGAATGAGAGGATAAGGGAGGGATCCTTGGAGAAGGAGTAGGTTAAGTAATAGGAGGGCAAAGTAGGAAGTAGAAGTAAAGTAGAGTCAGGAGGGATAGGAAATAAGAGATACACACAAACATAAAAACAGATCAGGAATAGAATTTGTTAGGAAAAGTATGTGTTTATATATGTGTGTATGTATACATGTATATGTGTATGTATATATCTATATATAAATATATCTATGCTTAATTCTAGCCTTCTGGGGCAAGAGAAAGGGGGGAAAAACAATGAAGTAAAAAGTGCACAGCAGAAAACAAAAGAAAACTGACAAGGAAGCAAAGAAAAGATGGACAGCAAATACTCAACATCTGTAAAAATCCCTTGAAATTGGTAGCTTTAGGGATGCTTTTTCTCAAAAACCATAAGCAGACACTGGGAAACCATTTAATATTTTGTGATTCTATGTCAGAATTGGAAATGTTATTTCAGGATATGGATGATAAATTATTTGTAAGACATTAAAACAATACTGAAGCCTTTCAAAAAATAAATAAATAAATAAAATATTGCCATGTTAGAAGGAAAGAAGAATAATAAAAGCGAACATTTATATAGCACATACTATGTGCTAAGCACTTTACAATTATTATTTCATTTGATCCTTACAAAAACCCATGGAGGTGAGTACTATTATTAACCCATTTTATAGATGAGGAAACTGAGGCAGACCACACTTAAGTGACTCGTCCAGGGTCACACAGCAAGGATACCAGTGTCACTGAATTGCAGAGTGTGGGGGAGGGGGGCGGGCAGAGAAGAGAAAGAGGTGTAAGAAAAAGATTAAAAGGAGGAAGGTTATGGAGGGCTTTATAAGCCAAATAGAGAATTTTGTATTTGATCCTGGAGGCAATAAATAGGGAGTCACTGTACTTGATGGGATGGAAAAGGGAATGGGTGACATGGGCAGCCCTGAACTTGAGAAAGATTTGACAACTGAGTGGAAGATGACTTGAGAATGGACAGTGGAAAGGCTTGAGGCAAGGACACCAACCAGCAGCAACTATTTCGATAGTTCAAGTGTGAAGTGATGACAACCTGCATCGGGGTGGTGACAGTGTCAGAGGAGAGATGGGGCTTATACAAGAGATGTTAGAAAGAGAGAAATGGCAGATTTTGGGAACTAATGATATGGGGAGAGAGTGAAGAATCAAAGATGACACAGGTTAGGAAGAGGGGAAGGTTAGTCAGTTGTTCTTACTTAATTTCAGAGAACCAGTGACGTCATGGGGTAATGTCTTGACTTGCACATGAATTGGATTTCAGTGAGTCAAAGTTGCTTAAAGTTGTCAGCCTCACACTCTCTGCCAGAATCATCAAAGTGTAATGGCAAGACAAAAGTCAAGAAACTGGCAATGGCTCAGGATTTAGTGGATAACCTTGGTGTCCTTGATGTCTGGCTAAGCTCTAAGCTCTCCACAGTACCTGCTTCATGGCCATTGGAACAAAGTGCTCTCATCTACCCGTTCTGCAGGGAGAAGTCTTCACCTATTTGGGGTAGACATCCCCCTAACTCTTCAACAAGTCTGAGGCCTGCTCGTTACCTTCAGGTTGGTTTAGCCCATCTGCCAGAAGAGGTTTTACCAGATTGTGACCACTACACATGCTGTAGCTTCTTGGAGCCACAATTGAGAGTTGTGTTTAGGTGGGCACCCAAAGTGAATGAGTTGTCCTGTTGCATGGGGTGTTCGGGGGGGGGGGGGGGACTGGCAGCTCTGGTGTAATGGCTTGTCAAGTCAATCAGTAAACATAAATTAAGCACCTACTATGTGCTAAG
Source organism: Phascolarctos cinereus (assembly GCF_003287225.1). Taxonomy (NCBI): domain Eukaryota; kingdom Metazoa; phylum Chordata; class Mammalia; order Diprotodontia; family Phascolarctidae; genus Phascolarctos; species Phascolarctos cinereus. Next base: position 388,301,143 of record NW_027556098.1, read on the forward strand.
CACTGTGCAAAGTGCTGAGAATACAAAGACAGGGCAAAAGACAGTCCCTGCCCTCGAGGAGCTCACAGTCTGATGGAGGAAACAACATGTAAATAACAATGTACAAACAAGCTATAGACAGAACTAATAGAAAATAATCTACAGTGGGAAAGCACTAGAATTAAGAGGGATTGGGGAGGGCTTCCTATTGAAGGGGAGTTTTAGCTGGAACTTGAAGGAAGCCAGGAGGTGGAGATGAGGAGGGAGAAAATTTCAGGCCTGAAGACTGCCAGAGAAAGTGCCCAGAGCTGAGAAATGGGGTGTTTTGTCAGGGTGACAAATGACAGGGTGCACATATAGAGTGCTCCTCCACAGGCCAGTGAAGAGTCCAAGGACTAAAAGGTGGGAGAATGCAGCCACTTGGGCTTTAAGGTCTTCCAGTTCTGGGGAGCTTGAGGGAGGGACAAACTTCCATAGACGAGCCAATGGGACTACAAGGGTTAAGGGCCCCATCTCGCAGGAGAGAAGCAGCAGCTCTGGCAGCCTGGTGAAGGACCAGGGCAGAGCCCCCTCCAGGATCCCTGGAGCCAGAGGCAGAGTTGGCCCAACAGAGAATGGGAACCAAGGAGAGGGGCTGACCAGTGCTGCTAGGAGCTAACTTCGGAAGCAGCAGGAGGGTTTGCTGTCAAACATGCAGGCCCTCTCAGACCTCTGTTTCCCCTTGCTCCTTACCAAGAGCTAGCCTAGGGAGACTGCCATCTCTTCCCTGTAGCTGTCAGGCCATATCTTTTCCACTTTGTTGGGAAGCAAGAGAAAGAAGAAAGGAGGAAAGTAAAGGAACCAAGTACCACCCTCCCTCTGGCAGCCTGTAAGTTGAAGTGGTTGTTTTCCTCTTTTTATTTTTTGTACTTAAAGCTGCTAATTCAACCATGATTTCTTTTAATAATAGCTAGCTTTTATGTAGCACTTTGAGGCCCATAAAGTGCTTTACAAATATTATCTTTTACTATGCTTTGTATCCAAGCACATAGAATGTGAGGTTTGAGTGAGAAAAGAGAACTCATCCCTCCAAGGAACAAGTGATGCTTTCCTCAGTAAGTCAAGGTGTGGCCCAGAGACAGTGAGAGCAAAGAGAAAGAGAGTGTGTTTTTACTATTTTGAAACCGGTCCCTTTGGGTTCAGTGAATCCAAGATCTCTATATCTAGCCCTGTTCTCTCACCTGAGCTCCAGTCCCCCACTCTGGGGCACCTTGAGCCGATTGTCCCTCAGACATCACAAACCTAGTATGTCCAAAACTGAACTCGTTCTGTCACCTCACAAGCCCTCGCCTCTTCCACAGTTCCATGTTGTTGTTGAGAGCACCACCCCCCCTAGTCACCCCGGCTTCAAGAGGGACGCCATCTTCAGCTCTTCATCTTCATATATCTACTCTATCGTCACTTTTTCCATACCATCTCTTATATTCATCCCTTCTTCTCCACTCCTACAGCCACTGCCCCTTTCAGGCCCTCAGCACATCTTGCCTGGACTTTGGAATAGTGTGCTTAATGATTTCCAGGTGATGCAGTGAATAGACCACCTGGCCTGAAGTCAAGAAGACAAGTTCAAATTTGGCCACGGACATTTACTAGTTGTGTGACCCTGGGTAAGTCACTTAACTTCTGCTTGCCTCAGCTTCTTCATCCTCATCTGTAAAAAGAGTCTAATAGCACCTACCCCCCAGAGTTGTTGTGAGGAGGAAATGAGATAACAATTGTAAAGAGTAGCACAGTGCCTGGCACATAGTAAGCACTACAGTGTTATTTTTAAAAGTTTGTCCCCTCTAGTACATGTTCCACTCAGCTACCAAAGTGATTTTTTTTTTGATTGGGCAATGGGGGTTAAGTGACTTGCCCAGGGTCACACAGCTGGTAAGTGTTATATGTCTGAGGCCAGATTTGAACTCAGGTCCTCCTGAATACAGGGCTGGTGCTCTATCTAGCTGCCCCCCAAAGTGATTTTTCTAAAACACAGGTTTGGCTATGTCAGCCACCTACTCAAGAAACAGCAATGGTTCCCTATTATTTCTATCAAATATAAGATCCTCTCATTGACATTTGAAGCTTTTCATAACTCAGCTCCTTTTCTAGTCTTAAACTTTTCTTCTCTCCTCAAGCTCTACAATCCAGTGACATTTGTCTCCTTGTCATTTCTCAAACATGACATACCATATCTGACTCCCTGCCTTTGTATTGGCTGGAATGTTCCATTCTTCACCCCTACCTTTTAGTTTCCTTTCTTCGCTTGAATACTCTGATCAAGTCCAACCTTCTGCATAAGACCTTTTTCCAAGCTGCTTGTGCCTTCCCCTCTGAGATTAGCCTCTCTCTATCCCTCCCCAATCTACTCTGAATATACCTTCTATTTACCTAGTTCTTTGTATATTGGCTCGCCCATTAGTACATGACCCTCTTGAAGGCAATGACTAATTTTGCCTCTCCCCAGTGATTATCTGGCATATAGTAAACACTTAATATATGCTTATTGACTGACTGACCAACTGATTTTTCCAAAGCATATAGAGTTATCCCCTCTACATTGAAAGGGTTAGGTGTGTGGCACCACTTTGATCAGGAAAATCTACATTAAAATTTTGACCCTTCATACCAGAGAAGTATGAATTATTATGCTATTAAAAGATAAAATTTGTTGATATTCTACAGTACTGTACACATATTTTATGCATTTCTGAGTTTCTGAACTTTTTCTCTGTCATCTGCTGGCATTCACATGTTGTCTACAGCTTCCACAGAACTCCCACCAAATTTCCATTTAATTTCTTATGCAAACCCGCGATATGTGAAAATCACGAGGGGGAAAGTCATGATGTGGGAGAACTGTAATACCTAACTATGAGTTCATGTTGTTGTCGCATGGAAAAAAAAACTTTTTTTCTTTTTTTAACTTGAACCTAGTGTGAGGAAAGTTAGAAAAAAGGACTCATGTTGTGAAACACATTTTTGCCACTTTTGCTGCTGTTAGCTTCAAGAAACATTCAGGTCCCAGATCATACCAAAAAGCCCTACCTACCCCATTCAGGGCACACATAGACAGGTGCCTACAGTGTGGGAGGATTTTGTCTAGGTGGTGCTAGACTCAAGCCCCTAGTCTCAAGATCTCTTCAAATAGGCATGCTAGGACCTGAACAAATTACTATGCTTCCAAGAAGCGTGAAAGAAAAACTCATTGAGTTCTGAATTACAGCCTAGCAACAGACTTAAGAGGGATTTAGAAAGGCTTCTTGTAAAATACTTCTTGGATTTTATCTGGGACTTGAAGAAATCCAGGAAAGCTAAGAGATGATGATGAAGGAAAACATTTCAGCATGGGGGACGGCCAGAGAAAATGTTGAGAGCTGAGAGATGAATTATCTTGTTACAGGAACAGCAAGGAGGCCAGTGTCACTGGATTGAAGAGTATATGCAAGAGAGTAAGATGTAAGAAGACTGGAAAAATAGAAGGGCTGAGTTATGAAGGACTTTGAATGCCAAACTGAGAATTTTGTATTTGTTCATGGAGTAGATAAAGTTTAAGGCTAAAGATGATGAGTTCAGTTTGGGGTATGTTAAGCTTAAGATATCTATGGGATATCAAGTTCAAGATGTTCAATAGGCAATTGGAGACACAAGAATGGAGGTCAGTAGACAGGTTAAGACTGAACAAATAAATCTGCGTGGAGATGATAGTTGAATCAATGGCAGATACTGAGATCACCAAGTAAAAAGAGTAAAGAAGGAGAAGAGATAAGGACCCAGGCAAGAGCCTCAAGAGACAAATATGACCTGGATGAAGATCCAACAAAAAAGACTGACAAGAATCAGACAGAAAAATAAGATGGAGAACCAAGAGACAGCAAGTGTTATGAAAACCTAGAGAAAAGAGAGTAATTGATGGTGTCAGAGGCAGCTAAGAGGCCAAAAAGGATGAGGACTGAGAAAAAGGCAATTAGATTTGGCAATTAAGACAGGAATCAAGATGTCAGAGTAGCAAGGAGTGCAATGAGGAACTCCCATCCCAGAAGAAAAATTCCTCCAAACAGATCTAGAAAATGCAACAGACTGAACGGTGATGAGGAAATTCAGGAAAGTCACAGTGACTCGTTTTTCTAGCCTAGGTCAGCATAGGGAAACAGATCAAGAGATATGAGGAATGAGGACTAGTATGAAGCATGCCATGCATGCAGCATGCCAGTACCCAGAAAAAGACTGTGAACTGAGGCAAGAAGGGGTCCCATATCCTTACGAGGGCACCATGATGGGGACATTGTGAACCTAGTTCTGGGTCACAAATCCAAGATGGACTAAGGGACTTGTGCCCCCCACCACCACCTCCAGTGGTCTGAGGCTCTGGGTGGTATACTGAGAGAAGCAAGCAATAGCAGTGTGACTCAGACCACAGAAGAAGAACTATCAGTTCCAGCCTCCATCCCAGTCTGAAATCTGTAAAAGAAAAACCAGTGCAGGAATCCAAAACCAAAGGGAAATCTGCAGTTCTATAACTCTGAGCCAACAGAACTTCCCAGCTGCCTGACAGTGATTGAGTCCAGCAGGAGTCTACTGTTTCTCAGAAACAAACCCAGGTCAGAAACTTGCAGAGCTCAGACAAGGAAGGCAGCAATCAGGCTATGCCCTGAATCAGACCACTTTGGGAGTACTGAAAGCCTGCAGGTCCTCAGCCTGAGATGTCCCTGAGACCTTGGAACAACACAGCTCTCAATATCACAAAGAAGGCAGTAATAGGACCAGCCTAGACCTTCTCTGCAGAAGTACACAGAGCCTAGACCCAACATCAAATCCAAAGTTATGAAGTAAGCTAGAAGAAAAAACAAGCAGGAAAGAACCCCATAGAAAGCTCTTGTGGTGATAGGCACTCTCAAGACACAAACCCAGAAGAGGATGGCTCAAAAATATCTACAAGCTAAACTTAGAAGAAAAACACAACTTTGACACAAATTCAGCTAAGTTCCTGAGGTCAAGACATGGAGCAAAAGTTGCTGTTTTTGTTTTGTTTTGTTTTGTTTAGAGAAGTACAAATTTTTTTCAATGAAATGAGATTTCTAAAGGAGTAAATGGGAGGGGGAAAGAGTTTTGCAGCTTGGCACCAAAAAAAGTACAAAATCTTGCCCCTGCAACAAGATCCTTGAAAATTAGAATGTACCAAATAGAAGTGACTGACTCCATGGGACAGCAAAAAAAAATATTAAAAACAGTCAAAAGACTGAAAAATAGAAGAAAATGACCTAGAAAACAGATCAAGGAGAAGAAATTTAAGGATCAGTGGACTACCTGAATGCCATGACCAAAAAAAATGATGTCATGTTTAAAGAAATCTCAAAACAATACTGCCCAGATCTCCTAGAACAAGAGAACAAAATGGAAATAGAATCCACTGGTCATTTCCCAAAAGAGACACTAAACTGAAAACTTTGAAAAACATGATAGCCAAAATCAGAGCTTCCAGGTCAAAACAAACAAACAAAAAACCAACAACAAAAAAAACTTTGCAAGCAACCAGAATGCAAGAATTCAAGTACCAAAGAGCCACAGACAGGATCATACATAATTTAGCAGTCACCACTGTAACGGAGTGGATATCTCAGAATATGATATTCTAGAAGGCTTATGGGCTTACAGTCGATAATTACTTACCCAAAAAAATGGAGTACAGTGCACTGGGGCAGAGGGTGGGGGGGAGAGAGGAGAGATGAACCTTTCATGGTGAACTTCCAAACAATCCTAATGAAAATACCAGAGCTGTGTAGAAACATTGAAGTTGAAAAGTCACTAAACAATGATCAACTGCTAACATTCAAATATGGGGACACCAACTGTCATCATCAAGGGTCATAGAGGAAATCTAATTAGATAGGAGGTCTGGAATTGATTCTATTATGTCTTAATGATCTTAAAAGGAGAATGAAAAGGAAGAGGAAGGAAAATACTCAGGATGGGGGTGGGGCATTAGAACGTTAGGGAAAATTATCTCACATAATTGGTATACAAGGTTGATACAAACAAGGATGAGGGGGCAGGCTGACACTTGAACTTCACTGTCATCTGAACTGGTCAAAGGAGGGAAGAATATACACAAACAGTTGGGTACGTGAATATATATATATATATATATATATATATATATATGTATACATATATATATATATGTATACATATATATATGTATATATATGTGTGTGTGTGTGTGTGTATATATATACATATATATATATACACACACACACACACACACACATTCATTCAGTAGTGAAATAGGAGGGGAAAGGGAGAAGGGGGAATTAGAGGAAAGGTAGATTAAAGGTGGGATTAGTCCTAAGCAAAACGAACTCTAAGAATCTGCAAAAATATTTGTAGATTTTTTTGAAGTAGCAAAGTTACAAAATCTGAGGGTATGCCCATCAATTAGGGAATGGATGAGCAAATTATGGTGTATAGATATGATAGCACACTTTTCCTATAAGAAGTAGTGAAGTAGATGGTTTCAGAAAAACCTGAGAAGGCTCATATGAACTGATGAAGAATGAAGTGAACAGAACCAGAAGAACACTTTATACAATGATAACACTATGGTAAAGACAAACAACTCTGAAAGAATTAGGAACTCTGATCACTGTAATGAACATCCACAATTCTAGAGGACTAAAGATAAAACATGTTAGGTCGCACAGTAGATAGTGCACAAAGCCTGGAGTTAGGAAGACCTGAGTTCAGATCCAGCCCTTTACTTACTATGTAGCCCTGGGCAAGTCACTTAACTTCTATTTGTCCTAATTTCCCCATCTGTAAAATGAGGATAATAGCACTTACCTCCCAAGGTTTTCGTGAGGAACAAATAAGATAGTAATTGTAAAGTACTTAACCACAGTGCCTTATACACAGTAAGCACTATATAAATGTTAGCTATTATTATTGTTATTACTACTATTATTATGCTGTCCATCTTTGAATAGAGAAGTGACTCAGAGCATGAGATACACACACACACACACATCTGTATATACACATATACATATATACACATACACAAATGCATATGTGTATATGTACATATATACATATATATGGATATGGCCAGTGCAAAAATTTGTTCCACTTAAACATACATATTTGTAAGAAGAGCTTTGTTTTTGTTTCATTCTCATTAGGAGCTGGGTTAGGAAAAGAATGCAGATTTTTGCTGATCGAAGAAAATAAAAAATATTTTTTTAAATTGTCAATTAAGGGGTCATTGGTACTAAACCAGAACTTCTGAGTTGCATGATCAACAAGATGGAAGACTAAACTTTTTCTCTGATCTCCATGACCTTTCAGACCTCTCTAAAATAGAAATGATGTACCAAAGCCTCCATGATTTGGGATACCCAGAATCCAGAAAAAGGTAAAAAAAAAAATCTTAAATGTATGTACTGACAAATATTGACCCTGAGCTCACTCAGCACTTCTCCCTTACCTTTCATGCTCTCAGCAGTGAGGCTGCACTAGCAGATATAAGGACATGTCACAGGCTTACAACAAAACTTGCCCCTACATCCAAGTCCCAACTACTCCTTTCTAGTGCCGTGGAAGCCCTGGCTCTAAGTTTGCTCAGGCATTGACATACAACTTGACTGTAGCCTTTCAGGAGCAAAAGCTTGCTGGGGGTGTTGAAACCACATAGCACCAGTTGGGGTTGAAACCCCATAGCACCAGTGCTGCAATACTCTGACCTGCTGTTGCCAGGGGAAACAGTACTGCAGAACTCTGAACTGCTAGTCCTGGGTGAACAGGCTCTGAACTGCTGATACCAGGCTAGAGATCTGAGAAGCAGAGGGAGTGAGATAGGTCACCAGGACAGAACACCAAGCCTCAGGGAAAAAGCATAGCATCCAACTGGGGCCAGTTCTGATCACCCACAAGTAAGCTGGTGAACCATACATTTCCCAGGCTGGGAGGAAAATGAGGTGCTTTGAAATACAGCCCCCAAGGAAACCACAATCAGAGGGGAAGGAGTTTTAAAAAAAATAGGGAAAATAATGGGGGGGATTATAATTACCAAAGATTTCAGGAAGAAGAAAACTCAAAAACACTGAACATAAACAGATAAATCAACAAGAAAAATAGTAATTACAGAAGGAAATATGTCATCCAGATCTAGTCAACAGCTTCAGCCCTCTATAAATAAATATTTCAGAACCATAAAAGGTGCTGTAACTACTTGATGAGACAGAGGACTCTGTGGAATTTGAGAACATGAAACTATAGCATGCTGCTCCTGGTAGTTTAAAAGAGAAATGACAATTATGAGAACAGAACTGATGTCCTACTCAGCAAAAATAAAGATCAGGATAGAAAAACTGGAATCTGAAATGGCAGTCTTCACCAAAGGAACAAAAGAGAGAACAATAGATTGAGAATGCAAATACACAAAAATAAAAGACAACCTAGAAGAAGAAAAGCAAAAAATAATAGTAATAATAATAACATTAAAATAAAATATGTTTACTGTGCAAACAAAACAAATTCATCTCAAAGACAGGATGCATAGATATAACCTAAGAATCATGTATCTCCCAGCAGACCATGACAGGACAAAAAAAAAAACACTATAAGGAAGGAAATAATAAAAAGTAACTGCCCAGAACTTTTGAATATAGAAAATGAAATTCTTCAAATCACCTCAAAAAAAAAAACAGACCTAAAGCTGCAAACTCCAAGAAACATAGTGATTAAACTTAACAATTCAGTTCAAAAACAGTTCTGCAGGTCATTAAGGAAAAAGACCTTTAAATACAAAGGAAAGGACATCTGAACAATGTGAGACTATTCTGCATCCACTAGAAAATATAGGAGAGAATGGAATATTGTTGTCCTTTGTTCTCGAAGAGGACCAAAATAATGTCACTATGCTAGAGTCAAGTTATAGTGTGTCTGACTGTGGCTGATCAGACAAATATAAGCTCAGCATGCTCTACCCAGGTTGGGCACAAAGAGTTTGTGTGAACATTTGGAGTGGATTCTCTAAATTTGTGCATCCTGCATTTCTTTTGAACTACTTCAGTTCTGCTTTGCTCACAGAGCACAGCACCTTCTCTGATGAGGGCACGCCATGCTGGGCAATCCTGTGCCAGTGTCTCCCATGTCATACAATCAATTCCAAAGTTCTTAAGAGAGATCTTGAGAGTGTCCTTGTATTGCTTTTTCTGATCACCATGTGAGCACTTGTCCTGTGTGAGTTCCCCGTAAAACAGTCTTTTTGACAAGCTTACATTTGGCATTCAAGCAATGTGGCCAGCCCTTTGGAGTTGCACTCTCTGCATTAGAGTTTGAAGGGTTTGCAGTTTAGTTTGACAAAGTACCTCAATGTCTAATATCTTATCTTGCCAGGTGATCTTCAGAATCTCCCTAAGACAATTGAAATGGAAGTAATTCAGTTTCCTGGCATGGTGCTGGTATACTGTCCAGGTTTCACAGGCATACAACAATGAGGTGAGCACAACAGTTCCGTAGACCTTCAGTTTGGTAGTCAGTCTAATACCTCTTCTTTCCCACACTTTCCTTTGGAGTCTCCCAAACACTTCCAAGCACAGAGCTAGCTCTGGCAATGTGTGTGTCAATCTCATTATCAATGTGTACATCCCTGGAAAGTACACTGCCAAGATAAGTGAACTTATCCACAGCATTCAAAACTTCTCCATTTGCTGTAACCGCTGGTTCCACATATGGATGGTGTGGTGGTGGTTGATGGAGCACCTGTGTTTTCTTGGTATTAATTGTTAGGCCAAAATTAGCACAAGCAGCAGAGAATCGATCCATACTTTATTGCATCTCAGCTTCAGAAGGTACATTGAGTGCACAAAAATCTGCAAACAGAAAATCATGCAACAACACTCCACTTTGGTCTTGACTTGTAGCCTTTTCAAGTTGAAGAATTTACCGTTAGCATGGTAGCTGACCTTGACGCCATGTTTATCCACATTGAAGGCGTTTGACAACATGGCTGAAAATATGATGCTAAGAAACATGGGAGCAAGCACGCAGCCCTGTTTCATTCCAGAACTCATGCAAGTGTGCCATCACGAAATTGACATACAATGCTGATGAACTTTTCTGGGAAACCAAATTTTGACATAGTTTTCCATAGGCCCTCATGACTGACAGTATCAAAGGCCTTGGTCAGATCTACAAACTTTGTTTTCAGATCTCTATTATGGTCCTGCCATTTCTCCTGAGGTTGTTGGGCAGCAAACCACTCCTCAGTCCTTTCTGAAGTCACATTGGCTCTTAGTAGATGGACCATCTTCCAGCTGAAGAATCAGCCTATTAGGGAGGACTCTGCTAAGAATTTTTCCAGAAATGACTGAGAGAGAGAGAGACCCCCCTGTGATTGTCACAGGACAATCTATTTCCTTTACCTTTGTAGAGTCAGACAATGGAAGCATCCTTGAACTGCTGGGGGATAACTGCCTCTTGCCATACAATCCAGGAAAATTTCAGTCAGCTTTTATATGAGCAGTGGAGCCCCCACCTTGTAAATCTCAGCTGGAACAGAATCAGCACCAGATGCTTAGCCACATGAAAGAAGCCTAATGGCATTCAAAACCTCTTCTTCAGTTAGAATTCCAGTTAGGGAGGGACTGACTGCAACCTGAGGTAGCTGGTCAGTGGTTTCAGCATTGATTGATGATGGTCTGTTGAGAACACTATGGAAGTGTTCAGTCCATCTCTCCAGAATGATGTCTTTATCACTAATCAATGTGGTTCCATCAGCACTGAGTAGTTGAGAGGCACCATAGGTTGTTCTCCCATAAATAGCCTTCAGGGCATCATAAAAGCACTTTGGATTTTTGCTATCAGCATAAACTGAATTTCACCTGCCTTCTTACTGAGCCAAGAACCTTGCATCTCTCTAAGCTTTGCTTGTACTTTACTTTTGGTGGAATTAAATGCTAACTTCTTACGGATGGATGAACTATCCTACTGGTAAATCCTGTATACTTCTCATTTTTTTCATTTAGCAGCTTCTGAATTTCCCCATCATTTTCGTCAAACCAGTCTCAGTGTTTGTGAGTGTTCTGACCCAGATGAGCAAATGCAGTGCTGTACACCAGATCTTTGAAAGGTACCCTCTGCTTTTCTGCTCCAGTGTTGCCAACTATGTGTTGGTTCAATTTTCCCTCCAAGTTAGCAACAGACTGTTTCAGCTCAGAGAAGTGCTCAAATCTGTTGATATTAATTCTGGTAGTCATTTTGCCTCGTGGCCTCTACTTTTGTTGAATGTAAATATTTAGCTTGGAGGGGATAAGTCCATGATCAGTCCAGCACTCTGCACCACACACTGCCATCATCAATCTCATATCCTGGTCTACCTCTTCTCCTTACAATCACAGTCTATTAAATGCCGATTTTTGCTGTCAGGGTGCATCCATGAAGTTTTAATGCATTTAGGTAAACAGAAGACAGTGTTGGTGATGAGAAGGTCATGAGATACACAAGTCTTCAGTAGGAAGTGACCATTGCTATTGCTGTTTCCAAGTCCATTCCTCCCAAGGACTCCCTGCCATCTCTGGTAGTCTGAGTCTACTCTAGCATTAAAGTCACCCAGAATTATTAGCTTGTCCTCTTTTGGCACATTGATGATAGGGGTCTCCAGGTCTTCATACAATTTTTCTTTGACCTCATCAGGGTTTTTCATGGCGGGAGCATAGGCATTGATGATGGTGGGGTGGCATTTTCCTGCAAGTGTCAATTGCATTGTCATGAGCCTATCATTCACTCCTCATGGTAGGCATACAAGTTGATTAGATTAGTTTTGATTACAAAAGCTACACCAGCTTCACAGCACTCCCTTTCACTGCAGCCACTCCAGAAACATGTGTATCTAGCTCCAACTTCAGTAAGCTGGCCTTCATTTGCCAGCATTGCTTCACTCAGGACTGCTATGTGGATGTGATGCCTGCTGAGTTCTGTTGCAACAAGAGCTGTTCATTTGTCAGGTCTACTGGATTTTGTGTTGTCTATAAGTATGATATGAAAAAGAAGAGCAAGGAAGTAAGGAAGGAGGCCTTACTATGGAGGTAAAAGTAAATTCCACTGATGAATGTTTCTAAGTGGAGAGAAATGATTGGTGAAGGGAGATGAAGACCTTACACTGGGCAAGGCCTGAGGCATCTGGTGCTTGAAAATTCTAGTTGTCCTGCATTGAGAGGGGAAGTTGGAACCCCTGGAGGAAACTTTCACCTGGAAAAGTGGGAAAGCAGACACAGGGAAGAGATTTTGAAACAAATGTGGGAAAGGGGGTAAACAGGAAGGTATATATTAGTGGTGGGCTACATAATCATGGGGTAGAGCCATCTTTGTCACTTGTAATAATTGGCATTGTTCTAGCAGTGAGGCACAACAGAAAAGGGGAATCAATAGAGCAAGCCCCGCAGGTCAGTGGTAGAAAGGGCTTAGAGGAAAGAGCCTAGAATGGCTTGGAAGCTTCAATTGCATGAAGAGTATATAGTAAAAAGATAGAGATTAGATGATTATAGAGGTCACAAATCAGAAAATGAGGTTCGACAGCAGGAGAGGATGGATAACAAAGATAGTGAGAGAATCCTTTTTGGAAAGGGGCTCAAAAATTAAATTTAAAAAATTAATGAACAGGACTCTTTGAAGGGGAGGAGGGGAAAGGGGAATCTCATTAACTTGAGAGGGAAAAAAGAGGTATAGGAAACATATAACTAGGAAAATCAGGAAATAAAAGGGAACTAACAAAACCCTAAAGGGAAAAAGATAACAAACAAGAAGAGGAGATCGAAGGTGAGGGGAAGAGAGCCAGTGGAAACAGGACCAGATCAAAAAATAAAAGATTAAACTGAAGTACCCCTCCTGGAACACCACCTTGTCATGGTGGAGGGACTTGCCTAGCTCAATGAAACTATGAGCTATCCTGTACAAGGTTACACTGGATGGACAAGTCATAGTGAAAAGTTCTGAGAAAAAGTAATCCACTGGAAAAAGAAATGACAAGTCGCTCCAGTATCTTTGTCAAGAAAACCCCATGGGCAGTATTAAAAATAATTTTTTTAAAAAAGATAACACCGGAAGATGTGTCCCTCAGGGCAGAAGGTGTCCAATACACTACTGGGAAAGAGAGGAAGATAACTACAAGTAGCTCCAGAAAGAATGAAGAGTCTGAGCCAAAGCTGAAAGGAAGCTCAGCTGTGAATGTGTCTGGTAACAAAAGGAAAATCCAAAGATAAAAAGATCAATATTGCACGAGATAATGGAATGTACAATCTGTGAACCAAAGTAAGTTGGATGTGGTCAAACAGGAGATGGGAAAATGGGTGTCAGTGAACTTAACTGGATGAGACTGAGTGAATTTAATTCAGATGATCATACATATACTACTATGAGCAAGAATACCTCAGAAAAAATGGAGTAGTTCTCATAGTCAATAAAAGGGTGAGAACCATGGAACTTTGTTTTCTTCCTTTTCATTTTTTTTTTTGTTAATAAGCTTTATTTTTTTTCCCTCCCAGTTTCCCGCACTCCTTACTCACTTTAACAACAAAAAAAAGAAGAAGAAAGCTCTGTAACAAATATGTACATAGTCATGGGAAGCAAATTCCTTATTGGACACGTCCAAAAACGTACATCTCATTTTGTATGGAGTCCTTCATTCCCCTCTTAGGAGATGAGTAGCTTGTTTCATCTTCAATCCTCTAGATTCTGGTTTGTCATATTGATCAGAGTTGTCTTTCTTTATAATGTTGTTGTCATCGCATTATTTTTTCATCCATGTTTTGGTTCATATAGGTCTTCCTACCTTGTCAATTTTGTCATTTTTTATGGTGTAATAATATTCTATTCACATACAAAAAAAATATTTAAAAAAAATAAAAGGGTGAGAAAAGCAGTACTTGGGTATACTCTCAAAAATCACTGAATGATGTCTGTTTGAATCCAAGGCAAACCATTCAGCATCACGTAATACAAGTCTATGCTCCAACCACTGACATCAAAGAAGCCAAAGTGAATCAGTTCTATGAAGACCTACATCTTCCAGACATAGCCAAAAAAAAAAAGTCACATTTATTGTAGGGGATTAGAATGCTAAAGTAGGAATTTAAAAGATAATTGTAATAACAGGCAAGTTTCACCTTGGGGTACAAAATGAAGCAGGGCAGAGACTAATAGAGTTTTGTGAAGTTGCTTGCTGGTCACAGCAAATACTTTTTCTTTTTTTTGGAATTTTTTTTATTATACCATGATGAAATTTTATTTTATTTTTTTAAATAATATTCTCCACATCCAGAAGGGCCTATGACACTAAAAAGGTTAAGAAGCCCTGGGATGGATTGCTTATAGGCAGGGAGATATGCATCAACAATTGGAAAGTGTGTAGTGGAAGACATACCATTGTTATTCTGATTCTCAATTTCTTTCTGGAATGCCTTCCTTCCTTTTAAGATTACTACTTATACCCTAGCACCACTACTGCCCTCTTCCTTCAGCAATGATTTTTCTCCCTATTGGAATTCACACTTTCTGCTACCTTTTCACTTGTATTTCATTTTATGTTATAGCTATTTGTGTCTCAGCCCATTCCTAGACTGTAAGCTCTTTGAAGGCAGGAACTGTGCTTTATCTAAACTGCTTGGAATGTAGTAGCTCAGTGCTATTACACAGGTGACTAATAAACTTTGAATTCAAAGCCAAATAATAATAAAAATAATGATAATGATAATAATATTCCCCCGGTTACATGTAAAAACATTTTTTACCATTTGTTGGGGTTTTTTAAGATTGAGTTCCAAATGCTGTCCCTTCCTCCCTTTCCTCCCTCATCCCTGAGACAGTAAGCAATCTGATATAGGTTTTACATATGCAATAAGGTAAAACATTTCCATGTTAGTCATTTTGTGGATGAAAACGAGAGAGAGAGAGAGAGAGAGAGAGAGAGAGAGAGAGAGAGAGAGAGAGAGAGAAGGAAGGAAGGAAGGAAGAGAACGCTAGCTCCAGTCTGACTTAATTTGTGTGAGAATTGTCATGTAATTGTGTTCATATAGTTCCTGGGTTTGTCTTGGCAGGTAGACTCCCAAGTATTTTATATTATTTGCAGTTGTTTTAAATCAAATTTCTCTTTCTGTCTTTTCTTGCTGAGCTTTGTTGGTAATATATAGAAATTGTGATGATTTGTGTAGGTTTATTTTATATTCTGTAACTTTGCTAATGTTATTAATGATTTCAAGAAGTTTTTTAGTAGTGCAGCTGGGTGGTGCAGTAGATAGAGCACTGGCCCTGGAATCAGGAGGACCTAGTTCAAATCTGGCCTCAGACGCTAGCTGTGTGACCCTGGGCAAGTCACTTAACCCTGATTGCTTCGCAAAAAAATTAAATGATTTTGTTTAAAAAGAATTTTTTTTAGTTGATTCTCTAGAATTATCTGAGTATCATATCATATTACGTACAAAGAGTGATAGTTTTCTTTCTTCGTTGACTATTGTAATTACTTTAATTTCTTTTTCTTCTCTTATTTCTGTAGCTGATATTTCTAGTACAAATTGAATAATAATGGTGATAATGGGCATCCTTGCTTCATCTCTGATCTTACTGGGAAGGCTTCAGGTTTATCCCTATTACAGATAATGCTTGCTGATGGCTTTAGATAGATATTACTTATCATTCTAAGAAATGTTCCATTGATTCATATGCTCCCAAGTGTTTGTAATAGGAACGGGTGCTGTATTTTGTCAAAAGCTTTTTTCTGCAACTTGAAATAATTGCATCATTTCTGTTGGTTTTGTTATTGATATGGACAATTATGCTGATACTTTTCCTTAGATTGAACTAGCCCTGCATTCCTGCTATAAATCCCACCTGGGCATAGTGTGTGATCCTTGTGATATATTGCTGTGATCTCCTTACTAGTATGTTATTTAAAATTTTGCCTCAATATTCATTAGGGAAATTAGTCTGTAGTCTTCTTTAACTGTTTTAGCTCTTCCTGGTATCAGCACCATATTTGTGTCATAAAAGAAATTTGAGGCACAGCTGGGTGGCACAGTGGATAGAGCACCAGCCCTGGATTCAGGAGGATCTGAGTTCAAATCCGGCCTCAGACACATAATAATTACTAAATGTGAGACCCTTGACAAGTCGCTTAACCTCATTGCCTAGCCAAAAAAAAAAAAAAGGAATTTGATAGGACTTGTTTGCCTATTTTTCCAAATAGTTTATATAGTATTGGGATTAATTTTTCTTTAAATGTTTGGTAGAATTCATTTGTGAATCCATCTGGCCCTGGAGATTTTTTCTTAGAGAGTTCATTGATGGCTTGTTCCATTCTTTTTTCTAGGATGGGGTTATTGAATTATTCTATTTCCTCTTCTGTTAAACTGAGCAATTTATATTTTTGTAAATATTTATCCATTTCACTTAGATTTTCATATTTATTGGTATATAGTTGGGCAGAAAAATGCCTAGTAATTGTTTTAAATTCCTCTTCATTTGTGGTGAATTCACACTTTTCATTTTTGATACTTGTAATTTGGTTTTCTTTTTTTTTTTTTTGAATCAAATTAGCCAATGGTTTATCTATTTCATTCCTTGTTTCCCCCATAAAACCAGCCTCTAATTTCATTTGTTAGTTCAATAGTTTTCATTTTTATTCTTCTTTTCTTTGAGTTTCAGGATTCTCAATTTGGTTATTTAATTGGGTATTTTTAATTTGTTCTTTTTCTTGATTTTTATTTGCATGCCCAGTTCATTGATCTGCTCTTTTTCTGTTTTATTGATGTAAGCATTTAGAGGTATAAATTTCCCCCAAAGTACTACTTTGGTTGCAACTCATAAATCTTGATGTGTTTTCTCATTGTTGTCATTCTCTTTAATGAAATTATTTATTATTTCTATGATTTTTTCTTTGACTCATTCATTCTTTAGGACTAAATTACTTAATTTCTAGTTAATTTTAATCTATCTTTCCACTTCCCTTCATTGAATGTAATTTTTATTGCATTATGATCTGAAAAGGATACATTTAATATTTCTGCCTTTCTGCATTTGTGAGATTTTTATGCCTTAATAATTGGTCAGTTTTTGTGTAAGTAAGTACTGCTGCAAAAAAGGTATATTCCTTTCTATTCCTATTCAAATTTCTTCAGAGATCTAACATTTCTAGCTTTTATAAAATTCTATGTACCTCCTTAACTTCCTTCTTGTTTATTCTTGGTTGGATTTATCTAGTTCTGGTAAGGCACAGTTGAGGTGCCCCACTACTATAGTTCTACTATTTATTTTTTCCAGCAATTCATTTAACTTCTCCTTTAAAAGTTTAGATGCCATACCATTTGCTACACATATGTTTAGTATTGATATTACTTCATTGTCTATAGTAGCTTTTAGCAAGATATAGTTTCCATCCTTATTTCTTTTAATTAGATCTAGTTTTGCTTTTGCTTTGTCTGAGATCATGATCACTACTGATGTTTTTTGTTTTTTGTTGTTGTTGTTTTTGCTTCAGCTGAAGCATAATAGATTCTGCTCCAGCCTCTTACCTTTTTTTATGTGTGTCTCTGTGCTTCATATGTGTTTCTTATAAATAGCATTGTAGGATTCTTGTTGTAAATTCATTCTGCTATCCACTTTCATTTTATGCTTGAGTTAATTACATTCACACTTACTGTTATGATTACTATCTATGTATTTCTCTCCATCCTGTTTTCCCTTGTTTATCTTTCTCTCTCTCTTACCTTTCACCTTGTCTCTTCTCATAAATGTTTTGCTTCTGACCACTGCCTCCCTCAAACTGCCTTCCCTTTAATCAGTCTCCCCCACCCCCTTCTCTTATTCCCTTACCTTTTTACTTCTCTATAAGGTAAGATAGATTTTGATATCCAACTAAGTGTGTGTGTTATTCCCTCTTTAATCCAATTCTGATGAGAATAAGGTTCAAACATTGCCTGCCACTGTTACCCCCCCATCTTCCTCTCCACTGTAATAGGTCATTCATGCCTCTTTTATATAAGGTAATATACCCCATTCTCTCTCTTCCTTCCCCCTCCCAGTGCAATCTTCTGTCTCACCTCTTAATTTTGTTTTTTTTAATGTCATCCCATCATAATCAACGTATACCCATACCTTCTGTCAATGTATATGCCTTCTAATTGCCCTAATACTGAAAGTTAAGAGTTATAAATATCTTTCCATGTAGGAATATAAACAGTTTATTAACCTTATTGAATCTTTTAAGTTTTCCTTTTCTTGTTTATCTTTTTATGCTTCTCTTGAGTCTTGTATTTGAAGACCAAAATTTTT
This sequence comes from Phascolarctos cinereus, assembly GCF_003287225.1. Classification (NCBI taxonomy): domain Eukaryota; kingdom Metazoa; phylum Chordata; class Mammalia; order Diprotodontia; family Phascolarctidae; genus Phascolarctos; species Phascolarctos cinereus. The sequence continues at coordinate 388,319,464 of NW_027556098.1, forward strand.
ATTCAGCTCTGATCTTTTAATTAGAAATGCTTGAAAGTCCTCTATTTCAGTAAATATCCATTTTCCCAAAGAATTATACTCCATTTTTCTGGGTAGTGATTCTTAGTTGTAATCCTAGCTCCTCTGCTTTTGGATATTCCTTTGGAATATCATATTCTAAGCCCTCTAGTTCTTTAATGTAGAAATTGCTAAATCCAATTTAAGCCTGATTGTGGCTCCACAATATTGGAATTGTTTCTTTCTGCCTACTTGCAGTATTTTTCCTTGGCCTGGGATCTCTGGGATTTAGCTATAATATTTCTTGGCATTTTCATTTTGGGATCTCTTTCAGGTAATGATTGGTAGATTCTTTCCATTTTTATTTTACCCTCTCAAGCTAGAATATCAGGGCAGTTTTCCTGATAATTTTTTGAAATATGATGTCCAGGCTCATTTTTTGATCATGGCTTTCAGGTAGTCCAATGGTTCTTAAATCATCTTTTCTGGATCTATTTTCTGGGTCAGTTGTTTTTCCAATGAGAAATTTTACATTTTCTTCTATTTTTTCATTCTTTTGATTTAGTTTTGTCATTTCTTGATGTCTCATAGTTTCCATTTGCCCAATTCTAATTTTTAAGGAATGACTTTCTTCAATAAACTTTTGTACCACCTTTTCCATTTGGCCAGTTCTAGTTTTTAAAGAGTTGCTTTCTTCAGTAAATTTTTTTGTATCTTTTTCCATTTTTGTGCTTGTTTTACCAAATTATTGATTCTTTTGCATTGCTCTCATTTCTTTTCCCAATTTTTCTTCTGCCTCTCTTATTTACTTTCTAAAAAACCCTTTTGAGTTCTTCCAGGAATTCTTTTGGGGGCCTGAGACCAATGTACATTTTTCTTTGATCCTTTGTATGTAGCCATTTTGATACTGTTGTCCTCTTCTAAGTTTGTGTTTTGAACTTCCCTGTCACCATAGTAACTTTCTATGGTCAGGTACTTTGGGGGGGGGGGGTTCTCATTTTTTTTTCTGCCTATTTTATGACTTTGTACTTTTATATAAAGGTTGGGCTGTTTCTGTCCTGTCCCAAGCTTCTCGTACCAGGGTTTGGGGCCTTGCTGCTGGCTTGCACTAGGCCTCAGGGCCTAGCTACTGGCTTGCACTGGAGGGGTGGCCTCCATTCTGGCTTTTAATGTGGGTGGGGCCTCCCTGTCAGTCTAACTCAGGATTGGGGTCTCACTGCTGTCCTGCCACAGAGGTGTGGCCTCGCTGCTGACCTGCTCTAGGGCCAGGACATCACTGCTGGCCTGCTCTGGGAATAGTACCTCCATGTTGGCTTGCCTTGGGTGTGGGTCCTCCTGCTGTCTTGCACTGGGGATGGAGCCTTATGACAGGCTCCTTCAGGTGCAGTCTTTCACTGCTGCTTGCAGAACACACTCCTGTTTCACTCCAGTGAGATGGACCTTTCTTGCTTACCCTCCAAGCTGTCCTGGGTTGGTAAGTTGCTTCACCAATTGAAAATTGATTTTGAGACATTTTCTAAGATTGTTTGGAGGAGAATTGGTAAAGGCTTGAGACTTTATACAATCAGTTAAAACAAGACCTGGAGCTTACCGTGTCTCAGATCATGAGCTTTTCATTGAAAAATTCAAACTTAAATTGAAGAAAGTAGGGAAAACCATCAGTGGAAGTGAGAAATAGATTTAAGGGATTAGATCTGGTAGATGGAGTACCTAAAGAACTATGGACAGAAGTTTTCAGTATTGAACAGGAGGCAGCAACAACAACAAAGCATTCCAAAGAAAAAGAACAAGAAAGCAAAATGGCTGTCTGATGATGCTTTACAAATAGCTGAGGAAAAAAGAAAAGAGAAAGGGAAAAGAGAAAGAAAAAGATATACCTAACTGAATGCAGAATTGCATGGAAGAGCAAGGAGAAATAAGGTTTTCTTAAAGGAGCAATGCAAAGAAATAGAGGAAAACAGAGGAAAATAGAGGAAAAAATTTCTCTTCAAGAAAATTACAGATATCAAGGGAATATTTCATGAAAAAATGGGCATGACAAGAGACAAAAATGGTAGGGACTTAACAGAAGTAGAAGAGATTAAGAAGAGATAGCAAGATACACAGAAGAATTATATAAGAAAGATCTTAACATCACCAGTAACTATGATGGTATAGTTATTGATCTACACACATAAGTTCCCAAAATTAGCAATACCACCCCTCGGGGTGCTGGAATGGTCCAGGGGGAAGTAGTAGACTCAGGTTAGGGGCAATTGGGGGCATTGAATAAAAACAAGGGGATGGTGAAAGCATAAGGAAAGAAGAGAAGAAAATCTTGAAAAACCATTTTTACATATTTCATCTGTTGTGTAACAGAGTTAAAGTTGTAGCAATTACATTATTTTCCAAATAAACACGCAAAATGAAAGTTACAGCCAATCAGTGGTAAAGTCCGCCAACGGTAAGTCTTAGTATACATTGTCAGGAAGTCCAGCATGCATTAGCAGGAATATGTGCACATAATGACTTGTTTGCAATACAGTACTATTGGTTGCATAATGTAATATCACATCATCAAAATTTCAATGCAAGAAAAAATCTACAAATTTAAAATAAATTATTAAATTTAAGATGTGTCGTTTTGAAAAAAATATATTTTTAAAATGACACAAGTTAAAAAAAAAACATTAAAGGATTGAAGACAATAGATTTCCTGGGGAACACTGAGTAATTTTTAAAAAAAATTTTGGTAGGCCAAATAAATTTGGGAGCCTCTGATCTAGAGCCTGACACTCTGGAGAATAAAGTCAAGTGGCCCTTAAGAAGCATTATTAACAGTAAGACTAGTGGAGATGGCAGAATTCTAGCTGAGCTATCTAAAATCCTGACAGATGATGCTGTTAAAGTGCTGCACTCAATATGCCAGCAAATTTGGAAAACACAACAGTGGCTATTGGATTGGAACAAGATCAGTTTGGCATCTCAGTGCTAAAGAAGAGCAATGCCAAGGAATGTTCAAATTACTGAACAGCAGCATACATTTCACACACCAGCAAGGTTATACTTACAGTTGTCCAAGCTAGGCTTCAACAATAAGTGAACCCAGAACTGCCAGAAGAGCAGGCTCATTTTCAAAAAGGCGGAGGAGCTGGACACCAAATTGCCAACATTTGTTGGCTTATGGAGAAAGCAAAGAAGTTGCAGAAACACATCTGCTTCTGCTTCATTCACACTAAAGTCTCTGATTGTATGAATCACAGCAAAATGTAGCAAGTCTTCGAAGAGATGAGAGTACCAGATGATCTTACGTGTCTACTAAGGAACCAGTATGCAGGACAAGAAGCCACAGTTAGAATGGAACATGAAACAACTGATTGGTTTAAGATTAGAAAAGAAGTATGGCACTTTATTTAACTTATCTGCAGAGTATATCATGTGAAGGGCCAGGTGGACAAATCCAAAGCTGTAATTAAAGTTTTCAGAAGGATTATCAACAGTCTCAGATATGCAGACAATACCATTCTGATGGCAGAAAATGAAGAAGAATCAAGAAGCCTCTTTATAGAGGTGAAAGAGGAGAGTGTAAAAGCTGACTTGAAGCTTAATACCAATAAATCTAAGATCTTGGCAACTGGTCTCGTCACTTCTTGGCAAATAGAGGGAAAAGAAATGGATGCAGTGTCAGATTTTATATTCTTGGGCTCAAAGATCACTGTAGATGGCAACTGAAACCATGAAATTAAAAGATGTTTGCTCCTGGAAAGGAAAGCTATAACAAATCTGTACAATGTAGTAAGAAACAGAGACATCACATTGCCAACAAAGGACTGTATAGTCAAAGCTATGGTTTTTCCATTAGCAATGCATGGTCACAAGAGAGCAGGAGCCCTACCTGTGTAAGGAACAAAGCACAGACAAGGAGGGCAGTGACTAGAACGTCTCCCAGATCACACCACTTTGGAAGCATCAAAAACTTACAGGCCCCTGGTCCTAGCTGTGAATTCAGCAGAACGTAAAATCTAGATCAGGCAAGACATACTCCATCCCAAAGTCCAGAGTTGAGCAGAGCACAACTCTAACATAAAGTCCAAAGTCAAGAAATACACTGGAAAGTGAGCAAACAACAAAAAAAGAACCTGACCATAAAATGCTACCATGGTGACCGAGAAGCTGAAGATACAAACTCAGCAGACAATAATTTGAAAACATCTACAAGCAAAGCCTCAATGAAAAATGCAGATTGGACACAAGCCCAATATGAATTCCTAGAAGAACTAAAGAAAGAGATTTTGTTTGTTTCTTTGTTTGTTTGTTTTGGGGAAGGGGTTGAGTGACTTGCCCAGGGTCATACAACTAGTGAGTTTCATGTGTCTGAGGCCAGATTTGAACTCAGGTCCTCCTGACTCCAGGGCTGGTGTTGTATCCACTGTGCCATCTAGCTGCCCTAAGAAGGAGATTTTAAGAGAGAAAAAAAAATTATTTTAAAAATCAAATAAGAGCAGCAGAGGAAAAATTGGGGAAAGGAATAAGAGCAATATAAGAAATTTATGAAAAGATAATTAGCAATTTTTAAAAGGGGCACAAAACATACTGAAGAAAAACTCCTTAAGAACCAGAATTGCCAAGAGGATTCTGGGAAGATGGCAGAGTAGGTCAGAAAATTCCTAACTCTCAAAATTTTTCCCCCATAAAAGAGATAAAATAGTGCATTAGGGCCAACATAGAACAGTGAAAATAAATAAGAGTAGAGGCAGAACACTGTTCCTCCTGGGACAATTGGAGAGGATCTAAAGAAAAATCCCAGGATGAGGTTTGGTCCCTGTGAGGAGTAAACACCTCCAGGCTAGAGATCTATTAAACAGCAAGCAGCAAAGCCTTGGGGTTAGCTGGGTTGGGAGGCTGCCTTAGCCCCAGCTACAGGAATTTTTATCCCTGGGACAGTGAAGGGAGTTTGGTATCTGAGCCAGGGAAGATTTAAGGAATCTCTACTGACAAGGAATGCCAGACCCAGCTGCGATGCAGAGACATGGCCCAGGGTGAGAAGTAACCAGCACACATCAGGTAAGTGCAGAAGCAGTGGGGCAGGGATGCTGCTTGCTGTGGACACTTACAGGAGTCTGGAGGTCTTGATTTGAGTTCAAGGTCAGAGGGGAGAATTGAAGGGAGGATCTGAGGCTGGAGGCAACATCCCCAATGCCCCCAGGACTAGAAGTGATTACAAAAACTAAACTATTACCAAAAAAAAAAAAAATTCACAGGCAAAGGAGAAAGAGTTTAACCATAGGGAGTTACTATGGGAATAGAGAAGACTGGGGTTCATCTTCCAAGGAGGATACTGAAGCAAAGAAACCCTCTTCTACCCCCAAAGAGTAATGTCAAATGATCATCTGCCCAAAAAAAATTCATAGAAGAACTTTTAAAAGACTTTAAAAATAAGGTGAGAGAGATTGAGGAAAAGATAAAAAAAAAATTTTAAAATTTAAAAAAGAACAATCCAAGAAAAACAAGAAAATTATGAAAAGAAAATCAACCAATTAGAAAAAGAGATCCAGAATCTTAAGGAAAATGACTCCTTAAAAATCAGAATTGGGTACAGGGAAGCCAGCAAAGTTATAAGAGATCTAGAAATAACAAAACAAGATATAAAGAGTGAAAAAATAGAAGAGAATATGAAACATCTCATAATAAAAACAATTGATCTGGAGAACAGATCAAGAAGAGAAAACAAGAATAATTGGACTACCTGAAAGCTATAACAAAAAAAGAATCTTGATACAATAATATGAGAAACAATTAAATTGTCCTGAAGCATTAGAACAAGAGGAGAAAGTAGAAATAGAAAAAATCCACTGACCACTACGTGAAAGAGATCCTATGAGGAAAACCCACAGGAATATTATAGTCAAATTCTGAAACCTGACAGCTCAAGAATAAAATATTATAAACAAGAAAAAAAATTCACATATGGCAGTGCCACAATTACAATCACACAAGACCTAGCAGCAGTGACACTAAAAGACCGCAGGTCTTGGAATATTAGATATTGAAGAGCAAAAGAACTGGGGTTCTGGCCAAAAATATCATACCCACCAGAGCTAAGCACAATTCTCAATGGAAAAAAAAATGGAAATTTAACCAATTGTCAGACTTTCAGAACTTTGTTTAAAAAAAAAACTGAACTTAATAGATTTGACATACAAGAGCCAAGAGAGATATAAGGTACATACCAAAGCCAATTACAAGGTCCTCATTAAAGACACACTGCTGACCCTTTATGCATGTAAAATATAAAATGTATGTCTAAGATTGTTATTAGTAATTGGGTAGTTCATAAGGAAGATTAGGCTAGAACTGAGCATGATATGACTTCAAAAAGTAAAACCAGTCAGGAACAGCTAAGAAGAGTATTATCTTATACAAGTGAGGTGCAAGAGGAAGAACCAATGCAGAGGAATTAGATGGGGGAAGAGTGCTGTTAGTTCTGGAAATCTACTTTAATTGGGAATGGCTTCAAGAGGGAACAATACATATACATTTACAAGAGTATAAAAGTCTTCTAAATTTAGAAAGAAATAAAACACTAAGGGGATAGGGAGGGAAAAGAGAATAAGGGAGGGATCTTTAGAAGGGAGGGTAAGGGAATAGGGTGTTTAGATTAATGGGAATGGGAGGATAAAAGAGGGATCCTTGGGAGGATAAGGGAAGGATCTTTAGAGGGGAGTATTAGCATATCTTTAGAGGGGTGTTTAGATTTATAGGGATGGGAGGATAAGGGAGGGATCATTGGATGGGGTATGTTAAGTAATATCTAGGCAAGGTAGTGGGCAGAAGTAGAGGAGTCAGGAGGAATAGGAAATAATACATGCACAAACATAGAAACAAAGATTAGGAGTAGAATCTGTTAGGGAAAGTATATGTTTATGTATGTACGTATGCACATACATGTATGTATATATCTGTATATAAATATATCTATGTTTAATGGGGGGAAGAGACGAGGGGAAGAGGGGGAAAAGAACAAAGTAAAAAGTGTACAGCAGAGAACAGAAGAAAACCTACAAGGAAGCAAAGAAAAAAGTAGCTCTCAGCATAACACATAGTTCTTATTATATAGATTTTCTTGAAATGAAAATTTATTGCTATATATTTTTAATCCTCTCATGTTCTACTGTGTGCATGACATTTTTTTCTTTTCTTATTTTATATTTAAATTGTAATATTTAAATTTATAATATGTTTCTTTTTATTTTCTTATTACGTATTTAAGTTTTAGTATTTAAGTCTAAAATGAGAAGATTAAAATAAGGAAGAAGAACCAGAATTGTCCAAATGGTAAAAGAGGTATAAAATCTCACTGAAGAAGAATGTAATTCTTTCAAAACTAGAATTAGTCAAGTGTAAGCTAATGATTACATGAGATATCAAAAACCAACAAAATGTCAAAAGGCTGAAAAATAGAAAAAAATGTGAAATATCTCACAGAAAAACAACTGACCTGGAAAATAGATTGAGGAGAGATAAATTTAAGAATTATTAGACTACCTGAACGTCATTATCAAAATTTGTTCTGTACCACAAACAAAAAATACAGATGCAAATGGAGACTTAAAAATGAAATCATAAATAATGAATGGGTTAAAAAAAATCACAGGAACAATAACTATTCAGAAGAAAATTATAATGTTGAAACATCATGCCAGAATTTCTGGGATGCAACCATATCAATCCTCAGAGGGAAAATCATATCCTTATAATATGTATCAATAAAGTTAAAAGAGAGGATTAATGAACTTATTCATTTCAAAAATTTTTTAAAAATCAAATGAACCAAACTAGGAGATATTAAAAATGAGAAGTAAAGAGAAAAATTATGAACAAAAGAAGCCATAGAAATTATAATTAAAACTAAAAGCTGGTTCTTTGAAAAGACTAATAAAATTGAAAAACTATTAGCTAATCTGATTAAAAAGAAAAAAGCAGAAAATCAAAACCAACAAATAGCAAATGAGCGAGATGTTATCACAATAAAATCAGAAGAAAATGAAAAATCAGAGCATATTATATACAATTATATGGTAACAAAACTGAGAACACACCAAAAATAGTGGACTACTTTCTTGTTTTTTGTTTTTGTTTTTGGTTTTTTTGTTTGTTTATTTTTTTAGGCAATTGGGTTAAGTGACTTGCCCGGGGTCACACAGCTAGTAAGTGTCAAATGTTTGGTCTGAGGCCAGATTTGAACTCAGGTCCTCCTGATTTCAGGGCCAGTACTCTATCCACTGCGCCACCTAGCTGCCCATACTACTTTCAAAAATATAAAATATCCAGGTTATCAGAAGACCAAATAAATTTCCTGTTATCAGAAAAAGGAATAGATCTAGTTGTAAAGGAAATACCAAAGGAAAAAAAAATACTTCTGGTCCTGATGGATTCACAGGAGAATTCTATCAAACTTTTAAAAAACAGTTAGTACCCCTACTTCACAAATTCTCAAAAACTGAGAAAGCATCCTATTAAAATCCTTTTGTGAGACAAATGTAGTCCTAATACCTAAACTAGAGAAAGATAAAACACAGAGAAAAAAACAATAGATCAGTATTATTAATGAATATTGATTCAAAAACTTTAAACAAAACTCTGTCAAAAAGACTACAACAATTTATCTGAAAAATTATTAATTATGATAAAGTAGGACTGATACCAGGGGTGCAAGGGTGGTTTAACATGAGGAAAACAAGCAGCATAAGCATTTGCAAAACCAAAACACCCAAAATATGTGATTATTTCAATAGACGCAGGAGAAGCCGTTGACAAAATAAAACACTCTTTTTGTGCTAAATAAAAATCCTACAAAGTATAAGCATAGAGGGACCTTTTAAAAAATATATCAGAAAAAGTATCTATCTAAAACCAAAAACAAGCATAATATGCAATGGATGCATACTAGACCTTTTCCAATAAATATGGAAGTGAAGGAAGGATGTCCCCTCACCTCACCATTATTTGATGTAATTCTGGAAATGTTATCAATAGCAATAAAGTAAGAGAAGGGAATATAAATAAAAAGGAGACAGAACTATACCTATTTGTTAATGATATGATTATTTACTTGGAAAATCCTTCGGAATCCACAAAGCTACTAACTGAGACAATTAATAGCTTCAGCAAAGTTATAGGCAACAAAATAAATCCTCAGAAATCAATAGCATTTCTATATGATAATAATAACAAAACATAAGAAGAAATTACAGAAAAAGAACCCCATTCTAAATAACTGTAAAATGCATAAAATATCTGGGGATTAACCTTCAAAGGCACACTGAAGACTTGTATAGATTCAATTACAAAGTATTCCTTAAAGAAATAAATAACTTAAATAGCTGAAGGAGTATTCAGCGTTCATGGGTAGGCCATACCAATATAAAAATGACTATCAAAATTAATTTATACTTTTAATGCTACAATAATCAAATTAGCAAGGGAATACTTTAAAGAACTTGATATAATAATAACAAAATTTATTTGGTAAAACAAAAGATCTAAAATGTAAAGGAAAATGAAAAAAGGACGAAGAGAAAATAGCACTTCCCTATCACAAAACCACATGGCATTAGTTAAAAGATAGAGAGATAGATCAATGGAATAGACTAGACAAGGGAGACCCAGAAACAATAGAACTCAGTAAGCCAGTGTTTGATAGAGTAGGAAGCATAAATTACTTAGGGAAAAATTCCCTACTTAGTAAAAACTAGGAAAACTGGAAAGCAATCTGGCAGAAATTAGGCTTAGACCAACACTCTACACCATACTCCACAATACATTTTAAATGGATACTTTAATATTAAAGTATGACTTTAATTACTTTAATATTAAAGATAACATTAATATTAAAGATTATATTTTTAAAAATTAGAAGGAAAACCGATCATATACCTCTCACAGTATGGATAGGAGATGTATTCTTAACCAAGTAAGAGACAGAGACAATTAAAAAAGATAAAATAGATAACTTTGATTACTTGAAACTGAAAAACTTCTGCATAGACAACATAAATGCAGCTAGGATAAGAAAGGAAATGGTTGAATGAGAAAAAAAAATCTTGATATCAAATTTCTCTGATAAGGGCTCGGTATGCAAGATACATAAACTATACATATATATGTATGTACTTATGTATGTATGTATACATATACACATACATATATAGGTATATGTCATTCCCCGATAAATAAATGTTCAAAGTATATAAACAAGCACTTCTCAAAAAAAAATACTACAAAGTATTTACAGCCACATGAAAACAATGCTCCAGATCGCTAATAATAAGAGAAATGCAAATCAAAACAACCCTGAGGTTTCATTTCATATCTTGCAAATTGGCAAAAATAGTATTAGTTAATGTTAGAGAGGTTGTTGAAAGATAGGCATACTAATACATTGTTGGTGGAGTGGGAAATGGTACAACTATTTTTGGAAAGCAATTTGGTATTTTAAAATTAGAGAGACTAAAATGTCCACACCCTTTGAACCAGCGACTCAGTTACTGACTTATACTCCAAGGAAACTACTGATAAAGTCCTCACTCCAAAAATATTTATAGCAGCACTTTTTTGTGAAAGCTAAGAATTGGAAACAAAGTAGATGCCCATCAGCTGGGAATGGCTAAACAAATTGTGGTGCATGAATATAATGGAATATTACTGTGATGTAAGAAATGACGTGGGCTAGGTGGCGCAGTGGATAGAGCACTGGCCCTGAAATCAGGAGGACCTGAGTTCAAATCTGGCCTCAGACTGAACACTTGACACTTACTAGCTGTGTGACCCCGGGCAAGTCACTTAACCCCAATTGCCTGGAAAAAAAAAAAGAGAGAGAGAAATGATGTGTGTGATGAATATAGAGAAGCATCGAAAAATCTATACAAAGTGATGCAGAATAAAGTCAGCTGAAAGAAGGTGATAGACACAGTAACTGTAACAATGTAAATGGAAAGAACAACACAACAAAAACCCTGAAGTTATTGTAACAAAATTATTAAGATTCAAATGAAGAAATTTGAGAAGACATCTGCCAGCTTACCCTTTTGTGGAGGTAAAACGTCCACAAATGTCACAAATTGCATATGCTTTTGGACTGTTTCAGTGTATCATTAGTTATGCTGATTTCTTTTCCTTTCTTAAAAAAAAATACTATTTGTCATACATGATGGCTCTATTGGAGGGGGAAAGAGGGATACGTGGATATTACAGTGATGTAAGAAACAGAAAATATTAATGAAATTTCATTTTTGAAAAAGAGAGATCATTGGTTATTTAAGAAAAAACAATTTCCATGGAATGATGAAGTTGGAAGACAGATCATAGAGAATTAAGAAGAGAGTGAAATTAAAATAAATGTGACCAAGATCAGGAGAAAAGCAGAAAATGGGGGGGGGGGATTTTATAAACAGAGTCTCAGATAAAGGTCTTGTATCTCAAATACATAAAGAACTTTGTAAAATATGTGAGAATGAGTCATTCCCCAATTGATAAATGGTCAAAGGATATGAATAGTTAGTTTTCTAACAAAAAAATCAAAACAATTTATAGTCATGTGAAAAAATGCTCTAAATAATTCTTGATTATAGAAATACAAATTAAAACAGTTGTGAGAGACTATTTTCCACCTATCAGATTGGCTGAAATGATTGAAGGGAAAAGCGACAAATGTTGGAGGGGATGTGGAAAAAGTGGGACACTAATTCATTATTGGTGGAATTGTGAACTGATCCAGCTATTCTGGAGATCAATAGAACTAGGCCCCAAAGAATTATTAAACTCTATCACTAAATATCATAAATAAACTGTATTATTTAAACTATATCCTTTAACCCAGTAATACCACTAAAATGAACCCATATGTTCTAAAATATTATAGCCACTCTCTTTGTGGTGGCAAAGAACTGGGAATTGCAAGGATGCCCATCAATTAGGGAATGACTGAATAAGTTGTGGTATATGATTGTGATGGAATATTACTGTACTGTAAGAAATTATGAGCTTAATGATCTTGGAAAAACATGGATAGACTTGTGTGAAATAGTGAAGAGTGAAATGAGCAGAACAAAGAGAACATTGCATACAGTAATAGCAATATCAATCAATTCTCTGCTGCTTGTGCCAGTTTTGGCCTAACAGTTAACACCAAGAAAACACTGGTGCTCATATCAGCCACCACCACACCATCCATATGCGGAACCATTGATTACAGCAAATGGAGAAGTTTTGAATGCTGTGGATAAATTTATTCATCTTGATAGTGTACTTTCCAGAGATGTACACATTGATAATGCAAAGATTGATGCACACATTGCCAGAGTTAGCTTAGTGTTTGGGAGGCTCTGAAGGAAAGTGTGGGAGAGAAGATGTATTAGAGTGACTACCAAACTGAAGGTCTACAGAGCCATTGTGTTGACCTCATTGTTGTACGTTTGTGAAACCTGGACAGTCTATCAGTGCCATACCAGGAAACAGAATCACTTTCATTTGAATTGTCTTACGAAGATTCTGAAGATCACCTGGCAGACACTGAGGTCCTTTCTTGAACTAAACTGCCAAACATTCAAACTCTGCTTCAGAGAGCACAATTCTGATGGGCTGGCTATGTTATTTAAATGCAAAACATATGCTTGCCAAAAAAAAAAAAAGTGTGTGTGTATGTGTGTGTGTCTCTCTCCATATATGTGTGCGTGTGTGTGTATGCATATATACTATACATGTATGTATGTATATATATACATATATATATATATGCACACATACAGATGCATATTTGTTTCTAATGGTAGCCATCTCTAGGGCAGGGGAAGAGAGAAGAGGGAAAAAAAGGAAAAAAGAAATTTACATGATAACTTTATTATATATGAAAGGAAAAGCAAGTTGTATGTAATAGATTTGCAGTTTCATGTGCAATTTTTTTTATTATACTGTGTTGTGGAAATGCTTATTTTATTCCATAAATTAAAAAATTAAAAACAAATAGGAAAGAGTGGGAGGAAAGGAAATGGAGGCGTTTATTATAGGCAGCTTTCTCTAAGAGTTTACTGACAAAAGAGAGAAGTAAGATGCTAGCTAGGAGGATGGATGTATCAAATGAAGATTCTTTTTTAAGTTTAGGGAAAACCATGGGTATATTTGTATGTAGAAGGGAAGCAACCTTTAGATAGGGAGAAATTAAAGATAAGAGAGTGAGAGAATGATAGAGGAGGCAATCTGCTGGAGAAGACAGAATGAAATGGGGTTGCTTGTACATGTGGAGGGGTTTCTTTTGCCAAGGAGAAGTGCTACCTCTTCATATGAGACTGGGGTGAAGCAGAAAGTAAAGAAAGGCATTGTAGTGATGTGAGATGAGAAGGAGGGAAGAAGAGGAACTCTCAGTGAATGGTCTCATTTTTTTCAGTGAAATATGGGGCAGGGTTTTCAGCTGAAAGGTTGAAAGGTTGAGTCACAGGAGGTTTTAGGAAAGATAAAAAGGTTTGGAAAAGCCATTGTGGTAAATGTGATGGTGAGCCAGTTAGGAAGATATGAAAGGATCACCTTGCCAATGCTGAGGGTTCCGTTGAGATTATGTAACATAAATTTGCAATGGACCCAGTCAGAATGGTTTTGTGATTTTCTCCATCTTTGTTCAGCAACACATAATTGTCCTATATCCTTGGTTGCATTAGCTCCATGCTCTACCCTTGAGATAGTTCAGTGGACTCTTGACTAATTCTTATGACCTTGAGCACAATAAAGAAATTGGAATATTGGCATATACTATATTGACAAATTACTACAGTCAGTCAGTCAACATTTATTAATCACCTCCTATATTCCAGGCACTATGCTGAGCACTGAGAATAAAAATTTTAAAAATTAGGAAGGCAGTCCTTGCCCTCAAAAAACTTAACAATCTGATGGGAGAAGACAACACATAAAAGGAAGCAGAAACTGAAACAGGGGTTGGGGGGTGGGTGGGAGTTACCTGACGTAAGGGCATGATGGCAAAGACCAGAGCAGTCCAACCAGGTGGGAAATGAAGACTCCAGCCAGAGAGAGGGGCTGCAGGAGCAAGGGTCACTGACAAGATGAAAGGTCTAGAGCTAAAGTGATCTCATAGGATAGTGAGGTTCCTGGGACATGATAGCAAAGTCCAGAGGAGTACAACATATGGAAAATTATACACTAGTATATTTATTGACTAAGACCATTTTGAGAATGTTCTTTGATTCAATCAGGCTACAAGTATTTACTATGTACCAGGCACTGTGCTAAATACTGGGGATAAAAAGAAAGACAAAAATAGTCCCTTGGGTAGAGCTTAGTTTGGGGAATCTTGAGGAGGGGTGCATCTTTATCTAATCTAGAAATGTCTCATTTTTTTTCACCTTTTCCTACCCATTCTATCTCACAATTTCCAGGACACATCGAACGATAGACCTGGAGTTAGAAAGCAGTTTGGAGCTCATCCAATCCAAACCCCTGATTTTACACATGGGAAAACTCAAAAGCCAGGGATTAAGTGATTTGTCAAAGGTCACGCAGCAAGTCAGTGCCCCAGGAAGGATTCCAGCCAAGGTCTTCTGACTCCCCATCCAGCTCACTGTCTGTGATTCCACACTGCCTGACAAGAGTTTCACAATCCTCATCACAAGGGGCTTCTGGAAGTTTGGAGATGGTTTTGATTTTACTGTAGTTACGACCACACAGGGATTTTCCAAAGGAACTTCCAAGGAAAGGGTAGAGACAGTGAGAGGAGAAGGGGAGAGATGACACTTTTCTTTTTCTCAGAATCTACCAATTCCCTGAGATCATAGCAGGATACAGATTCTTTGCCTAGTTCTCATCTGGAAATTCCCTAACTAGATTAGATGTTTCTGAAAAGCATGTTGAATATTACTTTCATTCTACCACTGCTGTTCTCCCTTTCCTGATGACCCTTCCTTTTCCCATGCACTTAATAATAATACCTAGCATTTATTTAGTACTTTAAGGTCTGCAAACATTATCTCATTTTATCCTGACGATAACATAGGTGCTGTGATTATCCCTGTTTTACACATGAGGAAACTAAGGCAGACAGAGGTTTATATGACCAAAGTTACATCATGTTTGAAGCAGAATTTGAACTCAGGTCTTCCTGACTCCAGATCCAGTTCACTATACACTATACCATGTAGCTGCCTCTAGGATTAGACAAGAGCTCAATCTTTCACAGCTATTCAAAGACCACCAAGTCCAACTTTTACCTGGCCAAAAATCCCCTTTTCATATTCCTGGCAAGGGTTCACCCAGTCTCCACTTGAAGACTTTCAGAGAGAGAGAACCCACTACCAAGCCAGAGCAGTGATCACAAAGAGGTTTTTCTTTTATGTCACACTTAAATATCTGCAGTTTTCACCTAGCTCATTCCTAATCCCTTTTCTATGAAATGTTAGCCCTTTAAATACTTAAAGATAATGAAAGTTTCCCCCAGGTGTTTAGGAAAGGCTTTCCAAGTGTGTAGACCTTGAAGATTTCACAGATCAGTTTCATTTCCCACCCAACTACACCCCTGTGGACTTGTCCATGGTGCCACCACACCAGGCACCTGCCACCTCACTCCCCACTCTTAACTTCCTTAGATTGTAAGATCCTTGAGAGCAAGGACAGCCTTTCATATTTCTATCCTCAGCACTTAGCACAGAGCTTGGCACATAGTAGGGACTTCGTAAATGTTTACTGATGGTATTCACAGAATGTCCATGTTGGAAGGGACCTGAAAGGTCAGCTAGACAGTCATACCTGAATTGGAACCCTCTCTGCTCCATATCCAACAGAGATGGAGCCATGCACATTTGCCTAAGGGCTTCTCCTAGGATGTTTATGATCTATTACAAAGCCCTCACTCTTATCCCTACATCTCTCCATACTCTCATGTATTTCCCACTGAGATGGGCCAATCAATGAAAAGCTGAGATCTTACCTTGGGACATATAAGCAGGATAAGCAGTGTGAAAAAAAAAAAATCACAGTTTGGGCATGCAGCAAGCTTAGTGGGAGTCCACTATGTGTCACAGCAGCCAAAAATGCTCACCTGCTTTTGGCCACATCAAGAGAAGCATAGTGTCCAAATGAGGAAGGTAATAGTTATCTGATCATACGATTTTAAGATCATAGATTCCCCATAGTAGGTGCTTATTAAATGCTTATACCCTCCCCATCTATAAAAATAGACATGCTATTTTGTAGCTACCTCACAAGGTTTTTGTGATATACGTAGTGTTCTGCAATCCTTAAAGTGCTATATGAAAGCTAGCAATTAAAACAATTAAAACTAGCAAATAAAACTATTATTGTTATTGTTATTACTATCACATTTTAGTAAAGATCTTGACAAGCTAAAGATTATCCAGAGGAGAGCAATCAAGTGGACAGGGTCTGTGGCCTGTGCAGTAGGAAAGTCTATTGCTATTTAGCCTGGAGAAGACCCCAGGGTGACGTTTTCAAGTCACTGAAAGGCTGTCTTGGGGGAAGGCCATCACCAAGCACTTATTAAGTGCTTACTGTGGGTTAGCGCTATGCTAAGGAGGGATCTGAGCTGAGTCTTAAAGGAAGCTGAGAGACAGAGGCGAGAAGAGAGAACATCGGGAGTGCTGGGGGAGACGGACAGACACTGCAGAGAAGGCCGGTGTACTTGGACTGCAGTGAGCACCAAGGGAAGTGAAGTATAAGAGAAAAGGCAAGAAGAGCTTGGAATATCCAAGGACTTTCCATTTCATCCTAAAAGTAATTGGAAACTACCAGAGTATTGTGAGAAGGGGGCTAGGGAACGTGGTCAAATTTGTGTGTTAGGAAGATTCCAATAGCATCTGAGTGGAGGATGAATGAGAAGGGGGATGAGTAATGAAGGCCTTAACTAGGATGGTGGCTGTGTAAGGGAAGGGAAGAGGATAAACGTGAGAGATGTTGTGAAAATGGAAAGAAAACGATTTAGCAGCTGTTTGGATAGATGGAGTGCGTGAGAGTAAGGATGTGAGGACACTGAGGTTTTGAAGCTGAGTAACTACCCTAGTTGTTCTGGGATAACGACAGTGCCCTGGACTTCAGGTGAGGGGTGAGTGGTTTAGCTGAGGAAGCTAATGAGTTGTGTTCTGGACACACTGAATTTGAGATGCCTGTGCTCATCATCACGATCATCACCTCTAGCATTTATGAAGCACTTCCTAAATATTTTCTCATTCGGTCCTTACAACAACCCTGGGAGTTAGCTGCTATCAATGTCCCCATTTTGCAAATAAGGAAACTGAGGCACAGAGAAGTGAAGTGCCTTGCCCAAGATCACACAGCCTCAGGGCTTATTGACTCCAGGTCGAGTACTTTATCCACTGTGACATCTAGCTCTGGGGTATCGGGTTTGAGATGCACAAAAACAAGAAAAAAGAATTACACTTGTTCTGCTTGACCTCCAAAGTGTCCTGGTAGAAGTTACAAAAATGCAGATCTAGGCCTTTAAGGGTTTAATCCACTGGCTTCCCATAGGTTTGTCTAGGAGACACAAGTCCATTTTATGGTAAATGGGATCAACTTCTATCTTGCTTGTTTCAATGGGCAGGACAAATGTGTTACCATTTTTGGCTAGGTCCAGTGTAGAGTTTCAAAAGAAACAGAGGCCGTGGTTCTGGCCACTACCTGGCTAGGTGGAAAAAGTTCATAGTCTAGTTAGAATTGTAAAATGGACAGAAACGCAACAATGAAACTATAACCTCACAGAGGCAGAAGGAATCTCAGAGGTCCTAGCCATGGCTCTCAACTTAACACAAATCAGCACATTGAGCTGTGCCTGAGACTCTCCAACTAACTGGTATACCTCAGTGCTAAGAGAACAACCAATGAAGCAGATGAAGTCAGAGGCAGAGAATCATGCGGAGAAAGTTTCCTGGAGGAGCTTCATTTCCAGGTAGATTTGCAAAGAGGTAGAGAGGATAGACTTCTGTTCTTCTTCCCTGTCATTCAGACCAGTAGTTCCTAACCTGGGAGAGAAGGGCAGGGGAGGGAAAGGAGGCCACAGAGTTACTGCACCTACCCACACTATACTATACTCCATTTCTATAGTATTTTAACACTTGAAAATGCTTTTTTTTTTTAACAGAAATTATGTCATTTAATCCTCACCACAACTCTTTGAGGTAGATATGACAGGTGTTTTTTATATCCATTGTGCATGCAAGAAAACTGAAGCGCCTGAGTTTATAAAGATTGCATAGCTAGCAAGTCACACAAATCTACTGGATTTCAAGTCCAGTGCCCATAGGACCTCAGATTTAGATCTGGAAGGGACTTTACAATCAGTGTGCTAAGTGCTGGTGCTTCAAAGAAAGGCTAAAGGTAGTCATTACTTTGAAGGAATTCATAGTCTAATGGGGGGGGGGAACAAAATGCAAACAACTATGTTCAAACAATATGTAGAGATAGCGATAGATATGTAGATAGATTTTATCAATTGAAGATAATCAACCGAGGAAAGCCAAGAGGAGTAAGTAAGGGGGATCAGGAAATGCTTCTAGAAGGTATGCCCCAGATTTTCTCTACCGTAGCCCAGTTCTTCATACTGAGGCCTCATTTCAGCCCTGGAATTCCCCCATTGGAAGTACCCTCTGCCTCTTCAGTTTCTCCTGCTGCCTCTTCCTCTGATTGTATGGCTCCTCCCAGAACTTGCATTAAGAAGGGTGTCCAGGTCAGTCCTGCCTCATTTTTCTCCAGGCTAAGCTCCCCATCTAGATGATACCCCTATCCCCCCACCCCCACATCTCAGATTGCTTTTATGTGTTGTCTTCCCCTTAAGAATTTAAGCTCCTTGAGGTCAGGGACTGTATTTCTTTTTGCTTCTATTTGTATCCACAGTGGTTAACACAGTGCCTGACACATAGTAAGCACTTGATAAGAGATTCTTATTCCTTCCCTCCCTTTCTGCCCTTTCTGTTTATGTTCGTATTCCCAGAGTTTAGCACAGTGAATGCTTCAAGAACAAGGGCTTAATAAATGCTAGATGATTGGCTTAACTGTTTTACTTTCTCAAATCTGTAAATTTGTATAATGTAGAAACAAAAACCATCAATAAACCTTTTTAAAGAACAATGAAATAAATGCTAATTGACTGTCTGACTGATGGACTGGGATTTTAGCTGGGATTTGAAGGAAGCCGAAAGCCAAGAGACAGTGATGAGGAGGGAGAGCATTCCAGGTATGGGAGACAGTCACTGAAAATGCCAGAAGTCTGGAGATGGGCTGTGAATGGAATGCTGAAATAGTGAAGCCCCCTCAGTGTAGGATAAAAGCTGACCCTTCCCTACATTTCTCAGAAGCTGTCTCACTGAGAAAGCAGAGTGTCACAAGTAGATCAGATGGCAGAGCTACATCCTGTTCACCCAGATTCTGTCCCTCCTCAGGCCCCCTCCCTAGTTGTTGAAGCAAACCATTCCCTGTTTCGCGCCCTTTTTGTCCTTGGTGCTGAAGAGAAGTTTTCCCTAGACTGTGAGCTCTGAAGCCCAACCAATGGTAAGAAGAGCCAGTGAGGGATTGCGGTTAGGATCTATATAATCTGCTGATCTGAATACACTTCCACTCTCTTTGGTCGGCACCATCTTTTGGGTGCTCTGAAGGAGCCCTTTCTCGAGAAAGCCAATAAACAAACTATTCTTTTTGCTAATATCTCTGAGGCTCTGATTTATTGGTAAGGGTCTTCATACCCCACACAGGTGTCTAGTGCAATGAGCGGCAAGGAGCCCAGCATCACCAGATCACAGAATCCAGTAAGGGCAGGGGACGTTTAAGAAGACTGGAAAATTAGGAAGAAGACAAGTTGTGAAGGGCTTTAAGTGCCAAACAGGGCTTTGTGTTTTTTTCTGGAAGTGACAGGAGTCTCCTAGAGTTTGCTGAATAACGAAGTGACACAATCACACCCACACTTTAGGAAAATCAATGGAAAACAAACAAATGGAAGATGAATGGGAGTGATGAGAGACTCCAGGTGGGCAGGCCCACCCATAAGATATTGCAGTCATCCAGGTGGTGAAGGCCAACATCAGGGTGGTGTCAGAGAAAAGGGAAGGTGTTACAGCAGGATTTGGCAACAAACTGGATTTGGGTGAGACAGAGTGAGTAGGGAGTCAAGAGTCACACCCAGGTGGCGATAGGCCAAGTCCAGCCCCTTTCATTTCATAGACAGACAAACCGAGGCCCAGAAAATTGATGTGATTTGCCCCAGCAGCTCACAGGTATCTGGGGTGGGATTCAAACTCGGGTCTTACTGTCTCTAACTCCATCACTACTGCCACTGTGCTGCTTAGCTGACCCTCTTTCCACTTCATCGTTCTCAAGAAAAAAGAAAAAATCTGGCATGTCCACAGTAACTTTCAGATCTGCAGAGTGTTTGACAAACATGATCTCGTTTGATCATATGTACACACCAAGCATTGTCATCTTGATGTTTATTTCACTCCAACAAAAGTCAGTATAATAAATAAGCAAACATTCCTACTGTAGATCAAATGTATAACATGTCCCAATGACATAAAGATGAGATTATCAAAAGTCTGTAGATGTTGTGATGGTTAATAAAACACATATTCATTTAAAAGCAGAACCAAATTTAGAATAGCTTTCTATTCTCATGGATTTTCTCAATCAGTTGATACTGTCATTAGGAGGTCCTCAGTAATGTTGAAAAGGAAGAATCTGGGGGTGGTACAGTGGGAAGCATGCTGAGTGTAGAGTCAAGGGACCTGAGTTTGAATCATGGCCCTACCATTCATTGCCTGGGTGACCTTGGGCAAATCATATTACCTCCCTAGCCATCTGTAAAAGGAAGGGGAACATTCCCTCCAAATGCACTAAATGACCTCAAAGATCTCTTCCGAGTTCAGATCCATGATCCTCAGCGGTTCATACTCAAAAAAAGATTAGGAATCTCCAGTTTAGACTATGAGCTTCTCAAGGACAAGATCTAAGGCATTTTACTTGGTCAGGGCCCTGACAGGCCAAGAACAACCAAGTAAAATGACCTAGATCTTGTCCTTGAGAAGTTCATGGTCTAAATACCTAAAGCCCCAATTCGGAGCCTAAAAGCCTAAAAGAAAATGGATAGGACACTGTAGTGTAGACCAGGAACAGTAATCAGTCTTTTACAGGAACCTCTCCGTTGACTTGGAGTGTGTGTGTGTGTGTGTGTGTGTGTGTGTGTGTGTGTATGTGTGTGTGTGTGTGTATGTGTGTGTGTATACACTCATACATAAATGCACATATGGGTATATGCATATGGGTATACATATATGCATATATATGTGTGTGTGTGTGTGTGTGTGTGTATACACACACACATATATATATATCCTAAGAGCACCCAAGTAATAAATGGCATGAGCTTTCCCCAGCGCCCCCTCCTATCCAGCCCACTTTCTCCAACCCCTTAGCAAGACATGGTAGTCAAAGCGGTCAACTCACCAAAGTTAACACTAGTAGAAAGATACAGTGTAGGATACGGAACCTCCCTGTGTAGCCTATGGCAGCAGGGACATCTGTCCTAAAGAAATGCTGAAAGATCACCCACAGCCCGATTCCCAGGCTAAAGAGGCACCCTGTCAGGAAGAGCAACAGCAGCCAGGTCATCTTACTGTGTTTTCCTGGAGGGAGCAATGGCCCAGAAATCCTCTGGACAGAAGGCCAAGGGTCTTTTAAGTGCCTCCCTCTTACTCCACCTTTCCATCTTCCCCGTAAGCAGTGGCTCTGCCGAGTACTCAAGGCCAAGCTTTTCCTGAATTAAAGTTTATCAAAGAACCCACAGGGTTAGGAGAGCTGCCAAGTGACCCTACTCTGGGGCCTGGTTTCTACACTGGCATTGCTTGTCGGTAACTCAAGGACCGTGGCTAAACCAGCTGTTCATGTTCTCTACTGCCTACTCTCCCAGCTGTAAGATGTATGCATCTTCCTGTGTTTCTCTATGTGCTTCATATTTTTCACAGATTCATAATATTACTTTCCATTAACATACTATAGTTATTCAGTCACTTTTTTCAATTGCTGGGCATGTAGGTTATTTCCAATTCTTTGCTATTGCAAATAGAATAGCTGTGAATAGCTATAGCATGAAAGGGAGAAGATTTATCCAAATCATCTGCTCAAGGAAGATCAGACAGTTCCATTTTCCTGCCATTTTCACATATTATTTCTGTCTCCTGTCCTCTCCACTCTCACTATGTTGTGAAAGCTTGAGTATTCTCAAGATAACTAAATAGTTTCTAAATCAGGGGTTCTTAACTTGGAGTCCATACATTTTGCATATATTTTCACAACTATTTCAATGTAATCACTTTCTTTTGTAACCCTATAGATTTTATTTTATACATGCAATAACCTTATTCTGAGCTGAGTATTATGGTACCCAACTGTATAATCTCTGCTACGGAGGAAGGCTGAGATACACGAACATCAGGCTTGGGAATTCTGGGCTGCAGTAGGGCTAAAGCTGATTGAGTCTGCTCTAAGGCTGGCGCTAATATGGTAAGTCCCCAGAAGCAGAGAGCCACCAGGCTAAGAAGAGGAAAACAAGGCCAGGTCATAAAAATGGAGGATAAAACTTTCATACTTATCATCATGAGGATCAGGATTATAAGTAGCCACTGTGCATTCAGCCTGGGCAAGATGGGAAGACTCAGGTTCAAAAAAGGAAAGGAAAGAAAGAAAAGGAAAAGAAAGGAGAGGATGGGAAGGAAGGAAAAGGAAAAACCCCTACCATTCTGAAAAGGAGCCCATGTACTTCACTAGACTTCCCAAGGGGCCCATGACATATGAGAACTTCCATTCTAAATCATTCTGATAGAATTTCTCATCTCCCCACCTCCATTCTCTTGAAGGACAAGGAGCACATTCTGCCTCAAAAGCATCACCTCCTTGCCATAGTCAGAAATAGAATATTGGGCTAGTGAGGTATCATTTCTTCTGCTAAAGATCTCCTAGAATGTCAGCAAAAAGGCACTTAAAAACACAATCTAGGGGCAGCTAGGTGGCACAGTGGATAGAGCTCTAGCCCTGGAGTCAGGAGGACCTGAATTCAAATCCAGCCTCAGACACTTGACAGTTAACTAGCTGTGTGACCCTGGGCAAGTCACTTAACCCCGATTGCCTCACCAAAAAAAAAAAACCACAATCTAGTCCAACTCACACATTTTAAAGATGAGGAAGCTAAGACTCAAAGGCAGAAAGTGTTTTGTCCATGGCTTTTGGACCAGTGCTCCTGTTTGGGACTGAGGCTTTTCACAATCTTGCTCTAATCTACCTTTTCTAGGCTTATTACATATTAATCCTTTTCATGTACTATATGGTCCAGTCTTACACATGCTCTTCTACTTCCCTGCTCCAGGTCTTTGCAATGGCTGTCCTCCATGCTTAGAATCCCCTGACTCCTCATCTCTACCTCTTAGAATCATTTTTGTTGTTGTTCAGTTCTTCGGTGACATCTGACTCTTCATGACCCCATGGTCCATAGCATGCCAGTCCCTTCTGCCCTCCACTATCTTAAGAAGTCTGTCCAAGCTCATGTTCGTAGCTTCCATGACACTATCTTTCCATCTAATCATCTTCCATCCCCTTCTTTTGCCTTCAGTCTTTTCCAACATGAGGGTCTTTTCCAATGAGTCTTGTCTTACTATGTGGCCAAAGTATTTAAGCTTCAGCTTCAGTATTTGTCCTTCCAGTGAATAATCTGAATTAATTTCAACTATTGACTGATTTGATCTCCTTGCTGGCCAAGGGACTCTCAAAAGTCTTCTCCAGTACCAGAATCTGAAAGCATCAATTCTGCTGATCTCAGCTTTCCTTATAGTACAAGTCTCACAGCCATGCGTTGCTACTGGAAAAACCATAGCTTTGACTATATGGATCTTTGTTGGAAAGGTGATGTCTCTACTTTTTAGTATCTTTTCCAGATTTATCATAGCTTTCTTTTAAAGGAGGAAGTGTCTTTTAATTTCACGTCTTCAGTTACCATCCACAGAGATCTTTGAGCTGAAGAATATAAAATCTGACATTGCTTCCATTTCTTCTCCTTCTATTTGCCAGAAAGTGATTGGACAAGTTGCCAAGATTTTGGTTTTATTTGATTTTAAGCTTCATGCCAGCTTTTGCACTCTCCTCTTTCACTCTCATCAAGAGGCTTCTTCTTCACTTTCTAATGAGTGATATTGTCTGCATATCTGAGATTGTTAATATTGTTCCTGACAACTTTAATTCCACCTTTGGATTAGTCCACCCTGAAATTGCACATGATGTACTCTGCATATAAATTAAACAAATAAAGTGACAACATACAGTTTTGTTTTACTTCTTTTCCAATCTTAAACCAATCAGTTGTTCCATGTTGAGTTCTTGACCTGCAAACAGGTTTCTCAGGAGACAAGTAAGATGATCTGTTACTCCCCATCTCTTTGAGGACTTGCCACATTTTGTTGTGATCCATACAGCCAAAGGATTTAGTGTGGTCAATGAAGAAGAAGTAGATTTTTTTTCTGAAATTCCCTTACTTTCTTCATAATCCAACGAAGGTTGGCAGTATGGTCTCTAGTTCCTCTGCCTCTTCAAAAACCAGCCTGTTCTTCTGGCAATTCTGGATTCATATATTGCTAATGCCTAGCTTGCAAAATCTTAAGCATAACTTTGTTGGCATGTTGAAATGAGTGCAATTGTCCCGTAATTTGAACATTCTTTGGCATCACCCTTCCTTAGGATTGGGATATAAACTGATCTTCTCCAATCCAGTGGCTACTGTTGAGTTTTCCAAATTTGCACTCCAAAATTGAGTGCAGCACTTTAACAGCATCATCTCTTAGGATTTTAAATACCTCAGCTGGAATTCTGCCACCACTACTAGCCTTATTGTTAACAATGCTTCCTTCATTCTCTAGGATATCTGGCCCTAGATCAATAACCACACCATTGTGGTTATCAGTGATGTTAAGATCTTTCTTGTATAGTTCTTCTATATATTCTTGCCACTTCTTCTTAATCTGTTCTGTTTCTATTAAGTTCCTACCATTTTTGTATTTTATTATGCCCATTTTTGCATTAAATGTTACCTTGATATCTCTAATTTTCTTAGAGATCTTTTGTCTTTCCCATTCTGTTGTTTTCTTCTGTTTCTTTGCTTTGCTCATTTAAGAAAACCCTCTTATTTCTCCTTGCTATTCTCTTGAATTCTGCATTCAGCTAGATATATCTTTCCCATTTTCCTTTACCTTTTGCTTTCTTTCTTTCCTTGACTATTTTTCAAGCTTCATCAGACAGCCATTTTGCGTTCTTGCTCTTCTTTCTCTTTGGGATGTTTTTTTGTTGTTGTTTTCCCTGCTTTCTTCCATTTAAGTCTGAATTTTGCAATGAGAAACTCATGATCTGAGACACAGTCAGCTCCATGACTTTCTTTAACTGACTGCATAAATCTTCTCACTCTTGGCTGCAAAGTATATAATGAATCTGATTTTGATATTGATCGTCTAGTGATGTCCATGTGTAGAGTTGCCTTTTGGGTTGTTGAAAAAGAGTCTTTCCTATGACCAGTGAGTTGTCTTGACAAAACTCTATTAGTCTCTATCTTGCTTCATTTTGTACTCCTAGGTCAAACTTGCCTGTTATTCTGATTATCTTCTGATTTCCTACTTTAGCATCCCAATCCCTTATGATGAATGTGACATCTTTTTTGGTGTTATTTCTAGAAGATGTTGTAGGTCTTCATTGAAGTAATCTACTCTTCAACATCAGTGGTTAGAGCATAGACTTTTATTACTGTGATGCTGAACAGTTTGCCTTGGATTTGAAGAGATATCAATGTGTCATTTTGGAGATTATATCCCAGTACTGTTTTTTTTTTACCCTTTCATTGACTATGAGGGCTACTCCATTTCTTCTAAGAGAGTCTTGCCCACAGTAGTATATGTAATGATCAGCTGCATTAAAGTCATTCATTCCTGTTTATTTAAGTTTATTGATGCCCAAGATGTTATGTTTAATCTTTCTATCTCCTGTTTGACCACATCCAGCTTGCCTTGGTTCATAGATCTTACATTCCAGGTTCCTATGCAATATTGGTCTTATAGCATTAGACTTTTCATTTGTCACCAGATATATCCACAGCTGAACTTCCTTTCAGCTTTGGCTCAGGCACTTCATTGTTTCTGGAGCTACTTGTATTTCTCTTCCACTCTTCCCTAGTAGCATTTTGGACATCTTCTGCCCTGAGGGGATCATTTTCTGATGTGATATCTTTGATCATTTTAATAGTATCCATGGGGTCTCTTTGGCAGAGATAGTGGAGTGGTTTGCCATTTCTTTCTCCAGTGGATCTTTTTTTTTTTTCAGAACTCTCCTCTATGACCTGTCCATCTTGAGTAACCCTGCATGGCATAGCTTACAGTTTTTTTGATCTATGCAAACCCCTCCACCTCCCATGTAAGGCCTTTCTTAACCACTCCAGTTGATAGTACCTTCCCAAAGAGTCACCTTGTTTCTATACTGTATGTATTTCATATATAATTATATTTCTTGTATATCCACTACCTGTGCATGGCCCTTAAATGAGGAATTTTCACAGTCTGCCACTTAGGAAACCTAGATTCATCTTTTATGAATGCCCTAGCTGAACATGGATGATCTTGTTTAAATTTCTGATTATAATATAACCTATGGATTTTCCATTTTCCCAGTGCCACTCTAGCACTCGCATGTGTATGGAGTTACCCAAGAAATAGAGAAACTCAGTTCTTGACTGAATTGTGCTAGTAAATGTCTAACAACCAGTTGCTCTAGGGGAAAATGTATTCACAACTTATTTTTAGTTTTTATCTGCATTACAAACATTTTCTTTGCTACTTTCTTAAGTGTAGACAGTCAACAAAATAATAAATTAATTTGTGGTATTCACCAATTTCTGAGGTGTAAAATTCTCATACTAGAAATTTAACAATTTGCTCCCAAGCAGATAGGATTTGGCTCTTGGCCTTGAAATTATTTCTCCAGGGGAGAAATAATGTAGTGAAAATCATAGCTATAATTAAATATTCCTAGTCTTGACAACCTTCTGAGAATAGCAAAGACATAAGGCAAAGATGGAAAATGTGCTTTAGTAAGGACTTGCAGCTTAATGCAGCTTCCATGAGCTTACATGTTCCAGTGATTTTTAGTAGCAATATAGTTACAGAATCACACTTTAGAGTGGAAGGAATCTCCAGGTTCTAGTGCAACCTCCTCATTTTACAGGGGAGGAAATTGAGGTCAAGAGAGCTGAAGTGACTTGCCAAAGGTCATGTAGTTTGTAAATATCAGAGTCAGGATTCCAACCTAATACTCAGCCATCAAAGGCAGTGTGTAGGCTTCATATCAACTGGACAGCTAATATACCAGATAACATAATTTAGATTCAAAATGATCTGGACAGGCTAGATCTACTAGAATGGAAACATGAGAATGAAATTTGACAGGAATGAATGAATGAATGTGAAATCTTCTTTGTGGCTTCAAGGAATCAATAGCATAAACATACTGTGGGGGGAGAACTGACCTGGCAACAGTTCAAATAAAAACATATAGGTATTTTGATGAACTTCAAACAATATGAGGGAGTAGTATGAAAGTTACACTAATATAAGGGTTCTCCATTCTTTCTGTGATCTGGATGCCTGAGCAGTCAGTCTAGTAAAGCCCTTAAATAAATACCGCTTCTCAGAATCATGTTTTTAAAAGCATAAAATAAAACAGAGAGGATTACAAAGGAAACCAATTATTGAAAGACAAAATATTTTCAAAACATTTTTTTGAAAAACCACATTCACAGCCTTTACATTAATAACCCCTCTATTAACAGAAAGTGTCCAGATAAGAAAGATAATCCCTCTGTCCTCTGGGCCAGTCAGACCACACCTAAAGAATTGTGTTCAGTTCTGAGTAGTACTTGTCAAAGAATATTTATAATCTTGAGGTCACCCAGAGGAAGTGAAAGGATCTAAAACTGGCCATTGAGGATCTCTTGAAGGATCTGGGCATGTCCTGCTTATTAAAAAGAGAACATAACTGTTGCTTTCAAAAGCCATGGGAACTGTCACTTCATGTGAAAAATATTTGGGAATTTTAATTGGCAACAAACTCGAAATGAGCCTACAGTATGGTGAGCTGCTAAATTAATGAATGGAAATCCTATGATACTTCAAAAGAGAAAGGGAAGGAATGAATGAAGAAAGAAAGACAAAGAAAGAGAAGGAAGGAAGGAAGAAAAAAGAGAAGGAAAGAAGGAAGGAAAAATATTGTGTTCAGCTGATAGGAAAAGATAGTACCATGGAGTTAACTGGAAGCCTTCTATAATCCCTCTTTAAATCCATGCCCCTAAATTCTGCATCAAAGTGTTTGTGTCATTGTGGAAGGGTGGGGCTTCATAGATCATCTGATCCCACTTAAAAGTAATGATCTGTTGGATAAGAATACTCATTGATTGAATTAGTCAATCAGAACTTAGTGTGAACGGGACCTATACACTTCCTGTGAATCTGTCAAAACCACAGGATGCAAGACTGGGTCACTCCTTGAGGAACGTGTATAAAAAGAAACCACACCAACTTGGAAAATCGATCCAGGAGAGACAATTTAAAAATCGTTGGACCACCTGAAAATCATGATGAAAAAAAGAGCCTGGACAGTATCTTTCAGGAAATCATAAAGGAAAACTGCCCAGAAGTCCTAGAACCAGAAGGTAAAATAACCATAGAAAGAATACACCGCTCACCACCTAAAAAGAGATCCCAAATTGACAACGCCAAAGAATATAATAGCAAAATTCCAAAATTACCAGATGAAAGAGAAGGTGCTGCAAGCAGCCAGAAAGAAAGAATTTAAATATCATGAAACCACCGTCAGGATTACGCAGGACCTTGCAGCTTCTACATTAAAAGACCACAGGGCGTGGAACATGATATTCCGTAAGGCAAAGGAGCTTGGAATGCAGCCAAGGATCAATTACCCAGCAAAAATGAGCATCATTTTTCGGGGAGGAGGTGGATATACAACAAAATAGGAGACTTCCAAACTTTCCTGATAAAAAGACCAGAGCTCAACAAAAAATTTGATCTTCAAGTACAGGACTCAAGAAGGGCTTGAAAAGGTAAATGGGACAGAAGGATACAATATGCTGTTAATAAGGGCAGAATGTTTACATCCCTACAAGGGAAGAAGACACTTGCAACTCTTGAGAACTGTATTGTTATTACACCATGTTAAAGGAGTATACATAAAGGGGGTGGGTATTAGTTGACTTTGATGTAATGATTTTAAAAAATCTAATCAAGTGGGTTAAATGGATCCAAGTAAGTGGATTAGTCTGATCTTAGAAAATGTACTGAGAAAGGAGGAGGCAGACAAGGATAAATCACATTACAGGAAAAGAGACAAAATCCTATTACAGCAGAAGGAAAGAAGGGAGGGGGGTGAGCCTTACTCTCATCAGATTTGGCTTAAGAAAGGAATAACATAAATCAGTTAGGTATAGAAATCTAACTTGCCTTATAGGCAGTAGGAGGGAAAAGGGGAAAGAAAAGGGAAGGGGGGATAGGAGGGAGGAAAGAAGCAGTAAGGGCAAAGGGGAAGAAAAGGGAAAGGGATAATAGAAGGGAAGAGGGACTGAAGGAGGCAGTGGTCAAAAGCAAAACACTAGCGAGGGGGGAAAAGGAGAAAGGAGAAAGAAAAGCACTAATGGGGGGAAAGGATGGAGAAAAAGACACAGATAGTAATCATAACTGTGAAAGTTGAATCACTATCTTTTTTTTTCTCTTCTGTTGAGTTTTGTTTCCTCTTTCTGATGGTTCCTCCTATTGGTTTTAACTTTTACTTACAACACCACTAATGTGAAAATGTGTTTAATAGGAATGTAAATCTATAGCCTTTATCAGATTATGCACTGTCTTGGGGAGGGACGTGGGGAGGAAGGGGGAGAAAAATTTTAAACTCAAAAGCTTATGGAAGTGATTGTTGATAAATCAAAATAAATTAATAAAATAAATTTTAAAAAAAATAAAGGTAAGGTAACTGAAACTAAAGGTTAAGAGACTTGCCCAAGGACATATGGCTGGCTGGTCAGTGCCTCACTCTATCTGCTGTGCAATGCCCTGGGATAAAGTTTGTACCATAGGGCAGGCCCAAAGGCCTCCCTCCCCCACAGGTTCTAACAAACAACCTGGAATCACAGAATGTCAGAGACTGAATAAAGATCTCAGTGATCATTTAGATCAGAAGCTCTTTACCTTTTTAGAGTTATGGACTACATCCTTAGCTGGTCTAGTGAAGCCTAGACCTCCCTTCTCAGAATAATGTTTGTAAATAATTGAAAGAAATGCTAAAATTTCAGTTCGAGGTTAGTGAAAACAAAGATGTATTTTTCCCCCATCCAAGCTCACGGACCCCTAGGTTAAGAACCCCAGCCTTCTTAGTTTGCAGATGAGGAAACTGGCTAGGGGAGTGAAATAATTTTCTTAAAGGCACACAACAAAAGAAAAAAAAAAGAAACCCACTATCTCAGAGCAAGATACATTAGAGAGTATGAAGGCAAAGAGGAACGAGTAGGGTTATACAAAAGTGGACCAGAAAGAATTGGGAGGTCAAGGACAACCAAAAAAAGGAAGAAGAGAGATATCAAAAAGACCCAGATGAATGCCACTAGTTTTACCCAGCTACTTATGGAGGAGAGTTCCAAGAAAATGGTCAGCTCTTTCCCCAGCTTACCATCCGTGTGGCTGCCTATCCATAAACATTAGGATGTCATTGGCTGCTTCATTCCTCAAACATTTCTGGGAACCTGAATTTTGTCTCAACCACAAAGAGGTCAGGATTTAACTAAAGATAGATATAAATGTAAATTAAAAGAGAAAGGCAAACTTCTTCCTAAATGTTAGGAATTTTCCTAAGTTGAGACTTGAAGTAATCATGCTTGTACTGCTAATTTTTGTCTAAAATAAGCGACCTAAAGCCAATAGAAGGAAACCACATAGATCTTAAGAGCCATTGTATGGCCCTAAGCTTAACATGACCTAATTATTATAATAAGGTATTGCACTGGGATTCCTAAATGCATAAAGTTTAAAGAAACATTTATGTTGAACTTTGTGCTGCATAGCATCTCTGCTTTGCATGACTCAAAGTTGTTTTTTTCTTCATGCCAAATAATTGATTTCATCTTGTTCTTTTGATAGAGGCCCAAAAGAAACTTTAAGCCAGGGATTCTTTGCCAGGGGTCCATGAACTAATTTTTAAATTTTCAGAAATTTTTCTGATAATTTTGTATTTCAATATAATTAGTTTCTTTTGTAATCTTCTGTATTTATTTCATGCATTTTAAAACAGTATTCTTAGAAGAGGTCCATAGGCTTCACCAGAGACTGCCAGAGGGGTTCAGGACCAAAAAAAAAAAATGTTAAGAGCCTGCCTTAAACTATAGTTTAGGGGGTGGAATCACTGTCTTTGGAAAATCATTTTTTTAAAAAATAAAGCATTGCTGAAATTACAGGGTAAATTAGGAGGGAAACAAGACTGGATTTTTAATAGAATAAAGTAAGGAATAGTTACAAGCAAAACAAGTAATCGTCCACTTTAATTTTCATAGACCTATCAAAGTGAGCTGGCATTACAAAATTGAAAATTGTCCCCAAAGTCAGTTCTCTGGATCAGACAGTGTTTAGTGATGAACAAATGCATCCAGAACACTAGGAGGGTCACAGCCTTTGTCTTCAAGGGCTGTCACCTGGAAGTAGGATTAGTCGTTCTGCTTATCCCCAGAGGGAAGATCTGGGAGCAGCAAATAAAAGGTGAAAAAAGACACATCAAGATTGATTTTGGGAAAAATTTCCTAACACTGAGAGCCCTTCCCCCTTCCTTTCCAGCCTCTCACAAATCTAGCTGAGCTGCCCCTGCCTGCCCCCCCATTTCCTAGCTGTGTATCACCATCTGACACCTTGGAATGATTCCACCTAAAGATGATGATAACTTACCTGAACTCATTTCTCAATGATTAACTTACTTCCACCCCACCATATCCTCCTTATCCCAGTGATTTTGAACCCACAGCTACTATTGTTCAAATCCCATTTTCCATTCCCCTTAAATCAACCCTCCACCATCCCATCCCAAAGCTACCCACCCCCTCCACAGTGCTTTCTGAAATACCTGCCCCATATGTAACAAACTTCCTTTCATCTTAAATCTTTTTCTTTCTTTCTTGGCATCTTTTGACACTCACTGAGAAGTGACTTCTTCCTGATCCTATGACTTCCCTTGCCAGCCTTTCCAGTACTGATTGTACTCTTGCTCATAACCCTCAACTCCCTGGATGATGGCGGAGGAAGGGAGGGAGTTGGAATACTCCTGGTTCCTGATTGTTACTTCCAGCCCCTCCCTATGCCACTGCCATTCAATAACTTCTCCTTGCCAAAGCCAATGCTCTTTTCTCAATCCTTCTCCTTCCTGCCCTCTCTGCAGGGTTTGACACTGTCAATCATCCCTCTTCTTGATACTCTCTTGTCTCTAGGTTTTCATGACATTGCACTCTCATGATTCTCTTCCGACCTATATGACCCCCTCCACCTTAGCATCCTTTACTGAATCTTCATCCAGGTCATGGCTACTACCCATGGCTGCCACCAGATCTATCCTGGGCACTCTTCTCTTCTCCCCCCATGCAATTGCACTTGGTGATCTCAGCAGCTCCATGGATGCAGTAATCATAATAGCTAATATTTCTAGAGTTCTGCTTAACTCTCTGCAATCTAATTTCAACTGAAGTTGCTCTCTCCAAAGTTGCTAGCGATCTTTTGTCAAAGCTAATGTCCTTTTTGCAATCCTCATTCTTCTTGACTGCAGGCTTTAACACTGTTGATCGTTCTCTTTTCCTAGATGCTCCCTCCTGTCTAGGTCTTTGTGACCCTGCTGTCCCCTGGTGCTCCTCCTACCTGTCGGACTCTTCAGTCTCTTTTGCTACATCTTCCAGGTCATGTTCTCTAACTGTAGGCATCCCTCAAGTCTCTGTCCCAGGCCTGCTTCTCATCTCCCTCTGTTCTGTCACACTGGGTGATTTCATCAATTCCCATGGTCTCAGTTATCATTTTTATGAATATAATTCTCTGATATCCAGCCCTAGCCTGCCTTTTGGACATTTAAAAATGGATATCCCCTGGATATCTCAAACTCAGCATATCCCAAATTTGACCTTTCTTCTCAAGCCCTGCCCTTTTCTGCAGCTTCTCCTTTACTGTGGAGGGTAACTCAAGCTCGCAGACTCAGTGTCATTATCAGCCCCTCACTTCCACTTATCTACCCCAAATCCAGTGTAGTGCCAAGTCTTTTCCTTCTGATCTTCAGAACATTTCTGGTTGCCGTCCCCTTCTCTCCTCTGACACAGCCACCACCCTCGTGCAGGCCCTCTCCACCTCACACTTTGATCATTTCAATGGCCTGCTGGTGGGTCTGCCTGCCTCAAGTCTTTCCTCCCTCTGTCTTCCTGAAGGTCTGACTCTGTCACCTCCCTATTCAATGAACTCCAGAATCAAATAAAAAAATCCCTTCACGATCTGGCTACTTACTTGCTTCCTAATCTTGTTACACTTTGCCCCCCTACAGTCCATCAATGCAGGCCTACTTGCACTGCTTCTTCATACTCTTTGTCTTGCCCTGGTCATTCTCCAGGCCTCGAATGTTCTCCTTCCTCACCTCCACCACTTGCTTCCTTTGAGACTCATCTCAAATCTAACATTTTGCAAGAGGCCTTTCCAGTTTCCTTCTCCCCTCAGCATGTCCTCCTGGCCCCGATGCTTTCCTGCTGAGATTACTCCCCCTTCATATGGTCTGTATCTTACATGTATGTAGCTATTTTCATGTCATCTCCCTTGTTAGAATGTGAGCTCCTGGAGGGCAGAGACTGATGTTTGCATTTCAGTATTTAGCTTGGTTCCTGACACACAATAACTACTTTAAAAATGCTTCTCAATAGACTGACTTTCTCCTTGTTACCTCCTCAGGCCAGTCCTTTTCCCCTTCCATTTCTTTCTTTTCCTAAAACCATCCATCAGAGCAGAACAAAACCACTCTAAGACCACTCCACTGCCTCTATTATTAACATTCTGTAACCTTGGAAGACATTAGGGTTCTAAGAGGAAGTTTCTTTTCCCCTATTGGCATTTATTATCATATGTTGATTAATGTAAATAACTCATCCCACAGTGTTTCCAGCTAATTAAATGTATTTACCTTTCTAAGTTTCTCTTGGCTCCTGAATTTGTATTTCTTTTTTAATTAAAATTGTTTTCAATTAACAAAAATCCACCTCTCTTGCTCCTCCTTCTCTCCTCCCTCACCCCCCAAAGAGAAAGAGAGAAGAGAAAAACCCCTATCACATGAAACATGCATAGTCAAGTAAAACAAATTCCCCCATTAGCCATGTAAAAATACATATACATACAAATATACATACAAGATATCTATGTAATTTGTAATATAATATATGGAATATTAGATATAAACATATACATGCATGTATATATAAATCTGCACTCAGAGTCTATCACCTGTCTGTTGGGGGTAAGTAGCATGTTTCATCCATCATTGGTTCTCTGGAATCATGTTTGGTCATTGTATTGATCGAAGTTTCTAAGTCTTTCAAAGTTCGTCTTTATGATGTCATTGTTTTATAAATTGTTTTTCTGGTTTTGTTCCCTTCATTCTGAATCAATTCATATAAGTCTTTCCAGGTTTGTCTAAAACCATCCTCTTCTTCATTTCTTATAGCACAATAGCATTCTATCATACTCATATTCCATAACTTGTTCAGCCATCCCTCAACTGATGGGCATCCCTTCAGTTTCCAATTCTCTGTCACCAGAAAAAAATTGCTTGTGTGTGTGTGTGTATTCTTGTACAGATGGGTTCTTTTCCTCTCTCTTTAATCTCTTTAGGATATAGACCTATTAGCAGTATTGCTGTGTCAGAGATTATAAACAGTTTAATCATTTTGGGGGCATAGTTCCAAATTACTTTTCAGAGTTGCTAGACCAGTCCACAGTTTCACCACAGTTCTACCAACATTAATGTACACATTTTTGCACAGCCCCTACAGCATTTTCCTTTTCTGTCAACTTTACCAGTTTTCTGAGTATGAGGTACAACCCCAGACTTGTTTTGATTTGCAATTTTCTGATTATTAGTGAGTTAGAGCATTTTTTTCATGTGGCTCATGATAGCCTAGATTTCTTCCTCTTCAAAGTTCCTGTTCATATCCTTTGCTTCAAGTAAGTGTTGTAGCCTATTGAAACCATAGCAGTCTACCTCTGCTCTGTAATGTGTTTTACTGGCCCTTACCCCTGTGTCATCATTTGATAAGGATGTCCTCTATGCCTTTATCTGAATTACTGATTTTTTTTAAATAATGTTAAAAATTGTCTTTAAATGTAATTAAGAAAGATTAGAAGGAAGGTAGAAAATTGGGAAAGAATTTTTACAACCACTCTTTCTGATAAAGGCCTCATTTCTAAAATATATAGAGAATTAAGACAAATTTATAAGAACACAAGCCATTCCCCAATTGATAAATGGTCAAAGGATATGAACAGGCAGTTTTCAGATGAAGAAATTAAAGCCATCTATAGTCATATGAAAAAATGCTCTAAATCTTTATTGATTAGAGAAATGCAAATCAAAACGACTCTGAGGTACCACATCACACCTATCAGATTGGCCAACATGACAAAACAAGAAAATGATAAATGTTGGAGAGGATGTGGGAAAATTGGAGCACTAATACATTGTTGGTGGAGTTGTGAAATGATCCAACGATTTTGGAGAACAATTTGGAACTATGCCCAAAGGGCTACAAAAATGTGCATACCCTTTGATCCAGCAATAGCACTTCTAGGGCTATATCCCAAAGA
This sequence comes from Phascolarctos cinereus, assembly GCF_003287225.1. Taxonomy (NCBI): domain Eukaryota; kingdom Metazoa; phylum Chordata; class Mammalia; order Diprotodontia; family Phascolarctidae; genus Phascolarctos; species Phascolarctos cinereus. Next base: position 388,355,436 of record NW_027556098.1, read on the forward strand.
GATCAAACAAAGGGGAAAAGGACCCACATGTACAAAAATATACATAGCAGCTCTTTTTGTGGTGGCAAAGAATTGGAAATTGAGAGGATGCCCATCCATTGGGGAATGGCTGAGCAAGTTGTGGTATATGAATGTAATGGAACACTATTGTGCTATAAGAAATGATGAACAGGCTGACTTCAGAAAAACCTGGAAAGACTTGTATGGTCTGATGCTGAGTGAAGTGAGCAGAACCAAGAGGACTTTGTACACAATAACAGCCATGTTATGCAATGACTAAGATTGCTAAACTGAACCTTTCTCAGCATTATGAGGATCTAAGACACCTCCAGAGGCCTCGGGATGGAAAATGCTGTTCACATCCAAAGAAAGAACTATGGAAGTCGAATCGCTCTCACTTATTTTTACCTTCTGTTGAGTTTTGTTTCCTCTTTCTGACGGTTCCTCGTATTGGTTTTAATTTTTACTTACAACTTCACTAATGTGAAAATATGTTTAATGGGTATGCAAATGTAAAGCCTATGTCAGATTGTGTGCCGTCTTGGGGAGGGTGGGGGGGGGAGAAAAAGGGAGAAAAAATTTTCAACTCAAAAGCATATGGAAAAATAATTTTAAAAAAAGAGAAAAATTTTTTAAAAAAAAAAGAAAAAAAGAAATATTCTAAGGGAAGGTAATAGGGTTGTCCTGAGAGTAGAGAGAAAGAGAAGGATGGAAGATGTTGTGGAGATAGAAACTATAAGGCTTGAGAACTGATGCATGTTTGATGTGAACGAATGGCAAGAAGGAGGAGACTTTGGGGGAAAGGCAACAAATTCTGTTTCAGAGATGCTGAACTTGAGACACCCAAGAAACATCAAGTATGAAATTTCCAATAGGCAACTGTGGATGTGGCCTCTGAAGCCCCTTCCTCAATTGTTGATTCCCTCCTAGAAGCTCCATTTGGAGGAAGTGCTCAAGCCGTGCCCATTCCACATTTTACTTCAGTTTCCTCAAATGGAAAATGGGCATAAAAACATGTATAATCTATAGCAGATTGCTCGCCATCTTGGGGAGGGGGGAGGGGAGGGAGGGAGGGAGAAAAATTTGGAGGTCAAAATCTTATAAAGATGCATGTTGAAATTGTCTTTACATGTAATTGGAAAAAATAAAATACTATTTACATTTAAAAAAATAAAATGACCATAATAATAGAAAAATGTAATTGAGAAAATAAAATATTATTTTTTTAAAAACTTATGCATGAGGAGATGTATAGGGGGTATCTCTTTAGTCTACATTTTAGTTTAATATACTTTTTTTGTGATTAACACAGTAAACAGACTGAGAACTTTCACGTCTCACCTATATGATTGATTCTAAGAATGATTTCACATGACTCCCCCTCCCAACTGGCCCCTGCTAGTCCTCGTACACAAGATTCCAGTTCCTGCCTCTGGTCATTTTGACAAGGAGTTATCCATGCCAGAAGTGTTCTTCCTTGCTGCCTTTTGGAAATCCTTCGGTTTCTTCAAGACTCAGTTCATGTATCAGCTCTTGTACGAGGCCTTTCTTGATTCCCATGTCACTCTCATGAGTGCTTGCACCACCACCAAAATTCCTTTGCATTTATCTTGCATGTATTTTGTATTTGTTTACTCGTGTACACGTTGTTTCTCCCAAGTAGACAAGCAGGTTCCCTGAGGTGGGGAACTCTCTGACTTTTGTTTTCTATCATGAGTGCCTAGCACACAAAAGGTATTTAATAAATGCTTGCTGAAATTAAATTGAATTGTCTTCTACTTTTTGAAAATCGACACATTTGCCTTTCTCTGGTCTCACAGCAGCTCTCCCACAACCTTTCATAGATCATTCTAGTGCCTCAGCGATCAAACTGTGTGCCGTGTCCTTCAGTAGCCTGGGATGTAGTTCATGTGAGCCTGCTGATGTGAAGTCATCAAGGGAACTAGGTATAATCTCATCATATACTAGTTTATCTTTGGTTTCAACTCACTGTGAGACATTTCTGTCCTATCCTTTCTAGTTCATGGTGATTCTATTTGATAGGAAAATAGGGAATAAACAATAGACCTGTGATTTCGCTGGGAACTCTCATGTGAGAAAAGGTCAATGCAGACTTAGAGTCTTAGAGTGTTGTCTAGAGCAGAGGTGTCTGACTGGTGGCCAAGCAGACCACAAAACCCTAGAGTGCCCTGACCAGATTAAAATGCAACTGAGAAATGTCTGACAATCTAAATAATAATACAAAATAAATAGTTACTTTGTGGTTTTCTACATCATCATGCAGCCCTCAGGGATCTGTTTCTATTTGAGTTTATCCCACTGATCTGGAACACTAAGAGGTTAAGTGACCTGCCCAGGATCACACATCCAGGATATCACATAGGCAGGACTGGAATCCAGGACTTCCTGCCTTTGAGGCTAATTCTGTAACCACTGTATCCCTTTGCCTCCCTCACTGGAAGAGGATATAGAGATAGAATGAGAGCTGACGAGTTCTGCCTTCTTTCTCCCATTAGTTACTATTGTCCCGTCCATTCCAAACATCAGATTTCTCCTTTTTCTAATCTTCCTCTTAGTCCCAGTGAAGCTTTAACAACAACAACACAATAAAACTTCATTTTGCTGTTTTTATTTCTCATAAGCCTTAGGTTCTCCTGACTCATTGTGGTGCCTGAAACAGCTCTCACTGTACCATGGCAGACTTTTCTATTTATCCTCTGTTCCATGCCTTCGTTTCCATCTTCTTTCTATACACACCTTTTTAAAATCTACGTTGGTTTGTAGTCCACTATTCATCCACGTTGGTCTCTGAAACAATTTCCCCTTTCCTTTGTCTTCTCACTGGAACTCACCCTTTTTGCCTTCAGAATTTCATTCCTAAGAGTTTCCCATTCCTCCTTTGCTGACTTCCCTTGTGAATTTTAGGCCTTTGGAAACATACATTTCTTTGAATGCTTCCCAATTTTCTGCCCAAATCTAGGATGCATGTCAAACTGTCCCTGAGATTTTCTCCTCTATCATGTAATCAAGATAATCTGTCATGTGTTCTGATGATAATATCCATTCTGTTTCTCCCATCTGCTGAACTTTACTCAAAGCTCTCTACCGTGCTTCCATGTTTCCTCACATTAATGTATCTTTTTAATCTGCAATGCAACTTTGTTCCTCCTATTTATTCTGATCCTTTTGAATAAGGTATATTCTTCCAGAGCCATGTGCCACTCAGGGCTCTCAAGTTGAAGCATTTTTCATTCAGCTTGCAATATTTCAGTCAAGTGACACCTAGGTGTCACAGGAGATACAGCACCGGCCCTGGAGTCAAGAGGACCTGAGTTCAAATCCAGCCTCAGACACATAACACTCACTAGCTGTGTGACTTTGAGCAAGTCACTTAACCCCAATTGCCCTCACCAAAAACAAAAAACAAAAAAGCAATATTTCAGGCAAATGCAGTCTTTTTTCCCCACTTAATAGTATTTTATTTTTCCAATTACATGTAAAGATAGTTTTCAGCATTCATTTTTTATAAGATTTTGAGTTCCAAATTTTTCCTCCTTCCCTCCCTTCCCTCCTGCCTCCCCCAAGACAGCAAGCAATCTCATATAGGTTATACATGTGCAATCATGTTAAACATGTTTCCACATTAGTCATGTTGTGAAAGGAGATTCAGAACAAAAGGAGGAAACCATGAAAAAGAAAAAAACAAAAAAATGTGAAAATAGTATGCTTCAATCTGCATTCAAACTCCATAATTCTTTGTCTGGATATGAATAGCATTTTCCATCATGAGTCTTTTTGAATTGTCTTGGATCGTTGTATTGCTGAGAAGAGCTAAGTCTATCAAAGTTGACCATTGCACAATGTGGTCGTTACTGTGTATAACGTTCTCCTGGTTCTGCTCACTTCATTCACCATCAGTTCATGTAAGTCTTTCCAGGTTTTTCTGAAGTCTGCTTGCTCATCATTTCTTATAGCACAATAGTATTCCATTACATTCATATACCCCAACATGTTCAGCCATTCTCCAGTTGATGGGCATCCCCTCAATTTCCAATTCTTAGACAAACGTAGTCATACCAACCTCAGAGTACCTCTAGCATATACTCCATCCTCGACCAAATTCCATCATTCTGTAGTTTAAACCATGGTCTAGAAATACCAATCCCATTCTTAGGCACTATCTTGTTCACTTCCTAAATATGTCTTTCTTCTCAGAAGCTCTTAGCTTCTCCCAGTAGCAGTAATAAAAAATAACACCTCCTTGGAGCTGTGAACTGATCCAGCCATTCTGGAGAGCAGTTTGGAACTAGGCCAAAAGAGCTATCAGACTGGGCATATCCTTTGATCCTGTAATGCCACTGCTAGGTTTATACCCCAAAGACATAAAAAGGGGATAGGACTTACTTGTACACAAATGTTAAAGCAGCTCTTATTGTGGTGGCTGAGAATTGGATATCAAAGGGATGTCCATCATCTGGGGAATGGCTAAATAAGCCATGGTATGTGATTGTGATGTATAGAATGTTATTGTGCTGCAAGAAATGACAAGCAGGGTGATTTCAGAAAAACCTGGAAAAACTTACATGAACTGATGCTAAGTGAAGTGAACAGAACCAGAAGAACACTATACACAGTAACAGCAATATTGGACAATGAAGAACTGTGAATGACTTAGCTTTTCTTAGCAATAAATGATCCAAGACAATCCCAAAGGACTGATGATGAAGCATACTTCCATCTCCAGAGAAAGAACTGATATTGTTTGAATGCAGACTCAAACGTGCATTTTTCACTTTCATTCTTTCATTCATTTTCTTTTATTTGAGTCTTCTTGTACAAAATAATTAATATGGAAATATTTTCCATGACTGCTCATGTATAACTTATATCTGATTGCTTATTATCTCAAGGAGTGGGGAGAGCTGGGAGGGAGGGAAGGAAGAATAGAATTTGAAACTAAAAACTTTTTTTAAATGTTTAGAAATTGTTTTAATGTGTAATTGGGGAAAAAACAAAATATTATGTATTTTTAAAAATCACCTCTTATCCAAGGCCTTTAGTTTCTTGCCCAAGATTTCAGAATCTTTGACAATGTTTTCTAGATTCCTTCTGAAAGTATCATTTGTGCCCATATGACTTGTGGGAAGAGGGTAGAAGTCATCAGATCTGACAAGATTCAGGGTGCTCTCCATCACATCCTGTGTACAAACTCTAGAAAAACATCAGAGATGTCACTATTGTCAAAATCTGGCTGAAAAATTGCAGCTCCCATTGCTGGATGGGGTATAGTGCTTGTAATATTGTCAACCACCAGGATGTATCTTTTCTTATGCAGATCTTAAATGAATGAGTGCTTAAGTGATAGCATGTGGATAGCACAGAATTCGAGATTTGGCAGGGACTGGAAGAGACCTCAACAACTTTCTGGGCCAGAGACTCTTAACCTGAAGTCCATGGCCTTACTTTTGCTTTTTAATATTTTGATAACTATTTATTTTAATATAATTGGTTTCATTTGTAATCCTACATCTTTTCTTTAATGCCCTTAAAAACATTCTTCTGAGAAAGGGTCTATAGGCTTCACCAGACTGAACACCCAAAGGATCTATTCAAACAAAAAAGAATTAAGAATATATACACAACATATACACAAAAGGAATCATTGTATCATTCCTTGGAGAATAAATTGCTTCTTCCGTAAAGGGTCCACTACCCTTTCCTATGGGTAGAGACTCACTGATATCAGTGTTTTCGGTCCAAATTACATCACAGATAGCCACCCAGGCAGAAGAGTATTTGCCAAAGGCCACCATGTTCTTATTTGCTGGGTATCTACGTTAGCACTGCTGGCCTTTGGAAAGGATGATGACACCATCCACCCACATTAAATGTAGGACATTGGCCTTGAGTTGTTCTTACAGTCTTTAGGATGAGGCTATCCTAAATAGGGCTGACCAGTGTTTGACCAGATTGGCCAACATTTTATCACAAAATCTGACTGTTTCTAAGTGGTATGTCATCCTATAGCTGGGACATTTTAGCTTTGCTTTGGTGACCTACTTTTACCAGTGTATCCGTCCACATTCTCATATCCAGCCCCTACCTATGACCATTTGTATTGTTGCTCAGCTTAAATTGGGATGTATTTTCCACGTGTTGGGCAGTCAATCCAGTTGGTCAGCTAGCACTTTTTAAACACCTGCAACATTCCGGGGACTGTGCTAAGCCCTGGAAAGGCAAAAACAGTGCCTGTTCTCAAGGAGTTCACAATCAAATGGGCAAGACAGCATAGAAACAATTAATTTCAAACAAGATATATACAGGATAAATTGAGGATTGACGCTAAGACTAAGAAGGACTAGGGACAGCTAGACGGCACAGTGCATACAACGCTTGGACTCAGCAGAACTTGAGTTCAAATCTGGCCTCGGACACTAGTTGTGTGGCCCTGTGCATCACTTAATCCCAATTGCTTCAAAAAAGAAAAGATGAAGGAGGACTATGAATGGGATCTTGCAAAATAGTCAGGCATTACCTAAACTTGAAGGAAACCAGGAAAGCTAGGAGGCAGAGAATTCAAAGTGTGGAGGACCACTAGAGGAGACCATTGGAGTCCTGAGACAGAACAGCAAAGAAGCCAGTGTCCCTGGATCGCAGAGTACATGGAGGGAAAGGAGGAAAGTGTAAGAAGACTGGAAAGGCAGGAAAAGGCCAGGTTACAAAGGACTTTAAAAACCAGAGTATTTTATATTTGAACCTGAGGATTATAGGGAGCTATTGGACTTGATTGAACAGGAGAGTAATATGGTCAGACCTATGCTTTAGGAAGATCAGTGTGACAATTAAGTGGTTGATGGACTGGAGTGGAAAGAGACTTGAGGCAAGAGAGACCAAGCACGAGTCTATTGTAATAGCCCAGGAGTGAAGTGAAGAGGGCCTACACCACAGTCACCACAATGTAAGAGGTAGGAAGGGGGCACGTACAAGAGATGTTGTTAAGGAAGATTTGACAACTGATTGGATATGGGCAACGAGAGAGTGAGGACAACATAACTAATGTGAAAATATGATCAACATGACTATTCATGTATAACTTCTATCAGATTGCTTGCTGTCTTGGGGGGGAGGGAAAGAGGGAAGAGAGGAGGAAAAATTTGAAACTCAAAATCTTCTCAAAAATGAATGTTGAAAACTATCTTGACACAGAATTGGAGAAAAACAAAATACTATTTATATTTGAGAGAGAGAGAGAGAGAGAGAGAGAGAGAGAGAGAGAGAGAGAGAAAGTGGCATCTAGGATGACATCTGGGTTGTGGGCCTGGGTGACTGGGAAGATGCTAGGGTGCCCTTAACAGGAATTAGAGAGTGGCCAGGGTTTAGAAGGAAACATAACGAGTTCAGTTTTGGACATGTTGAGTTAAAGATGTCTATGAGACATCCAGTTTGAGGTGTCTGATAGGCAGTTGGAGATGTGAGACAAGTTCAGGAGAGAGATCAGGGCTGGATAAGTAGATCTGAGGGCGATCTGCATAAAGATGATAATTGAAATCATGAGAACTGATGAGTTCGCCAAGTAAATTAGTATAGAAGGTGAAGAGAAGAGGACCGAAGACAGAACCTAGGGGATCCCATGCTTAGCAACTGTAGCCTGAATGAAGGTCCAGCAAGGCAGACAGAGATGGATTTGTCAGACAGGTGGAAGAATCAGGAGAGAGTAGTGTCACAAAAACGTGGAGAGAAAAGAGTAGTAAGGAGAAAGAAGTGATTGACAGTATTACAGGCTGCAGAGAGATCTGGAAGGATGAGAACTGGAAAAAAAAAAAAGGTCATTAGATTTGGCAATTAAGAGTTCGTGACAACTTAGGAGAGAGCAGCTGAATGTTGAGGCCAGAAGCCAGACTGCAAAGAGCTAAGAAGAGAGTTAGAGGAAAGGAAGTGGAAGCATTCATTGTTAAAAAGCCTTCTCAGGGAGGAGAGAAAGGAAGGAGATACAGGACAATAGCTCTCAGGAGTGGAAGGATCAAGTGAGGTTTTTTTAAAGGATGGGAGAGAGATAGGCATGTTGGTAGACAGTAGGGAAGCAGCTGGTGGATAGGGAGTGATTTATAAATTAGAGAGTAGGGATGATAGAGCAGATGATCTGCTGGAGAAGATGGGATTGGAATGTGGTCACTTGTGCAGGGAAAGGGCGTTGGCAAGAAGGATCATTATGAGATTCCAGGTGAAGGAGAAGGTGAGGGAAGGCCTCTGAGTGAAGTGAGATGAGAAAGAGGGAATCCCTCAGCAAATGGCCTTTATTTTTCCAGTTAAATGTGATGTGAAATTCTCAATCAAGAGGGTGGGAGGAGGGGAAGCCATGGGAGACTTGAGGAGGAACGAAAGGTTTGGAAGAACTGCTATGAAAAGTGGGCTAGTAAATCAATTAGGGAAGGTGTAAAAGAACTCCCTGCCCCTAATGAGAGCCCAGTTGAGATTAGATAACATAAACATGTAGTTGACCCAATCTGCAGAATCGGGTGATTTTCTCTAACTTTGTTCAGTAGCATATGAGTAGGAGCAGGCATAAGACAGTGAGAGTGACCCAAGACTAGGATTTGACAGGACAAGACTTTTGATAGGATAAGGGGGCAAAGGGGTTTCAGAAAAGAGGACAGTGTCGATTTGAACTTTGTTCACCAAAGGGTCAAAATGAGGAATGGAAGAGAATGAAGCCACTCATCATTCAATAAAGTTATATTGAGTCCCCACTCTTTGCCAGACACAGGGATAATTGCTGGGCACCAGGCAGGCATAGGGACTGGATCTCTCTTTCCACTGGTACTCCCAGATAAAGAAACTTCCCTACCAATGCAGGTGGACACCTTCTCTGAAACTCATTGTCTTAGTGCCCAGGGTACTGAGAGTTAAAATGACATGCCCAGCCATACAGCCAATATGTGCTTGGCTGGGAACATAGCCCGAAAATATTTTCCTCTTTGCCTTCCTCTGTAACCACCACGCCTCTTTCTCTTGCCACATCTACACCCCTAGACATTTCCATTCCCCTTCTAGTAGCTTCTCTTATCAGCTGGCATCTCCTTACCACCTCCACAAGTCCATCATTCTCTTTCAACCCACTGTAATTCCTTTCTCATTGCCCACAAGACACCCATGCTGACCTTAGCCCTATTCTACTTCCCTCTCTCACCCTTGTCCCAGTTGCTTTGACATGTTCTCTTTATTATCCTTCACCTTCTTTTCCTCCTCTCTTTGCCCTCCCCCTCACTCTTAGAAGAGTTTCCTAGATCTCTAAGAGTCTATCTTTTCTCTCAGCCAGTCAGCAAACACTCATTAAGCACCTGCTGTGTACCAGGCACTGTGCTGAGTTCTGGGAATATGAAGAAAGGCAAAAGAGAGTCAGTCCCTGCTTCCAGGGAGCTCACGGTCTAATGGGGGAGCCACCAAGCAAACAGATAGGAGCAAACAAGCTTTAGCCAGGGTAAAGGGGGGGGGGAAGGGCACTGGAATTAAGAGGGAGTGGTGAAGGCTGCCTGGAAGAAATTGCAATTGTAGTTAGAACTTGAAAGAAGCCAGGGAAGTCACAAGACAAAGATGAGGAGGGAAAGAATCGCGGGCATTGGGACGCCAGAGAAAATGTCCAGAGCCAAGAGTTGCAAATAAATAGATTGTTTAAAAACATCACAGAAATCAGAGGGAGAATGGCGTTGGGGTTCAGACTCTCATGTTCGTTACGTGCTGGTTAGCATCCACGGATGTACCATAATCTGGCAGGCCTGTACACAACCAGAGGTAGTTGGGAGGCACGCTGGAGCAGTCTGGGCCAGTCTATGGATGTGGAAACCGATGTACTGAGAGTCACACTAACCCAAATCCAGCGTAATGAGGGCACACCCCCCCTCCTACTCCTCAGTGCCTTTCAGCAGCGGTGCCCACTCTCTCCTCCCTACTGGTCAGAAAAGAAGAAATACCCCTCCTCCTCACTAAGGCCTCTGCCTCTCCATCTTCCCCCTTGCCCCCATTCCTTCTCACCTCCAACACCTTGCTCCAGAGGTCGCCCCTTCTCTCTTAGTCATAACTCATTTAAGCAATATATTTGCATAGCACTTTAAAGCTTTACTGATGACTTTTGTTCCCCCATCAGTAATTTTGGGAGATTTTTTTCTCCTGCCTTATTCTCACTGCCACTCAGTGAGCCTTTTCTTGTAATGGTAACACATGTGTCAGTTTATCCCAGGTGAAGGGGGCTCTGGGAGTTTTAGCAGCCCATACAGAGCTGTGTGCTGCCTTCCATAATCCTACCAGTCAGTCGATGGGCATTTATTAACTGCCTATGAAGTGACAAGCACTGTGCAAAGTGCTGAGAATACAAAGAAAGGCCAAAATACAGTCCCTGCCCTCGAGGAGCTCACAGTCTGATGGAGGAAACAACATGTAAATAACAATGTACAAACAAGCTATAGACAGAATTAATAGAAAATAATCTACAGTGGGAAAGCACTAGAATTAAGAGGGATTGGGGAGGGCTTCCTATTGAAGGGGGGTTTTAGCTGGGACTTGAAGGAAGCCAGGAGGTGGAGATGAGGAGGGAGAAAATTTCAGGCCTGAAGACTGCCAGAGAAAGTGCCCAGAGCTGAGAAATGGGGTGTTTTGTCAGGGTGACAAATGACAGGGTGCACATATAAAGAGTGCTCCTCCACAGGCCAGTGAAGAGTCCAAGGACTAAAAGGTGGGAGAATGCAGCCACTTGGGCTTCAAGGTCTTCCAGTTCTGGGGAGCTTGAGGGAGGGACAAACTTCCATAGATGAGCCAATGGGACTACAAGGGTTAAGGGCCCCATCTCGCAGGAGAGAAGCAGCAGCTCTGGCAGCCTGGTGAAGGACCAGGGCAGAGCCCCCTCCAGGATCCCTGGAGCCAGAGGCAGAGTTGGCCCAACAGAGAATGGGAACCAAGGGGAGGGGCTGACCAGTGCTGCTAGGAGCTAACTTCGGAAGCAGCAGGAGGGTTTGCTGTCAAACATGCAGGCCCTCTCAGACCTCTGTTTCCCCTTGCTCCTTACCAAGAGCTAGCCTAGGGAGACTGCCATCTCTTCCCTGTAGCTGTCAGGCCATATCTTTTCCACTTTGTTGGGAAGCAAGAGAAAGAAGAAAGGAGGAAAGTAAAGGAACCAAGTACCACCCTCCCTCTGGCAGCCTGTAAGTTGAAGTGGTTGTTTTCCTCTTTTTATTTTTTGTACTTAAAGCTGCTAATTCAACCATGATTTCTTTTAATAATAGCTAGCTTTTATGTAGCACTTTGAGGCCCATAAAGTGCTTTACAAATATTATCTTTTACTATGCTTTGTATCCAAGCACATAGAATGTGAGGTTTGAGTGAAAAAAGAGAACGCATCCCTCCAAGGAACAAGTGATGCTTTCCTCAGTAAGTCAAGGTGTGGCCCAGAGACAGTGAGAGCAAAGAGAAAGAGAGTGTGTTTTTACTATTTTGAAACCGGTTCCTTTGGGTTCAGTGAATCCAAGATCTCTATATCTAGCCCTGTTCTCTCACCTGAGCTCCAGTCCCCCACTTTGGGGCACCTTGAGCTGATTGTCCCTCAGACATCACAAAGCATCCAAATGATGAGGTGTGGCAGACGGGAGTGTTGGAGGCAGATGGAGCAAGCAGGATGAAGGATATGAGATAAGATGCAGGATGTGACCAGCTAGAAAAACGATCAAAGAAGACTATGCATTGAAGCCCCCCCCCCCCCCCCCGGCTCTGGACTTATCTGTGTGATTTCACAAAGCATCCCCAATTAACCTGACAACTCTCCCCCTCCTCTTTCCTGTCCTCTTGGCTTATCAGTATGGACTACATCACATCCTGGAGCAGCCCTCCCCTTCTGTTGCTTATCTGTATGATTCCAGGCATTCTGTATCCCCCAAAACTGTATTCAAATCAAGACCCCTAACCCTACTAATTGCTCTATTTCTCTCATGGGGGAACAGGGCCTGCTTGGGTGCTTTATCGCAATAAAATGCCTTTCTTTAACTTGGAGACTGTCCGAGTGAATTCTTTCAGGACACTAGGCCCCACATATCTATTCCTCATCATTTCAGGTGGCACCCCAACACTCTTGGGGTCCACCCTGAACTCATCACAAAGTTGAACTCACTCTCTCATCCCACAAGCCCTCTTCCACAATTCCAGATTGTTGTTGAGAGCACCACCCCTCCAAGTCACCCTGGCTTGCCAGCATAGCACCATCTTCAGCTCCTCATTCTCACTCATCTCATATGTCCAGTCATTTGTCAGATGCTGTCACTTCTACCTTCACAGTGACTGCACTCCTACAGTCAGCACCCTCATGCCGGCCCTCACCCCCTCTTCCCTGGGCTATTGAAATAGCATTCTTCCTGGTCTCACCTCACATATATCCCCACTCTAGCCCATCCTCCACTCAGCTGCAAAGTGATTTTTCTGAAGCACAGATCTGACTATGCCAAAACCCTGTTCAAGAAACAACAGCGACTCCCAGTTACTTCCAGGATCAAAGCTCTTCATAGCCTGGTCATAGTCAGGTTTTACTCTTCTTCTCAGACTCTACAATCCAGTGACATTGGCCTCCTTATCATTCCTCAAATATGACACTCCGTATTTGACTCCCTGCCTTTGTGCCAGCTGTCATGCTCCATTCCTCAAATGCTGTCCCTCCCCCCACCCCCCACATTTAGTTACCTTGAATACTCTGATCAAATCACCACCTTTTGCACAAGGCCTTTCCTGGTCCTCCATGCTGCTAGTGCCTTCTCCTCTAAGATTAGCCTCCCCTCACCACCACAGCTACTCTGAACATAACTCGTATTTACCTACTTCTTAGTATGTTGCCTTATCCATTGGCATGTGAACCCCCTGAGGGCAGTGACTGATTTTGCCTATCCTCAGTGATTATCTGGAAGTACTTAATAGATGTTTGTTGCCTGACTGACCAACTGATTTTACAAAGTGTATAATGACAAACTATGAGCTCATGCTATTGCACCCTGGGGAAAAAAAGTTTGGTTTTTTTTTCTTTTTTAAAAAGCTAGCTAAAGAACTCACATGTTGTGAATGGCTTTTCTACCTCTTTTGTCTGAGGATGCTCCTAGCTTTCTACTGCTGCTGTTAGCTTCAAGAAACATTCAAGTTCCAGATCACACCAAGGAGCCCTACCTACCCCGATTCGATCCACACATAGACAGGCCCCTACACTGTGGGAAGCTATTGTCCACCAGGTGGTGCTAGACTCAAGCCACTGGCCTCAAGATCTCATCAAGCAGGCATGCCAGGATCTGAACAAGTCACTGTGCTTCCAATAACCAGGCATGAAAGAAAAATTCACTAAGTTCTGAATTCCAGCCTAGCAGTTGATACTAAATATTGATCAAAAATACAAATTTTAGATAAATCTCTATGGCTCCCTTCCCATCCCACTTCTGTGAGATTTCCTGGCTCAGCCTCAACCTTTTATACCTAGATTACACAGGCAAGTAAATTTTGTAGTCATATAACGTATGGCAACATCCTCCATTCTGTCCTCCTTTCCTCTAGTCTGTGGTGATGACGACCCTCTCTTTACCCAGGCCAGCCCCTCTTATGTATCCTTAATCCTACTCTATCCCATTTTTTTCAGAAGATTGCTCCCTCAATCACTGCTTCTCTGTCTCTAATCTTCAATTTCTATCTCCATTGGTTCCTTCCTTACTGCCTTTATATATGCTGAAATCCCCCCTGTCCTGGAAAAAAAAAACCTTCACTAGACCCTACTATCCTTTCAAGCTAGTTTTATGTTACTCATCCCTTTATCAACCAAACTCCTAGAAGAAAAAGCTATCATTGGGCACCTTCACTTCATCTCCTCTCACTCTTTAAACCTTTGTAATCTTTTTCCTTACTTCTTCACTTAATTGAAATTACTCTCTCCAAAGTTGCCAGTAACCTCTTAATTGACAAAATTAGTGGTGTTTTCTTAGTCTTTATCCTTGCCCTCTCTACTTTGTTCGATATAGTTGACCATCCCCTCCTCCTGGATATGTTTTCTCCCTGGGTTGTTATGACACTGCTCTCTCCAGGGTTTCCTGCCAGCCTGACCCCTCCTTTGCCTCCTTTGCTGTCCCATTATCCCTATCACAGCCACAATTCTGGGTGTATTCCAAGGCTTTATCCTTGGCCTCCCTTCTCTGTGTACTCTCTTGGTGACCTTATCAGTTCCTATAGTTTTAATTATCATTTTTGTGTGATCGGGGTCTCATGCCTGACCATTTGCATAAAACTCTCCACACTGGTGGAGAGAATGATTACTCATTACTCATTACTGCCTTTGTGAGAGTCAGGGTTGGTGAGAGTTTGGGAAAAGCTCTGGTTTTTCCAGCTTCCTGAGAGTACACATGTGGTTCTCTTCAGAGAAATGACCCTCTTAGGAGAAAAAGACTTTGGGAACTCCACCATGTAAAGGAACTGTCACCTTGGGCATATACCTTTCCAACTTGCTTCACTGAGACTTCAGGGAGAGCTCATTTACTCTGTATATTTCTGGCATATTCTATGGTCATTTCTCTGAATTCTGTTTGCTTGGATAAATGGTATTCCTTTTTGTCATAGTCTCTGCATCACTGGCATTTGATGAGAAAGGTATCAAGCCTTTAGAGCCTGAGGTACTCCTTTCCCATTAAAGGACAGTGACCAGTAGCTTGAACCTGAAAATGATTTCCCCTAGACTAACTACATTGTCTCCCTTAGCATTTTCATTCATTCCTATGGTTTCAACCACTTCCTCCTTTATATAAATCCCAAACGTATCTCTAGTTCTGACTTCTCTTCTGAGGTTTAGAACCATATCCACAACTGCCGATAGGATATTTCCATTTAATGTATCCTATGCAATTCAATCCCAACCTGTCAAGTTTATTATCATTCCCTTTAAATCCCCTTCTCATTTCCCTATTTCTGCCTCTAAAGTGGCAGTCATTATTGGGGTTATCTTTAACTCCTGTCACATTCTCACCTCCCATACTTATCTAGTTGCCACATCTTTTCAACCCATCTGCACAACTTCTCTCAGGGTTGTTCCCACTTTTCTTTCCCCACTACAACAATACTAATACAGGCCCTCATTGGCACCTATATATTCCATTGTATTAGCCTCCTGAGAGGTCTTCTCACATTCCCTTTTTTCACCAATCCTCTTCCAATATACCCTTCATATTTCTGGCCAGATAGTTTCCTTGCAGACTCAACTCAATGGCCACCTTGTACAGAAGACTTTCTTGATCCTCAAATCCTAATCCTGATCTCCACTAGGATTCCTAGGTGCTAGTGCCTTCTCCTCAAAATCACCTTCCATCTATGGGGTGTGTGTGTGTGTGTGTGTGTGTGTGTGTGTGGTGTGGTGTGTATATACACCACTTCCTCTTCAGGGAAAAGTGGCCTGAGCCCATCGTGATCTGGTGAAACATCAACTCCTACTGAGAGAGAGAGAGAGAGAGAGAGAGAGAGAGGAGAGAGGGAGGGAGGGAGGGAGGGAGGGAGAGAGAGGGAGAGGGAGAGAGGAAGAGAGAGGGAGAGAGAGAGGAAAGAGAGAAGAGAGAGGGAGAGAGAGAGAGGGAGAGAGAGAAGAGAGAGGGAGAGAGAGAGAGAGAGAAAGAAGAGAGAGGGAGAGAGAGAGAGAGAGAGAGGAGAGAGAGAAGAGAGAGGGAGAGAGAGAGAGGGAGAGAGAGAAGAGAGAGGGAGAGAGAGAGAGAGAGAAAGAAGAGAGAGGGAGAGAGAGAGAGAGAGAGAGAGAGAGAGAGAGAGGGAGGGAGGGAGAGAGAGAGAGAGAGAGAGAGTGAGAGAGCTATAGATCAGAGAAGACATCTATCTACCTACCTCTCTATCTTCCCTGTTCCACTCATATCTTCTCAGTCTTTTCTTTCCACAGCCTTAAATGAGGTTGGCCTCTTCCATGTTCTCTTGAATCTGAAAACCAGAAGTGCCCTAAGCAACCCAGCGCTTAAAGAGTCCTAGAGGAAAGCTCAATGCTTGATGGGTGTCAAAGGGGAATTGGTGGAGAACTGAAGCTCTCTCAACTCTTACCAACTCCACCCCCTCCCTTGGAGGGTAGGCCTTTTATATTCCCCAATGCCAATGCCTTGAGACTAGCCTCACTCAGACTCACCTAAAATATCCCATTCCTCCTTGAGCTCATTGTCCCATGTTGTCCATGACCTTTCCCTCAGAGAGAGGGTACAGGGAGATCAGTCCTGGATTTGTAGTCATGGGACCTGAGTTCAATCTCAGTTCTTCTATTTATGACTTAGCACTTCACTTAGCGATTCTGGGCCTCAGCTTCCTCATCTGTGAGAAGAAACTTTTTGGATTCCAAGGGGAAAGGTACATGTGGAGATAAGCCACATGTCTATCCACTTCATTCCTTCACACCTTCCCGCATAGCTCTGGACAACTGTTCTACCATGGCTTAGTTATATCCTATATATAAAAGACCCTTACATCCTAAATGCTGAAGAACCTCCCACCAAATCATTAAAGAATTTGAATTTGGAATCAATGGGTTTAAGTTAGAATCCAAACTCTGCTACAGAAATATTTTCTATCTACTTATTTATGTACATGTTATTTACCCCAGTTAAAAGTGAGCTCCTCCAGAGCAAGGTGTTTCCTTGCCTTTGTTTCTCCAGTACCAGTACGAAGCCTAACACAAAATAGGTACTTTAATAAATGCTCGTTGCTTGCTTAGCTGGGCGAGCCAGCTGACCTTTCTAGACCTCAGTTCCCTTGCCTGTAAATTCCTCTTCACTTCCAGCTCATTCTCAGTTCTGCTCCATCTGCACATTGGCTACTCAACCCCTGCTTTCCAGACCCTCTCCGTGTTTTGTCTTCCCCTATCAGAATAAAAGCTCCTTCAGAGTAGGGAGGTCTTGTCTTCTTGATTTTGCCTCCCTAGAACTTAGTACACTATCTAGCGCGTAGTAAGTACTTAATACATGCTTTGCCTGTGTTGCTCTGCCTATCTGTCTGTACGTTTATGTATCTATCTAAGACTACAAGGTAGCTTCCAGCTCCAAAACCTATAGTCGTGACCATTGTACCTTGCCTGTCCCAGGACCTAAGTGTGGGCATCCAAGGGAAACAAAGATAGAAATGAGTAACTCATTTCCTTTAATAAGTTTTTATTTGTGCTGGAGTAGATTAGTGGCTAATGTTTGTACATTCAGGGAAGAGTTTTGAGTCATGTTCTTCTGTCTTGTACCCCCACCCCCCAACAGGCCTCAGTTAATCTGTTGAAGGTCAAGGCAGAGGGAGGAACAGTGTGCTGGCTTGCTCCCCTGTGACTTTGGCTCCTTCTGCTGCACAGCAAGATCTGAATGCTTCTCTGTAATTCCTCCACCCCTCTCCTGCAGGGCCCAATAGCTCTCTCCCTGGCCTGTAAATCAGTTCATCAGGGCCTTCTCTAGGATCCAAGAAAAAGACACACCCCATGGTGTTGCTTACTGTCTTTCCCTCCAACCAGGTATTCCAAGAATTCCACCCAAGGAGATCAGGGATGAGGTTTGCCTTTCTCAGTCCCTAGGGACCAACCCTTAAGAAAACAGACAGTGTTATTTGATATTGGTGCTGATATAGCACATTCAGAACTGGCATTCCGAGCCCTGATAAACATTCCAAAAGAAACAATGCCTAGCTCGGCTCTACTGGCAGGGAAACTGAAGCCCCCAAAGGAGCTGTACTGGTGAGAGTGTCTGCCTCCATCTCACAGCTTTGTAAGTATTTTTACCACATGGAAGGTCTGTCTTCCCAACTACAGCATGGGTTTCCTGATTACAGGGACCCTACAGTTTCCTGACTTTTGAAAATCTATACATGGTGGGATTTGTCTGAGTGACCCCACTGCCTATAAACCACCCTCAGATAATTATTCAGCCCATCTATAAACCATTTATTTTATGTAAGTACCATAGAGGCCCTGTGAGGAAGGAAGAAGGGGAGAGAAAATCATCCCTATCCTTCCTTTAAGGAAACTTGGGGAGAGAGGGAGAGGGAGAGACAGAGAAAGAGGGGGGGAGAGAGAGAGAGAGAGAGAGAGAGAGGAGAGAGAGAGAGAGAGAGAGAGAGAGAGAGAGAGAAGAGAAGAGAAGAAGAGAGAGTGTGTATGTGGTATGTGTTTTGGGGTATAATTTAAAAGAACACTAAAAGTTAGGAGACCTGGATTCTAATCTGGACCCTGCCACTAACTAAATGAGCTTATTCAAGGTACTTCTCTCTGGGTCTCATTTTCTTCAGCTGTAAAGTATAAAATGTAAAAAAACAAAAAGGGTGGGGGGCTATATATAGTTGATCTTTAAGGTCCCTTCAAGTAGTGACATTCTACCATCTGTGGGTCAGTTTGACTGGAAGTCATGATCAGAACTGTTCTGTTACAGTTCTGTCTCCATAGGTAATCAAAACACTTTCCTCCTGGTGGTCACGTGGGAGTGGCAGTTAGGGGTTTCCCAGGCCCGCCTATAGAATCACAGATGATCCTTCCCTTCATTTTACAGATGGAATAGGCTGCTTGGAAGGGTCCCCTTCTTCAGGTTTGAAGGTCTTCAAGGACAGGCTGGATCATCCCTCGTCAGGTCTCTTGTAGAGGCTGTTTTTGTAACGTGGTCTAATAGATAGGGCCTGGAATCAGGAAGACGTGGGTTCAGATTCTCTTCTCGAACCCTGGCTCACCACCTATGGGAGCACGACCCACAGTTTAAGAAGCCCTGGCCTGAATCAACTATTAGTTCTGTTCCTCTGTCTGAACCTCAGTGGTCTCTAGGGTCCCTTCTAGCTAGGAGTCTGTGATCTTGTGACTGCCAGGGAGGGACAGGACAAGAGCGCCACTCAGAATTCCTCCCTGAGTCTGTGATCTTATGATCTGAAATTCTGTATCTGATTTGCCCACAGTGACACAGCTCTTTAGTAGAAGAACTGAGAGTAGAATTCAGGACTCTTGAATCCCAGTCATCTAAGTGCCATTTCAATGTTTCCATCAGCATTATTATAGTTCCGGTGCAAGCTCTCATTACCTTTCACCTGGACTATTTGCCTCCTAACTGGTCTCCCCACCTCTCTCTACTCTCTAGTCCTCTACACTCCGTTCTTAAGTATCAGTGGCAATTTAACTTTCCTCCCACATAGATCTGATTGTTTCATTCAAAGAACTTGCCACCAGTAAATTCCAAACTCCTTAGTCTCTCAATTAAGGTCCATCAAAATCAGATCCCTACCTATTGTTCACCTTATCTCCTACAAACTCCCTACCCTTTAGCCAAACTAGGCTGCAGTTCTACAAATATATCCCATAGTTTCCTGTGTCTTAGCTTTTCCTCTTGCCATTCACTACACATTGAATGTCTTGTTCCACCAGTCTACCCACTGGAATCCTACCCTTTTTTCAAGGCCCAGGTAAAATGTAGCCCCCTCCATGCAGCCTTTCTTACTCTCCCCAGCTTTGAGTGAGCTCAAAGCCCTCTGAGCTCCCTTACTGTGTTACATGTACCTCCCTTGTGCGGATAAGCCACTAAGTGGTGCTGGCAGATTGAGCTGCCAGTCATTCCCTACACCAAAGTGAGCACACTGAGACATACCTGAGCACACGAGCCACACTGAGCACACCTCTGCATAGGTGGCACTTCCCTAGCTGCTCACTTCTCCTTCGGTGTCACGGCTTCCCTTTGCTAAGCAAGGCACTCCCCTTCATTTCTTGGGGGCATGACTTCCCTTTCAAATTTAACAGTGCTAAATGTCTCCCTGGTAGAGGGGAAAGAAAATGCCTGGGTTTTGCTCACTTGAAGATTGGAATTATTACCAGCTTACTTTTCCTTTCTTTCTCTCTTTCTTTTTTTTTTAAACATTGTAATTGCTAGGGGCATCTGGGCTTTTTTTTTTAATTCTTTCCCAAGCCTACAAAAGTCCAGTACCACTCACCCTGCTTTACCCTATTGGCTCCATCCCCAAGTAGAGCTGCCCACTCATATGGAACAAGTATTTCATCTCTCTAAAACTGAGTTGGCTCTCTTTCTCTTCCCTTCATTAAAATACATGAGCATTAAATAAAATATGACATGCAGCTTAGAAATGTCTCCTACCCAAAAGGGTTTTACAGTAAATAAATAAAATCTAAATTGAAAGTAACAGATAAAGGACTAAGTAGGGGGGAAAGAAAATGCCTGGGTTTTGTTCATTTGAAGACTTGAAGCTCACTTTTTTAACGTTTTAATTTCTAGGAGTATCTGGGTTGGTTTGTTTTTTTTTTATTCTTTCCCAAGCCTACAAAAGCCCAGTACCAGTCACCCTGCTTTACCCTAATGGCTTCATCCCCAAGTAGAATACACACTCATATAAAACAAGCATTTCATCTCTCTAAAACAGAGTTGGCTCTCTTTCTCTTCTCTTCATTAAAATACATGAGCATTGAATAAAATATGACATGCAGCTTAGAAATTTCTCCTAGTCAACAGGGTTTTATGGTAAAGAAAGTAACAGATAAAGTTTCCACACTTGGCTACAGATAGATGAATAGACAGATAGGTACGTAGATAGATAGCTAGATACATAGTTAAATACCTAAATGATAGTCACATAGATAGATGCATAAATAATAAGTAGATGTTCTATATAAATATTCATAGATGGATTCATCGATAAATACATAGGACATTTATTAATCACTTGATGTGTGCCAGGCCTTGTGCTAAATGCTGGTCAGGTCAAGTCAACAATCACGTATTAAGCACCTACTGTGTGCAATGCCAAGCACAGTACCAAGGATCAGGAATACAAAGAAAGGCAAAAAATTAAAATTTAAAAAAAAAACCTAGTCCCTGCTTTAAAGGAGCTCGATCTAAAGGGAAAAGAAGGAAACAAGCATTTATCAAAGACCAGGCATCATGTTAAGTGCTTCATAAATGTATCTCATTTTATCCTCATAATAACCCTGGAAGATAGATTTATTATTCTCTCTATTTTACAATTTGGGAAATGGAGGCAGACAGAGGTTAATTGACTTGCTCAGGATCATAGCTAAGTGTCTAAAACTGGATTTGAACTGAGGACTTCATCCACAATACTGCCCAACATGCAGATAACTCTCTCTCTCTGTGTGTATGTAGATATATATAGATATAGATATACAGATATATGTATATATACATACATGCATGCACACACATAGATAGATAGATAGATAGATAGATAGATAGA
Organism: Phascolarctos cinereus; assembly: GCF_003287225.1. NCBI lineage: Eukaryota > Metazoa > Chordata > Mammalia > Diprotodontia > Phascolarctidae > Phascolarctos > Phascolarctos cinereus. The sequence continues at coordinate 388,376,676 of NW_027556098.1, forward strand.
TAGATAGATAGATAGATAGATAGATAGATAGATAGATAGATAGATAGTGTATGTGTGTGTGTATGTGAACAAGACATGTATGGGATAAGTTGGAAATAATCAACAAAGGGAAGCCAATAACATGAAGGGGAAATCAGGAAAGGCTTTGTATAGAAGGTGGGATTTTAGCTGGGACTTCATGGAAGTCAGAAGGCAGAGATGAGGAGGGAGGGGCATGGAGGACAACCAAGGAAAAGGCAGAGTAAAGAGAGAAGGTGTCTTGTTGGAATAATAGCAGAGAAGCCAACTGCTGCTGGAGTGCAGAATATGTGGGGATGAATAGGATATAAGAATGCTGGAAAGGTGGCAGGGGCCCAGGTTGTGAAGGGTTTTAAATGCCAAACAGAGGATTTAATTCTAGAGGTAATCAGGAGCCACTCAAGTTGACTGAATAGAACAATGACATGACCTGTGCTTTAGGAAGGTCAATTTGACAGCTGAATGGAGGGTAGACTGGAGTGAGAAGAGACTTGAGGCAGGCAGACCCACCAACAGGCTAATGCAGGGGTCCAGGCATGAAGTGATGAGGGCCAGCATCAGAGTGGCAACAGTGCCACAGCACAGCAGGGAGCACGTTGGAGAGATGTTTCAAAGGGGGAGTCAATAAGGTTTGGCATCAGATTGGATGGGATGGGGCAGAGACAAAGGAGTTGAAGATGACACCTATGTTCTGACTGGGAGGATAGTGGTGCCCTTGACAGAGATGGGAAAGGGGCAGGCAGTGTCACCTTGCTGAGAGGACACAGAGTATTTTGTTAGTTGATTCCCAGCGACTGGGACTGACAAATGTCAACTGAGAGTCAGTGGGACTGCATTTTTGTTGAGAGAGTCGTCCATCTATTGAGTCTATATAAATTAAGTTGGAGAGAGGTCTTGTGATCTCCGTCACACACTTTTTGCCTTTTCCCTTGTACCATCTTTCTGTGTGCAGCAGAAGTGGGGGTGGAGGGGATTTCTCTCTTCTCCTTTCTCCTCCACCAGGAGCAAATTAAAGGTGACTTGCAGCAGAAGCACATAGCAGAGATTAATGTGCTCGTCCAGTCAGCTCAAGAAAGTAGTTCATGAACAATATTCATGTCTGATTGTGTATCCTGGACTTCTTTTTGTAAAAGGGGGTTATTTTGGATTCCCTAGGCAGTGTGATCCTGGAAGCTGGTCTTAAAACCAGAGAAGGGAGATTTTCTGGGCAGCATCAGCTTTGAAAGTTGCCTCTGAGTTCAAGGATTCATTTACTAGCATCCTTGAAAGATGTCCGTGATAGAGTGCTTCTGAGAAGATGAAGAGTATCTCCAAGAGAGAACTGTGCTGTACCTAATTGACTAAAGCTAGATTGGGGATGGTGAGATATAGATCTTATCAGACCTGCCATTTCAGTGAATCTGGGGACTTTTCAGCTCCATAGAGAGGGGGATATTTTTCTAGGAGCAATCCTCATCCCTTAAAGTGTAATTACCTTCCAGGGGTACTCTAATAAGTTATTTGAGTAGATTATGTGTTTCTCTATCTATACATGGGCTCCTTTCAATTACATAAAGGATATCCCATACACGATTCCTGAGTGCCTGAGTAGAATTTGGAGATGGTATCACTTTCCATTCAGAAAAATCTAGACAGGAATGATCCCTAAGCTTTATTTTGGAGATTCTTCTGGTATAAAACTCTGGGGCATAATGAACCAAAGGTAGAAGACCCCCCAGAATTGGACCCCCTCCATGTAAGCTGTGAGTCTTTGAAGGGGAGAAATCATTGGTTATAGCATTATCTTCAGCATCATTAGCACACATGCTCTGAAAGATAGGAAAAAGGAGCTAGAAGGGTATCAGGTAGATATACAAGTCCCTTTTGCCTATCTCCATTTCTCAGCTATTCTTTGTTGAAAAGAAAGGGCCTGGTGGTAGTATTGTCTTGGTCATAGGAGATCCTGCACAAAGGACACTTTGTTTAGTCCATATTACAATTGATCTCTATAAAGAAAGAGATGACAATGTGTTCATTGTATTTTACTTTTTCTTTTTAAAAATTTATTTATTTTTCATTTTCAACATTCACTTTTATAAGATTTTGAGTTCTAAATTTTCCCCCTCCTTCCCCTCCCCCTTCCCCAAGATGGCATGCAATCTAATATAGGCTATACATGTACAATCATATTAAATATATTTCCACATTAGTCATGTTGTAAAGAAGAATCAGAACCAAAGGGGAAAACCACGAAAAAAAAAAGTAAAAGAGAGAAACTAGTATGTTTCAATCTGCATTCAGACTCCATTGTTCTTCCTCTGGATGTGGATAGCATTTTCCATAATGAGTCTTTTGATTTGTCTTAGATCATTGCATTGCTGAGAAAAGCTAAGTCTATCAAAATTGGTCATCGAGCAATGTTGCTGTTACTGTGTACAATGTTCTCCTGATTCTGCTCACTTCACTCAGGATCAATTCATGTAAGTCTTTCCAGGTTTTTCTGAAATCTGCCTGCTCATCATTTCTTATAGCACAATAGTATTCCATTATATTCATATACCACAACTTGTTCAGCCACTGTCCAATTGATGGGCATTCCCTCAATTTCCAATTCTTGGCCACCACAAAAAGAGCTGCTATAATTATCTTTGTATATGTGGGTCCTTCCTCATTTTTATGATCTCTTTGGGATACAGATACAGCAGTGGTATTACTAGATCAAATCTAATACCACTTCTGTGTCTGCATCAAAGAGTATGCAGTTTTATAAGCCCTTTGGGCATAGTTCCAAATTGCTCTCCAAAATAGTTGGATCATTTCACAACTCCACCAGCAATGCATTAGTGTCCAATTTTCCCACATCTTCTCTAACATTTATCATTTTCCTGTTTTGTCATGTTAGCCGATCTGATAGGTGTTATGTGGTACCTCAGAGTTGTTTTAATTTGCATTCCTCTAATCAATCGTGATTTAGAGTAGGAGGATGCCAAACAGGAGGCAACACAGAATGGCATTGCTGAAAAAGTGCTAGATTTGGAGTCAGGTGATCCAAATTTGAATTCTGCCTCAGTCACATGACCATGGACAAATCACTTAACCTTCCTCTTTGGCATCCTCCTACTTTGCCACTGTCCTCCTTCTGATGCATCTTCCCCTTTCTTCCTTATCCCTTGAGAAATCCTGGAACTTTAATGGTAACCTTTGGCTACTTAGAATTGCTCCTTTCCCCATAGCCATACCTGGATCTACTCTCCTTTTCCATGAACAGACATCAAATTATCCCTCTCCTATCAAAACTTTTATTCTGTTGGTGCCACCAAGATCCTTTCAAACTCTCAAACTCTCTGATTTCTGTGATGAGGCAAATCTCATCCTGTTACCCAAAATATTCTCAGGGGGAGCCAAGATAGTGGATTAGAGACAGCAACCCAGCTGAATATTCCTCTCCTCCAAACAACTTCAAAGTAATGCCTCAAATCAGATTTTGGAGCAGCAGAGCCAGCAAAAGTTCAGGCTAAAACATTTTTCTGGCCTAAGAAAGCTTAGAAGGTCAGCAGGAGAGGTCTTCAACACTCAGGTAGATGGCCTATCTGGAGTGCATGCAGCAGCAACAGTAGCTGCAACAGCAGCAGCTTTGGGAGCTCTCAGCCCAGAGACAGTAAGGGGATAAGACAGTTGGCCTGAAAGAGATGACAGGGCATTGCTGGCACTGGGCACAGCTGATGCTAATTGGCAACTCTATTGCTCATACACAGTTTGGGATCACAGTTCCAGGGTGGAGAGTCCTTCTGGTCAGTCACGAGGGAGCAGGGGCCCTAGTTGCAGTTCCAAGGCAGAGAGGAGTGCTACTGCTTGTGACTGCAAGGTAGCAGGGGCCCTTCCTGGGTAAAGACTAGAGCATGGATCAAGAGAGCAGTGACCACACTTCTCCCCAGATCACACCACCCTTAGAAGCACCAAAAACTTGTAGCCCTCCATAACCAGCTCTGAAAATAGCAGCATGAAAAAGCCTGAAGCTTGGGATGGTACCTCCTCACCCCTAGGTAAGCAGAGCCCAACTTTAACATAAAGTTCAAAGTCAAGAAATAGGCTGGGAAAATGAGCAAACAACAACAAAAAAAGAAGAACTTGACCATAAAAAGCTACTACTGTGGCAGGGAAGACCAAGACATAAATTTAGAAGACAATAATGAAAAAAAAAAAGCAGCTACAAGCAAAGCCTCAAAATAAAAATTGCTGATTAGACACAACTCCAACAAGAATTCTTGGAAGAGTCAAAGAAAGAAGTAAGAGTGGTAGAGGAAAAAATATGAAAAGAAATGAGAGTGATGCAAGAAAATTATGAAAAAAAAATTTAACAACTTGGTAAAAGAGGCACAAAAAAAACTGAAGAAAAGAACACCTTAAAAATAGAATTGGCCTAATGGAAAAAAAGGCACAAGAATTCACTGAAGAAAAGAACTCCTTAAAGGCAGGATTGTTCAAATGGAAAAAGAGATACAAAAGCGAACTGAAGAAAATAATTACTTAAAAATTAGAATTGAGCAGATGGATGCTAAAGACTCCATGAGACATCAAGAAACAATAAAACAAAGTCAATAGAATGAAAAACAGAAGAAAATGTGAAATATCTCATCAGAAGAACAACTGACCTGGAAAATAGATCTAGGCAAGATATTAAGAATGATCAGACTGTCAGAAAGCCATGATTTAAAAAAAACAACAACAGCTTAGACATCATGTTTCAAGAAATTGTAAAGAAAAACTGCTCTGTCTTAAATCCAGAAGATAAAACAGAAATTAAAAGGATCCACCAATTATCTCCTGAAAGAGATCCCTAAATGAAAACTCCCAGGAATATTACAGGCAAATTCCAGAGTTCCCAGATCAAAAAGAAAATACTGCAAGCAGCCAGAAAGAAGCCATTCAAATATCGTAGAGTCACAGTCAGGATCACACAAGATTTAGCAGTTTCCACATTAAAGCAGCAGAGGGCTTGGGCTATGGTATTCTTGAAGGCAAAGGAGTGAGGATTACAAGAAAGAATAATCTACCCAGCAAAACTGAGTATAATTCTTCAGGGGGAAATGAATATTTAATGACATAAAGGATGTTCAAACATTCCTGATGAAAAGACCAGAGCTGAGTAGAAAGTTTGCAGTTCAAACAGAAGATTCAAGAGAAGCATAAGAAGGTAAACATGAAAGAAACCATAAAGGAAAACTGTTTATATTCTTACATGGGAAGATAATACATGTAACTCCTAAGAAATTTATCATTATTAGGACAGCTAAAAGGAGTTTATGTAAACTGAGGGCATGGGTGTGAGTCAGTTATATTGGAATAATGTAAAAAAAAAAGGAAAGGCAAGAAAGAGGGATACTCTAGGAGAAGGGGGGGAAGGAGAGGTAGCATGGGGAAATTTTTCTCATATAAAGGCAAGCAAGGAAGAGCTTTTATAGTGGAGGAGGAGATGGGGAGGAGAAGGAAGGTAGCAGGCAATGCTTAAATCTCACTGTCATCAGAATTGGTTCAAAGAAGGAAGAATGTACATAAATACTTAGTTGTGTATAGAAATCTATCTTATCCAACAGGGAAATAGGAGAGGAAGGGGATAAGAGAAAGGAGGGAAGGTCATAAAAGGGAAGACAGATCAGGGAGGCAGTGGTTAGAAGCAAAATAGACTTTTGAGGAGGGACAGGATAAAAAGAGGAGGAGGAGAGAGGAGGAGGAAAGAGGAGGAGGAGGGGAAGAGGAGGAAGAGGAAGAGAAAAATGAGTTGGAGGGAAATGCACAGTGATCTTAGCTGAGAATGTGAATGGGATGAGCTTACCCATAAAATGGAAGTGGACAGCAGAATGAATTGGAAACCAGAATCCAGCAATATGTTGTTTACAAAACACACAGAGTTCAAATAAGGGGTTGGAGTGAATCTATTAAGCTTTGGCTGAAGTAAAAAAAAAAAAGGTAGGGGTAGTAATTATGATCTCAGACAAAGCAAGAGCAAAATAGATCTCATTAAAAGAGGTAATCAAGGAAATTACATTTTGCTAAAAGATATCACAGACAATGAGGTAATATCAAAAAATTTTTATAGCAAGTGCCTCTGATAAAGGCCTTATTTCTCAATTATTAGAGAACGGAGTCAAGTTTATAAAAAAAAAGTCATTCCCCAATTGACAGATGATCAAAGGATATGAACAGATAGTTTTCAGAAGAAGTGAAAGCTGTCTATAGTCATATGAAAAATGCTCTAAATCACTATTAATTAGAGAAAGGCAAATTAGAACAACTTTTTAGTACCACCTCACACCTATCAGAAATGACAAATACTCAAGGGGATGTGGGGGAAAAAGGTAATACTAGTGAACTATTAGTGGAGCAGTGAACTGGTCAAACTATTCTGGAGAACAATTTGGAACTATGCCCAAAGGACTATAAAACTGTGCATACCCTTTAACACAGTAATACCACTAGTAATTCTGCATCCCGGAGATCAAAGGAAAATAAAAAAGATCTATGTATGTACAAAAATATTTATAGCATCTCTTTTTCTGCTGGCAAGGAATTGGAAATTGAGGGAAGGCTCATCAGTTAGAGAATGGCTGGACAAGTGACATTATGATTGTGATGGAGTACTGTTGTTCTATAAGAAATGATGAGGGTGGGGGTGGTTTCAGATAAACATGGCCAGACTTATGAACTGAGGCCAAGTGAAGTGAAAAAAACCAGAAGATCACTGCGCACAGTGACAGTAATGTTGTAATGATGATCAGCTGTGAAAGACTTGGCTATTTTGATCAATACAGTGATCCAAGACAATTCCAAAAGACTCGTGATGAAAAAATGCTGTCCACCTTCAGAGAGAGAACTGATGACCTTTGAGTACAAATTGAAGTATAACGTTCTTACTTTAAAAAATATATATGACTAATAGGAAATATATTTTGCATGGTTTTACATATGTAAAATATCATATTGCTTGCCTTCTCAGTAGATGGGGGAGAAGTGGGATGGCCAACATGCTGGACGACAGAGTCAGGATCCAGAAAGATCTTGACAGACTGGGACACAGTACTAAATCTGTCTAGATAAAATTTAATAAAAATAAATGTAAAGTCTTACACTTGGATTCAAACTGTCAGCTTCATATATGCTTATAATAGATGAGGCACACATGATTAGAAAGAAGTTTGTCTTTAAAAAAAACTTGACATTTTAGTAGACTCAAAACTCAATATGTCAGGAATATTGATATATCGGCCAAAAAAAACTAATTTGATCTCAGATTGCACAAAGAGAGGCGGAGCTTCCAGGAGAAAGGAGGTGAAAGTCTAACTGTTCTCTGTCCTTAGCGGACCACATCTGGAGCACTGCGCTCAATTCTAGGTGCTGCAGTTTGAGAAAGACATTGATAAACTGGAAATTATGGATAGGAGAAGAGCGAAGATGGCGAAGGCCCTTGAGGCTGTGCCTTGTCAGAATCAGGTAAAAGAAGCAAGCATCTTCTACCTTAGTCCAGGCCCTCATCATCTCTCCCCTCCAACAGTCTCCTGACTGGTCTTTCCTTCAAGACATAACTTCAGCACCACCTTCTACATGGACACTTTTTTGATACTGTCACTCCTGGTACTCTCTCTCCTTCCCTCCCTCCCTCCCTCCCTCTCCCAAACTAGCAAAGCATTGCCACTCTGTTGTATCCTCTTTAAAGTCATGCTGTGTCAATCAATAAACATTAAACACCTACTGTGTTCTGGGCACCATGCTAAGCCTCTCCCTCTCTCTCTCTCTCTCTCTCTCTCTCTGTGTATATATATATATATGTATATATATATATATATGTATCTATATCACTGGAACTACGCTTTCACCATTTTGACCTTTTGACCCTTTCCTCAACCTTCATTTTAAGTAAAGTCTATCACACACACACACACACACACACACACACACACACACACACACACACACCTTGTTTGTGTGTAGTCATTCGCATGTTGTCTCTCCCATTAGATTGTAAGTTCCTTGAGGATAGGGGTTGTTTTTGCTTTTCTTGGCATCCCTGGTGCATAGCACAGTATCTGGCACATCATTTATTGTTTTATTTACTGCATTTGTATCCCTAATAATAAACTAGCAAAGTGCCTGACACATAGTAGGTGTTTAATAAATGCTTATTGACTGATGAATGAGTGCCCCCTCTTTGGAGGGCCTTAGGCTGAGGCTGGATGGCCTCTAGTTGCACATGGCATATCATAGTGAGAATTACTTTTTAGATATAGATTGGACCAGACAGCCACTTCCAAATCTAAATGTCTACGTTTCCATGAAATAGTTTGAAGGCTTCATCTTCTTCCCCTTTTTGAAAATTGGGACCCAAAAAATGCCTGACATTTTATGGCACCTCTCCCCAATTCTCCAAAATTTGTCAAGTCTCACCAATGGGACAGATCAGTGATCACATATGTAAGGAAGGAAGTTCCATCCTCACCTCACATGATGGGGTCAAGAAGGCCCAAAATGTAATCAGTAGTCTTTAAAGAGGTGCTGCAGGCACTGTTAATGGAGAATTCTTCTAACCCCACAACCACGTAAGAATGAGTTCTTAATCAGGAGGAGTAGAGGACCTGGGCCCTAGGAGGAAGGCCACTTTCACCACTCAGGATACATCTTGTGACTGACAGAGAGGATAGGGGCCTCTATGCAAAACCAGCCGGCCATTCAGCAATAGAAGATTTCAGGAGCACTTTGGCAGAAGAAACCTGCACTATCGCCCACATCATCAGAGCTACTGAACCAGGAGGAGATGATGCATCCAGCCAGTAGCAGAGACACACATTCTTTTTTTTTTTTTTGGTTAGGCAATGGGGTTAAGTGACTTGCCCAGGGTCACACAGCTAGTAAGTGTTATTATGTGTCTGAGGCCGGATTTGAACTCAGGTCCTCCTGAATCCAGGGCTGGTGCTCTCTCCACTGCGCCACCTAGCTGCCCCTGAGACACACATTCTTAAAGACAGACATAGATACAGAGATGGAGCACCCCAAGGAAGGAAACAGAGAAGAGAGCCATCAGCCACCGATCCTAGGAGCCTGGCTGAGCAGTCCACCCCAGAGAGAGGCTGCATCCAAGAGAAGCTGTATGAGAATTCTATAAAGAGAAAAAGGATCCCAAATCACGAAGTGCCAGGAGCTGTAAGTTACCTTTGCCCTATGTGTAGTGGTGTGCTGGAGCCAACTCCAACCAGCTCACAAGAGCTAAATGTTAAATTATCAGTAGAGAATAATACAAATCAGGGCTTAATTAATGTTGATTGTCTAGACTTAAGAAAGTAATGGTGGAGATGTTAGTAATGCAGATTAAACTTAAAAATGCGTCATGTGTAATTTTTTTTCAGAAATCTGATTGTTAAACATTTACCAGCATACCTGACCTGTGTGCCACACAACCATCATATTCTTTATTTGAGTCTATTCTCTCATGGACACCGTATGTACTTGTGGAAGAGTAAGCCCCAGGTTGGTTGAATGTTTTGTAGCAACTCTTCTTGTTACACCACCTTATTACTTTGCTAAAAGCTAATTATCTACTGGCTGACAGTTGGGTGCACATCCGGGGGGGGGGTTAGGAGCTACAGTAATAGGAATGGCTACCCACAGGGTTACCCCTGGAATCCCAAAAGGTGTCATTGGGCCTCTGAGGGCCCAGGCCTCAAATGAAAGGGCAAGTTGTGAGAGTATCCTGAAGGGGTGTTGCGCTACAACTTATCTAGGGTTGGTGACTTAAATTTATTTATTTTTTTAATTTAAATTTTTTAATTTTTTCCATATGCTTTTGAGTTGAAAATTTTTCTCCCTTTTCCTCCCCCCCACCCTCCCCAAGACAGCACACAATCTGATATAGGCTTTACATTTACATACCCATTAAACATATTTTCACATTAGTGAAGTTGTAAGTAAAAATTAAAACCAATACGAGGAACCATCAGAAAGATGAAACAAAACTCAACAGAAGGTAAAAATAAGTGAGAGCAATTCGACTTCCATAGTTCTTTCTTTGGATGTGAACAGCATTATCCATCCCGAGGCCTCTGGAAATGTCTTAGATCCTCATAATGCTGAGAAGGGTTCAGTTTAACAATCTTAGTCATTGCAAAACGTGGCTGTTATTGTGTACAATGGTGACTTAAATTTGTTGAGAATAGCCGGGTACTCTCTTGGAATCTCCTCCCCCTGGTATTCAGGAGGAAAGGTTTGAGAGCCAGGGAAGCATTTTTTCCCCAGTCTAACCTTCTCTCCCAGTTCAAAACACCCAGTGCCGCTGGGGACAGGGTGGTGAGGTGAGAGGGGGGAGGGGTGGAACCTACACAAGCTCATGACAGTCTCTGTCTTTCCCAGGGCAGGAAGAGAACACTATCTATCTGGAACCATTCTTCCAGGACTCACAGTTAGGTTTCAGACATTTTCACTGATCCTAAGGGGAAAGTCCAAACGTAGGCATTACACTGGCATGCACAAGGTGCTTAATAAATGTTTAATGATTGATTGATTCATCCTGGACAAATCACTTGAATTTTCATTATTCCCAGGTGAGTCTCTAAGCCTATGAACTGTATAGCAAGTCCTAATCTCTTTGGTTCCTCAGCAGGAGTTCCCTACACCATGGAAATTGCATGTCTAGTGTAGGGGTATATATATATTTACATACATGTAGCGTGTGTGTTTCATAGACATGTGCATCCATATGTAGATGTAAAGAACATCCCAAAAGTCTGAATGGGAATACTTTGCATATGCCTACATGTGTCTGTATATCTATCTGCATACTTATAAGCATATATGTATATTTATGCTTACGGTACCTACCTCACAGGGCTATTGTAAAGATAGAATGAAATAAGGTCTCTATAACCTTCTTCAAGCCTTAAAGAACGAGATAAACATCACCCATTATTGTTATTAAGCCAATGCTATGCAGTGTTTTCTTTTAAAATAATAGAAAGAAGAAGTTAAGTTGATTTTCTTTCCTCTGGAGCAGGGGTGCTTAACCTTTTGTGTGCTCTGGACCCCTTAGGCAATGTGTAGTGAAGCCTATGTCACCCTTCTCAGAAGAATGTTTTTAAATGTATAAAATAAAATACAGAGGGTTACAAAGAAAACCAATTATATTGAAATGACAGTTATCAAACATATATATATTATATATATATATATATATATAATATATATATATTGAAATTCATAGGTCCCAGGTTAAGAACTTCCTCAGCATTTCACCTCATTTATTATTTTAAAAACTACCTCTGGAATGTTGACTTATGCTCATTTGAATGAGAAGGGCACACACTGATCCAGAGCTATTTGAATATGGTTCAGCCTGAAGGTAGAAAGGTAGATGATCAGTTTAGTTTCCTCACCCCAGTTCCCACCCCTACCCAGGACCCAAGGTTCTTCCCTGTGTGTTAGCTCCTTGGCACGCCAACCCTCTGCCAATGTCTTTAACCACATTCCTCAGTCTTGGCTTCTTCTGCTTGTTTGCCTGACATTGGATATCCAGAATAAACATGACCCACACCTGCGTCCACTCACACCAAACTGGCCTCCTGTCTCACTCAGGTCTCAGTGTGAATTTATTTTTACTGAAAGAGAATTTAGAAATAGCGGGGAGGGGGGAGGGAAGAGAAGGAGAAAGAAAAGAAGAGAGAGACAGAGACTGCCTAGATGGACCGACCATGACAGAGATCAAGATAGACAATGAGGGATGAAGACATAGAGCAAGAGGTGAAAGAGAAGGAGGAAGGAAAGGAGGAGAGAGACTGAAATGTCCCAGCACTCAAATGAATCTCATCACTGTAACCCATAGGTAGACTGGGCTGGAACAAAGGTGCTGGGGAATAGGAGTAGAGAGACAGAACAGGCAAAGGAATTCAGATGGGAAGTGCTCATTCCATGGAGGGGAGAAAGAAACAAGAGTCACTTTCAGTGGATTTTATTTATTTTACCCTAATAGGTCTGATTTACCTAGGAGGAAAACAGTCCATTTGTCAAGAATTCAGTGTTGGAAAGGAGAAGTGGTGTTTTATGAGTGGTTCTTACAACTCTGCCTTCACAGATGGGCTGATCTGGGGCACCCTGCTACTATTTTGTTCCCCTCTGGCTGAAAGAATTTCCATCCTATTAGGAACACATTCCCCCCGACTCTCTTCCACCCCCAAACCTCACTGTGTTTCCTTTGGCTGGGCTCACCGTGTTATGCTTGCAAGTTCATATATTTCTTACTCTCCAGGGCACCTGCCCCCACGTGGACCCACTGAAGCGTCTGGTCCTCAACTTTCTTGAGCCTTTTTTTCCATTTGCTCAGGGTTTTTTAGTTCAAGCACACTCCTTTCTCCTCCTAACACTGCCTGCCTGTTTCTGTTGGGAGAGGAAATTAGCCAGTTGTCAAATAAAGCTTCAGCATACGTATGTTTGTGGGTAGTGGTTATTTTCAGTCTTGCTAGATGCCAGAATGCTGGCAAGAGAGGGGAGGGTTAGGATTAAGCTACAAGATCCTGAATTTGAGTTTTCATCCTATTCCCACTTATGACACTCTGGGAGTCAGACTCCTTGCATTCAATTCAATTCAACAAAAAATGATTAAGCACCTACTAGGTACACGCTGCTATACAAGTCTTGTAGGACACAGATGAAAATGAAACTGTCTTCAGGGAGAACAAAGGGAAATGGCTACCATCGAGAGCCTCCTTTTGGCCTTGTCTACCTGGCATCAAAACCACTTCAGTGTTTCAATAGATCTGTTCTCTGATCGGTGTGGACACTCCCTCCAGTGACACACTGATGTCCTCTTGTTCCATGCAAGGTGGTTGGGAGAAAGTTGAATCCTATGGACATAAAGGAGTTCTTAGACCTATTAGCATGAATTACATGCCACTGTTTCCTTCTGCTTTGGAGGTGAAATCTTCTTCCTCCTTTAGACTTAACTTCCAGGCTCCGTGGGTTTCACTGTAAGGATGACTAAACTTCTAAAATCAGTCTGTCTCTGTAACATGCACTAAACCCATTAATTATTGTGGCAAGAAGGCAAGAGAACTAAATTTGAAGTCACAAATGTATGTTTTAGCCCCAGCTTCACCACTAACTAGCTGTGTGACCTTGAGCAAGTCATATGATTTAGATCAGGAAGATGATCCAGTGCAATCCTTTCATTTTATAGATGAGGAAACTATGACCCAGATTATTTAAGCAGTTTGCCCAAGGTCATGGAGGGAGTGAATACAGAGGAAGGATTCAAATCTAATCTTCTCTGAATCCACCTGTAAGCATTTACTGGGTGCAAGCCACTACAAGGCTTGTGAGATATAAAAAGAAGTAAACGGTTCTTCTCTTCAAAGGGAACAAGGAGAAATGGGATACTGATTAATGTAAACACAGAAGACCTAGACTTCTTCATCGCGCTGATCAATCAGTTAATCTAGGGGGAAACAAGTCCATCACTTTGGGAGGACAGAAGTGCTTAGATCATTGGAGTAAAGACAGATGGTGCTACACAGGGAATATCTTGGTACTGGCGAAACGAATCGGACAACCCTCTGGATCTGTGTATGACACAGCAGGCCACTTTGGAAGCATCTAGTCCTCACTGAGCATCCTTCAGGAGCATCTCAAGGAGGCAGAACTTTAAAGCTGTAGCACAGAGTGGGAGGGAGAAGAGGAGAGTGAGCCCAGTGTCCTGCACATCCAGTAGGAGACAGTGTACCCTACAAGGAACTGAGAAGTGTGCCAGTGACAAACTAGACATGCCACATACTGGTGGTACTGCCCCTTGGAGCCCAGTAGAGAGCTTCACCGCAATGGACCTCCATAATGACTTCAAGAAGGGAGGACAAGGACTTCCAGCAGCAGGAGCTAGGAGTTTGCCCATTGGCCATATGTGCTGTCTTTTGTGGCTTTTTTGTTTTTTTTGAAGGTCAGGGCCTCAAGCCAGGAGCTAGAAGAAAAATGACTCCTGGGTGCCTCCAATTGCCCTCTGTGGTACCTTTTTTTAAAAAAAGTTCTTTGGAAACTGTAATGTTCTGTGACTCTCAGCCAGGCAACCAGTGTAGATGAGCTTCTCACAGAGTGTCAAGAAATAGGGATAAGGACTGGACCTCTGATTTCATTAGTATAGGGAACTTGATCAATGCAGGCTGGCACCTTTTCTACAGCTTAACCTGGAGCACTGAGGGGATGGATGGGCCACCAGAGATTAACTGCTAATAATTATCTAAGGCAGGACTTGAACCCAGGGCTTCCTGGTTTGGAGGCTGGCTCTCTATTCATGCAAAATATCAAATACTTTAAATAAAGACTTTAAAATACAGGGTTTTTTTTTTAATAATTCCATTCAATTGTAAGAACCTTAAGGGTAGGGTCCATCTTCTGTTCCTTATGTTCCTTCCTCATAGTGATTCAACACACAGTGGGTCCTCAGATACAATCAACTGACTGACAGATTGCAGCCTATTAGGTTTCATGGAATTGCATGATTCCAGAATTGATAAAGACCTCAAAGATGATTTGAGTCCAACCCTTACCCCGAGAGTAGAATCCTCTCTCCAGCAGTCCAGACAAGTGGGCATTAAAGATATGTAGAAATCACTTTGCAAACCACAAAGCATTATGTAAATGTCGATTATTATCTGACATTACATTATCATTAGGAAGGGACCTGCAAGATCATCTAGTCCAATCCACAAGAGTCCTCTCCTTGGTGCCCCCAAGGAGAGTCACGCTTGATGAGGCATAGGGCAGAGCGTTGGCCTCAGGACCAGGGCAGGAATCCCGGCTCTCCCTTCTACTACCTGTGTGACCTTGGGCAAGTCAGCTGCCCTTCTCGGGTCTCAGGGTTTGACTCGATGACCTCTAAGATCCCTTCCGGCTCTGAATCTATGCTTGTTTGCTCCTCTAAATGGGCAGCTAGATGGTGAAGTGGATGGAGGGCCGGCTTTATAGGCAGGAAGATGGGTTCAAATCCTGCCTCAGTCCCTTATCAGCTATGTGACCTGGGGCAATAGCTCTCAGTCTCAGTTTCCCCATCTGTAAATGGAGATAATACCAGTGCCTCCCTCCCCAGATTGCTGTGAATATCAAATGAGATAATGTATGAAGAGTATTCTGCAAATCTTCGCAGCCTATATAAATGCCAGTTATTATCATCTTGAATGCTAAATCATTATTGGGATCTCCCTAATTTTTTCCTTTGTATCCCGCTGAGATCTGCCTCTGTGATTATCCCCTGCTGCTCTGATTTTCCTGCTCAGCACTATATTGTCTCTACTCCTCTTCATCTTTGTCTTTCTCTCTTTATCATCCCCTCCCCTGCTGGGTTAGAGCAACAATCCCCAACCCCTTCCTGTGAGTCGTTGGGGTGTACTGGATAGAGCACTTGCTTCAGAATCAAGAAGACTTGGGTTTAAAATCTGCCTCAGACAGTTACTAGCTGTGTGACTCTGGGCAGTGACTTCACCTCTCTGGGACTCATCTATAAAAATAATACAGGGGATGGGGAGGACTCAGTTACCTTTGGGGTTCCTTCTAGCACTGAGGTTCTGAGAGTCCGTAATTACTTTGTCTTTCAAAATACAACAAGATGAGGTAGTATTTTCCCCTTCCCGCCTCTGCCAAATACAGTGAATCTTCTGTTTCTTTACCTTTAAAAATAACAGTAGGGCCGGGGGCAGAGAGACTCAATGACCTCTAAGGTCTCTTCCAACTCCCAAACTATCGTCCAATGGTGCATCTTACGGTCTCCAGTGTAAAAAGAAGGGAGTACTGAGAGGATGAGTTGGTCAGCTGGGGTAGAGGTAGGGAGGCACAGTCCCCCGTCTAGGTGATTTACTAGGCCTTCAAGACATTTGCTTCCAGTTCATAATCTGCTGGTTGAGGAGCCTTTTATTATGGCAACCCAGCCTGAGGGTGTTCTCAAACCTGCCCTGTGGCTTCTTTTTCAAAGAGAGACGCTACAGTGCTGGACCCAGAGTCAAGAGAGATCTGGGTTTGAATCCTACCTCTGCCACGAACTTGCCGTGTGACCTTGGAGGAAAAAAGCATTCAACCTGTCAGAGTCTCAATTTATCCACAAAATGGGTATGATAATGTTTATAGTACTCACCTCAAAAAGTTGTCATGGAGTTCAAGTGCAACGATGCACAGGGCTGCCACTTCCCAACCCCGCTTTGGTGAGGTTACACGTGTCAAGTGCTTTGTAAACTTTAAAGCATTATGTAAATGTAGCTATTATTATGATTCCCCCAAATATCTGCCCCCACCTGTGGAGTCTTCTAATGAAACTGTGCATTTTGTAGGACTTTGCCTGAGAGGATCTCTAAGCACCTTTAAAATCTTTGAGGGAGACTAAGTTGTGTCTAGGAAAGACTATGGCAAAGGTGTTAGGAGGCAGGGCTGGAAAGTCACCCTCAGGAGAGAGTTTTTAGCATTTTTATTTCTTGGCTTGTGGTGCACAGCCCTGAGAAGCTTGGTGTTTATAATCATTCCCCACTAAGCCAGCCCCTCACTGCTGCTTCTTTGTATCCCTCTAACCTTATGATAGGTAAGGTAGCCTGTGGAAAACACTGGCCTTGCTCTCCATGCCCCTCTGTGTGTCTTGTGCCCGGGCAACCCATGGACCAGAGAATTGTGAGGAGGCCATCATGTCCATGCTCCTGACCCCAGACTTTCAAAGATTAATCATAAGAACTTCTCCCCTTCCTAGAGAATGCTAGAGAAGAGGGCCATCCACACTTTCTTGATAAGCTGGGCCTATTATGACTGTCTCGATTTCTCTGGGCCTCTTACCATTCTTCTTCTTCTTTTTTTTTTTTAACTAAAGTGGTTCCAGCCTCCTCAGATGGCTGGCTTATGGCTGCCAGGTCCTCTCACACCTTTCAATCCAAGTTGCTGGGGAACCTGCTGGTGAAAATTCAGTCATGGAAAAAGATCTCCAGGCTTCAGCTCACCTCTTCCATCAAACCCACAAAGGCTCCTTTCACTTCTCCAGGGGGAAAAACACATATGCCTGTGAGGCCCACTGCCAAGGCCGGGAATGTGAAACTCTAGTGTTCACCCTGGAGTTACATTGCTGCCCCCCGAGGAAGGATCATAGCATCACAGACTTGGAGCTGGGAGGGACCTTGGGGAGTTACTAAGAGAGAGGAGGATGTATAGGATTTGGCTGAGGTGGGAAGGGAAAAATGCTGCCTTGTCTTGCTGTACTCAGAAAGACGGGGTTATTATGATCTTTCAGATTCTAGGACTAGAAGGAATCCTAGAGGTTAGCTAGTCCATCCCAAGTAGTTATCCAGCCTCTACTTGAAGAACTTCAGTGATGGGGAACTCATTACCTCATGAGGCAGGCCGTTCTATTACAATATACTATGATTGTTGCTAATATGAAATAGGCTTTCTTTTAAGCTTTTTTAAGCCTACTGTTAGACCTTTATCATTATTAATTTGTCCAGATCTGAATGGGGAAGTTCCTGTTATGGAACTGCCTCCACTGACACAGATCTGTGGCTCATCTGTAACTTAGAGTCCTAGAAAGTAGCCCAGGGCACTGAGAGGTTAAGTGACTTGCCTATGTCACACAGCTAATGTGTGCCCAAGGCAGGTCTTGTGCCCAGCTCCAAGGGTGCTTCTCCTCTATGTCAGTGGTTCTTATGCCTTTTGATCTCAGGATGCCAACTGGGGATTAAGTAACTTGCCCAGGGTCACACAGCTAGTAAGTGTCTGAGGTCAGATTTGAACTCAGGTTCTCCTGACTCCAGGACTGGTGCTTTATCCATTATGGCACCTACCTGCTCCTGATGCCTTTACATTCTTAAAAATTCCCCAGAAGAGCTTTTGCTTATGTGGGTTAGAGCTATCAATATTTGTTAAATTAAATTTACCATATTAAATTAAAATATCTCAGTATTATTAAGAATATAATTTTGACCTTGGGTACCCCCAGGTCACTGTATCACACTTTGAGAACCACTTCTATATACTATGCTGTCTTTCATGATGATGATGATTTAATAATTACTAGAAATACACAATTAAGGAGGTCAGAAGTGACACAGGACCCCAGTCAAAGCTAACATTTCCTAGCCAAGCACCATGATTCAAGTCTCAGAATCTCATAAACCTGTAGAAGGGCCCAAGGAGATCAGAGGGAGTATTAGAGTATAGTTTTGGTGTCATGGGTATATTTTAGCTCAGAGCTGTTCATTGTGTCTCAGGGTGAAGGAAATCATCCAGTCCTGGAGAGGAGATTAGGAGCTTTGGGTTCAAAAAGGAAAGAGTATGTCCTCAAGCTTATGATCCAAACATTCAGAAGACATTACTAGAGTTGGCATTAAGAGTTAGGGGGGTTCTTCCTGGCATCCACATATTTTTTAATATATTCAAGCTTTTTGACCAAGTTCAGAATTGTATAGTTCTGAGCCAGCTGCATCCCAGACACATTGCCAAGTGTGGTTGTAATTGTGCTCATCTTTTTCAATGGGGTTCAGACAGAAAAGGTCCTGGGACAAGTTGCTACCCTGCTATTATTCTCTTATATTTATGTCCTATTGACTACTGCACAGGTGGATAAAATAACATTGTTTTGCAATTGGTAAAAGTAAGCTCCACGAAAGCCCCCTTGCTACAACTCCAAAACCAGATGAGACAACAGGAAGCCTTGCAGTTCATCTTGTTCCCACATGATTCTGATCACCTCCATTCAGTCTGCATACCTAAAAGCTTTTTGTTCCATTTAGCTTAGAGATGTATTTGTTATGGCCACATCTATTGCTCTTCAGACACTTCCTAGCTGTGTGACCCTGGGCCCTTCACCCCATTTGCCTCAGTTTCCTCCTCTGTAAAATGAGCTGTAGAAGGAAATGACAAAATAGTCTAGCATCTTTGCCAAGAAAACCCCAAATGGGGTCACAAAGCGTCAGATACAACTGAAAAACAATTCAACAAAATTGCTCTTAAAATTTCTACAGATCACTATTAAGTCCAGGTGATTGTAGGCACTGGTTTGGTCTGTGATAATCCTCCAGGTTCAGTGCAATTTATTGATTGAGTCCTCTAGGATATTTGGAGATATGGGGATTTGTCATCAGGTAGCCCATGAAAGATAACAGTCCTCAGATGTGCAGTTCTAGCCACCAGGTTATGTCATGCTAAACATTCAGTAGCTGCTAAATTTTTACAGCCAGCAGTGATGTGGTGCACAATTTCTACCATTTCCATGCATAATCTACATTGATTACTATCTGGATTCCGTAAGGATAAGCCTTCAGTAATTTATGTTGGTGATGACCTGGTGCTGAATTGCCATCCTTAATACCCTCCATTTCCACAAACAAATCCATATGACTCAGTCATTTGCTCCATGCTTCTTTGTCAGTGTGTTGCTGAGTTCACGCAGACGTCACCCATGGAGGGCTCTTTGATTCCAGTCTTGGATCAAAGCCATTTTACAGTCTCCATCTGGAGGAAAACCACTTTCAGTCCCATTTGACAGATTCAGTGGTTTTATCAGCCTTTGCTGATACGCGGTGAAGTGATTTCTGCTTGTTTCAAAAGTGTTGCTGTGGGTTTTATACCTGTTTATCATGTTCTCTAAGAATGCCCGTCAGTCTTTCTCCTCCTTTTGGGTGAGCAAGTGTTCATCTTCACATGGCTGCCTTCAGCAAAGAGCCTTGTATTTCATTAATATCACATGGGTTTTTATTATAGCAGCTTCCACAGGGTCCATTTTATGGTCCTGAAGGTATACATTAGGCATAGTATTATGTAGTTGTCAAATATTTTAAACGTATTTTTCCCATTTGGCTTTGTTTTCAGAATTTCAGCATGTCTCAACATATCCAGCCATAGTTTACACTTTAATAAAAAGAAAAATACAGTAAAGAAGCATAGTCAAGCAAAATGAATCCATATAGTGACCATGTCAAAAAATTTACACATTGTATCCCTCACCTCCATCAAGAAGTGGGTAACATACTTCATCACTGGTCCTCTGGACAAATGGTTGGCAACTGCTCTGATCAAAATTCTGAAGTCTTTAAAAGTTGTTTTTCTTTACACTGTTGCTGTCCTATAACTTATTTTCCTGACTATGCTCACTTCACTCTGTATCTTCAGTTCATATCACAGAGGTTCTTTTCCATCTTCTCTTTTATAATTTCTTACAACACAGTAACACTCCACTTATATTTGTAAACTACAATTTGTTCAGCCCTTCTCTAGCTATTCAAGAGTCAATCTAAGGCACTCCTTTAGATGCTATAGTTCTTTTTTTTATTTTTCCACCATTTTAATTTCCCCTTAAAGATCAGAAAGGTTTTGTTTGTTTGTTTGTTTGTTTGTTTGTTTTTTGGTGCCTATTCCCTCTCCAGTACTATCCTTTCTCTTAACCTTTGTCACTTATTTTGCTGTAGAATTTAGTGTATTTCTACACCAAACTGTTTGCATATGTTTGCATCCAGTCATCCTTTATCTATTTCAGGTAAGAGTATGGTTTATATGATATCCAGTGGGCATCCCCCATACTTTCTTCCATGTATTTATACTCTTCTCATGAATACCAATTAGGAGAACTAGCAAGTTCCACCCCTTCTTCCCCTTTTCTGCCCTAAGGTATTTCTCTTTTTACTCTCCCTTTTCTTTTCACTATTCAGACCTTCAGAAAAGAACCTCTACCTCCTCGGACCTTTATTTCCTATTTAACTTCCTTAATATCCCTTGAAGATAATATGCTTCAGAAAGGGCACTTGTTTCCTCTCCCCCTATTAAAATGTTAGCATCACATCATAATAGCACCTTCCAATTGTTCAAATCAAGTTACCCTTATAGATTTCTCTTTTGTGTTGTTGGTATTTTAAAGTTCCTGCTCAGCTTTGGTCTTTTCATCAGAAATGCTTGAAAATCCTCTATTACATTAAAGGCTCATTTTCCCCCCCTAAAGTATTATATTCAGCTTTTCCAGGGTAAATTATTCTTGGTTGTAAGCCTTTATCTTCTGCCTTTTGAAATACTGTATTCCAAGATCTCTTAATTATAGCAGAAGCATCCAGGTCTTATGTGATTGTGATTGATACTTAAATTGCCACTTTCTGCATACTTGCAATCATGTTTCTCTGATATGGGAGTTCTCAATTTTGGCTATACCATGCCCAGGACTTTTCATCTTACAGTTTCTCTCAGAAGGTGATCAGAGTGTTTTGTTCTTTACTTTGCCCTATGGTTCTGATAGATCTGAACAGTTTTCAATTATGATTTCTTGAACTAGGTGTCCAGAGCAGGAGTGGGGAACCTGCGGCCTCGAGGCCATATGTGGCCCTCTAGGTCCCCAAGTGCAGCCCCTTGACTGAATCCAAACTTGTGAACTTGTGAAGTTGTGTGTGTGTGTGTGTATGCACAACTTCACATATATACACATATATGCATTATACATATATACATGATACATTTCCATTTCTTCTGTTTTTTCAATCTTTTGATTTTCTTCTAATATGTCTCAATGTCTCATGGAGTCATTGATTTTTGTGTGTGTGTGTTCTAGTTTTTAGGGAGCCAATTTCTTGAGCAAAGTTTGCTACTTTTTCTTCTAAGCTACCTATTCTAATTCTTTCTTCAAGAGCTTGGTCTCACTCTTTTCTCCTGAGTTCTTGCACTGAGATTGCCCAAGATTAGGCACCCCTAGCTCTTTGAAATTCTGAATTCTGGATTTTCAGTGCCCTCTATGGAGTCGCATTTCCGAGTGTTGGGGAGGGTCCAAGAGTGTCCAAGTCTGAATGCTGCCAGTTGGCACTCCCTGGGAATTCCAGGGTCCACAAACCTGGTGCTTTCTGAGCACCCTGAGGCTTTATCAGGGGAGTCCCCATTCTCCTTCCTTCTACACAAAGATCTTTTCAGGCTACATGTGTCCCATCTCTGGTGTCTCTATCACTTTAAGTGCTGGGAGACCACGACCGATGGGCTTCTGGCTGAGTTTTTGTGCAGTTCTAGGGTGGAAGAAATAACTGAAGCTCCTCATTGATTTCTTTGACCATTATATAGTCTATTGTGAACTATAGGGTTTTGCTAGGGTGGATATGTGGGAGCTGAGCAGCCTGACTTCAGATAGACATCTTGACAGAAAGTGATCATTTAATGTTTATTCTCAGTGTGTCTTACCTGGAGAAGACCAAGGTATCTGTAGGTATCTCCTTCATCCACTGGTTCAAGACCATTAGTCTCTCCCTTTCCTTGGTATATGTTAATAATTTTGTACTTATTGAACCCTATGACATTTTAGTGTCATTAGAGATTCAATGAGATGAAGATGTTGAGTGTGTTTTCCATTGGAGCTATATAGCTTGATGTTATCCATATACATGAAGTGATTGATAAAATGTTTTATTTTGGCTCCATCTTTAATTTGGAATCCATGCTTAGTTCTAGTTAGGAGAAATGATCATAAATTATTCAAGTCTAGGCAAAATTAGAATGAGCTTTAAGCATATCCCTGAAGAAAGCCACATTTCATATAAATTTCTTGACAACATTGCATCGGTGGCCTAAAGTTTATAGAGAGTTTTGCCTCTGAATCCAGTATTTGTTCTTTGAAAGCTGCATTTGTCCATCATTCTCCCATTACTATTAGACAAGCCTGGTTCCCCTTCCACGTGAAAGCCCTGTGTCCCAAATCTTCTCTTCTGTAGTTACTCCAACTGATCCTCTTACAAGATGGACTCAAGGCCCTTCCCATCCTGGTCAATCCTTCTCTGGATATCCTCCAGTTGGTCAGTGTCCTTCCAAGAACATTGTGCCCAGAAATGAGCTGAGTCTTCTAGATGTGGTCGCCTAGGGGGGCTGCAGTAACTCACATTTAGAGTCAGAGGACCGAGCTTCCTGACCAAGCCCTGCTGCTTCCCACCTGTACAACTGTGGGCAAATCACCCTCTCTGGGTCTCAATTTTCTGTAAAATTTGTAACTCACTCTCTACATGTATGGGGGGAGGGGAGTGGGGGAGGGGAACCTGCTTGAACCCAAAGGTAAAGTGCTCATCTATCTTGATTATCCTCTCTGTGGAGAGGGAGACTTTTAGCAGCAAAGGAAGATCATGGGTAGAAGGTCTCACTGGGGAGTCAGGGATCATGGGACCTTGGGCAACCCAAGATGGGTGAGGAAATAGGAGAATGAGTGTCCCTTCATGAGTTCAGATCATCCAGCCCAGACGAGCTACATCAAAGGGAGCCAGAAGTTACTTCTTCCCTTTCCCAGGGATGTCGTGGCAGCCTCAGACATAAACAGGAGCAAAGAGAGAAAATAAAAGCAGGACAGAGCATATTGACATGGGAATTTCTGTTCAGGTATGGGCAGGACTGGACGACCTAGGAGGGCCCTTCCAACTCGGGGATTCTGCCTGAGAGCTTAGCTCTGTCCTAGTGTGCTGTGTGGCTTTGGGCAAATCTCAGCTTCTTTTTTAGCTTCTCTGAACCACAATTTTGACTTCCGTGAAATGACATGAGGTCAGTCATGTACTACAGTCGAAAGCACTGGCTCTGAGATCACAAGACCTGGGTTCTAATCCTCCCTACTGGTGTTTACCACCTCTGTAACCCGGAGCGTGTCATTGAACTCCCTGAATTGCCTGAAGTTAGACTGGACGCCTCCTGAGGTTCCTTCTAGCTCTGGGGCTGATTTTCCCATGATCTTTCTAGCCTCAGTTTCCTCATGTGCAAAAAGAGAGAGCTGAACTAGATGCTGGGACCTAGCTACCAGGACTGAGGTCCCTTCTAGCTCTGTGATCCTGTGATACCCTAGAACCCTTGTTTATAGGATTACAAATAGCTAGCACATATATGTGTGCATGTGTACATACATATATGTATATATGCACTTGGAACATCATCTCATTTGGTCCTTCCTACAGCCCAAGTAGGTAGATGCTATTATTATGCTGATTGCACAGATGAGGATATTAAGTGACTTGCCCAGGGCCACATAACTAGTACGTATATGAGGCAGGATTTGAACTCAGGTCTTGCTGACTCCGAGTCTAACATGCTATCCACTGTAGCACCTAGCTGTCCCAGAAGCTCTGAAGCCATCTGACACAACCCTCTCATTTTACAGATGAGAAAAATGAGGCCAAAATAATGAACTATCCAAAGTCATACAAGTAATCATTGGCAGAGTCAGGACTTGAACCCAGGTTTTCCTACTCCTGCACCATTAGCAGTGTTCTAGCTGAAGGGGCTTGTTACTATGTAACAATTCTATGTTGCTTCTCCCACTGGACTGAGTTCCTTGGGAGAAAGTGACCTTTTTTTGTTGGCTGTTGCACAGCTCTTGGCACAATGCCGGGCATACAATAGGCACTTAATAAATGCTTATTGACTTGCCTTTGGAGCTGCAGCCTTGTAGTAACCTGCGGTCTCCTCCACACTGGTTTTGCCGGAGCTTTTTTGCTTAGTAATATTGAAGCTTAGCCAGATGGTCACGTTAATAAGTGAGCCATATCTGCAGGCAAGCAGGGTGAAAAGCAGAGTCAGAGCACCTGGACTTTGGAATCAAGCTTCTGCCCTACTTATTATCTGTGAGACCATGGCCAGTCACTTCCTCCTCTGGGTCTCGGTTGCTCTCCTCATTTGTCAAACTATTTGGGCGCAAAGGTCCCATAAAGCCCTGAATCTTAGGGTGCTATGATTCTTCCAGTACTTGGGGAAGTCTGAGCAAGACGGGACCTGACAAGGCACCAGAGGATGTGCAGGGAGGGCAGGAGGGACCCACCTAGTATCAGAAGGCTTCACCCCTAAAGAGCAGTTTCCTGTCCTAACCACTAGGCGGCTTCCTAATATAATGTAATACGGAGGGGCTTGGTATCGTATCTGAAACTGTCTAACCCAAACGTGGCCAGCCCAGCTAGCCCAAGGAGCTCATAGGTGGGAGGGCCCAGCCCTGCAACTTCCATAGGGTTTGCCAAGCAAAGGGGCCTGCTTTCCTCAGGGATCTAGTGGGGCTGAATGCCCAGTGCTGCATCCTCACTGGTAACTATGAAATCTAGTTCTTCTAGACCAAGGATCTGAGTAGCTCTCTATCATCACCACCCCTCAAAGCACATACCCCACTCTCCTTCCCCTCTATTCTTCTCTTTTCCCTTTACCCCTGCCTATACCATAAGCCTATCCAATACCCTTGAAAAGCAGGAGACAGACACCTTTCCAAGTCCCAGCTTCCTTTTGGAATAGAACCATGGGGGTGTTTGCTCCTCATAAGGTTTAAAGCTGGAAGAGACCTTAGACTCTTCCATTCAGAATCAGTACTGGAAGAGATCGCAGAATTCATACCTGCCATAGAATTGGCTATGCAACATACCTACCTTGTAGACTTTTCTTGGAGACTTGAAGTGGGAGGAAGGGGGACCCAGGACCCCTCCACCAGCAGCTCATTCCACTTCAGGATAGCTCTCATTATTAGACATTTTTCCTTACCTTAAACCTCAAGTCCAGCCAACCTACTCATTTTACCTACCAGGAATGTGAGACCTAAAGAATGTAAGTGACTTGCCCAAGGCCATCCAGGCTGCTAAGAAGCAATGCTGAGATTCCACTGGAAGGGCAGAGAAGTGGAAAGAGTGCTGGATTTGGAGCCAAAAGAGCAGAGTTCAGATTGCAGACACTTGCTGCTGCTATGACCTTGGCCAGTCAGCTAACCTCTCTGGGCCTTGGGTTCTTCATCTGTAAAATGAGCAGGGTTGGGCTAGATGACATGTAAGGTCCCTCTTAGCCCTATGCCTCAGATCTCTGATTTGAGGTCCAGGATTCTTTCTATTATGCTAGACTGCCACCTACCTCTAACACAGGGGTTCAAAACCTGGATTTTAAAAAAAAGTAATAAGTTCTTGAACTTATGTATTTTTAAAAAGAATTTTGGATAATTATTTCAACATAATTGGTTTCCTTTGTAATCTTATGTTTTATTTAATGCATTTAAAAAAAAATGTCTGAGAAAAGCTCCATGACCCAAAAAAGATTGAAAACCCCTTTTGGGTGTAAAGCCCCTTAAAGAATCGTGGGATCTTTGCAGAGAATACAGGGGGTCTTGAGTTGGGAGACCTTGATTCGAATCCTGGAACTGATAGAGGATGTGTGATCAGAGGCAAGTCATTGAGCTTTTCTGGAGACTGGGGCTTCCCCACGTGCTGATTCAGATGCTGATACTCCACCACACTGCATTTTGGAAAAGACCACGCTATGGAACTAAGTTATGACACTATTATTATAATACTGTAAATGACGTTAGAGTGATCACACCATTCTCTCCCCAGCGCCAATCCCCGTTGCTTACAGAAGACCCTTCAAAGAGTGGCCCATGGAAGCAGTCTCATTGACAGCTTTTACTAAGGCTCTTTAAGTGAGTCACCTCCCTAGACTTCCTCCTGGAGGAAACGCTAACTAGAGCCCTCCCCCAGGCAAGAAGAAACTTTATTTGGGGGTGGTGAGAGAGCATAGGGAGTGTGCATCACGCTGGTTCCGGCCGCAGAAAGAGATCTGAACAGAGGAAACCAGACTAGTGTAGAACAAGGGACATTTTTTTAAATGTACTAGCATTTGTTATTAAGGTTCTATTGCAGTGATTAAAGGAGCCCATTGGGGGTACAGATAAGGAATATGTGCCCCAATAAACTCGATGGGGGGGTGAGAGAACTGGGATCTGGAGCCCTGGGGCAGGGTCCCAGGGTCCCAGGATTTTGAGCTGAAACGGACCTTAGAGGTCCAACCCCTTCTGTAAAACAGAAAGGGGTATTGAGGTTCAGAGAGAAGTAACTTGCCCAAGTAGCAGAGCTGGGCTTAGTTCTTACTCCAAATTCAGCTCTTTCCACCACTTGATACCGTTCTTGAAACTGCCGCAAGAGACTATATAGTTCAGTTGAGGAGGAAAGTCGGCAGCACGAAAGAGCTGGGTCAGACCTATGGAAGAACATGCCCAAGGTGAATTGCAGACGTGGCGAAATTCTACGGTTTTCTGGAGGGTTTTGAGGTTGTGCAAGCTAGTCCCAGGTCTGAAGGAGGCGGCTCCCCGACCTCTGTGGACCTCCAAGTTTCCCTCCCAGCCCTAAATCTATAAGTCCTCTGGCTAGACGACCTGGGATAAACACTGTGGGCAGATGGTTAGAACGAAGTGCCTCCAAGTAACCCCAGTCTCCTGCTCCACACTTGAGGTGGAGTATCTTTCTGGGTGCGTAACCTTTCGCCCCAGCTTGGGTAATGCCTCCCCAGGACTGGAAGAAGGTCTTAGGGAGGGAGAGAGAGGAGTTGGCCCCAGCTCTCGGTTAACAGCGTGCTCGAGTTACAGAGGCGAGTCCAAATGGGCATGCACATACTGCAAGTCCCAGCTTGCAAACGCAACGCCCCGGAGAGTGAGAGTGAGTGTGTGCGTGTACGTGTGAGTGTAGGTGCGCGCGCGCGCGGGTGCACAGGGGCGCGCGCCCCGAGATAGCGCGGGCCAAGCTGGTGGGGGGGAGGGGGAGGGGAGACCACAGTCAGCCACTCACAGAAACAGTAGTGAAATCTCCCGAACACTTTAACTGTCAATCAGACTTAATGGGGTATAAAAAAAAAAACCCTCCATCTGTGCTGCCGGGGAAGGAGGCAATGGAGAGACTGCCTACGAGGCAAGGCTGACAGGGGGTGCATCTTGTTCGCCCTCGGAACCCGAGGACTTCAAGTTGGGGGCGGAAAAAAGAGAGACAGCAATAAATGCTCCAGGAAGAGAGAGAGAGCGGGGCGAGGGAGGGAGGCTGAATCGAGCGGCAACTGCCCCTTTGCTAGGCTAGCCCCCGGGAGCCAGAGAGAGAGCGAGGGGGAGTGAGCAACGCACGTAGAGAAACTGACACCGGGACCCCCCCCACTTCTCCTGCAAAGTGCTGGCAGTCAGATCTCATTTAAGCAATTTCCTGCGCGTAAGAATAGCAATGATTCGGAAGGCGTTCGCCGGCTGAAATTGGCTGAAACCTCAGCCACTTCCCCCCCCCACCTTCCCTTTGGGGGGGGCTGGATTTTGCTTTTTGTTTGTTTGGGTTGTTTTTTTTTAAGTCCTGTACTTTGAGACTTGCGAGGCTGTGGCTGCGTGCGCGTTTGTGGTTGGTGCTCCCCCCCTTTCCTTCCTAAACTCCCCATATCTGTCAGCCAGTAAACATTACCTGAGAAATCCCCAACGGAAACGACAGCTGAGGCAAGAAGCTTCTTGCCTTCAACGTTTCCACCTCCCGCTCCCCTCCCCCCACCCCCCTCCTGCTGTCCCAACTTTCTGAAGTGCCTTTTCCCTACCTAAGCAGGAGTCATCTCTTTGCCCCCCACACCCGCTACTTTGCATTTTTAGAGGGGACCAGGTGATCTCTTTCTCACCCTCCCCACACACACACGTCGCCCCCACCCGACTTATTTACTATTTGCTTCTCTTTTTGGTTCTGGGTTGCGAGTGTGTAGTTTTGCACAGGGGGTATCTTCCCCCTCCCCCCCCATCAACGCCTCCCCCCTCCTCGGAGGATGGTTTGGAAATGGCTGGGCGCGCTGCTGGTGTTCCCGCTGCAGCTGATCTATTTGGTGGTGAAAGCGGCCGTGTGTCTGGTGCTGCCCGCCAAGCTACGGGACCTGTCCCGGGAGAGCGTCCTCATCACCGGCGGGGGAAGAGGCATCGGGCGCCACCTCGCTCGGGAGTTTGCTGAACGCGGAGCGAGAAAGGTGAGCGCGGGCCGGCGGGGCCGCCGAGACGGGTTAGGGGCTGGGCTGTGGAGGCGGGGGTGAGGATCGAGAGTACTGGAGAATTTTAGGGTAGAGGATGGGGAACTGAAGGGGGAGAGAGAGGATATCGCACCTGCTACTAGAGCTAGTCTCCCTCTCTGTCCTGTGTTTTGGGGGAGTAATCAGCTCTCCGCGCTCCCCCGAAAATAAGAATGCTGACCTAGTCAATTTCACCTTGTAAATTTCCCCTGGGATTGGAACTGTCTGGCAGGTCCTGAGCTGTCTGTTCACTTCTGTGGCCTTGAGTGAGTAGCTCCCCCACCTCGAAACCTCCTAGGATTCAATCCTCTCCCACATTCCCCCCCACACACCCAGGTATTCTTTCCCTGGTCCCTCTCCCCCACCCCACCCCCTTCTTTTTTCCCCTTTGCTGCAGCTGGGGTGATTATTGTAGGGCGTGTGCGTGGTTAAGCGTCTAAGAAGCTTCTCACAAGTTGGCACTTTTCAATTTTCCTTGGCGGCTCCATTCCAAGCCCCAACCTGAGAGCCAGGAGATGTGAAATCTCCGATGAAGGCGGGGGAGGCTGTGTGGCAACTGTGGGCGCCTTCTGCTCTGTTCTCCTGGATGGTCTGGGCACCCAGCCATGTCCAGGGAGGTCAGGGCAACTGGGAATCCAGCAATAGGGGTGGGGGGTGGGGGAGATTTCAGTCAGCCTTTGTTCTGTCTTTTAAAATATATATATACACACACACACACACACACACACACACACACACACACACACACAAAATTAGAATTCAGTTCTCCTGCCCAAATAAGTGGGGAGGTAACTATGTGGAAAGAAGGGCCAAGAAGTAGGAATCTTCATTCTCTGTCTCCCTGCTGTTGGTGGGATCCCTGTTGTTGGTGGGCTGTGCCCTCTTCCTGGGTTTGTTGGGGGTTTTTTGGGGGGGGGAGTGACTCACCCAGTGAGAAGAGCAGTCTGAAGAATCCTATTTGAACCATGTGAACTGGAGGAACAAAAACATGGATTTAGTTTGGAACTTAAAGTGTTGGGGGGGGCCAACAAAGTCAACTGACATGACATGGTGCTGCATACCTTGGGGATTAAGTAAATATGTACTGTATAAAACCAAACCTGCATGTAATTTCAGGTTGCTTTTGTTTTGTTAAACACTGCAGTGAGATTTACAATTCCTTAGAGGTTGCTTGGGACCAGGAACTGAACTTTGGAGCCCAAATGATCAGGGAAAGAGCAGATCATTTGTTCATTAACTCTTCACTGGCCTGCCCCATTGGTCACAGTGTCTGGCCCCTGGTGGGCTTTCCATGACTCCTGCTCTCCTTGCTTCCCGCCTCTGCTTGGGTGGTTTGGGCAGCTGCTTTGCCTTACCCTTGGATGTGGGATAAAGGGGGGGGGTGGAAAGAAGTGATGGCCTGGAGTGTTTTTAACCCCTGGTTGAACAACATTGAACATCCAGAAGCATAGGCTGTTCTCAGCAGCTTGATATCCTTGGAAAGATACCTTCATTTTAAAGATCCCCAAATGCTTTGCACACAGGAGTCCCTGGCCTGGGTAGAGCTAAGCGGAGGAGAGGCAGGCTTAGGGATGGAAGTGTGCAGCCTACCTACACTATAGATCCAGAGAATTGTCCATAGCTGTCATTTTCTTACTTGTCAGCATCCCTGGAGAGACTTTCTTCTGAATCATCCAGCTGGCACAAGGGCTGGATCTCTTTAACAATCTCCTGCCTAATTGGTTGCAGTGGGCACAGGGAGAACCCTTTGAGTCAGCCTGGAAAAACTCGACTGATGGTAAACCAATCCCATGTAACATTGAATTGAGGGGACCAGAAAGATAAGACAAGGAAGCTCGCTCAATCTCTGTGATTCTTTCAGCAACTCCCCACCCACCCCCCATTCCTGAGCCCCCACCAAGACTAGGATGGATCCCATCTCAGAGTCATTAAAAATGGACCTTGCACAGATCTTTTTGAGTTCAGGGGAGCTGTGGGAATCAGTAACAATAATAGCAACTAAAGCCACAATAATAATATAACAGCACCCCATATTTGTAAAGCACTTTTCATAAATTACTTCAACAGACTGCCTCTGGATCACATTGCCTTATTGGCTACTGTTGTTTAGTCCTATAAAAGAAGAAACAAGGGTCCTCTCCCATTACTTGTTAGAGAGAGCTGGGTCTAAACTAAGGCTAATTGTGGTGGCTTTCCTCCTACTCCCATAACAGAAAAATTTTGAAGAGTTACCAACTTTCCCCAAGTCAATCTCCAGGCCATTCCACTTCTGGCCGGTATCATAGGTTACCTCCTGACCACATCTCCCATTAGTATTTTAGGGCCCTGTGAGTTCAAGAGGAAGAAGTGTGCTCTAGGAGTTCAGAAGGACTGTGAGAATAGTTAACTGTGCAGGGTGGGGATGCCTATTTGAAAGAGAGGCATCTTCTCATTCAGGGCTGAAGCAAGTATGTGGTTTGGGATAATCTTACAAAAGAGCTCTTCTGCAGCCCCTAAGTAGCCCTGCAGTTTACTTTAGGTAGGAGGCGATGTTTAACCACAGATTACAAATGAGAATCCTCTTTTGATTGGGCACATTGAGATTTGGGGGGAGTAGATACTATGTCAGCAGAAGAGAGCCCACCTAGTCCAGATCCAGGAAGTAATAGGAATGATGCCAACTGTATGCATGAAGCAAAGTTGGGAGTGGCTGATGGTGGCTGACATCTGGGAGATGTCTCCTCCCCTCCCTTATCTAAGAACGGTAATGATTATGGTCATAATGTTATGAATGTATATAGGGCTTTAAGGCTTGCAAAGGGCTTATATCCATTATCTCATTAGAGGTTCCTTTTTAAAAGAACCCAATTGGCTATCAAGGCCATTTGGATGCCTCCTGCCAGTGGGATTGATGTGCCAGAAGCCACAGGGTCCTGATTCCAAAGGCTGTGGACAGGTGTTATTCCAAAATATGTATCTGAGTATTAAGAAAATGAGGAAAAGAGGGGGGGCAGCTAGGTGGTGCAGTGGATAGAGCACCGGCCCGGAAGTCAGGAGGACTTGAGTTCAAAATCCGGCCTCAGACCAAACACTTGACACCTACTTAGTTGAGCAAGTCAACCCCAATTGCCTAAAAAAAAAAAATGAGGAAATGAATTTAAATGTTTTTTAACCAGGAAGAGATTGCTTCTTTCCTGTCAAGTATAATGGAATGAGATCTCTCCCTCCTGAAATGGCTCGAGGGTCTTGCCTGTATCTCTCCTTATACTTCTTACACTCTCCCTTGTATTCGTTGCTTGTATGCTTGCCTCTCTCCTCGTTTGATTATAAACTCCTTGAGGGCAGAGTCTATGCTTCTCCTGCCTCCCTCCCCCATCTTGTTTTTTTCTTTTCAGTGCTTTTCCCAGAGTAAAAGTTAGCTGTTACATCAAACTGGATGACGAAGGCAGGGGTGAAGAGTGGTTAGGTCATCCAAATTAAATCTAGTTGGCTTTCCCTCCTTGGGACAAGCACTTAATAAGCACTCCCATTCTGGACCAAGGAATCGAGCTTTCCAAATGACCTTTCCATCCATCAGTGTTCTTTGGGGTTGACATGACCTTAGCACGAGTCACTCAGAAAAGAGGAAGATGTACTGTTTGTTTGGGAAATCCAGGAGACCGGATGGAAGTATTTGCCATAACCAGTCAAACCTTGGGGCCAGCATTGGGTAAGCAGTTTGAGCAATCCAAGGTGACAACATTTGATACTTGGTCATCATTTCAAACCCTGGGAGAAGGTAGGGGACACATTGAATTCTGGTCCCAATACTTTTGATCACTGGGGCTAGCTATCAATTAGTGGGCATACATCCAGGGTCAGAAATGCATTCCATGAGGGTGATATGATAACTGCGGTCGAGTCACGTTTGTGCAATTGATAACATTTTATTTATAGAGTGAGATGTTACAGTACTGTTTTCTGGTCATTCTCTACAGAACTGGCCCTTTAAAGAGATTTATCAATTCCATTCCCTCTTCATTCAACAAACATCTGTTAGGTTGATACAGGGTATAGGGCATGGCATTGAGGAAGCCTTGGTGCCTCTTTAAATTATTTTGAATTACTTTGTACATACTTTGTATTTATTTGTCTGAGCACAGTTCCCCAGCTGGATGAATGGTTGAATATAAACTCTTTGATGGGAAGGATGTATCACTTTTCTTAGTGTTCCTAGTACCCAGCACAGGGCCTTCCATGTGGATATTTGTTAAAGCCAATCAGGATAGAGAGGAAGAAAAGGATACAAAGATACACTATATTAAGATGGAGTCCTTGATGAAACACGTGCATGAATAAATAATAACAGACATAAATTTGAGAGTTACAAAACAAAGTTAAGGGTCTGTGTTTGCCATCTTCATTATCCTGTCATCTGGTCATCCACAGCAGTGAGTTTTCCTGGACACACTGAATTGCCATTGAGTGGATCAGCACAAAAACTTGACATCTCAGGTGTGAATTTTAGGATGAGATCATCTAATCCAACCGTAAAACTGAGACTGACAACTCAAATGACTTGCCCAAGGCCACAGCTAGTATCAGAGATGAGATTTGAATCCCGGTACTCTGAAACCAGAGTCAATGTGCCCTTTCCACTATACTGTGCCGGTGCTAGTGACCTACATTCCTTTATTGATCCTCAAATGGCCTGTCCTCCTCTCCATCCCCTGTCTAATTTGGGGGTGGTTGTACCACCATGAATAGTGTCTTTGGTCAACAACGGGGAAGTTTTTTATTTGTTGTGATGTCCTGGCAGGACATATAGATGTTGGAAATATAAAACTAGAACTCGAGAGTAAAATAAATTGGCAAGATACGTGCTGTAGAGGTGATGATGGAAGCCGTGGAAACAGATAAGCTCACCAAGGGAGAGACTGTCAAAACAGAAGGCTAGATGAGAGAACCTTGGGGTACATACATGTTGCAGGAACAGGAAGTGGAGCCAGCCAAGGAGTCAGAGAAGACGCACCCAGAAAGATTCAAATAAGTGAACTGTCACAGAAGGAAGCCACAGGGGACGAGAGGACCGGGGAGGAAGACTCGGCCCGTGTCATCTAGTCAGGTGGCCCGGAGAGGTCAAAAAGAATGAGGACAGGAAAAAAATTAGCATTGCTAAATACTGGATTTAGAGCTTTTTAGTGACTTTGGGGGCCTTGTTTGCCTTGATAAATATTGGATTTGCTTGCTAAATATTGCTAAAATAAAGAGGCCATTTGAGACTAGGGAAAGAGCTGTTTGAATAGAGGCATGGAGGGAGGGGTAGAAGACAGATTATAAGGGTCTGACTAGTCAGTGGTAGTGATGGAGCAGAGCAGATGTAGACTAGACTGCCTTTCTGGCAGTCAGGTAGTGAAAAAGGAGGTTAGAAATCTGTCAGTGTTCAAAATGAAAGAAATTACTTTGACAGGGGCAGTTTCTTTACGCTCCTGTATAAATAAGGAACAGAAGGGGCAGCTAGGTGGCGCAGTGGGTAAAGCACCAGCCCTGAAGTTAGGAGGACCTGAGTTCAAATCTGATCTTAGACCAAACACTTGACACTTATTAGCTGTGTGACCCTCGGCAAGTCACTTAACCCCTATTGCCTAAAAAAATAAGCAAATAAATAAATAAGGAACAGAGTCCAGTACTCAGGTCTGTAGCTTAGAACCTTTAACAGTGCCACATTTGAGCAAAGCTGATAAAAAATGGAGATTAGCTAAGTATTTTTGTTTTTGACAGAGGCACCAAGAGAGATTTTCCAGGAAAGCATGAATGTCCCTATGATATTCCATGCCCAAGTCTTGGTACATATGTCCTCTACCCCTGCCTCTTAGAATCCTTAACTTCCTGCAAAGCATAGCTCATTTGGATACCTCCTCTATGAAGCCTTTCCTGATCCTCCCTGTTGTTAGCAGTCTACACACACACACACACACACACACACACACACACACACACACACTTTTTTTTTTACTTGGTATGTATTTTAAATTTTTTGTTTGCTTCCAACAGAATAAAATCTCCTTGGGGGCAGAGATGACTTCATTTTTGCCCTTGTATCCCTGGCACCTACCCTAACACAGTGCCCTGCACACATCAGTTGCTTAAATAATGTTTGCTGAATGAGTGAAAGAATGTAACATCAAAATGTTAAGACTGGCCCCAGTTAATTTCTAAAAATTCTCTAATGATACATTATAAATCTGACCACCTAGAGTTACTTAAGACTAGTTTTGAATCTATTCCTATTGTCAATCTAAAATCTTCACTGAAGACTTGTATTTTACTTAAATTTGCTTATTGTGTAAAGAATTTCTTAAAAAATTATTTCTTTTGAAACTGTCCAACTTCCTTATCTGAGCTTCAGTTTGGTGACTAAGCTCATTCTAGCCAGGCCTTTTGTGTTTGGCTTTTATCTTTCTAGTCTTTATAGATATAACCCTCATTCAGAAGCCCTCCTATCCTGTGGGATCAATATCCTGTGGGATCAATTTAACTGTCCTTCCCTAAGTCTCCCCTACCATTTTTTTAGCTCATTATATCTTGAAGTGATTAACATAGAGTGATTAACTTAGAGAAACAGAATCCAAAATATATATGTATGTATATGTATATATGTATGTGTGTGTGTGTGTGTGTGTGTGTGTGTGTGTGTATGTATCAGTGACTAGTCTATGTGGGAACTCCCCCTACCCATCTGTAATTTTGTATTTAAAGTATTACCCAAGGCTTAGAAAGATTGGGTGACTTGCCCAAGGTGCCAAGCTAATAAGTATAAGTGATTAGATTTGATGCCAAATCTTCCTGAGGCCAAGTCCAAGACTCAAGCCACCATGTTCCACTCTGAATTTTAGCTACATGAACACAGATGGGGGCTATCCAACAAAGGGGTGCTGTTGCCACTCTTGATTCAGAATCTTGTAGCCTTTTTCAGCTACAAAGGGTAAGGGACCTTGGACATCATATCATATAACCCAGTAAAGTCTGGAAAGTGTGGTAGACTCAGAGACTCTATTGAAATAGGGTTTACCAAAATGCCAGCTGACATGGACTGGAAAGTGTAGCAAAACACTTTCATTGAAGTTGTGAAGTGCTGTCACCAGGATTCTTCAAGCAGAGGCTGAACGATGACCATGATAGAGGGAGAGGTGCTCCTGATGTTATTATCCCCATGTTATAAATGAGGAACCTGAGGCTCAGACAGATTACGTAATCTAGTCCCAGTCACAAAGCAAGTTAAGCATCAGCATGAAATTTGAACACAACTCCCAGGACTGTGTCAATTACCCCATGTTGCCTCAGGCAGATATAAGCATTTGTTAGGGGATTCTTTTCAGTTCAGAAACAGATTGGACTAAAACTCCAAAGTCCTTCATAACTCTGAGATCCTCTCATTCCTAAAGATCTATAGTGGATATAGGCAAACAGGCACCAACGTATCCGGTGCAGCCTAGTGGATGGAATACTGGATCTAAAGTTGAAAAATCTAGGTTTAAGTGCCAGCTCTGAGAGTTCCCTTGCTGAATAACCTTGGGTAAGTCCTTCCTAAGCCTCAATTCCCCTCTCTGTAAAATGGGAATCAGAGTACTAACTCTAATGCCTATTGAATTGAATTGACTTAAGCTGGCAAGTAGTTGATGACTGTGACTTTCCCAATTCCCAGGACCAGGCAGGAACAAGGAGAGGAGTCTGAGAGACTTGGTATATCTCTATGTTTTTAAAAAAAAATAAAACAAAACAACTTTTTCCTCCCCCAGCCTGACATCACTGGCTTGTACTTGCATCTAGACAATTATGTCACCCCTTTTTGTCTGTGTTATTCAAGGGGAAGACGTGTGCGTGCGTGTGTGTGTGTGTGTGTGTGTGTGTGTGTGTGTGTGTGTGTATATCACATCTCCACTTCTCTGCTCTGCTTCAGCTCTAACCAGTGAATTCAGGGCCAGAGAAGGAAGAGGGGCCCAGAAAATATGAATACAAGAGTATGACAAGGACCAGGAGGGACAGGGGAGCAAGGATGGTCCGCCAATGGTGTGAAAATCCATCCCCAGTAAAATGAAGTAACCTCAAGTCACTGGGACTGGCTATTTTTACTTCTTCCCTGGCAGAGATACAAAGCAGACTTCCACCCCTGGGTCCTGGGACTTCCATTTTGTAGAACCTCAGCTCTGGAAGGGACCTCAGAGAGCCCTTTTGTCTTGATGACGTAGCTAATGAGAAACCCCTTTCCACCATCCCCAGCGAGTGTTTGCCTTCAGGTGAAACGCTCCTGTGGTGAGGGGCTCACCCCTCCTGAGACAGCCAGGTCACTGCCTTGAGACATCAGTGGTTCCATGATCTCAGGGATAGGGCTCACAATGCAACCTCTACCTACCCATCATATGTGACTTTTGTCCATGTCCATGAGGCCTCCACAGAGGCCTTCCTCTGTGTTTGGCATAGGTGCCCATGGAGAGCACATAGGCTGTCCCACACATATTCCTTGTATCACTGTGTGTTGAGGCAGCCCTCTTTTCTGCATAGACATCTTTCTAATGGCTCCCCTCCCACTCAGTAGCATACCCTCCCCATATATCAGCTCTGGAGACACTTGCCAGAATTACTGGATATTAAAAACAGCATGGGAGGGAGGATGAGGCTTTGGAGTTGGAGTCAAGAAGACCTGTGTTCAAAACCTACCTTGGACACATTCCAACTGTGCCTCCTTGGGCAATTCACTGAAGTTCTCTGAGCCTCAGTTCCTCATTTGTGAAATGAGGGGACTCTGTGTCCTCTAAAGTCCTGTCTGGCTCCAAATCTATGATCCTCTGGCCTTGAAAACCTGATCATCTGACTGCCCCATTTTATAGAAGGGGACACTGAGACTCAGCAAGGATACGCAATTTTCCCATAGTAACCCAGCTAATTAAATCTTCTGGCTCCCAATCCTGCTGTCTTTCCAGAGTGCAGTGTCCCAGCAGCAGACAGTCCCCAGATGGATTCTGTAGGCCAAAAGCACATGGAACACAAAGCACATAGAATGAACTGGCAGAGACTAACAACTATTGGTCTGAGTCCCAGGAGACTTCTCCTTGCCCAACATCCCCAGAAAAGCTATTTGCAACTCTAGAAGCCCAGAGCCCAGAATGGCTGCTAGTCTAAAGCGTATTGGCCAGTGTACTTTGGGACTCCCTGAAGGAAGAAAAATTCCATCCATTTCCCAGAGCCCCATGGGGGAATTTTAGCTCTTGACCCTTTTCTAGAAACCAGTAGGAGGGGATTGTTTTCAGAACAGCACGCTTTATGAGGCTTGCCATTTCCATCTCCCACTCTAGCCCCAGAACACAATGGAAATGAATGGGCATAGGGGGGCCCTTTCTTCTGTAGGAACTAGCCCTGAAGAGGAGCTTCTTGAGGGAGAGAGCTTGAGAAGCTGAGGGATAGTTATGTCCTGGGAAGAAACTGGGCTTCAGTTTCTAGCAGGAGCTAATCAGTCTCCTACTTATACCAATGACTAGGCAGCCCATTAGCTCACTTGGCCAGATGGAGCCAGCCACAGTTTCATCAGAGCTGAAAAAGATCTTAAGAGATCATCAGGTCCAAACTTTGAATTTAGCCTGTGAGGAAACCGAGCATCGGAAAGGGGAAGAGACTTGTCCAAGGTCACACCAGTAGTAAGTGACAGTCAGGATTCAAACGCAGTTCCTCTGACTCCAAATCCACTCTCTTTCCATTATTCTATGGACAGATTCAAACCCCATAAGAACCAATTAACCAATTACTACAGAATCCTAGAATTTCTGAGTTGGAAGGAGCTTCAGTAGAAGTTCCTTCTAATCTAATTCATATCTGAAAAATGAATATGCTCTCTGATATGTCTGATGAATAGTCATCTGGAGTCTGTGTGAAGATCTCCAGGTATGGAGAATTCACTTGGCTGGGAACCTGTTTTACTTCTTGTCAACATTGTTCAAAAGTTTTTCCTGACATCAAATTGCAGTCGGCCACCTCTTTGCATCTTCTACCCAATAGCTCCACATTCTGCCATTTGGAATCAAACAATATCTAATACCTCTTCCAAGACATGGCCCCGTTCAGGTACTTGATGATAGCTTTCACAAGCCCTGTGAAGTTGTTCTTCTTCCACCTGAACGTCCCTAGTTCCTTCCACTCATGATCCTATGGCCTGGACTCATGATAGTGGTTCCTTTGCCCAGATGCTGTCCAAGTCAGGTCAGTCAGCAAGCATCTATTAAGCACCTACTATGTGCTAGGCACTGTACTAATAAGTTCTGGTGATACAGAGAACCCCACTTCTCAGGAAAAGTCCCTGCGTTTAAGGCATTCAGAGCCTGATGGGGTAGACAACACCCAAACAACCAAGTATAAACAAGATGTATGCAATATACTTTGGAGATAAAACTCAGAGAGAAGGCACTAAGACTGTGGAGGACTGGGAAAGGCTTCATGCATAAGGTGTGATTTGAAGAAAGTCAGGGAAGCCTAGAGGTGGAGACGAGGAAGGAGAGCATTCCAGGCCTGAGAGACATTCCCTGTTGGGAGATGGAACAGCAAGGAGGCCGGTGACCCTGGATCACAGAATACACAGAAGGAGACAAAGATACACAAAGCCTGGAAAGGTAGGAAGAGGCCAGGTTGTGAAGGACATGAAAAGCCAAACAGAGGATTTTATATTCAGTCCTGGAGGCAACAGGTAGCCAGTGGAGAGATGGATGACCTCACCAGACTTGCACTTTAAGACGATCAGCTTTGTAGGTGAATGTGGAGGAGGCCAGATTGCTTATCAATGGCTTTGCTAGACTCACCTCAGTATTGCCGGTACTAGGCAGGCTTCTTACAAATGTTTCCCCTTTGGTCATAAGATAATGTGGATAGATTCAGTACAATAGCAGAAAAGGACCTTAAATACCTCTCTGATCAGTAGTGGATCCACAGACTCCTCGTTTTTAAAAAGGTGGCAGATGTTCAGCACAAGGAGTCAGGCCATAAGGACCATGGGGATATTCTCCCAGATCTTCTTTCCTTGAAGGTACCACAGTGTGAAGATACATTAAAAGGGTGTGAAAATCTTTCAGGGACAGAATCCTAGATTTGGAGCTGGAAGGGACCATAGAGGTCATCCAATTCCAACCACCTGTGTTTTACAAGTGAGGAGACTGAGGCCCAGGACAAGAAGGGACTTGCTGGGCCTGACACAGCTGCTCAGTGGCTGAGGCAAGATTCAAACTCAGTCCTTCCTGACTCCAAGGCCAGTGCTCTATCCACTACACCACGCTGCTTCTCAAGGCCGGAAAGGGACCACCTCTTGTTTGAAGCTGGGTAAAAGGAGGAAGAGTGTGTGGAGAGATGTCAAAGAGTTTTGACATGAAGAGAATGGAAGAAGAGAGAGCTCACCTTGCAGAATGGCCACAGTTTTCATCCTATTATTGACACAGATCAAGCAGGCTATTTAAACTTATTGAGACTGAATTTTAACAAAAGGGTAAACCAAGGCAGATCTCTGAGCAAGATGACATTACTGTCATTTATTGATTGACAACCTTATTCTCATCTGGAACACAGTTAGCTTGGGATCACAGCTCTGGAGCTAAAGGGGCCTGAGAGATCATCTAGACCAACCCTTTCATTTTATATCTGAGGAAACTGAGGCCCAGAGAGGTGAAGGGCCTTAGGATCACAGGATCATAGATGCTGATCCTGGAGATCATTCAGCCCAATCCCCTTATTTTACAGATGAGGAAACTGGGACCCAGGGCATAGAAGTGACTGCCTTGGGAAACACTCCCGAGACAGAGTTTGAACCCAAGTCTTCCTGACTGCAAATCCAGCATTTTGTCCACTGTCTCCTTGGATGGAAGAACAGTGGTCAGGAAGCATCTTGGTCCCAAACCTGCCTGAAGGTAAAATTTAGTTATGAGATGGCCCTGTTCACTGGTTGTGGATTTGCCCTCTGTACAAGCTTCCTTCCAGGTTGACATCCACGCCTTTGGAGGAGCTTTCCAAGAGGGAGAGGTGGGGATTGGACAAGATGGCCTTAGAAGGGCCTATTTAGCTCTAAATAATTATTGTTATTATTATAGCTGGTTTTTATATAACACTTTAGGGATTACAAAGCACTTTACCATTGTCTAATTTGATACAACAGCTAGAGGGGAGGGGAGGTAGTCATTCTTATTATCCCCATTTTACATATGTGGAAATTGTGGCAGGCCAGGCCAGGATCACATAGCGAGCAAGTGTCTGACGCCAGATTTTAATTAACCCCTTTGGACTTTTTGAGGTGACTATGTGCACCTGCCATTTGGTTCATGTGGATCTTCTTTCCTTTTGTTAGACCAACCTCTTCTGTAATCTTTACTCCAGGTCCTGCCATAGAAAGGAGACCCCATCCAGGATGAGAATGAAGTGTTAAGATAGAAAAGGTTTGCACATGGCATATGACTGGAAGACTGTATGTGTTAAACATGATGGGAAAAGTATTAATTAAGAGATTTTGATCACTGTTTGCAGCTAATTTAGTCAGTGTGGAGTAGTAGAAAGAGCCTGGCATTTGGAATTGGGAAATCTGGGTTTAAATTCCACCTGTGCTATTTACTAGCTACGTGATCAGGCACTTTACTTCACCCTAGAGCAAAGGTCCCTCCAACCTTTTTTGGTGTGCCTCTAACCTTTGGCAGGCTGGGGAAGTCTATGGGTCTCTTCTCAGAATAATGTTTTTAAATGCAGAAGATTACAAAGGAAACCAGAGCTTAGTAAAAATAAAGGTGTAACTTTTTTTCTCATCCAAGTTTATAGATCTCCTGAAGCCTATCCACTGATGCTTTAGAGGACGTCTGTGGACCCAAGTTATGCATTTCTGACTTCTAAAGCAGGCTGCATGGTATAGTGGAAAGAGTTCTAGACTTGGAGACAGGATATATTAACCAGCTGTGTGATCCCAGGCAAATCACCTAAACCTTCTGAGCCTCAGATTCCTCAGCTGTAAAATGATAGAGTTGAGTTAAAGGCCCTTTTCAGCTCTAAGCCTGTGATCCTGTGCAGAATCGAAAGAGGTTGAAATTATGTTGAGGGATATACTCACTTTTGGAGTTGGAAGGGACCTCAGTAGACATTGAGTCCAGCCTGTACCTATAAAGAAGGTTGGAGAAGAACTTTGATTCGCCTGGATTTTAGAAATGGGCTCCACTTAAATCCTTATTACTCCTTGACTTACCAGTGGAGGGATGGTAGGAAGTAAAATGTTCTTCCATTCTTTTGGTGTGAAATGAACATGGGAGTATCTTTCCAATGTGACATGTATTATAAAAGGAGCCTTAGATATCTTGGCATCCAGCATACAGAATCCTTTTCTAGTTCAGTCATTTCAGTTGTGTCCAACTCTTTGTGACCCCATTTGGGGTTTTCTTGGCAAAGATACTGGAGTGGTTTGCCATTCCCTCTTCCTCTCTGAAGCAAACAGGGTAGGCAAACTGAGCAGACTTAAGTGCTCAGGATAACACAGCTAGTAAATATCAGGCCAAATTTGAACTTGTGTCTTCCTGATTCCAGGCCTGGCACTCTATGCACTATGGCACCATCGAGCTGCCTACTGCACCCCAAGTTAAAAGGACTCTTTGTTGTTTCCCAACAAAAGGGCCCTTACAGATCATAGCATCCAACCCATAACTTTTGTGGGAATCCCCTCCACAGCATGCCTGTCTAGTGGTCAGTCCTAAAGGTTTTTCTTAAAGACCTCTAATCATTGCTTCCTAAGGCAGCCCACTCCACTTTGGGACACTTAACTGTTAAGAACTGCTCCCTTATGATGAGCCTCACTCTGCTTCTCCTGCTGCTGCCCCTGCTCCTGGTTCCATCCAAGAGCTAAGGAGAATAAGTAAATCTACTCTCATGTGATAGCTCTTCAGATACCGGAAGACAGCTTTCTTGTCCCAAGGGGGTTGGGGATAGGAAAGAAGGCTGATCCAATGGGGAATGAAAGCCCAAAGACTCACCACAGTGGATGATGGACCTCCAAGATTTACTCTTTACTCTCCAGTTCTTGTGGCTGGCTCCTGGAGCTTTGATATTGTATATTTCCAATTAGTCTCCCTGTGAGATGTCACAAAATGGGTCAAAAGTAGGGGAAAAGAGGGTGTTGAGAGAAGCCTAGTAGGCTGAGAGAACAGAAAGAGTCAGCCAGCCAAGACATTTATTGAGTATTTACTCTGTGTAAAGCAGAATGTGAGCTTCTGGAAGGAGAGACTTTGACTTATTTTTTAATTTTTGTATCTCTAGCCCTTACCCATATTAAGAACTTAATAATGCTCAATGAATGGATTTATGAATGAATGAATGAGAACTTTGTTCTTAATCCTTCAGGAAGATACAAAAGAAAGAGACATCACAATTTCTGGGAGCTTATGGTGTACTTGAGGAGATAATATATATGTATGTGAAAAAGTGACACAAAGAAGTCAGACAAATTAATTGAAACTCAGCTGCATGGATAAGTGATTAGGGAAACAAAGTGACAGAATGGTGAGTGCAGTGATTGGAGGAGGCTTCCTAGAGAAAGTGAGCTTTAAAGGAGGGAAGGGTCACGAAAGAGATGATGGTAAGGTCACCCCAAGATTGCACATGTGCTCCCCACCCTCCAATAGAATATTAGTTCTTTGAGGGCAGGAATGGTTTTTCATTCTGTCTTAGTATCCCCCTGCATCTTGTACAGTGTTTGACACATAATAGGTGCTTGCATGCATGTTGAATGAATGAATGAATGAATGAATGAAAAAATCACAGAGAGGGAAGCACAATGGATTCTGTGGGTGCTAGAAGCAGAGAGGACTCTAGAGGCCATTCAGTCTTACTTTCTCATTTTGTGCATTAGGAAACTGAAGCCCAGAGAGGTTCAATGACTTGTCCAAAGACACAGCTAATAAGTAACGTAACTGAGATTCCAACCCAAAGATGGAGGTATGAATGGAAGAGCACAGCTGAAAATCAGAACCGATGTTAGAGGGAAACCTTGAAACCCCGAGACCACTGCAAAGCAAAATCTGTTGAGGATTTGTCGCCAGATTCCTGGAACCCACATACAGATCCAGATAGCTGAGCTGACCATGCAATGATATGCTGAACTCTGGTCTTTCTCCACTCAAAGCCTCTTGTTGACATTCTGAAGTCCCCAGCTCTGCTAGGCCAGATCCATCGCCTGATAACACTGACGCCAGCAGGGAAAGGCCAGGTCCAAGCCATGGTGTTTGACCTCTGTCCCAGAGGAGATTAAAACGATTCCTAATTAATAGCTTGTGGAATAGATAGTACCTTGGCTGGCAAGTAATTGAAAGCCTGTGGCCACTGGAGGCTGACCCATAAATTGTGCCTAATTAGCCCAGGGTCAGGCCACCAGCCACTGGGTGCTTCTAACCTAATTAGGTCTTCCTGGAGACATTGCATCACTGGTATCCT
The DNA here is from genome assembly GCF_003287225.1 of Phascolarctos cinereus. Lineage (NCBI taxonomy): Eukaryota > Metazoa > Chordata > Mammalia > Diprotodontia > Phascolarctidae > Phascolarctos > Phascolarctos cinereus. Next base: position 388,420,899 of record NW_027556098.1, read on the forward strand.
ACTTCTCTTCACAATGGTTGGCTTTTATGTCAACCTGGCTGAGTGACCTCCAAATGATACTTCTGGTAGGAAGAAAGCTGGCAAAGAGAGTCCTGAGCATACTGTTTGTTTTTTATCCTTTGAAATATATCTCTCATTTCACCTTCTCTATGAGCCCATTTCCTGCAGGGTCAAACTTGATTTCCAAAACACCACTGACCCTGCGTGTTGGGTATCTGGTTAGATTATAGGAAAGAATTTACAGATTCTGGTGCAACGATTTTTAAAATGTTTTAATCTTTTTTATTGATACCTTCTGTTTTTATGTCACATTCATTTCCAAATATATTACTTTCCCCTCCCCTATTCAGTGTGTCTCCTTTTTAACAAAGTTTTTTTTTAAAAAGAGAAATGAAAAGGCAGTCCAGCAAAACAATCCATCTCCACCCCATCTAAGAGTATATTCAGTACTCCACAATCACAGTTCTCCACTTCTGGGGGGGGAAAAAAAAGAGCTATCTATTTTCCCATCTTTTCTCTGGGACCAATCCTGGTCATTATAGTTACACAGCATTCAGTTTACATTGGTGTAACCCTGGTGTATGTTGTTTTCCTCCTTTTACTCACTTCCCTCTGCATCAGTTCATGTAAATCTTCCCGTGCTTCTCCAGATTCTTCAGAGTCGTCTTTTGTTAGAGGCAGCCATGGCAGAGTGGGCAGAGAGCCTGCTCCAAAGCCAAGAAGACTTGGGTCAATTCCTGTCTCTTAGACCCTAGGAAAGTGCCCTGGTCACTTCTCTAAAAGTATGAGTCTCGAAGAAGACGTAGCCCACCTTGGCAGAGTAAACTCTTCAACCAGCAGTTTCCTTCACCAATGAAATCACAGGCCCAGAGAGCCTTATGCAGGCTCTTCTTACAACTTAGTAGTATTCTATTATGTTCCCAGGCCATAGTTTGTTTAGCCATTATTATGGGGCACAGAAGCCACCCTAGGGCAGCTTCTCTTTCCTCTACAACATCATTTATTTCCCCCTTCCCTCGACATTCAGAGGTCCCCTGGTAAATTGGAAAGGGCAGTCAATCACTTAACCACTCTGAGCCTCAGTTTCCACATCTACAGAATGGGAGTTAATAGTACTTGCCCAGGACCTCTTCTTCAAAGGATTGTTGTGAACAAAAGAAATCTGAGCTAATATTACCCAGCTCCTGTGTGCTCAGGAAAGGCTAAGTAAGTTTAGTCATAGGATCCAGAAGGGAGAGGGACCTTAGAGATCATCTATCCTATCTCTTGTTGGACAGATGAAGAACTGAGGAGGATCCAGAAATATGAAACGACTTGTCCAAGGTCACATAGGTATCCACTGGCAGAGCCAGGGCCTCTGGTCTTAAATTTAATCAAATAGGAAGGTGGCTGCCTGCAGGCCCCCCACCACCACCACTGCCACCACTCCAATCTCCCCTTTCCCCCATCTAGCAAAGTTCATTTTGTTAAATGAATTCTGAGGCCACGTATAAATGGTTGAGGATTGTCCTTTTTTAACAAATTGTCATCCATCCCACTACAATTGGTATGGGGGGTTGGGGTGATTTGCTAGTGTATAATTAGTCCTCCGTGAGTGCATTTACACTCATGTATTTATGGCCCTTCAGATGTATTCATCTTTACCGTCTGGTGGTGAACACCTTGAATTCAAAGACCACCCCTCTTTACATCCTGAAGGTCTCCATAGTGAATAATGCAAGCTCCAGACACTCCAGGGAGATACTGAGGACGCGTGACTGGATGGGGATGGTGTGAGTGGTAGTTTGGTAGGAAGTGAGGGACCCGCTGGAGGCCTCCTTCTAGCAGTCATGTGCTTTGTTATTAACAGCTTTTCCTCCTCTGTATTGCCAGTCTTTCCCTCTCTGGGCCCGTTCATCCATCTCTTAGCTTCCATAGTGAAGAGGGTTATTCCCCTCTATTTCCATAGTGAAGAAGCTAAGGCTCAGAAAGACGGAGAGACTCTTCCAGCATCACACATCAGGCCAACCTTAGAGCCGATGCCCCAGAGTTTCTGAGTCAGGTTGCTTTTTGGAAGGGGTGGTGAGTAGCAGAACAGGCTTCCACACCCCTGGGCTCAAACTGAGAGGAATGGGTGGGACTAGCAGGGAGGCAGGTTTAGGTTCAGGATGGGGGGTGGGGGAAGAGAAACTTCTAACAATGAGAATTATTCTGCCCTCTCCCCCCAGAAAAGGTGAAATGGACTGATTTACTGATCTGATAAGTAGTGAGTTCTCTTTTACCGGGTATTCATATTGAGACTGGACAGAGCCTGGCGCATGGTACATATTTGATTTTGGAGAACGGATGGCCATTTATTGGACATGGTGTGGAAGAGATCCCTGTTCAAGTACAGGTTCTGAGGTCCCCTCCATCTCTAAGATTCTGTAGTTCACAGAAACACTGCATGAGTTAGAATGGACCTCAGAAGCCATCTGGTCCAGCCCCTACCAGGACAATAATTGTCTTTGCAATATTGCAGACAAGTGGTTGTAAGCCTTTGCTGCAGGCCTCCCCTGGCCGCCTAGTAATTCCACAGGAGGAAGTTTTTTCCTCACATCAAATCTCCATCTGTCACTTCTGCACCCCTTGCTCCTAATTATGTCATCTGGAAGTGAGTTTAATCCTTTTTCCACCATGCAGTCCCTGAGATGCTCAAATGAGTCAATCACCAAGCATTTATTAAATGTTTACTATTTACCAGGCACACTTGCTCAGCTGTCACAACTCCTCCCCAAACCTCCTCCTCTCCAGACCAAACATCCTCAGTGCCTTCCACTGCCTGTCACTGGTCATGAACGTGGGCCCTTCCCCATCTAGCCCCAGCCTCTCCCCTCAGCTCCAGTCTTCAATCAACAACTGCCTGTGGGGCAGAGCTGAGGTTCTGTAAGCACCTCACGTTCAGCAGTCCAACACAGAGGTCATTGTCTTCTCCCCTACACCCACCCTTCTTCCAGACTAACCTGTTACTGTCAAAGGCACCACCATCCTTCTGGTTAACCCTGTTGGCAACCAGAGTGTCATTCTTACCTCTTCACTCTGAATTACTCCACATATCTGGTCAGTTGCCAATCTGACCATTCCTACCTTCAGAATAGCTCTTTCCTCTGTCCCTTTCTCTCCACTCATCACCTCTCACCTCACCTCTTCCATTAGCCTACTTATTGACCTCCCTGCCTCAGGCCTCGCCTCACTCCAATCATCCTCCACACAGGGGCCAAAGCTGTTTTCGTTAGACTTGGGTATGACTATGTCAACCCAAGTTCTTCTAGCCTCAATAAACTCTGGTGGTTCCCTCTTACCTTCAGAGTCAAATGTAAACTACTCTGTTTGGCTTTTAAAGGACTTCACAACCTTTCCTTCTTACGCTTTATTCTCCTCTGTACCCTCTGTGATCCAGCCACATTGGCCAGTCTGCTGTTCTTCACACATAACACTCCATCTACAACTTTTTTCATGCCTTTTACTTGGCTGTCCTTCGTGCTCTAGCTCCTCGTCTCTGCCTCCTACAGGGAGGCTTGAGCTCAGCTCAAATCCCACCCTTCTGTAGAAGGCCTTTCTCAGTCTCTTCCCTACCCCTCTTCCCTCTGAGATTTTGTCGTTCATTTGTTTCAGTTGTGTCTATCTCATGGGTCAGACCCAAGAAACCCCATTGGGGTTTTCTTGGCTAAGATACTGGAGTGGTTTGCCATTTCCTTCTCCAACTCATTTTGTAGATGAGAAAACTGAGGTAAACAGGGTGAAGTGACTTACCCAGGATCACACAGCTAGTAAGTATCTGAGCCTGAATTTGAACCCATGTCTTCCCAACCCCAGGCCTGGTGCCACCTAGCAGCCCTCTAAGGTTACCTTCTATCTATTCTGTTTATCTTGTATACATCTATATAAGTACAAATTATCTCCTCCATTAGATGGTGAACTCCTTGAGGTCAGGCCTGGCATACATAGCAAGACCTACTCATTGTCTATTGATTGTCCCTGGTTGCCCTCACCTGAATGCATTTCTGCTGTAGATTCCAAGCAGTTAGAGGGATGGTCACCCTTCGGAGAAGAGCTGAGGCCTACAGCAGGGCTCCCATCATTGGCTAGGCTTCCCAGGGCAGGGCTTCTGGGCATCTGCACCCAGGGACCCAAAACCTGGAGGGGACCCAGCCCCTGGCAGGTGCCCCTCCCTCACAGCTGTTTGAGCTGAAGGGCAGATCCTCAGGCTGCTAGAGGGGATTAGCCTTGATGCTTTTCTTGGAGCAGCCACTGTTTAAAATCCCTTCTTAATAGTAAACAGAGCCTGCTGTCCCTTCGGACTGGCCTGGAGGGAGATTTGGCAGCTCTCAGCAGGAGGGAAATCGGGAAGGGGAGGGCAGGGGAAGTGTCCAGCTCTGGTTTTAGCAATTTGGGACCCTGGCCAGTGTGGGCTCTGCATCAGTGCTGGCTTTGCTGAAGAAGCCTCATTATTGGCAGGCCCAGACCCAGCATCCCAAGTTATTGCTTGCAGGGGGAGCTGTCCTGCTTCCCACAGAGCCTGGTGCCAGTGGGGGGTGGCGAGGTCGTAAGGGATTCCCGAGCTGCTCCTGAGAGTGGGGTGGACTGCTTCAGGCTGGCATATTCCCAGGGCCCCATGGGTGACCCGGGAGAGAATCAGCCTGGCTGCCCCTTCCCCATGGAAGATGTTGGGTCTAGAGATGGATAGACCCTCAGATCCAACCTCTCCATCCAACATGAGGAAACTGAGGCCCAGGGAGGTATAAACAATGTGCCTAAGTTCCCACCCTCATCATCAGAAGGCATGTATGAACTCGTGCTGTGTGCCAGGCAACTTCCTAAGGGCTGGGGAGTCAAAGAAAAGCAAAAACCAGGCATCTGCCCTCAAGGAGCTCACATTCTAATAAGGGGAGCCACAGACAAGTCAGAGACAGAGCAAATGGGGGGGGTCACACAGGAGGTATCAGAGGATAACAGGAGGAGGAGGACGAGACAGAGAGAGAGAGAGAGAGAGAGAGAGAGAGAGAGAGAGAGAGAGAGAGAGAGAGAGAGAGAGAGAGAATGAGACAGAGAGAGAGACCGAGGCAAAGAGAAAGAGCAAATGGGAGGTGGGGCTCATACAGGACGTATCAGAGGATGAGAGAGAGACTGAGAGGAAACAGAGAGACAGAGACCATCAGAGAGACAGGCAGAGGCTCTGCTTGCCCCCGTGGCTGGAGCCAATGCCCTGGCCAGCCCAGCCCAGCCCGGCCCGGTAGGTCGGTTGGTGCAGCCGGGCCGGGGAGGGGACACGTTGCTGCCACGCCGGGGGCTGCTCGCCGGTTCAGACGGCGGCCAGCAGACTGTGGGTGCGTGTGTTGCAACGTCTGGTGGAGCTTAGAGCATCCTGTCCATATGTGCAGCTGGGGTAACCTCCAGGCCGGAGCCGAGCCGAATGTGTGCGTGGGGCTTGGGATGGATGGGAAGGAGGCTGCTGGCACCTTGCATCTCATTTACAGCCCCGGGTTCACCGGGGTCAGCGGCTCTTCATGACATCATCACATTTGTTTACCGTCTTCTGGGGAGGAAGTGCCGCCCCTGCTCGGAGTGGGCTTTCCCTCCCCCAGCCCCACCCCCTGGCCCTTTCAGCAGCCCTCGTCCCCTCCCCCTCCCCAACGCCCCCTCCCCTTCCTCCTGCCGACAGTTGCTAGAAAACTCTGAAAACCTCCAGGGAGTCTCAACTTTAGATGGATTGGGAACGGACTGGCTTTCACTCTGACTTTTCCACACTCCCAGCTCCCTCCCCCCCATCCCAGGCCCCCATCCCGGGGAAGATTTTGTTTGACTCCAGGCAGGGCAGGATGGCTGCGGCTTAGCTGGAAGGAAACGCTTTGTAATGGGAGACGGCTTGGTTCGACAACCTGTTGGCCTTTATCGACTCGCTCAGTCAGTCGACAAACATTTATTAAGTGCCTACTATGTGCCAGGCCCAATATTGGGTCCTGGGGATACAAAAATGAAACAGCCCCTGCCCTCAGGGAGCTTCTATTCTATGGCAGAGACAATTAAATATGTAAATATGTAGAGAATGAATGAATGAATAAATGAATGAGCAAGCTTCCTGTGGCGGGGCTACCAGTGCATGCATAAGTGAAGACATTGTCGGCCTTGAAGGGGGAAAAGACAACAGATAAAAGCAAGAGTTTCTAACCCGGGATCTATGAACTTTATCCATCCATCCATCCGTCCATCCATCCACCTTCCTCTATCTATCTACAGCTACATATCTAGTTGTGGGTATAGGTAAATATACACAGTGTTAGTTAATTAATGCTCAATATTTGGGGCATTTAAAAATATGATTCAGAAGCCTTCACTAGCCTAACAAAGGGGTCCGGGACTTAACAAAGGTAAGAATCCCTGATATAAAGCAGCTAGTTGTCCACAGAGGGTTAAAATAGCAGTTGCCAGGCCACTCTTTAGATCACTGTGGAAGGGAAAGTGTTCATCTGCTTGGCTGGAGGGGATTCCACACACGTGAAATCCCAGGTCCACTCAAAAGAAAAATACAGAATCAGGACAAGAGAAATCTGAGGTTGTTGGGGAGATCAGGAGAGCCTTCCTGTGCAAGATAACACTTGAGCCAACCAAGGTGGGTGGGTGAGGAGGGAGGGTGTTCATTGTGTGTTTCAGTCCTGGGAAACTGCCAGGACAAAGGTGTGGAGGTGAGAGTGGGAGGGCTGTGTCAGAGGCAACATGAAGGCCAGTTTGTTTAGAAAGTGCTGGAAGGAGAATAATGTGTAATGAGGATGGAAAGATAAGTGGGGGCAGGTTGTAAACAACTTTAAACAGTCTTCAACCTGCATTTGTCGAACACAAGGCACTGTGCTAGGCCAGGGAGACAGAGCTAGAGGCAAGCTCAGGAAGTGGGATTTCATCAATAAAGGGAACTCATTTCCAGCAATGTAGGTCAGCACCTTTTCTGTCCTTAGAGTCTTAGCGAATTGCTGTGGGTGTCCCTTAGGGCACTATTTTGGTCCCCCTCTTCATCTCTCTCTATGCCAGGGCATCTAGATTTCAGAGGCTTCTGTGACCTTGGATAGGGAAAAAGTAACATCTTTCTTTTCACTAACTTTTAGCTGAAATTTAGCATTTCCTTCAGTTATTTGGGAGGTGGGTAGACCATGGTTCTGAGAAAGGGTCCATTGGCTTTGATAAACTACCAAAGAGGTTAAGGCCTGCTTTATAAACCTTGAGGACAGGAGGTGGACCTTTCTCCCCACCTCCCCCTTCCTTCCCTCTTCTTCTTCTCTTTTGTAAAGACAGTGCCTGGGACTTTCAGTAGTGTCTTCTCAATAGATACTTGTCAAATTGAATTTAACTCTTGTCTGGGCCATTTACCTCTTTGGCTGGGCTCTGCTCTCAGTTTCAGCCACTCTCAAAGCATGGCTCCCTGGATAATTCTCCAAATGGCCCACAGACAATTTCTTGTAGCATTAATGCTGATTCTGTGACTCCAGTATCCTCCATGGACACTGTTTCTGCCTGCTTTATCTGGAGAGGCTTTTTTGGGCAGTAAATGGGGAAAGGGGCCCATAGCCCTTTCCAAAATGATTCCAGCATTTAAAAAAAAAATTTTTTTTTTGAGAATCCTTAGTTTAGACAGCCACATTGGCTAGAGTGGAGGGCCCTTATCCTGATCCTCGAGTGTAGATTACCTACGGAAAATCAAATATCACCTCCTATAGAAGATCTTTCCTTATTCCTCTAGCTGCTACTCCATTCCCACCCCCCCACCCCCAAATAAAAGAGTTTATTTGCTTAGGGGGGGTAGAAACTACTAAAGGTTTTTTCCCCCAATCCCTCTCTGTGATCATGGGTCTAGAATTGGGAGGGATCTCCAAAGCTATTTAGGACAGCCCTTTGTCTTCCAGTTTAGTTGGGGAATAAGACATACACACACAGATAAACTATCTGAAGTGGGGATAGGGAAAAGAAATAAAGGAAGCCTCCCTGGAAAAGGTAGAAAATAACCTCTGCAGAATGAAGAACAGTAGAGATGGGGTGACGGGCTATTTCTGTCACGCAAACAAGACATTCTAAAAATATAATCAAACAGTAGAATTTGTTGATTTAACATAGTGGGTAGGTGTCTCTGCGGAGGGAAGAGTTGACCACCTCATCCTTTTTGCCTCCTACACTCTCTGGCAATGTCTGGAGATGAAAACTTCCCAGGTCTTACCTATCTCCTTCCTGGAGGAGGGCTAATGGTTTAGGGTTCTATTCTCCCTGCCCCTCTCCTAATTACTAGAGATTTAATCAGTCGTATATTTTTATGACAACTTGTTTTTACTGTAGGAGCAATGTAAAGGCCCATAGGGTCACGTGGTTCTTTCTCTGCTATTTTATGAAGTTTATATCATAGATGAAAAGTTAGTACAATCACAGTAACTCAGAGCTCCCCAGTGAGGAAAATTCTTAACATTTGGAGAGAGGTTTGTCTTTCTGCCTTAATTTAAATTTTATGTATGTCCAGCTAGCCCCTGGCTTCCTCCGGTCCTTTTCTCAGCACAGTCTAAGTAGAAGATTAAGGTTTCCTGACTGACCCCCTGTCTTTATATTTAAAGCAATCAGGATACAGAAAGTGCTTAGGTAAAGAAGTAAAAAGAGTTGATGATTGTGTTTGTTACTGGACAGGTATGAGGATGAGAAGCTGGGGAAAGAGTAGACCTTCAGGAACTTTCCTCAGTCCTCGAAGAGGTGATTACAGCTAACAACTTCAATCTGTTTTGTTTCGAGATACCTGCAAAGACCCAAAGATGCACCTCTAGTGCTCCCTCTGTCTCTCTGGTCTCTGTATCTTTTTCATTCTCCCTCCCTCCCCCTCTCTATCCCTCTCTCAATTTCTCTCTCTCTTAAATCTTTATCTCTCTCTGTCTCTTTCTTCTTCTCTCTGTCTCTCCTTTTTCTGTCTCTGTTCCTGTCTCACTCTCATTTTCTGTCTCTGTCTTACTCGTTCTGTCTCTCTCCTCTTTCTGTCTCCATTTCTGTCTCTGTCTTTCTGTCACTACTCCCATTGCCCCCTGTACTTCTACTCCTCTCCAGCAGCACAAGTCCAGGCTAGGGCCAAGAATGCCATTTCCCCCACTATGGCTGATGTTTGGCTCATCAAGCCCCAGGTCCTTCTTCCCAGCTTGTCCTCTTAGGGGCCGTGTGCATCTTTTTCAAACTTCCTAAGTATGACTCAAATTTGCCTGCTGGCTTAAAGATCACAAAAGTTCAAATTAGTCCAGACTCTCTGAACTCCAAATCCCAAAATGTTAGTCTAACGTTGTTGCATTGACATCCTTCCTCTTCAGAATTATTTTGAATTTTCTCATTTGTATACACGTATGTCCCAATAGAATGTAGGCACCTTGAGGTCAAGGGCTATAAGTTGACATATTTCTTTATGTGACCCAGCATATGGTACCATGTCTGATACATCATGGATGCTTACTTAGTAAATGTCTCTTAGATTGCATTGAATTGGAAGAATACCTGATCTTTTGAGCCATTCCGTATCCTCAGTTATGGAGTACCTCCAGAGTATAAAAGTCTGCCGTGGGTATGTATGGCAGATCTGTATTCATAAATTGATCTTCGGTAGCCTGAAAAAGTTAGCGCGTCAGTTGGGAAAGGCACAGGTATCTTGAACAAAGAATGGCCAATGGAACATTCAAAGAGGGAAGCCCAGTGCTTCACATAAATTTATTTCAGAGCAGAAGGCATGGTGGAGATCATCTAGTCCAACCCTCTCCCTGCCCCTAACCCCATTCACTGAGGCCTAGAACAAATGAGGGGCTTCACCCAGGTCCCACAGGTAGCAAAGTGATGACTTGAACTTGGACCCTCTGATTCCAAATGCAGAAGTCTTTCCACCAGAGAGAGACTTCTGGGTAGCCATCGTGTGACCAGGAAAATCTGGACTAAATAATAGGTTGGGATGTCTTGGGGGAATGTCCTGGCATCACTGTCCTTTTTAAAGTTTTAAGCAATACCCATATCATTTTTGTCCCTCTGACACAATCTCTTAACTTGGCACAGGGCCTGACAGATAACTGTTGTTATTGTTTGTCCTTTGCTCTCAAAGAGGACCGTGACATCAGGAAGGTGGTGCCATAACTTGCGAGTGAATTGGATTTAAGTGAGGGAGGGCTGTGCAAGGTCACCAGCCTCACTTTCTCCTCCTGAGTCATCCCGGCCCAGTGACAAGATACAGATCAGAACGGCTAGAAATGGCCCTGCCTGGCACATAGTAGGTACTTAATAAATGACGGATTGATTGATTATAGTAGGGAAACTGAGGCCCAAAGAGGTTCTGTACTTAGACGGATCTATAGCTTCATCAGTGTGAATGTGCACTCCTTCTAATGACTTGAATCATAGCCGAACCACGTTCTCTCCCCTATGAGACTTTTCTCACTTCCCCTTTCCCATAAATCCCCCTCGGGGGTCCACTTTCCTCTTATTCTCTTGACCTTGATACCAAATCAATTGACAATAAGCACACATTTATTAACGTCCTGCTATGTGACAGGCACATGCCTTGCATACAGATACGTGAAGTATTTGTCCCTACCCCTCTCAAGGACCTTGCAGGCGGACTCTGAGACACCAGATGTCCACATGTAGCCGTATACAGAACAGATCCAGGCCACCTTCTCTTCCAGTCATCAGAGTATTCTCTAAGTGCTGCTTCTTTATGCCGCTCCTGGCCGCTGCATTCCTGCCTCCCATCAACCTCAGTCACTTGCCCTTAATCGTAGAACAAGTCAGGAAGAAGGCCGGGTCTGGAATCCAAGTCTCCTAATGCCTCCCTTTTCTTGTAGCTAGATTATGTGATTTTTGTTTCTCTGACCACAGGCTTGAAAAGTGAAGACTGGTTGGTTAGCTATGGAGTGGAGGGCTTGATCATCTGTTTCCTCATCTGTGAAATGGGGTAGAGGGAAATGTAGATGATCCTTAAGGCCCCTTCCAGAGCTCTGTCCAGGATCCTGTGGTCCCCTGGGACCATGACACTTCTTCTTTATAAACCTGAGCCAAGAACCCTTTTCCCATGTTCTCTTTGGGTTTCTCTCTTTGTTCGGGGAGGTGTCCATATTTTGGAAGTCTTCCCTTCCTATCTGCCAGCTCCCAGGATAGGACTGCTTTCTCCCACAAGAGTTTCAATGTCCTCATCACTTCCTGAGTCCTGCCATGTCCTTTTTTGTTTGAAGCCAAGTTGTGTGTGGGGAGACAAGCCAAGAGGCCAGAGTGACAAGACCGAGGGGTGTTGAGGGAGCCAGGCAGGCCAGCTGCACCTTTAAGGAGATGGGACTTTCCTGGGAACATCAAACATCAAAGCAAACAGAAGGGGGGACTTTTGAAAAGCTCAGCCAGATGGGTTTATAATGCTTTCTGCTTTTCTTCCTCCCTTCCTTCCCTCCTCTCTCTGTAGGGCCCTCCCTCATCATCCCTCTCCCCCCCCCACCATCCTTGGAAGAGCCCTACTGGTCTGGTCTGCCGGGACAAAGCCCGTTCCTGGCATTGTTTGTCCCCAGGGCCTCTCTTTTGTTCCTTCCCCATTCAAGCCTCAAAGACTGGACAGTTCCATGGCCCACTTGGGGACTGGTTAATAGCAAACAACACCCCCTCCACTCCCCTGGCCTGCCCTGGCTTCTTCTGTGTTAAGCTGAGGCCACAGGCGGCCAGCAGACATTCATTCTGTGCTGGAGAGGAGCAGGGCTCCCTGACCTGTGCTCCGAAACAAGCTACTTCTTCGCCATGCCCTCCCCACCCCCTATCCAAGAAGTAACCTGAGTCCTAGAACACTGGGCCCCTTGGCCACTCCATCATGCCCTTCTTGTACCTGAGGCTCAATCCTGCCTCAGACATTTATTACCTAGGTGACCTTGGACAAGTCACTTGCTTCCTCATCTGTAATGATCCTTGAATTATCTGCTTCACAGGGTATTGGACCATAGAGGTAGATCTGGAAGGGACCTACCCCATTTTACAAGTGAGGAAACTGAGGTCCAGTGAGGTCTAGTGATTTTATAAGATTATAGATTTAAGACTAGAAGCTACATTTGGATTGTGCTACCTACTTATGTGTGTGTGTATGTGTATACATAATAGAGAGAGAGAGATGAGTAGTTACACATTTATGTACATGTATGTAATTCCCTGAACATATTGACGTGATTGACTTAGAAAATTCAAAGGGCAAGGGAAAACCAGCATAGGATTGTCTAAATTACTGAAAATTCAGTTCATTTCAGCAAAATGTATGAAGTAACTACTGTATCTGAAGCACTTTGATGAGCACACACAGAGTAGTTAGTCCCTGCCTTGAAAGAGCTGCCCTTCTACTGAAGAGAAACAAGCTATCACAGATAAGTAAGTCCAAGGTAATTGGAGGCAGGAGAGAAGACAAATGACTAGAGAGAGCAATGAAATAGTGAGTGTGGAAGCGCTTTGGAGAGTATAAAGCGCTGTCCAGGCAATCATTAGAAGCCATCACCCGGATGCTAGGCTTTGAGTTTACATGGACCAAGTCTGAGCTTGGGACACTCACTGGCTTCGGACCCTTCCCAGGTCCTCCCCCTACAAACACCCATAATGACTCACATCATCCAGATTTGCTTCTCGACCTCAGAGTTTTGACTCTTGCTCCCCATCTGCTCCAGCTCCTACTTGGTTCAGGCACCCAGGCTAGTCCAGGAAGTCCTCTATCTCTCCCCAGGGGAAGCTCAGTCTAGGCCTGATCCGTACACAGACTCTGCTGTTCCAAAATGTCCCTGTCCTCTGGTAAGCCAAGCTTCAAGTGTCCCCCCCCCCCACCTCATTAGCCCCTGTTGTCATCCCGTGACCTAGTCTGGAGCCTACCATGCCCCTGGACCATACTTGTTTTCTCCATCTTACCTACAAGACTGGGCTTTGTTAACCTTCTCCTGCTGGAGAGGGCAAAGGGGGTGAGATTCCCATCAAAAACAAAGCCTAAAATTGTGGCCCCTCGTGACTTTGGGATGCCTAGGTTAGACCTTTTCTTTTAAAGCATCCTCCTGTCTTTCAGAAGCCCAGGGCACAAGGTGGCCCCACCAAAGGGCTGCCAAGGGGCTTGATTCCAACAGTCACAAAACGTTCCTCCTGGGACAGACCTGTCCTGAGACAACCTAGCTCATGTCCTAGTGGGACCTGGTTCTTCTGACCCCAAGTCCTCTCCACAAATGAAAGGACCTGAGACTTTGGACTGTTAGCAGTGAGATAGTAGCTAAGAAAATGGCCTGGAACTAGGAAAGGGCCGAGGAGGGATAGGCTTGGATAATTCCCCTGAAGAAGGACTGCTATTGGTATGCTTGTCCATAAGCAGTTACTGAGTACCAGCTGTGTGCAAGAGGATTGTGGTAGGGTGGGGCTATAAAGAATATGTATAAGATATGGTTCTTGCCATTAAAGGACTCACAGTCTAGAGTGGGGAGAAAGACAGATGGGATACACACACACACACACACACACACACACACACACACATATATTCACATGTACATACATACATACATATACACACACAATAATTCAGAATAACCACAAGTCCAAGAGATCTTAGGCAAAGGACCTCATCTCTCTGGGCCTCAGTTTCCCCATCTGTATAATGAGGCAGTTGGACTCCAACCTCTGAGGTCCCTCCTAGTTCTAAGTCTCTCATTATAACAACAATCCTATGGCCCTTGACCTTGGACTGTGCTATGTTATCGCTATGCTCTGACTATAGCATATGAAACTATGCCCACCAGATGAGTGCCTTAGAGGACCATGGTAAAACAGTAGGGGAAGCCCAGGTGCTGGGGCTCAAGGACATGGGTTTCAGGCTTGGCACCTCCACACACTTTCTGCAGGACCCTGAGCAGGACATCCGGTGCTCCGGGCCTCAGTTCCCATAGGTGATAACACTTGTGTATAAACTAAACCCGAGTAAATCTTACTGCCAATGACTGCCACCTCTCGCCACAAAACCTCAGCCTATCCCTGTCCTGAAAGTTAATCAGGGAGCAGACAGAGTTAAGTTTCAAGGGGTCATAAATCTCTCTTCCTGTCCTCTCTCCCCCATCCACCCACTGCAAATCCCGGATTTTCTCAGGGGTGGAAGAGGCTGAGGAAAGCCTGTTCTCTTAGCCTCATTCCCTGACAGTGGTCAACCTTGGGGTGAGGTCATTCTGAGGTCACATGGGGCAAAGAGGTCCCCCCACCCCCCAGGGCTGTCCTCCCTTGAGAGGGGATTACTGGCCCTGCTGGGAAGCTGCCCTCCCCAATTTTCTGGTCAGTAACTTTCTGAAAGAAGAGCGGGGCTCCCATGGGAGGGGATCTGGGACAGGGGGGAGGTGCAGAATCCCTGCATGTGGGAAGGGGTGGGGTACAGAGGGGGAGCTGCCCATCTGCCCAGGATGGTGGCTGAAGGGACCAGGGGGAAGCAAAGAGACAGTGGCTGGATGGGATCCAGGCCTGGCAGCTACCTGTCCAAGAAGAGCGATCACATTTTCTCTCTTCCTCTCTACCCCCCACTCTCTGCCCCTCTCTAAATAACCTGAATGAATGGGAATTCAAAGAAACAAGGTCCCTGTGTCTGGGTCTATTATGAGGATTCTCGCTGGGATCTCTCTGGCTGCCAGCAACGCCCCAACTTCAAGCCCAGTTGCCAGTGAGACCCTGTCTGTAAGCCAGAGAGGAGCAAAGTTGGACAGATCTTTTCTTTTTCTCATCCCGCTCCCATGCTCCCCTTTTCAGATTCAGGAGAGGACACTCACCACCCCGCCCCCCCATCCCTGTCCCTCCATCAGTCCCTCCATCACCCACCCCAATCCCTAACAAAGCCTTCCGCTTGAGGACTGGATAGCAAGATGGGCCTAAAGAAAGAAGGCTGAGCTAAAGCCCTCACAAGCTGGGGTCCTGTTAATCCTCAGTAACCCCCCATCACCCACGAACCCTGTGTTATAGAATTATAGATTGAAAACTGGAAGCGACTTGAGAAGTCAGTGAGTCTAACCTGTATTTTACAGATGAGGCACAGGGAGGTCAAGTCACTTACCCAGGGTCACACAGCCAGCAATTGTCAGAGGTAGGATTTGAACTCAGAATTCTTGACTCCAAGTCCAGCACCCCATCCACTTCCCTGAAGATCTAGCTGCCTGGTCCTTCATGTGTGACCTGTGTATTCCCCAGAACAGTACAGGCAAGGCAGGAGGGGGAAATCTTTGCCCCCCAGTTTAAAAAGATTTGAAACTGATTCTGAAAAGGCAATTCCCAGGCTCACCTACTTAGATGTTTTGTTGTGGTCTCTTCTTCCTCACAGCTAGACTTCAATCCAACTCAACAAGCATTTATTAAGCACCTGCTATGAGCCAAAGAGCAGTATGGTAGCGAGAAAGCCCACCCCAGAGTCAGGTTCAAGTCCTGCCTCAGACACATTTTGGCTATGGGACCCTGGGCAAGATGTTTACCCTTCCAGGGCCCTGGGCAACTTCTGCAGAGAAGGTGCTGACCTATGTGGGTAGGAGGTGCTTTTTCTTCCATCAATGAAATGACTTCTCCAATCCCTTTCCTTAGCCTTATGTAACCAAAATGAGACTGTCCCTGCCCTCGGGGAGCTTATAGTCTGGGGTGGGGGGAACCCCGCATGTACACACACGTCAATACAAAATCCAATCTGGCTAAGTCCAAAGTGATTGGGGCACATGGGGCCTTCTGGATTTCTGTGTAAGCATCCCTGTCCCTCAAAAGGGACCCTTAGCTGTGAGGGCAAGCAGGAAAGGATAGAGGCGTCTTGGGTTTAGGGAGACCAAACACTCGCCTCTCTTCATTCAAAGGAAATCATTCTTCTTGTTACCAGATGGGTAAATCAAGGCATGGTTTAAAACATTAGGACCTCTGGCCTCACTCATACTTTCAGAAATATCTGAATCACAGCGTCCCTGGCTTCCTGCTACTCACCATCTCTTCCCTGTTGAATGCTTTTCTTCTGCTGGCTCATGGTGATGCACCATCTCCATGACGGCTGAGTTGTCCAAAGCTCCTGTTTGATTTCTTACACTGTCTATGGAGGAAATGCCAGAGAAGGGCCATCACAGGCTGCAGGCCTTTGAATTTCTTCCCATAGCTCTTTCTGTGCCTTTCATTTCCTCTCCCAGACATTCTTTCAGTTAATTAGACGGTCCCTTGGCCGGATGACTTTTCTGCAGATTTCAGAGTCAAATTGTAGGTAAAAGGTTTCGGTTCTGGTACAAGAGAACCACAGAGGTGAGAAAGTGTTTGTGAGGAGCTGGCACCCAGTCTAAGGGGAGATGAGCTCTCCAGATGCAGGGGAGTGGCTTCTCAACCTAGCCACCACTTAATCTTTGTTTAAAAAAAAAAAAAGACATTTCATGGATGTCTTTTGTCTTTGTATCGCAGTCATTTCAGCTCTTCCCCTTCCACTAAGTCCTCCCTCATGAAAATCGAGCCACACTATCTGATTCAGTGACTGATAATATAACAAATTCTGTCTTCCTGGTCCCCTACCTTCCGCCATGATGGGGAGGGGAAATTATATTTCATTATTCCATCTGGTACCCTCTCTGGTTTTTCAATTACTCAGAATTTAAGGAAGTCACTTAGTCTTATCCCTGCAAAGAAATGTCCACATAGCCTTCCCATGGTTACACTTTTCTCTGTGGATCTCTGCTGATATGCCCCCAAAGTTATTCTCATTCCCACCCCCAAAACTTCAATGGGGGATTTTCCAAAATGCTAGACTTGGAATTCAGAGACCTGAGCTCAGATGTCACTACACAAATTTATTGTGATCATGGGCAAAAGCACTTAAGTCTCTCAGAGCCTCAGTCTTATCATCTGCAAAGTGGGGATAGCAGAATTTATATGGCCTACCTCACAAGGTGGTTGGGATGAAAGCATTTTGCAAATTATAAGGTATTATAGAAGTGTGAATTATTATCATTGTTGTTGTTGTTATTTAATGTGTACAATTCTAGAAAAACTCCAGGTGACTTGAAGCTCCCAGCGGTGTTTCAGGCAGGGCAGGTGCCTGGGAAGGGGATGGCCTCTCCAGCAGCATCAGCGTCTAAACCACGGGGGTGCCCTATGGGTCTTGGAGGGACTGGCTAGGGCCTTAGGAGAGAGTTAGGGTTTCAGCAGCTCCAAATGTTAGCCCAATGGCAATATCAATTTCAGTTCCTTCCAAAGGAAAGTGCTTTAGGGGTGATAATTACTGTAGCCCCTGGGTCTTTGTGTCCCCCCTACTATGTGCAGGCTTAACTCCGAGGTGCCATCCCAAGCCCATTCTATCTTGGTGACCTTATCAGCTTCCATGAGTTCAACTATAATCAATAATTAATAATAATAATAACAAGAAAAACGTTAATTTCTATGGCACTCTAAGGTTTGCAATACACTTTACAAAGATTTCATTTTATCCTTACAACAATCCTGGGAGGCAGGTGCTATTATTATACCTACTTTACAGATGAAGAAACTGAGGCAGAACGTAGTTAAGGGACTTTCCCAAATGACTAGGTAGTGTGGGGAATTTGAACTCCAGTCTTCCTGAATCTAGGTCCAGAGCTCTATCCAATAACATACCACCCAGCTGCCTCTATGCAGATTCAGCACAAATCTACCTATCTACCTCTCTGTCTCCACCTGTCTGCTGGACATCACCATCAGAATGACCCAGAGGCATCTCAAACTCAGCCTGGTCCTCTGTCTGAGACAGAGCTCGCCATTTCTTCCTCTAAACCCTCCCCCCCGCCTGTCTCCTCACATCCGTGTTTCTGTCAAAAGCGCTGCCACTCTGCCATTCACAAGGATGTGTCACCTTGGAGTCACCAGCTTCCAGATCCAGCCTGTCTCTGGGTCTCATCCAGTCCGTCTCCTCAGGCTCTCTTAAAACCATCCCCTTCCCTCGTCATTCACATCACAACCAGCCCAGTCCCAGCCTCCATCACCTGTCCCGTGGACCGCTGCAGTAGACTCCTCATTGGTCTGCCTGCCTTATGTCCCTCCCTCCTTCAGTCCGCCCTCTGCAGAGCTGCACAGTGTGCCATCCCACAGCACAAGTGCTATAGTGGCAGCTTCAGCGCATCCTCACTGCCTTCAGCATAAAAGAGAGTCCTTTATTTGGCATTTAAAAGCCACAGTCTGATTCCTGCTTGTCTTTCTAGAATGACCTCAGTTCTCTTCCCCCTCATGCACTCTATGTTCCAGCCGAACTGGCCTACTCACTGTTCTCAAAACGCAAGATTCCGTCTCCCATCTCCGCATCTTTGCACGGGCTGTTGCCTGTGCTTGGGATGCCATCCCTCCTTGCTTCTGCCTTTTGGAACTCCTAGCTCCCTTGAAGCCTCAGCTCAACTGCCACCTTGGTTTGGTTTTTTTTTTTTCAGGCAACTGGGGCTAAGTGACTTGCCCAGGGTCACACAGCTAGTAAGTGTCATGTGTTTGGTCTGAGGCCGGATTTGAACTCAGGTCCTTCTGACTTCAGGGCCACTGCTCTATCCACTGCACCACCTAGCTGCCCCAGCTGCCACCTGTTTCAAAGCCTTTCCTGATTTCTTCCCCCAAATCATTACTAGCCTCCCAATTACTGTGTGCTGATTTTGTAACTATCTCAAGTTTACTTGTTTGTGACTGTGCCCTATCCCTCTCCCTCCCTTCTCCCCCAACAGCAGAGTGAAAGTTTCTCTGGGGCAGAACTGGATTCTTTTGTCTTGCCTTTTGGGGTTTTGTCTCCAGCACCTAGAACAGTGCCTGGTGCACAGCTGGGTCCAGTGCTTATGAAATTGAAATTAATTGAATTGAATTGAATTTTGATGGGAAGCTCTGTGTGGCATTTGTCTCCAAATGGTCTCTGTTTAGATATACAAAAACTCAGCGAGAGCTCTTGCCCTCCCGGCACCAGTCTGTGCCTGTCGGTCAACAGACATTTATTAAGCACCTGCTGTGTGCCGGGCACTGTGCAAAATGCTGATCCACCAGGGTTCTGAAACAATTAGAAGCGCCTGGTACTTCTTTTTCTCTCTGCCTCCAAGGACCAAAGGAAGGATTGTTAGTGACTCTGGCCACGTGCAGCCACGTTGGAAGGGACCTCAAGGCACCTCGAGGTCAGATCTCGGTTCCGTTCACAGAGGTCCTGAGGAACCCTCCATAGGAAGGTGTGGTGGCCAAGATCAGGCAGAGCCCAGCTCGTCTTATGAACCACTTAGTGCTGCGTCCTTCATAAATTTATCCAAAGCCTTTTTGGAGCCCTTTGCATTTTCTGCCAGTGATGAGGTGATGAGCAACCAGGGCTTATTACCAGTTGTGTGGAACAGGACATCGCTCATAGAAGGGATGGGACGGTTTTTTCTTCGGGACCTTCTTGGGCTCTTCCACACCTTTTTAAATGTACAGCGGCCACAACTAGGCATGCTAGCCTAAGAAAAGTCAGGCTCGTGGAGGACCAGAAAAAGTACTGCTTTCCTGCTTGTTAATTCTCTCCTCACCCTGCTCACCACTCAATACAGCCTCATTTAGTTAAAGCTCTTTGATTCAGATTAATTAGCAGAAATAAATCTGATCTAGTGACTTGGGGACTGGAGGAGAATCCCAGGATTTAATATGTTTTTTTGAAAAATATTTATATTAGATTCCATTTTCAAATAAAGACCTCTGAATCAACTAGGCTCTAAGAAAGTTGCATAGTAGAGACCAGTAAGGGGATTGGATGACTAGATAAGGAGAGGCTAATTCTGGGCATCAGGCATTGGGTTTACAAATGAGTTCTTGGAGATCTTAATCTATCTCAAATAAGTTGAATATTTCCCAAAAATGATGGTACTGGTCTGCTGAGCAGATGCAGAGGTAAACTAATCTGTCCCTGAGTTATCATAAATTCAGAATTAGATGCAGTGTGAGGCCATAAAGAGTGAGCTTGGTGTCAGAAAACCCTGGGTTCCATAGTCCCCTTTCCCCACCCCAAGCTCATGCTCAAGAGGCTACTTATGGTGGGAGAGGTGATCAGCTACAGTGCATGAAAGGTACATTGTCTGGGGTGGGGGGAGCCGCTATTTAAAGGAAGTAACTTCATTAAACAATTCATTCAGACTCTCTGAGCCCCAGTAAAATGGGGAAGCAATCACATTTTGTTCCCAGCATTGTGAGGATCTAAGGAGAAGATGTGTGTAAATCACAAAGTGCTATGTAAATGGCACCAGGGTTATCTGAAGTGCTATACAGTCTAGCTGAATCGTGTGAGCCTTTTTCATGATAAACTTGGTTTTGATTTTCTGTGTGATCTTTCTTTCCACTTTCAGATCATCCTTTGGGGTCGAACTGAGAAATGCCTAAAGGAGACCACAGAAGAGATCAGGCTGATGGGCACCGAATGCCACTATTTCATCTGTGATGTGGGCAACCGAGAAGAAGTTTACCAGACAGCAAAAGCTGTTCGAGAGAAGGTAGGGAACCTGTGAGGGAGGAGAAAGTCGCTGGTCTCTTGAGGCTGTCTTCAGAAAAGACTAAGAGGCTGAGAATCCCCATGGGAGGAGACATGATTGCATGAGCGATTTTCAGGCATGTTTGAAAGGAGATGCTTTTGGGGGCAGCTAGGTGGCTCAGTGGATAGAGCACCAGCCCTGGAGTCAGGAGGGCCTGAGTTCAAATCTGGCCTCAGATACTTGATACTTACTAGCTGTGTGACCCTGGGCAAGTCACTTAACCCCAGTTGCCTCACCGAAAAGAAACAAGAAAAGTAAAGAAAAGTAAAGTAAAGAAAAGAAAAGAAAAGAAAAGAAAAGGAGATGCTTACACTGTGATCTGGCCTCAGAGAGAGCCTTGCTCAGAGTGGGCAGCTGGGGTCACCTCATGATGGACTCAAGAGGACAAGGATGTAGGCCACTGCTGCTCCCCCTGTCCCCCTGGGAAAGAGCTGGTGGGTGGGGGAAGGGTTCCTCCCTAGGGTAGATGATGGTAAAGGTAGTTCTGCCAATATCCATTAACAGAAAGAATCCAAAGAAATCTGAATCACTCTCCACATCCCTTTTTGATTATTTCCTTTCCCAAACCCTTTCTCCACTGGCTGATTTCTTATAGATGCGTTCGTTCAAAGACCATTTATTAAGCATTTATTATTTATTGGATAGAGAGCTGGATTTAGAGTCAGGATGATGCAGGGGTTTAGATTCAAATACACATCTTTGACACATACTGTCTGTGTGACCCTGATCAAGTCATTTAAATCTCAGTTAGATCTGGGGCATCTCTCAAACAGTATTAACTTATACTCCCTAGAGATGAAATAGCAGACGTCTGGTGCCTCTCCACTCACTACCCCCCCACCTCCCAAAAAAAACACCTCCACGTTGTCAGGATTCCAATTACAAACAACTTATTAGATGATCATTATGAGAAATATAGGATGTATTTCTCATGTGTGTGTAAATGTATGTATATACATATGTGTGTAGTGTGTCTGTATAATTATATATATATATATATGTATGTATAGGATAAATACAGGCATGATAAATGTAGGAATGAAGATATAAAAACAAAAGCAAAGCAGCCCCTCCCCCAAGGAATTGACATTCTAGTAGTACAATTAAGTGATATTTTGTACTTGCTTATCAACATACACTCTGCCTCCCCCCAAGAGCTCTTTGAAGGCAGGGACTGTCTCATTTCTGTCCTTGTCTCTCTCCCCCAGCCCTCACCCCCCCCCCCATTTCCCAGCACTGGGCCTTGCACACAGTGCACAATTGAGGGCTTGTTGCATTGAGTTGAATGATATAATTCCTGTCCTCAAGGAACTTGCAATCTGTTAAGAGGAAACCCCTCGTACGCAAATAAGCTTATCTGTGCAATGGGGCAAAAAAAGAGAACCAAATGAAATATTCTAGGGAAATTTGAGGAGGATCAGATATCACTTTCAACTGGGGCAATCAGGGTGGGAATCCAGAAGGAGGTAAGCTGAGTCTTAGAGGAAGAGAAGGATTTTTTTTAAACAACTAGAAACAAAGAAGGAATTCTTTCTATGCATGAGAAGTGATCTGCTCAATCAGTTCTTTCTGTGCTTAAGAGGTAGCTTTTGCAATACCTGGAGGTGGGAGGTGATGTGTCCATTTGAGGGATGAGTGTTGGGCCCAGCTTGGCTGGAACAGAGGGAATTCAGGTCACAATGTTTTAACTGGGCTCTGTTCTCCTGTTCTTGTTCTTAGGTGGGGGATATCACAATCCTGGTCAACAATGCTGCCGTGGTCCACGGGAAGAGCCTGATGGACAGTGACGATGACGCCCTCTTGAAGTCACAGCACATCAACACACTGGGACAGTTCTGGGTAGGAGAAGCTGCTGGAGCCCATCTGGGATAGGACTGTGACAGTTTCTTGCTAGGACAGATTCAGCTGCCTTGAGAATGACTCCAGGAGGGGAGGGGGAGATCATCCAGGCCAGTGGGCAAGTCAGAGAACAAGGTGGTGCTGGACCTAGCCAGTGGTGCCAGAAGGTCTGGGGTCTTTATGATCTGTTGGATTTGGCCCCAACTAGGCAGCTGGGTCTAGTTACCTTTTCTGCTCCTTCTTAAGTGTAAGGGTTGGTTCCTAGAGACATTATCCATATCCCTGCCCCTTAGGGGAGGAAAAAAAAGGATGAGTGCCAGGGGGTTGAAAGCGTGG
The DNA here is from genome assembly GCF_003287225.1 of Phascolarctos cinereus. NCBI lineage: Eukaryota > Metazoa > Chordata > Mammalia > Diprotodontia > Phascolarctidae > Phascolarctos > Phascolarctos cinereus. The sequence continues at coordinate 388,443,596 of NW_027556098.1, forward strand.
GGTATCTTCAAGCTGACTTCCTGTTTCTGCCTTAGACCACCAAGGCCTTCCTGCCCCGGATGCTAGAGCTCCAGAATGGCCACATTGTATGTCTAAATTCAGTTCTGGCTTTGTCAGCCATTCCTGGAGCCATTGACTACTGCACCTCCAAAGCATCTTCCTTCGCCTTCATGGAAAGTCTGACTCTGGGTCTGCTGGACTGTCCAGGGGTCAATGCCACCACCGTCCTGCCCTTCCACACTAGCACAGAGATGTTTCAGGGAATGAGGGTCAGGTGAGTAAAGAGGAAGCCAGTCTTTTCAACTACTTCCTTAGGCCTTACAAAATAAAATGAAAATGAAAAAGCATTTATTAAACATTAGGTGCCAGAAACTCTGCTAAGCTCTAGGGGTACGAAGACAAAAGATAAAACAGTTCCTGCCTTCAAGGAACTTACATTCTAATGAGCTGGGGTTCTTCTTAAGCAGCTAGGCAGGGCAGTAGCTAGAGCCTTGGGCCTGAAGTCAGGAAGACCTGAGTTCAAATCCAGCCTCAGGCATTTACTTCACTTGTGTGACTCTGGGCAGGTCACTTCATCTCTACCTGACTCATTTTCCTCATCTCTAAAATGGGGATAGTAATAGCACCTACTTCCCAGGATTGTTGTGAGAATCAAATGAAATACCATCTATAAAACATTTAGCATAGTGCCTGACACATAGTAGGTGCCTAATAAGTGCTTATTCTCTTCCCCCTTCTCTTCTTCACCTTTTTGTGAAATGGAAAGAAAGAAACAAACAAACAAGCATCTATTAAGTACTTACTGTTCAGTCTGGCAAAGCCTATGGACTCCCCAGAATAATGTTTTTGAATGCATAAAATACGTGAGGTTACAAAGAAAACTCATTGTTTTGAACTACAGTTAGCAGATTGTTGTTTTTTTTTCAAAGGTTCATGATCAAAAGGTGGTTGAGAATCTCTGTGATGGAGGAAGATAATATATCGAGGACAGTGCTAGCCCCATCTATTTTAGACAGAGCTTCTTACAGTGCATTGCTATTACAGTTTTCCTAAAATGCATTTATGCTCCATGGAGTGTGACATTTATTTCTAAGCTGGACGTGAGAATGGAGCCTAGGCTACCGTCTCATCCTTCTCAGGAAGGGCAGAGTCGATGTGACTGCTGTTGTAGGGTTAGAGAGGAGTGTGAACAGGCCAGATCAGCTCACCAGTGATACGCAGAGAAGGTGGGCTGGTCAGGTCAAGGACAAGGGAACGGCCAGTGGACAGCCAGGGTGCTCCACTGTTACCATCTCAGTGTCAGGAGAAATCAAGGAAGACTTCCAGTAGGACCCTGTGGTGGACTTTGGGGAGGAAATAGACAAGGGTTGAGACAGGACAGGCTTCGATCTCCACCTGGAGAAAATTCCCAAATCGATGAGCTCATGGTCCTTTTGATGTTGGAGGCTCAGAGCAGCCACCTGCCGATCCGAGGCTTGACAGCAGGTGGCCCGAGTTCTACAGACAACCAGCTACCTCCTGAGGGCGGAGGTTAGGAACTGGTTAACCCTTTGGGTTAACTGGTGAAGTCTTATCTGCAAATGTGTCTCAATCCTCCAAAGTACTTTCAAAGAACAGGGAATGGGTGGTTCTCCCAAGCAAGTTGAACATTCCTCTGAGCTGACAAGGCACGGTGATAGACTGGAGCTGGAAATCAGATTTATTACCCAGTTTTCCCTTCTTGGGTAGAACTCCACCTCCTTACCCTCTTACCCATTTGAAACAGAAATATAAGACTTTCGCCCTTGGTGGCCAGCAGCTGCCTACTGACTTAGAGGCCTGAATCCTTGCAGTCTTGGGATGAGCAAATGAAGAGGACTGGACGAACTGCATTTAATGAAAACCTCCTTCCTAAAAGTAACTAGAAGAGGGAGCCACTGTTCATTGTTCAGCTGTTCTAGCCAGGACTTCTGAAGAGCCTGCTAAGGGCTGATAAATGTCTAACTATCCGAGTACTCCAGGGGCCTTGTGGTCTCCTGCTTATGAATATTCTCTCCAATGATACAGGTTTAAGCCTGTCCCCACCTACCCTTCCTCTGGGGACCCTTCTCCATGGCCTCCCATCTGTTGGTCCCAGGGGATCCTTCCCACATGCTGGTGGCCTTCCCCTCTTTCCTTGACATCACAGATAGACCAGCTATGTACTAAATACCCCTCCCTTCTCCACAGGACCAGCCCATCTTCTTTTTCAATCATCCAATCTTTTTTTTATAATCGCCTTTCCACCTGTCTTCTGTAATTCTTCATCGCAGCCTGCTGTATGCTGCCTTCCACCCCTCCATCGCCGTTTCAGTGATTTTCAGTTCCTTTGGGGATTTTAGAATGGGGGGGGGTTACCCTCCCCACCTCCCACCCAAGAAAGAGAATTCTAGGCTGAATACGATGGGAACTCAAGCTGCTTACACACTTTCTGTTTCAGCAACAAACGTATGAACAGCAGCTAGGCCAGGTAACAGAGAGGGAGTTGCACATGGAGTCAGGAAGACTTGAGTTCAGATCTTGCTTCTGACATCTCCTGGCTGGGTTGATTTCTGTATGTTTGTTTTGCCTGTTTTTGTATCCCCACCTGCTTAGCACAGTGTGTCATACATAGTAGGTGCTTAATAAATGCTTATTGACAGACGACCCTGAGCAAGTCACTTAAACCCTCTAAGCTCCAGTTTCCTGGAGCTTAACAATAGCATGACTTCCCAGGGCAATTGGGAGACTCATGTGAGATAATCAGTGTCAAGCTTTCCAGTGTTTTATGTGTTATCCACAGTTTTTGTTAGTATTATCATTATTATTATTATCATTATTATTACTGTTATTATAAGTCATTTAAAGAACTTTGGGGCTTCAGTTTGCTCATCTCTAAAACGAGAGGCCTGTATTTGATGACCAGCCCTGAATCTCTGACCCTATGACCTGTGAGCAGGGAGGGGGAGCCCTCAAGCAAAGAACCTCGAAGTGTGAGTGACTGCTGTTCCTAGCACTTTTCTGCGGCAGCACCAGTAATGTTAACTGTGAGAGTTTATGCAAGAAGTTACGGCTCACCAAGCATTGGGTGTGATACCTCCCTTGAGCCTCATAGCAAGACGATCAAGTGGCTTTCCCACCCTGAGCCTGCGAGTTTTGATCTGAAGCTTTTAATGATGAGGAAACTAAGGGACAGACAGCTTAGGGGAGAGGTCAGCGTCTTACAGAAGCGGACGTTTAGAACATGATTGAACTTTGGAGTCCATCAGATTCAAAACTACTGCCCTTGCCTATTTCACAGAGGGAAAAAAATGGAGGCAGTCTAAGAAGGAAGGAATTTGCCTACAGTCACACAACTATTAAGTGTTTAAAGCCAGACTTACATTCAAGTCGTCCCGATTCCAAGGCCAGTCCTCTACCCACCGCGCCATCTGGCTGCCTTCTGTCTCTACATTCAGTGCTCTTTCCACTGTATCACACTGCCTCAAATCAAAGAAGGTCCCACTCAGAAGGGCCCTTTGTTGCTGTTTGGACATTTTCAATCATGTCTGCCTCTTCAGGGGTTTTCTTGGCCAAGATACTAGGCAGTTTGCTATTTCCTTCAAATTTTACAGAATAGGAAACTGAGGCAAACAGGGTTAAATGACTTGCCCAGGGTCACACAGCTAGAAGGTGTCTCAGGCCTGATTTGAACTCAGGAAGATGAGTCTTCCTGACTCCAAGCCCGGCCCTCTATCCACTGTGCCACCCAGCTGCCCAAGAATGAAGAAACTCTGAAGAAACCCAAAGATGGGGAGATATTCTTACTCCAAAACAAGTGCTCCTTCCCCTCCCCCACATGAAGGGTTATCGATCGATTGTCCAAGGCCACACAAGGGGCACGAATGAGTGGCAGTGGGACTTGACTGTAGCTCCTCTGTGTCCTTGGGTCAGTGTTCTTCCCACCACATCATGGTACCTCCCCAAGGGAGCAGCTCTTCCAAATGCTTCCATCCCTCCTCAGATTTCCCATGGCGACCCCTCCCCGACCCTCTCAGATGAGAACCTCACCTCACACCTCCCAAAAGACAAATTGAGGCTTTGACTAAGACCGACCTCTTCCACCTCCTCCACATTTCACTCCCCTTCTTCACTCACTTTCTTCTAAACCCTCTGCACTCTACATACAGTTTGCTTTCCAGCCTCAGCCTTCAGCCAAAACTGCTCTCTTCAAAGTGACCTGGGATCTTTCAGTTTCTGCATCAGATGACCTTTTCTCAGTCCTCATCCTGCTTGATTTCTTGCCTTTTCGTCCTGGATACTCTCTCCTGCCTGAGTTTTCAGGACACTCATCCCTTCTGGATCTCCCCCTGCCTGTCTAGCTACTTCTCAGTTTCCTTTTCTAGATTTTCATCCAGATCATGCCAATTAACCATGACTCTCCCCGCAAAGGCTCTGTCCTGGACATTCTCCCTCTACATTCTCTCCTCTGGTGATTTAATCAGTTCTCTTGGAATCAATTATCATTTCCATGAAGATGGCCCTCAGATCTGTTTTTCTAGCCCTTACTTCTCTCCTGAGCTCCAGTCTAATGCATCACTATCTGCCTATTGGACATCTCAAACTGGACACTGCACAAATATCTTAAACTCAGCATGACTAAAACAGAATTCATTAGCTTTATTTATTAGCTAAATAAATTAATTTACTAATTAATTAGCTTTACTAGCCCCACTAACCCCCTTCTCGACTTCCCTATTACTGCCCTGGGAGTCGTTCTTGAACGCTTAGATGAAGTCACTCCCCAGATCCAGTCTGGGGTCAGTTCTCATCACCTCCACCTTCACTACATTTCTTATAGCTGTTCCCTTCTCTCCTCTGACCCAGCCGCCCCCCTGGTGCAGGCCCTCATCACCTCACACCTAGACTACTTTCATAGCCTTCCAGTCGGTCTCCATGTTTCAAGCCTCTCCCCATTCCAGTCCATCCTCCACTTGGCTGTCAAATTCATCTTCCTAAAATGAAGATTCGGCCTTGTCATTTCCCTTTCCAATAAACCGCGGTGATTCCCCGTTACCTACAGGGTCAGATAGAAGATCCTCTGTTTGGCTTTTTTAAAGCCCTTTCTCATCTGGCCTCTCCCAACCTTACATTTTACTCCCCTCCATCTTCTTTCTGATCCAGCCCCCCAGACCTCCTGCCTGTTCCTCCCCTAAGAGCCTCCATCTTCTGACTCCGGGCATTTCCCCTTCCTGGAATGGTCTCCCTTCCTCATCTCTGCCTCCTGGCTTCCCTCAAGCCTCACCTTCTACAGGAAGCCTCCCCAGCCCTCCTTAATCTGAGTGCCTTTCTTCTGAGATTACGCTCCATTTATCCCATCTATAGCTCGTTTGTACATAGCCGTTTACATGCTGTTTCCTCCGTTAGACTGGGAGCTCCTTGAGGGCAGGGACCTTGGGCTTTCTTTGCATCCCTAGCATTTAGCACATGCTTGGCACACTGCAGATGCTTCATAAATGCTTGCTGATGATGGTGATAATGATGCTCTTGTGTTCTAGACTCCATGATCCCAAGCGGCTCTTCGGCTGCCACACACAGCCTTTCTCTTTCCCTCCTCCAGGTAACTTCCTTGTGAAGTCAGGCCCTTCACTCCTGGCCCTGCTGCAAAGCTGTGCCTCATTTTCCCAAGTGGTCTGTATGTGCTTTCTCCGTGATGATGCTCATTTGGGTGCTGAGGCTCCTCAGAGAGGGCCCTGCTTCTTGCTTGCGAGCCCTCATCCTGTGGTCAGCCCTCTGGTGATCCAAACGTTGAATGTGGTGGGTCCCTGGGGTACGACATCTAGCGTGATATGGCCTCTGTGTTCATCCTTGCAGGTTTCCCAACCTCTTTCCCCCCCTGAAGCCAGAAACAGTGGCCCGGAGGACAGTGGAAGCCGTCCAGCTCAACCAGGCCCTTCTCTTGCTCCCCTGGACTATGAACATCCTTGTCATCTTGAAAAGGTACGGGGTGGGTTTGGGGTGGGGAGAGGGGTTGGTGCTCTGTCTAGCCCAGTCAGTCACTGCAGGGGAAAGCAGAGTCAGGCAGGCAGTGGGGCACACTGCCATTCAGTGTGGGCAGAGCCCAGTGTTAGGCTCTTGATGAAGTTCCTGCCCTCAGGAAGCTTCATCTACCATCTCTGCATCCCTAGCACATAGCAGGCATTTGGTAAGTGTTTGTTGAAATCGACTGAATTGAATTGAATTTAGTGATAAAAAAAAATTTGCTTGTGATAAAAAAAAAATATCTAGCATTTATATAGTACTTTAATGTGCTCCCAACAACCCTAGGAAGTAGGTGCTATTATTATTCCCATTTTACAGATGAGGAAACTGAGGCAGACAGAGGTTAAGTGACTTACCCAGGGTTATACAGCTAGCTAATCTCAAGCAAGATTTCTACTCACGTCTTCCTGACTCCAGGCTTAGCATTCTGTCCACTGCACCCCCTAACATGTGCAGAAAAAAAAATCTTCATGCTTTATGGGCCTCTGGGCTTACTCAGGCTGGTTCTAATGCAAAGGCCTGATGCCAAAAGGATGGTTTCTCTCTGTGAAATCATTATGCCCTCGCCTGGAGATAACTCCAAGAATCTCCCAGTTTAATGTAGACACGGTTATTGTCTAGTTTTCCCTGAGTCCTGCACAAGCATGCCAGGTAACAAATGCCCACAGGGTTTCAGAGAACCTTTTTGCTGTAATCTGCAGAAGATGCGGAGGACTCAAGAAACACAGACACCAGAAATAAAGCGTTCTTAGTAATGCGTGAGCTCCACTTACAGGCCAGCCTTCTCTGGGACAGCTTCAAGAAGCCATCTCCCCTTCCCATTGGACCTGCACCATTCACCTCACCAACTGAAACATCAGACAGAGTGAAACAAAACAGCAGAGCAGATGGTGGCCAGGGAGGAAATCCTGCTTCGGACTGTCCTGGTGCTCCAGGCAGCTCTCTCAGACCTAAGTTACAGAGAAGGTGCGACCTATATCAGTGGAGGGAGTTGAAATCACTACTCCTCTCCCCAGCCCTAAAAGCAGAGACTGGCAAAGTCCAGAGGCCTTGCTTACCCCCATCAAGGGCTCCTACACCATTCCTCTGGCCTGGAGGCCACAAGTCTGACTTCCTTTCTTCTCTAAAGAGGATGCTACTCAGGAAATCTCTGTGCTTTAGAATACCACTTCACTTTCCAAATACGGGTTTACCTGCAGGGAAAACCCTGAGGTCAGGCCAACCCCACTGGGAAAGGTTCTTCTCTAGCTGGAAGGCCAGAATGTGATCATATTCTGCATAAGCACTTGGAAATCATCCCTCCTTTACACACGTATTACGTGAGCATTGCCCATGAAGTCTCTTCTCAGGCCTAGGAGACAATCCGACTAGAATCCTGCTTCTTCTGTGTGCTTCTGAAGCGCTCCCCCAGTGCCCTGGCCGCTGGCATCTCTGAGATTGGCAAGGCTCACCATTGGCTCTCCTGTCTCTGCCCTGTGCCCAGCAAACCATGGGCAGGCCCTGGGGGAAAAGACTGGGCAGGCACTCTCCACCTCCCCCAGGAAGACAGGTCCTCTCAGTAGGGAAAGGCAGAACATGATGAGAACTGCCGTTGTCCTCCATGATCCGGGATGTGGGGCCCGTAACAGGACTCTGTCCTCTGGGCTCCCAGGCAGTCAGTCATCTTGGAGGCAGCCCAACTCACCAGAGCCCAGTCAAGACTTGTCAGCCATCTTCTTCCAATCTAGGAGCATCTCTCTTACACATATTGTAGCAGCCTAGATCTGGGGCTGAAAGGGACCTCAATCCCTTCATTTTACAAATAAAGAAACTGAGGCACAGAGTTAAGTAACTTACCCATGGTCAGACAGCTATTAAGTGCCTGAGACAGAATTTGAACCCAGGTCTTCCTGACTCCAAGTCCAGTGCTCTATCCACTGAGCCACCCAGGTGGACCACATCAATTCAATGTTAAGTCCAGATTTACCGTGTGAAAAACACTATACCCAGCACTGGGGAATCAAAGACAAATAGGAAACAACCCCTGCCCTCTCTGAGCTTAGAGTCTACCAAGTACAAGATGTGTTCAAATGAATCTATGGTCTCAATTCAATTTCCCTTCAACACATTTTCCGTGACAATTCCATGTGACATTTGTCCATGTCCTATGATAAGTTTGTCATAGGGGTCCACCCGACAGGATGGAGGCCTTTCTTCCTTTGTCCTGAGGTCCGGTGGGTGCTGGTGGATCACTCTCAGCACCTCTCATCTTCAATCTCACTGAATGACCAGCCCATCTTCTCTTCTTATACAAAATATATACAAGGGCATAACCCATGGCCTAGGCACATTCCTCTACCCCAAGATGCAAGGTTCACCCCAATGGGGTCTGATCCCCCAAAATGGGTTGTTGGGGACAAGAAGGGGTAGTCCTGATCAGGAATTAACCTTGAAATTTTATGAGACTTAGGATCTGGTCCCAGCTCCTCCCAGCTCCAAGGACGTCCTTGGAGTTGACCTGAGGCCATTTGGCTGTCACATAACTGGCTCTTTCAGCAGAAGCTCGCTCCAGGATGGCAGTTCCTGGTTTCTGGCTCCAGCAGGTTTTTTCTGAGTCTCCTCTTGGAGGCTGGGAAAGGGCTTTGGGGATCCAGGGAACATAACTGCCCCAGGAATCGGATCACCACAACCCCCTTGAAAACCTAGCTCTGACTGTTTCACTAAACCCGCTTGACGCAGAAGGCTTTTTCAGGGAAGGGAAGGACGTGCTTCAGGGAACTCAGAGGATCAGGTCAGCTTTATCCAGTGCCCCCATTTCCTGTGCCAGTACTTCCCAGGAGGAATCTGCTTCCCATCCATTGCCACGGACCTAGCTAGAAGCCAGAGGAAAAGGCAGCTGAATGAGCCTTCACAGGAAACCCCCAGCCGAGAGAGTAAGGCGAGGGTTTTGTGAGACAAAAGGTGGAGAGCAGAGGCCAAACCTGTGATTTCCCTGCTCTGGAGATCCCCTCCACTGATGCACATCAGCAACTCTTCTACAAATTGTTGTCTTAGGGAATTGCCCCGAGCACTGAGAGGTTCAGTGATTTGTCCAGGGTCACTCAGCCAGGAGGTGTCAGGTGAGATTGGAACCCAGGTCTTCCTGACATCAAGGCCAGTTCTCTGACCATCGTGCCGCACTGCCTCTTCTGCCAGGCTCTTCTCTGGGCCTCAGTTTCTTTATCTGCATGAGGAGGTTGGACATGGTGGCCCCCAAAGTCCCTTCCAGCTCTCAAACAGTGGCCCTCTGACTGCTTTCAGGAATTTCTTGGCAGGGCTATAATACGGCGTGTACCCTCCACAAAGACTGTTCATTTGCAGTTACTCATGGCCACGCCTCCTCCCCTTCCTGGACCATAAGCTCCTTAAGAACAGGGGCCATGTCTCCTACAAACTCGCATCCCGTGCCTGCCTTGGGGCATCACATGGAGGGAGAGGGAGAGAGACTAGGCCAGGAACTTCACTGGGATGGGAGGCTCCCCCTGCCAGTGAAGAGCAGCACCTCCTCTTCACATTCTAATCTTCAGGGGTTTATCCAGTGTGCTGAGAGGCTCTGCAATCAGAGGCAAGACTTGAATCCAGGTCTTCCTGGCTTCTCTATTAGTCCATGCTTCCTCTCTGCACTATACATATTAGGTGCTTAATGCATTGTCATGGGCAGCCAGGTGCCACAGTGGATAGAGCTCCAGGCCTGAAAACCTAAGTTCAAATCTGGCCTCAGACCTGGACAAGTCTCTTTACCCTGTTTGCCTCAGTTTCCTCTTCTGTAAAATGAGCTGGAGAAGCACAAACCACTCCAGTGTCTTTACCAAGAAAACCCCACATGGGGTCGTGGAGAGTCAGACACACAACTGAAAATGACTCAACAGTGACAGCCACTCTGTTGTTGAACTGAATCAGTAGCACATGTTGCAGTCCTTGCCAAGTACTGCATGATCACAGAACTGGATCTCAGGGGATGCCTTCTCCACATGAGAGAATCAAAGCATTTCAGGGTAGGAAGGGTCCATCTATTCCAGTCTATATCCAGAAAAGAATCCTCGTTCCGGCCCAGGGGACAGGTGGCCAGCCCGCCTCCAGAGAAGGGGAAGCCGCCCCCTGTGCAGGCGGCCCAGCTCTCACAGTCGGGGGGGGTGGGTTCTGACATCCAGCCAAAACTGGTCTTTGTCATTCCCCCCCCCATGGCTCCCAGTCCTGCCTTTGGGGCCAAACTTGGTGAGTCTATGTTTTCTCACATATAGCTGCATTTGAGACATTAGAAGACAAGTCTTCTCTTCTCCAGGCTAAACATCCTCACCTCCTTCAATCAGTCATCTTTTGGCTTACTCAACACCCTACTCTTGTGGCCCTTCATTGGAAGTGCTCCAGTCCCAGCAGTGACCAGACTAGGGCCAGCTAAGTCCCCAGCATGGCAGCTCTCTCAGTGCAGCCTAAGGGACAAGCTCTCCTAGACAACAGACCTCACTGCAAATGAGGTTCTAAGGAGGGGAGAGCCAAGGTTGGCTAGAGAGAAGTCAGTCCAGTCCACTTCCAGATTCATCCTGAAGCTGTATAAAACTTGGGACCCAGCACCATGTCCTCAAAGGAGGCTCTCTGAGGGGATTTGCCTTCATTCCCCAACTTGCTCTTTTAATACCAGTCCCATTCTAGGCTGGGAGCTCACCCATTGGCTTGGAAGCTCTGACTTGGGGATGGTGTTTTCTTTTGTACCATGGACAGTGCCCAACCCAGGGTCCTTCCCAGAAGAAGTGTACCACAGGTGTGTTGAACTATATTACCAGGTGTCTTAAGAGGGCATTCAAAGCACAAATTCCACAGCTCATCCCCTGCCCACCCAGGTTGGGCGGCTAGGTGCCGCAATGGATCAAGTCCTCAAGACCTGAGTTCGTATTCTACCTGGACACTTACTAGCTGTTTGGCCCTAGGCAAGTTGCTTATCCTCACTCCCATTTCCTCATCACCCTGGCATAAAATCTGATGATAATAGCACCTGGCTTCCAGAGTTGTTGTGAGGATGAATATAAATAGAAATGCTGGCTCTCAACATCATCATATCAGGTTGGAGAAAAGATTCTAAAGGATTCACCCTTGTATTTCTGTAGATTGGTTTAGAAGACATTACTAAAGTGTACTTCACATGTGCCTCCTAACCACCAACTCCACAGTAACCATTGAATCCAGCAGAATTGGGCTGAGGGGAAAAAATCCCCAGAGGCCATGCTTTCATTCATTGCTCCATGCCCCAGTGGGTTGGTGATGTCATTGGTTTGGAAGCCTCCTCTCGCAATGCAGATCTGAGCCTATCTTGTGCCTCTCTGTCTTACTTAGACAAGTTATATGGATAGCCATCCATTCACTATGATCAGAAAATGACAAAGATAGGGGCAGCTAGGTGGTGCAGTGGATAGAGCTCCAGCCTTGAATTCAGGAGAACCTGAGTTCAAATCCAGTCTCAGATACGTGATGCATCCTATCCATGTGACCTTAGGCAAGTCACTTAACCCCAATTGCCAATCCAAAAAAAAAATGGCAAAGATGACTGAGGGGGGAGCTCAGAGACCAAGTCCAACCCTCTTGTTTTACATTTGGTCAAATATGTATTGAATGCACACTATCCTGAGGCTAATAGGTCATTCCCAATATAGAAGCTTCCTCCTCAAAATGAGAACTCTTTGAAGGAAAATATTTATTGGTACAAATTGAAAAACATCCCTGATTACAAATCACACTTAGCTTTTATACAAACAAAATCGGAGGGGGAGGGGAATGGTGTGTGGATTGTGGCCAATATTTAGATCAACAGGGGAAGAGAGGAGGGAAGGGGACCAGGCATTTGTTAAGCACTTTACAAACATGGTCAAAAAATCAGTGGTAGTGCGGTTAGATGGATTTAGGGGCTGGTTAAAGGGCCAGACCCAAAGAGTAGTCATTGATGGTTGGATGTCAGCTTGGGAGCAGAACTTCTGTAGAGTGCATCAGATATATATGCATGACCCTGTTGCTGTTTAATATTTTTGTTTTATCAGTGATTTGGATAAAGGCATATATGGTTATATGTTTATCATGTTTAGAGAAGTCACCAAGCTGGGAGAGTGAAAAAAGCACCATAGGCTAGAGTAAGGACCCTAAAAGGTCTTGAATATTGGCCCACATTGAATAAGACTGAGCAATGGCAAATGTAAAGTCTTACAATTGGGTTCAAGAAATCAATGTCTCAAGTATAAGATAGGAGTAGAAGGGTCATGGTCAGAGGGCAGCTCATTTGGGAAAAGGTCCTAGGCTGGGGGAGGGGAGGGGGAGGAACCTGAAGCTAAGAGACGTCATTGTTAAGTGTCCAGACCTCATGTTCTCCTTTCCCCCTTGCAGCATACTCCCACAAGCAGCACTTGAAGAAATCCACAAGTTTTCTGGCAGCTACACCTGCATGAACACTTTCAAAGGTCGGACATAAAGCCAGAAACACGAAGACATCCTCCAGGCCAAGGGAAGCCAGCAGAGCCTCCAGAGGCCTGTCCTTTAGCACTGCCCTCCCGCCGCAGGGCACCCATGGGCACTGCTCCTGTCCCCGGGAGGGAGGGAACATGACTGCTGAGCCAGCACCATGACCTTTTGCACAAGACTGACGGACAGGACCCTTACCCACCAGGAGGCAAAACGCAAAAAACAAACAAAAAAATCAGCAGCCTTGACATTTTTGTATATTTCTAATTCTTTAGAGTTTTATCATTAAATCTGCTTATATAGTCAAACCATTCCTCCAGTGTCTAGAGGCTCTGTTCTTGAGGTTCTGTTCCCTGTTGGCCCCTGACGACATAACAGGAACAGAAAATAAAGAAATGATTTTTGAGAGGTTTTTTCTCCTTGCAGTCCCTGCCACTAGGCTCCAGACACACAACCAGTAGATCCAGTGCAGACTCTGTAACTGATTTCCCTACTTACTGTCCCCGCGTGGATTGGGGCTGGAGGGTGGGGAGTGGGGAGAGGATTTGGAATGGAGATTGCCAAACTGGAACCTCAGAGACTGGCTCTCTCTAGCTTTCTATTCACCTCTTAGGAATACTCAAATGTGCCCTCCCTAATCTGCAGAAAGGACACCGTGCATGGGCCCGCAGTGACAGGCATGCTCTTTTGAGTTGTTTCCCACTAATGAAAAGCAATGAAAAGCAAAATCTACATTTTCTCACCTTGTCCCCCTGCCCATTGCTGGCACCTGTAAGATGCCTAGCCAAGGTTGAGAGCTGTCCAGGCCCTCGAGTGAAACTCACAGGCCCATAAAGGAGTAAGCTCATGACCATGGCCATGTACCATGCTTCTTAAAAAATGTTTTGTTTTTACATCACTTTCATTTCCAAATATGTCCCCCTCCCCATAGTGAGCCATCCATTGTAACAAAGGAAGGAAGGAAGAAAGGAAGAAAGAGAAAGAGAAAGAAAGCGAAAGAAAAAAGAGAAGGGGAAAGTTAACCAACCCATCTACTAAGTATGGCAGTATGCGTGATGTTCCACATCCATAGTCCCCGCTTGTGCAGGGAAGAGAGGAAGGTGGGGCCGTGCTTTAACCAGTCCAGCCTCTAACTCCGAGGAGAACCACAGACTGAGGGGGCGGCTCAGAAGTCACTTCTTCCAACCTTTAACTGAGCAGGAATCCACCACAAGTGGTTATCCTTCCTCTGAGTAGAAATTTCAAATGAGGAGAAGCTCCCAAGGCAGCCCATTTTGCTTTTAGACAGTGCTGACAAGGACATTTTCCTTTATGTGAAAGTAACAGAGACCAAAAAAATCAAACATTTCTGGAACTCTTATGCTGGGTCAAGCGTCAGTGCCAAGGATAAAAAGGCAGAAATGAAGCCATCCCTGCCCTCAAGCAGCTTACATTCTATTGGAAAGGGACATGACATATGAATGTGTGCATGTACATGTTCATAATATATATAATATATAATATACATATATACTACACAATAATACATAATACAAAGTAGTTTAGGGAGGGAGGCCACTAGCAGCTGGTGGGGGAGGGGGAGGAGGTGGGGAAGGAAGATCAGGAAAAAAGAGAGCTGATCTTCGAAGGAAACCAGGAATTCTGAGAGGCAGAGGTGAGAAGGCAATGAACTCCACGAGTCAATGGATATAAGGAAAGTTGATACAAGGGAAGCAGTGTGTGTGCTGAGGATTAAGGCCTATTTGGACCATAGAGTACCTGGAGTATATCTGGGCTTTTCCCTTCCCTTCCCCTCTCCTTTTCTCCTCTTCTTTTCCTTCTACTTCCCCTTCCATTTCCCTTCCCTTGCCTCACTTGAAGACGATTCATACATCCCTTCTTCCTTCAAATCCCCTGGCTAACCCTCTTGTTCTTGCAAATGCTCCTATGTGGCATGCTTTCAACTTCTCCCTTATCCTGGCTGCTTTCCTCTAGACTTTCATCAGCCCTTGTCCGTGTTCTCCCCAATGAGCACCCAGAACTGACCACAACACTCCAGGTGTTGTCCAACAAGGACAGAGAGCAACATTGCTAGTAGAATAACTACTGTGTCCAGCACTGTGCTAGGCATCATGGTGATACAATTAAAATGTGATATGTTCCCTCATGCTTAAGAAGTTGGCCCATCTAGTCGGGAAGAGAAGATGAACCCATGAGCAAATGTGGCGAACACCTCCACGACAATTCTGATTATACAGTGACAATGAGTAACCTTTGCATAGTGCTTTAAGGTTTGCCAAGAATTTTACATGTATAATTTCAGTTGATCCCTTATGTGGCCTTGGGAGGTAAGTGCAATCTTTTCCATTTTACAGGTGAGGAAACTGAGGCTGATAGAGATGAAGCCAAGAGGTCAATGAGTATTTATTAAATGACTGTTATGCACTAGGCACCATGCTAAGTGCTGAGAATACAAGGACAAAAGATGATCTTTGCCCTCAGGGAGCTCGAAGTCTAATGGGGGAGACAATGGGAACAACTATGTATAAATAAGATATAGACAGGATAAAATGGAAATAATCAATAGAGGGAAGGCACTAGCATTAAGGAGGACTTCATGTAGAAAATGAGATTTTAGCTGAGAAGGAAGCCAGGGAAACCAGGAAGCAAGCTGAAAGAGGAAGAGGATTCTAGATGTGGAGGACAGCCAATGAGAACTCTGGAAATCAAGAGACGGAGGTCATGTGCTGTAAAGACAAGACTGGAGAACAGCTAGGAGGCCAGTGTCCCTGGACTGCAGAGGGTATGGAGTAAGTGGCAATAAGGCTAGAAATGACTTGCCCAAGGTCACACAGCAAGTGTCTGAGCCAAGATTTGAACTCAGAAAAACAACTTAGTTCAGAGTACAGAGAAAGGGAAGAGTAATAATGGCATGAAGAAATAGGACTAAAAGGTAAGTAGGAAAAAAGCCCGGCAGCCCAGTTACATAGAACAGTAATAGCATAAACATGGAATGGTTATGACCTGGAGAGAAGACCAGCCTGACTGCAGTGCAGGCTCCATTTGGGGGATATCAGACATTCACACTCTTGAAACTTTTAAAGTGTGCCAAGTACCTCCATCAGCTCCTTTTATCCTTGCAGAATATCTTACTGGTCTTTAGAAAGTCACATCCAACTCCCCATGACCCCATTTGGGGTTTTCTTGGCAGAGATCCCAGAGTGGTTTGCCATTTCCTTCTCCAGATCATTTTACAGATGAGGAAACTGAGGCAAACAGGGTGAAGTGACTTGCCCAGGGTCACACAGCTAGTGTCTGAGGCCAGATTTGAACTCAGGTCTTCCTGACTCCAAGCCTGGCACTCTCTCCACTGCACCACCTAACTGTGCATCCTTATGACATCCCTGTGACATACATATCAATTGGATTATTATCCCTAATGTGCAGATAAGGAAACTGAAGATGACGTGATTTGCCTATCACATAGTTAATAAGTGCTTGAGGCAAGATTGGAACTCATGTCTTTCTTGGATTCAAATTCAAGCACTCTTTCCACTCTGCCATACTTCCCCCTCAGTAGTGAGAAAGAAGGCTGAAGCATCCTGCTCTTCAGTAGAGAGGTGGGGGACTACGTGTGGGGAATATTGCATATGCTGTCAGATATGATTGCTTTGTAGATCAGTTTTGCTCAACTGTTTTGTTTTTTGTTTGTTTTTAAGTTACAAAGAAGGGCTTAGGGAAAGTAGCCCGAAATGACTATTGTTTTTTAAAAAGATCAATGCCACTTTCTAAAAAAATAAAAAAAGATTAAAATAAGCATGGTAATATCCTTTTCTTCTACTTCTCCCAAATGTGTGGGACAGCGACCCTAACTCAAATTAAACTCAGAGACTTCTCAAGGTGGAAAGCAAAGGTTACCTTTATTACAGTCTCGGGAGATGGCTGTCTGCTCCTTCAATACACGTGGAGAGAGAGAGAGACCTCGAAACAGGGGCTGCCTTATAAAAGCAAATCTCTGCCCACCAGGCAAACAAGTCTCCACCCACCACTATCCCTTACCCCCTTAACTGGGGGTGGGCTTACATTCTAACTGGGAGGTGGGGCTTACATTCCAGGCTCGAAATTCAAAGACAAGGAAAGAGGCCGGAAGCCAAGGGCAAATGGCTCAGGTTGGGGGTGGGGCAGGGCTTATTCTTTCTATTAAGGCTTAAAAACAGAGTCTGAGTGGGGGAGGATTTTGAAAGTAATAATCAAGAATTATTTGACCCTTTGAGGAGCCTTCACTTCTGAGAGTTCATTTCTCACACTACCTTCTGAACTCATTACCTTAATTACACTGAGAAGTCTTCACTGGGACATCCCATTCACAAACAAATATTAGGAAATGGAGTATAGTTGTAACCCCAGTCCCAGAGCTCATTGGTGTGGAACTCTCTCCTCATTGGTAGATATCAATATCCTGCACCTGCATGAGGGGGACAGAGTCAACAAGAGTGAGAAGTGGGAGGTGATCCAGAGTTCTTCTAGCTTTCAGCTTCAAGAGAGGAGATGTGTGATGCTAACCTCTCTTCAGGTTACTTACTGAAGGGAGAAAAAGACTCTGGGAAGAAGCCAACATGAGAGGAACCGGCAGTCTCTATCGTGTCCCTATCCTCAGCTTGTTATAGTAGAGTCTTCAGGGAATTGTCCCTTTGGGGGAAATCTGAGACTCTCTCTTGGTTGATGTAGGATAGCTTGCTCTCAGTGAGTGAGCTCCTTCTACCTATATTGTCTGACATGAATATTCATACGTGTACTTTCTCTGATTTCTGTTTTGCTAACAACTTGGATGAACGGGTTTCTTTGCTATCTGATATTTGTGCTCATTTTGGAGCTGGTATTTAATGGGACGGGAAGCAAGGCTCAGATGCAGAGCTTCCCCCTCTCACCTACCTTACCTGTTAAGAAATAGAGATCACCAGTTTAGCTTGAATCTAAAAGTTTCTTCCCCTAGACTAACAAACAGTGTTTATATGAGCCAATAGATTTAATTCTAGCCCTATATATCTCCTTTTTCAAGGGAAAGCAAAGTAGCTAGCCTCTCGGCCCCAACCTCCTGCTTTCCCTCTTGGCAGGAATCACAGTCTTCCTTAGAGAAGAGTGGGAGGAAGAGATGCTCGAGACATCTGTTCTTGCCTCCTTCCTGTGAGCCATGTCAAGGCAGCCACACTACATAACTGAAATTAACTGAAGGGATACAGAGCCCATCTGATCCAAGCATCTCATTTTATAGGTAAAGAAACCGAGGTCCAGGGAGCTGTGACTTGATCAAAGTCATACAAACAGTGACTGTAAGAGATGAGATTTGAATGCAGTTCCTCTTACCCCAAAGCCAAGGCTCTCTGCCCTGTGTCCATTTCAAACACATGAGGGTACAATTCTCAAACCTCACCCACGGCTCGCACATGCTTTGGCTTATCTCTGACTTTGCTCTTTCCCTTATGTCCACATGCCAGGAAAAACAAACAAAAAACCAAACAAATCCTTCTGGACTTTAGCTTATTACTCCACGGCTTAGAATTGCCCATAATAACAGCCACGGTTTTACCTAGCCCATCGGAAGACTCCATAGCTTGGTCTGTTTTACTTAAGAATGATTACCCGGGCAGCTAGGTGGCTCAGTGGGTAGAGCACCAGCCCTCAGACACTTGACACTTACTGGCTGTATGACTCTGGGCAAGCCATGTAAACCCCATTACCTCACCAAAAAAAAAAAAATGACCTACCATAAATTAAATTTCATGCTAACCTGCTGGAGCCTTAATTCTCCTACTGGTTGGAGGGAGATCAAATGACTCCTATTAAAATCCTCAAGCACTAATTGCAGTCTTGGGGAGAAAGAAAGTATTTTGGGCTCCATTAGAATCCAGGAGGCAAGATTTTGGAGGGCCAGTTAAGAGCACCTCCTTCTCAATCATCTCCTCACCAATGTTCGCTCAATTTTGGCACTGTGAGTTACCAGCTAGCCCCGTATAAAATGCTACCATGTATATGAGATTCAGCCCCCACTTCACAGAATCAAGAGTCCTTTGAGAGGTGACAGGCTTAGTCTGGCCCTCGGACTGATGAATTTAACTGTGGAGAGGAGGAGAAAGAAGGGAGATGAAATCAGAATGTTTTTCTACTTGCCTAACCTCTGACATTCCTTCCTCCTGGCGGATCACCAAGGGACAACTTTCAAGGTGACAATCCTGAGCTCCAGAGCCATGGAGAATTGAGGGCAGGGATCACAGGGTCTGATTACCCCATCTGTCTGTTCACTGATGCAGAGAGCCCATTCTACTGGAATTGTTTGAAGGGTAGATCCAAGATCTGTTACTCTTAATGGGCACAGTGCCCAGATCCCCCAATCAGATTCTCTCCTGCCTGGTTCTCTTCCAGGTCGGCTATGCAGACAGAGGTAGCTCCTTGATGTTTGCCCAGGGTAACCGTGTATAGTCCTAGCATTCCACGCTTGCTCTGGTTCAAGGTGGTTTGATTTGCAGCTCTTGGCCCACTCTATTCTTTGTAGCCAGAGGCCCAGGCTTTGACTCTTCACTTAGATTTCAAAATGGAAGACTAGTGTTACCAATGGCAGGCAGTTAGGAACCATACCTCCTGAGATTTTACCCAGAATTTATCCTATGGTTTCAACAACAAAATAATCATTCAGAGCTAAGGAGCACCTTGATTCCCAAAGACTACTTCAACAGTTCCCAACCTTGTCAAGTATGATGACCCCTTTCTAACATTTGAACCCAGGTCTTTCTGCTTCCAAGATTGGCTCTCTGCCCACCACCCCACACTGCCTTTCTTGATTCAAGTAAGTTCAAAGGGCAGCATCACCGTTGGCCAAAAAGGACCCTTCCTCCTATAAGGAGCCCCCGTACCAGTCTCAAGGACACCTGGATTCAATCCTTGAAGAACCTGATCCCTAAAAATGGGGAGTCAGACTTTTTCTTGAACTAGATCTTCAGCTCATTATGCCTCACCCCAGAGTTCCAGGGGAAACCCTCTCAAGGGAAGCTTAGGCATAGTTTATGTAGAAGGTCTCCTCACCAAAAATGAGTCAATCAATCAATAATGAGGGCCCTTCGAGAAAAGCATTTGCTATACAAAGTAGCAGACATCAAGGTATGAGATAGCCATTTATTTCCTCCACCACTCAGAACAAGTGTTTAAAACGTGAAAGGCTTTAGAGTCAGCATAGTCTGGCAGATAGATCTGGAGGCAGACCTAGGTTCAAATCTTTTCCTTCCTTCCTTCCTTCCTTCCTTCCTTCCTTCCTTCCTTCCTTCCTTCCTTCCTTCCTTCCTTCCTTCCTTCCTTCTTCTCTTCTTCTTCTTCTTCTTCTTCTTCTTCTTCTTCTTCTTCTTCTTCTTCTTCTTCTTCTTCTTCTTCTTCTTCTTCTTCTTCTTCTTCTTCTTCTTCTTCTTCTTCTTCTTCTTCTTCTTCTTCTTCTTCTTTTCTCTCTCTCTTTCCTTCTCCTTGGCATTTCTCTCACCTTCTCCTCCAATCACAACTGTTTCTGTGCACATCTTTCCCTCCTGTTAGATCGTATTATATTGGTGGGGCAGGGAAGGGTGAGTGTGGTACAGTGGAAAGAACACAGAATTGGGGTTAGATCTGCCTTTAAATCCTGCCTACACTACAGCCTACCAGTGTGACTGTGGGGAAGCCACCTAACTTTTCTGGACCTCAGTTTCCTCTTCTATAAAAAGGAGGTTGGATTCCTAGATGGCTTCAAAAGTCCCTTCCAGCTCTGATTCTATGGTCCTAAGGACCTTGAAAACAAAGTAGCTATCTTTATATTGCCAGTGCTGAGAACAGGAAGGAACTGACTCAGAGTAGATGGAAGGGAGGGAGGAAGGAAAGAAAGAAAAGGGAGAGAAGGAGGAAGGGGAGGAGGGAGAAGGGAGAGAAACAAGGAAAGAAGAATATTGGGGCTCATGATACTGAGTCAGGGCTCATGAGAAACCGTATTAGAAACCTCAACCTCTCTGAGTTGTCCCTAGAATCCTGAAGTGGGGAGTATTCTCCACCCTGAGAATCAAACCTGCTAGTCCTGTGGGAGTTTGGAGAATGAGGCCATAGGGGGTGGTATGCAGGGCTGGGGAGCCCAGCCACAGGTGAGTGGGCTGACATGCCCTTCTCAAGAGCATGAGAGTTCATTTACTTATGACTCTAGACTTCCAGGTGTGTGTGCGTGTGTGTGGAGGGGTATCCCACGTGGCCATGGGGGAGGCTGACGAGATGGCCAAGAAGTGTGAGTAATGCCAGTCCTTGTAAGTGGCAGAGCCAGGATTTAAAGCCATTTCTCCAGACTCCAAATTCTCTACTCTTTCCAATATAACTTGCTACATCTTTAAAGAGGAGATTCCTCTAGTATTTAAAATATTTTCTCAACAGAAGCCCAATTTACACAACTGTTTAAGTGAGTCAAGTGAGGTCCGCTTGCACCCTCTTGGGAAGCAGCGCATCTCAGTCTGGCATGGTTCAGTCTTGGCTTTCGAAGGGCTCCACGATGTCCCCCTTCCTCCAGAGTCTCTGCTGCTGCCTGTGATCCCCACCTAAAGCAGGCAGCTCTTGCAGCATCCCAGGACAACAGGAAGGGCCTGGTTCTGAAGCACCTGTCTGGAGCAGACTAAGCACGCACTTGCATTCCACAGCAGGACAGGATGCCTCCTTCCCTCTGTTCCCAAGGAGCCACGTTATTCCACGTCAGAGAAGCTAGGTGGTATAATAGCTTCAGCCCTGGGGCTGGAGTCCAGAAGACCTGAGTTCAAATATAGCCTCTGACATTTATTAGCTGTGTGACCCTGGGCAAGTCGCTTAATCTCTTTTTGCCTCAGTTTCCTCAGCTGTAAAATGGGGATCAGAATCCTACCTACCTGCAGGGTTATTGTGGGAACCAAACAAGATAGCTTGTAAAGCTCTCAGCCCAGTGCCTGGCACTAGTGGTAGATGCGGTAGACAAAGAGTTGTTACAGAAATGCTTATGGCCTTCCCTGCCTCCGCAGCTGTTGTATCATCAGGCCAGTTAGCAGAGCCAGCTCCCTAAGAGTTCAGCAGCCTGTCTCCTTACTCTCCTAGAAGCATCACTCTAGATCAGGAAGGGATTTCTGGGGCTACCTAATGTAGTCTCATGACCTCACTTTACAGATGAGGAAACTGAGGCCCAGGTGACTTGCCCAAGGTCACAGAGGTAATAAGCATCAGAGACAGCATTCGAACACAGGTCTTCTGTCTCTAAAGCTAGTGCTCTTTCCACTGTACTTTGCTGCCAAACTTCTCCAATTTGGGGGTGGTCCCCGAGATCAGCAAGTGCTCTAGGGCCTTTTATCAAGGGGGTTTGTTCTGTGAATTCTGGATTCAGTCAAAAGGCCACACCTGAGGACCTAGAGCGCCAGATGTGGCCTCGCGGCCTCAGATTCCCCACCCCTGTATCTAGCCTAATCCCCTTATTTCACCAATGAGGAAATCAAGGCCTGGGTGTGCCTGCCCAGTCCCTAGACTAGGAAGTCTAGACTCTGGAGGACAGGGGTGTTGTGAGTCCGGGGGTATTTTCTCAGTATCTAAAAGAAAAGAAGGAAATCTAGAATAGGAAATCCCACTGGCTCCCATGGGGCTGGCCAGGGCCCCTAACCACCAAGGCGCCTTGGAGTGTTTCACTCTCCCAAACATTTCTTCCTATTCTTGTCTGGAAGTAGTTTAAATTTGAATGAATGCTAATCCCTAGTAGCATTAATAGATGACTGTAAAATTTCAAAGGATTTTCATTTACATGAATTCATTTGATCCTTCCCCTGGGGGGTAGGTAGGGCAGCCATTATCCTCTTCTTAGAGAGGAGGGCCTGAATAAAGTGACTGGTCAGTCCAGGCTGCAGAGCCTGAGAGAGAGCCGAGCCCAGATTAAAATCTCTTAAAACCTCGAATAACAGGGTGACCTTTGCAAAGCTCCCTACACCCCAGTCTCATTGGAACCTCCCACGAATATGGTAAGGTAGGTAAAACAGGCATTATTATCATTATTTTACATTTAGAGGGTGGATCAGGGAAGGTTCCCTGATCTATTTAATGAGGTTATTGGGAGGTGAGCCTTTGTTTGGGATTTTCATCCAGGTCACTGATAAAGGTGGGTGTCCCAGAGGGCTGGGCCCCCTTACCTTCTCCCACTGAACTGTTCACCCTCACCTGTGGCTCCAAGAAGCTGTAGCATGCACAGTGGGGGTGGGGGAGAGGCCACACCTCTAAAACCCTCTGGGCAGATGGGCTACACCAGGCTGAGAGTAACAGACTGGCCTCAAACCCGTCAGTGAGTTTGAGGGATATCTACTCCAATCATGTGAAGACTTCCCCCAGCAGAATGGGTGGATGAGAACAATTTGTTCCAGTGCTTATGAAGGCTGCTGAAGCAGGCACCGTGGAGCACTTAGAACTTGGTCCAGGGGTGAGGAGCCTGCGGCCTTGAGGACACATGTGGCCTTCTAGATCCTTAAGTGCGGCCCTTTGACTGAATAACATTTCTAAAATTTGGTTCTCCCCAGGCTCTCCACCCCTGTCAGACATCAAAGATGCCATGGTCATCCACTGCATCCCATGCCATTCCCAGTCGACTTTCCTCTTGCCACGGGACTTTGATGATTCTGGAAGAGACCAGACTTCAATCCAATTCACACACAAGTCAAGACATCACCCATGATGTCATTGGTCCTTTTCAAAAATGAAAGATGAACAACAATTTCACTGGATGATCCCCTCAGCTAGATTCAAGTATCCTTTCTCTTTTGGTGATTCTCACATCCAGTGATCCAGCCCTAACCTCTCTCCTAACCTCCAAACTCAATCTCCAAATTGTATTAAACCATCTCGAAATTAGAGCTATCTTTAACTCCACATGTCTAAAACTGGATTCATTATCTCCCCTAAACCACCACTATCCCCCTAGTCACCCAGGCTCACAAAGTAGATGTTGTCCTTGACTCCCCACTATCTCTCACGCCCCATTTCCAGTCTGCTGCCAAGTCCCACAGATTTTACCTTCATAACGTCTCTCAAATATGCTCCCTTCTCTCCACTTATACTGCCACCACCTTGGTGCAGACCCTCTTCACCTAACTAACCCTTAGATGTTGAATCTGCCTACCACTGGCCTCTCCTCACTCTAGTCTGACCTCCATTCAGCTGTCAAATTAATCTTCCTCAAGTGCAGATCCAACCACGTCATCCCCTTCCCTCATTCTCTAAACTCCAGTGGTTCCTCATCACCTCCAGAATCAAATGCAAAATGTTCAGTTTGGCATTCAACACTTTTCACAACCTAGACCCTTTCTACCTTTCCGGTCTTCTTACATGTTGCATTCACCCACATTCTCTTTGATCCATTAAAAAGGGCCTCCTTTGAAGATGTGGGAAAATTGGAACACTCATGCCTTGTTGGTGGAGTTGTGAAATGATCCAACCATTTTGGAGAACAATTTGGAACTATGCCCAAAGGGCTACAAAAATGTGCATACCCTTTGATCCAGCAATAGCACTTCTAGGGCTATATCCCAAAGAGATCAAACAAAGGGGAAAAGGACCCACATGTACAAAAATATTCATAGCAGCTCTTTTTGTGGTGGCAAAGAATTGGAAATTGAGAGGATGCCCATCCATTGGGGAATGGCTGAGCAAGTTATGGTATACGAATGTAATGGAATACTATTGTGCTATAAGAAATGATGAACAGGCTGACTTCAGAAAAACCTGGAAAGACTTATATGGTCTGATGCTGAGTGAAGTGAGCAGAACCAAGAGGACTTTGTACACAATAGCTGCCACGTTATGCAATGACTAAGATTGTTAAACTGAACCCTGTCAGCATTACGAGGATCTAAGACATTTCCAGAGGCCTCGGGATGGAAAATGCTGTCCACATCCAAAGAAAGAACTATGGAAGTCAAATCACTATCACTTATTTTTACCTTCTGTTGAGTTTTGTTTCATCTTTCTGATGGTTCCTCCTATTGG
The DNA here is from genome assembly GCF_003287225.1 of Phascolarctos cinereus. Classification (NCBI taxonomy): domain Eukaryota; kingdom Metazoa; phylum Chordata; class Mammalia; order Diprotodontia; family Phascolarctidae; genus Phascolarctos; species Phascolarctos cinereus. The sequence continues at coordinate 388,468,082 of NW_027556098.1, forward strand.
TTTTAATTTTTACTTACAACTTCACTAATGTGAAAATTTGTTTAATAGGAATATAAATACAAAGCCTATATCAGATTATGCACCCTCTTGGGGAGGGTGGGGGGGAGGAAGAGGGAGAAAATTTTCAACTCAAAAGCATATGGAAGTGATTGTTGATTAAATCAAAAAAAAAAAAGAATGACCTCTTTTCCATTCCTCACACACAAACTCTGTTTCCACACTCCAGACACTGGCTCTTCCTCCATGTGTGGAATGTTCTCTCTCCATCTCCACCTCCCAGCTTCCTTCAAATTCCAGCTAAAATCTAACTTCTATGAGAATCCTTTCCTGATCCCTCTTAATACTAGTGCCTTTCCTCTGTTGCTTATTTCCAATTTATCCTGTCTATACCTTGTTTGTACATTGCCATTTACATACTGTCTCCGCAGAGCAAGGACTGTATTTTAACTTTCTCTGTATCCCCAGAACTTAACACAGGGCCTGGCACATAGTAGGTGCTTAATAAATGCTTATTGACTGACTGACTTTGACTCTTTCATTGGAGGGAGTTGAAGGTAGGGTTCATCCAAATGGAAGAGAATGAGACCTATTATTTATGGGCTAAAGCAAGTCATTGGCATTTTCCCCTTCTCTGGGTTGAAATAAAAGACGTCCTGTACCTAATATGCATCATTGCCTTGAATGCTTTTACCTGCATCAGTGAAGCTCTCAACATGAACTCTATTCTGAGGTTTCCAGAGGAAATTCTGCATGTGGGCAAAACCAGCTAAAGAATCTTGATTCGGCAACTGCTCCCAAGACTCAACCTAGCCCCTGTAAGCCTAGAGCTTGTGCCATTTGGCTCACAAGTTCCATGCAGATGAGAACACTGAGGTTAACTGCCTTTCTCCTGGTCATGCATCAGTCGGATTTTGAACACCTGTCTGCACTGACTTACCACTACACAGCATTGCCATGCTCTTTACAATATAGCATATGGTCAATTCTAGAAACCCAGGACAAAGTTTCTGAAGGGTTCATTCCCCCAGTCTTCTCACATAGAACCCCATGTATGGGGCTCTGAGTCCGATGATCCCTCTGTAAGGGCTAGATGACTCCATCTCCCTAATTTGGAGAAAATGGTTACCCAAAGGTCATCTTTCAGGCTAATACACAGAGGAACTGGGATTCAGCCTAGGATTTCCTAAACTAGCTCTAAAATTAAGTCCCTACTTATTATTTTGCTTGTCTTAGAGGAGGTGGAATAGATGAATAAATGAATTAAAAAGCATTTATTAAACACTTCCTTGTGCTAAGCACCGTGCCAAAAATTGAAACAGTCACCGAGCTCAAGTAATTCATTGGTTGATTGTCATCCTTTGTTCTTGAGGAGGACCGAAATGACGTCAAGGCACAGTGCGCCCGACCGTGGGTGATCAGACCCAAACGAGCTCAGGAGGTTCTACCCCAAGCCAGGCACCAACAGTCCACATAAATATATGACCATCCGGCCATAAGTCAGACAGAAGGGTCCAACGGTCCTTAGGGTGCGATGGCCACACACATCCTGGGAATCTTTTCTGTTCTTAGAATGATAGCTGTTCCTGATGCCAAGCCATCTGACAGTGCCAACCAAGGAAGTGGGTGCTGAGAATCGGCCCTTCCAGTCCTTCAGTAGCTGAGGTGATCAGTACATACAGAATCTGTGGAGGCAGTTTCCAGGTTTCACTTCCATACTAGTTGCTCCCTGAAGTCAGGAGGACCTGAGGTCAAACCCGGCCTCAGACACATAATACTCACTAGCTGTGTGACCCTGGGCAAGTCACTTAACCCTGCTGCCTAGCCAACAAACCAAAAAAAAACCCATACAAGTTGCTCCCTTTTGTGACAGTCATGTAACCATGATCTGGGGGACACTTCTATTCCCAGAGCACCCCAACCAAATGCAAAAATCTCCCCTTTTTTTGTTTTTTAATTACAATTTTAAAAACACCTCCTTATACTCATAAGGCATCATTTTAGAAGCGAATAGCGTTAGTCCTCGCTAAGTGGCCTCCTTTGACAAGCCAGTAATGGGGGGAGGCGGCAGAGGAATGTCTCTCCTCTCCCCCACCACAGAGCTGGAAGGGCTAAGCTGGAAGGTGTGCAATCCCCCATTTCCAGGTAAGTACCTCAGTACCCTGCCCTCAAGTCCTCCCTTTTCCAGCAGCCCAGTCTCTGGAAGTGGCCTTCCTGAGGTACTGTCCCCTTTAATAAACCAGGCACAATCTAGAACAGGGGTGGGGAACCTGTGGTCTTGAGGCCACATGTGGCTGCAGCCCTTTGACCGAATCCAAACTTCACAGAACAAATCCCTTTAATAAAAAGATCAGTTCTGTAAAACTTGGACTCAGTCAAAAGGCCACAGCCACGGACCTAGAACACTACAAGTGGCCTCGAGGCTGCAGGTTCCCCACCCCTAATCTAGAAGCATGTGAATGGGGAGCTGGAGAGAATGTTGGTAGGCAGAAGCAGGATTACCGTTAGAACCTTAGTAGATCTTATAGTCATTCAACTGCAGCAATAGGCATTTATTAAGTACCAACTGTGTGCCAGGAACTGTGCAAAGCACTGAGGAGGCAGAAAAAGGCAAAATCATTCCTTGTGCTCCCAGAGCTCACACCCCTCTTTTCACAAATGAAGGAAGAGGAAACAGGCCCAGAGAAGTGATTTGCTCAAGTTATAAGATCTAGCTATAATTTAGAAAGCCTAGTATTTTTGTTATAGGTTCCTAGGAATTAGAGCTGGAAGACCACCATCTTGTCCAATCCCCTCATCCAAAGAGTTTGAGAAACTTGTTCAAGGTTACATAGGCATTAGCATCAGAGGCAGGATTTGAACCCAGATCCTTCACCTCCAAATATAGGGCTTTCTCTAACTCACCAGACTGCCTGTAATAGCTCCTGCAGACCTTGCCCTGCAGACCCCCAAAGTCTTCAGTATTTGATGCTACAGCGTCTGGTCAGCGCCCAAATATTTCAAAGAACTCAGGGAAAAAAAGTGCAAATCATCCCTTCAAAGGCTGTGTTGAAAGGTGCAGCATCAGTATTTGCATAGCTGAGGAGGTAACTTTCTGCCCTGGAGTTCTCCTTGATTGACAGGAGTGCCCCCTGGGAGCAGAGAGCCAGGCCCTCTGGCAGCCACAATGGACAGTGAGTAGATTTGACTGGCAGTGAAGCCCAGTGGAAAGCCAACTTGGCCGGGGTCAAAGGACTGGCATTCAAGCTATGGATCCACAGCTGGGTGACCTGGGGTAGAGTTATTTTCCATCACTTCCTGGGGTGTTGTGAGGATAAAGATGACCTAAGAGATGGGAAAGGGCTTGGGAAAGAAGCTGACTCTATAAATACGAGCTAGGGTATTACATGCATCTACTGCAATTCATCTTTATGGAAGGCCTACAGGGGTATGACAGCATGCAAGGCCCTATAAAAAACAACTGATCTATAGAGAGAACAAACCTTTGTTGGGAGAGATTAGCTCTGCAATGGAACCAGCTGGACTGGCTGGGCTACCCAAGCTAGTCTAATCACTAGGCCATAGCAGGTCCCTCCAGGAGCCTTCTCCTCCACATTAATTCAGTTATCCATCAATCCAATAATGACTTTTAAGTACCTACTGTGTGTAAAACCCATGTGCTTTACTGTTATCCTCATGTACACAGCTATCCATTCAATTATGACTATTAAGTACCTATTATGTATATATACATATATAGATACATACATACATACATATACATACATACATACATACATACATACATACATACATACATACATACACACACACACATATAGCTTGGGTACTCCACTGTTATCTTCATGCATGAATTCAACAATTTTAAGACCCTACTATGGGAACAACCCATGTGCTCCATTGTGCCTCCGGTCTACCAGTGGTTGCCACCCTCCTCCATCCATCCATCTCTTCATCTAGTCACCATTACCATTAAGTACCTACCATATGAACAGACGATATGAGCCATGGGTATCTTCATGAATTCATCCATCCATTCAACTATGACTATACAGCATTTACCATGTATACGCCCTGAGCTCTCCATTTCTATCCTCTATTGGAATGGTAGTTCCAGAACCAGAAGAGTCCCTAGAGGTCATGGAGTCCAACCTTCTCATTTTACAGATGAGGAAATTGAGGCCCAGAGAGATAAAGTGCCCAAGGTCACACAGGTAGTAAGTGGCAGGATCTAGATTTGAATTCAGGTCCTGTGACTCTTGGTTTAGCACTCCAAATCTGCTGCTCTTTCTACCACACCACACCACCTCCTGGATGTTGAGAAAACTTGAGGGTAGATGCCAATATGTTGGGTGGATCTCTTGGGGTAAATTTATGAGAGAACATGGATGAGAATCACACATGAGGATGGACTGGACTGCAGGAGTTGTAATTTGCCTCCTTGCAGGGAATGCGCGTTGATCCACTGGAGATTTGGAGTATTGTACTTCGAGTGAAGGGAGAGACAAAGATAATTAAGGCACTTTGCTTGCCCTTGTGGAGCTAATAGTCTACACCGGGGTCAATAAACTACCCCCAGCCCCACAGGCCAAATCTGACTCTCTGCCTGGGTTTGTATACTCAGAAGGCTAAGAATGGTTTTTATATACCTGGTATACAAAAATAGACAGCAAGCTGGATGTGGCCTGGGGGCCAAGCCGTACTTTGCCGATCTATGGTCTAGAAGATGGGGGAGCCTACAGAATAGAAGTAAAGTGGAAAGATTACTGCAACTGGTGTCAAAGGATCTGGGTTCCAATTCTGACCCTGCTGCTTACTACCTTATGACTTTGGGCAAGTCACTTAACATTCTAGGCCTCATTTTTCTTATCTGCAAAATGAGTGGATTGGACTGGATGGTGACTAAGGTCCCATCTATCCCTTGACCCTATCTCTATACATTCCCAGAATGGAAACTCTTTCCAACCAGTAATGACTCTAATGTATCAATGAGAGTATAAATGAATGAATTAATAAAGTATTTATTAAGCACTTACTGTGTGCAAAAAAAATGTTCTAAGTGCTAGGGATACAGATGTAAAAGTAGGAGAGTCCCTGCTCTCGAGGAGCTCGCGCTGTAATGGAGGAAACAACAGCTAGGGAAGCTGGATAAGTTTGGGGAATTGCCCAAGGCATATGGAATGGAAGGGATTGCCCAGGATTCCCCAGTTTGTAAGGATGTGGGGAGATATGACCCAAGTGTAATATCCAATCAATCAACCCATCAATAAATATCAAGCACCTACTACGTGCCAGGCACTGTGCTAAGCACTGGTGAAAGAGAATGTCATAAAGAGCTTGATCTCTTCTCTCCAACACTCTTTGCAACAGCTCTTCACTTTGAAAAATCAAGACCTGTTCTGCCTTGTCCAGATGTTCCCAGATGTGGCCTAGAATCAAGGGAACAGTGGTACCACATGGCTGGCTAATTCTATCCAACTTCTTCCTCTCCTTGGCATTTGTTTAGAAACGCACTGGTGCCATCCTCTTGATGGGCACTTATGTTAGAACATCAGAATTTCCCTTCCCCTGCTTTCCCCTAACTTGCCCTCAAATCCCCTCAAAGTCTTCAGTATTCCTTTCATTACTCGCTATTAATAGGACAAAAGAAATGACTTGACAGAAGACACAAGCTGTGTTTGGGCTATTCCTCCCTGGGGTAGCCCCTGTAACTGGATCCTGGCTTGGGATGGTCAAGGGCAGATTTTAGCCAAAGTCCCCAGCTTACTGTCGCCCCTCCAAGTAGTGACTGCAGGCTGGGCTGTGTTGCACTAGCAGTGGGGTGACTTGAGAAACCTCTGGAGGCTTCAGAGAACAGTCACACTGTGGGCTCATTAACTTTTATCACCATAGTATTTCAAGTGTGACAATGCAAGCCAGTTTGTTCCAAATAGAACAGATTCCACATGGCTTCCAGTTTGCCTTGGTTGATATGGTGGGAATGACACAGCTCACAGTGGGTAGCTGTGCTCATGCCCCTTTGATTTGTTGAGCTGGCAGACATGAATGATTTCCAGGGGCAGAGCTGAGGATCTCTGGGAGCTGTGGAAGGAAGACTATATTCTACAACTAAGTTGGGCTCTAAGCCGGAAAAATCCAATCCCAGAATCCCAGAATCCCAGGGTTAGAACAAAGCTCCGAGACCAATTAGACCAACTTATCACTGGGCAGGAATCTCCTCTACAACCTACCGCATCAGTGGTCATCCAGGGTCCGCTTAGATACCTCCAGTAATGAAGAACCCACCTGCCTCCCAAGATCATCCATTCCCCTTTGGGATAGCTCTGACTCTTTGGAAGGTCTTACTGGACCATCCCTCCGCAAATTCCACTCATGGCCCTCATGGCTACCCACTGGGGTCAAGCAAAGCAGGTCTAATTCTAAGGCTGCCCCTGTCAGAAAATTCACCAAATCGAGCCAGGAGCTGAGCATTGGTTATTTCCATCCATCGTTAGACTCGGCATATACCAAACCATTATCTTTGTTCTATGACATTTCATCTCTTTCTCCTTCCAATCCATTCTGTAGATGACTGACAGATGACGCAAATGTTCTGGTGAGTTATGGTCTCACAGGGCAGCCAAGTGGTGTAGTGGATAGAATGCTGGGCCTGGAGTCAGGAAGACTCCTCTTCCCAAGTTCAAATCTGGCCTCAGACACTTAATAGCTGTATGACCCTGGACAAGTCACTTAACCCTGTTTACCTCACTTTCCTCATCTGTAAAGTAAGCCGGAGATGGCAAACTACTCCAGCATCTTTGCCAAGAAAAAACCAAATGGGGACATGAAGAACTGGACACAATTGAAAATGACCAAATAAGAAAAGCAATATGGTCTTATCAATGTTATTTCCCCCTCCAACCACGCAGATCAAGACCATCCATATGTGCCCATCCTGTGTGACTCTCATCTATATCTTCCAATAAATTCAGCAAAAGGGTCCACCAAATATCCTGGAGGCCTTTGTCAAGTTATCTTGACATTCCATGCTTCTACATATACAGATGCTCTCCATCAATTTCTATATACATTGTACCATTAAACTGATTTTTCTTAGAATCAAGGTTTGCATTTTTATTTTATATCTTGATGTGGGTTTCATCTTGGAAAATGAGACAATAAAGGTACTAATTTGGTGCATTTCCTAACAAACATTAACTCTACAATAAAACCAAGTTGTGTTCATTTCAGTTACAAGATTTTCAAAGTAACTCAAATTATATTCTTCACATCAAATGAGATATTAGAAAGTATCTTTCAAACCTTAAAGCTCTACATAAATTTTGGCTGTTATTATTATTATTACAGAAGCTAAAAGTAAATATTTGAAAAGCTTAGGCATCATGATCAGGATTATGAGATGAATGTGAAACTGATCAAGGGTGTGTCAATGTTATAAAACATATAATATGGAAATGGAAAAATGGCCTGTGTTGCCAGGTATGGTAGTACACACTTGGAATCCTTGCTATACTGACAGAGGGGGAGGCTGGTGGACTGCTCATGCTTGAGACTTCTGAGCTGCAGGAGGACTAAACCACAGTAAGTCCAGCACCAATATGGCGGAGCCCCAAGAGTGTATGTATGTGAGGGGGGAGGGGAGGTGCTGCCAGACTGCCTGATGAGAAACGAACAAGCCCAGATCTGAAATGAAGAAGGTCAAAACTTCCATGCAAATGAGCTGTCGGATCAAGCTGTGAATGGCTGCTGTACCTAAAGCCTAGGTGAGATAGGGAGAGAGACAACAAGGAAGAAAGGAAGGGAGGGAGGGAGGAAGGAAGGGAGGGAAGGAGGGAGGGAGGGAGGAAAGGAGGGAGGGAGGAAGGAAGGAAGGAAGGAAGGAAAGAAGGAAGGGAGGAGGGAGGGAGGAGGAAGGAAGGAAGGAAGAAGGAAGGAAGGAAGGAAGGAAGGAAGGAAGGAAGGAAGGAAGGAAGGAAGGAGGAAGGAAGGAAGGAAGGAAGGAAGGAAGGAAGGAGGAGGGAGGGAGGAAGGGAGGGAGGGAGGAAGGAAGGGAGGGAGGAAGGAAGAAGGAAGGAAGGAAGGAAGGAAGGAGGAAGGAAGGAAGGAAGGAAGGAAGGAAGGGAGGGAGGGAGGAGGAGGAAGGAGGAGGGAGGAAGGAAGGAGGGAGGAAGGAAGGAAGAAGGAAGAGAGGGAGGAAGGGAGGAAGGAAGGAAGAAGGAGGGATAGAGGAAGGAAGAGAAGAAGGAAGAAGGAGGGATAGTGGGAGGAAGGAAGGAAAGAAGGAAGGGAGGAGGAAAGAAGGAAGGGAAGAAAGGAGAGGAGGAAGAGGAAGAAGGAAGAAGGAAGGGAGGAGGAGGGAGGAAGGGAAGGGAAGAAGGAAAGAAGGAAGGAGGGAGGGAGGAAGGGAGGAAGAAAGGGAGGAAGGAAGGGAGGGAGGGAGGAAGGAAGGAAGGAGGGATGGAGGGAGGAAGGAAGGAGGGATGGAGGGAGGAAGGAAGGAAAGAAGGGAGGAAGGAAGGAAGGGAGGGAGGAAGGAAGGAAGGAAGGAAGGAAGGAAGGGAGGAAGGGAGGGAGGAAGGAAGGAGGAAGGAAGGAAGGAAGGAAGGAAGGAAAAAGGAAGGGAGGAGGGGAGGGAGGCGAGGAAGGAGAGAAGGAAGGAAAGGAAGGAAGGGAGGAAGGAAGGAAGGAAGGAAGGAAGGAAGGAAGGAAGGAAGGAAGGGAGAGGAGGAGGGAGGGAGGGAGGGAGGAAGGGAGGGAGGGGAAGGAAGGAGGGAGGAAGGAAGGAAGGAAGGAAGAGAGGGAGGAAGGGAGGAAGGAAGGAAGGAAGGAGGGATAGAGGGAGGAAGGAAGGAAAGAAGGAAGGGAGGGAGGAAAAAGGAAGGGAAGAAAGGAGGGAGGAAGGAAGGGAAGAAGGAAAGAAGGAAGGGAGGGAGGGAGGGAGGAAGGGAGAAGAAGGAAAGAAGGGAAGGAGGGAGGAGGAAGGGAGGAAGAAAGGGAGGAAGGAAGGGAGGGGGGAGGAAGGAAGGAAGGAGGGGATGGAGGAGGAAGGAAGGAGGATGGAGGAGGAAGAGAAGGAAGAAGGGAGGAAGAAGAAGGAAGGGAGGAAGGAAGGGAAGGAAGGAAGGAAGGAAGGAAGGAAGGGAGGGAGGGAGGAGGGAGGGAAGGAGGAAGGGAGGGAAGGATGAAGGGAGGAAGAAAGGAAGGAAAGGAAGAAGGGAGGGAGGAAGGAAGGAAGGGAAGAAGGAAGGAAGGAAAAGAATGAATAAAAGAGAATGAAATGAGAAAAAAGAGAATGAAAAGCAAGAGAGAAAGAAAGAAAGGAGGGAAGGGAGGAAGAAAGAGAAAGAATGAATATAAGAGAATGGAATAAAAGAGAGAAAGGAAAATGAAAAGAGAGAGAAAAAAAGGAAGAAGGGAAGGGAGAAAGAATGAATAAAAAAGAATGAAAGAAAAAGAGAATGAAGAAAGGAGAGAAAGGTGAATAAAAAGAGTGAGAGAAAGAGGAAAAAGAAAGAAAAACAAGGAAAGGAGGAGAGAGAACAAAAAAAAAGAATGAAAGAGAGGAAGGAAAAGAGAATAAACCGAGAAAGAAAGATGAGAGGGAGGTAAGGAAGGAAGACAGAGAGAGAAAGATAATGAAAGAAAGGAGAAAAAGGAGGAAAGAAAAAAGGAAAGAAGAAGGGAGGGAGGAAGAGAAACAAAAAAGAGAATGAAAGGAGAGAAAAGAGAATAAAAAGAGAAAGATAGGAGGGAAGTAAGGAAGAGAAAAAAGGAAAAGAGAGAAAGAGAACGAAAGAGAGAAAAGAGGAAAGAAAAAAAAAGGGAGGGAGGAAGGAAGGAAGAAAGGAAGGAAAGAAGGAAAGAAAATTTAACAGTGATATCCTGACATGTCCTTCCATACATCCCAGTGGAGCACATGGTCTGTCTACCATTTTGTTCTTCATTCTCACTAAAGAACTAGGCCACCTTTTTTTTTTCTGATGGTATGATTCCCTGGTGACGTCCTTCATGACCATTATCTTATGATACATGGTCACCTACTCAGACCTATCATTGACTGCTCCCATTGCTCTTTGCAGGAATCTTCCACTTCAATCCTCTGAAGTCTGAATCAATTTACTAAAAAATATTTATTAAGCATCTGCTTTGTACCAAGCACTATGCTAAAAGTCCCTGCCCTCGAGGACCAGACAGCTTAATGGAAAAGAAAAAAATGCAAGCTCCTATGTACAAACAAGGCGTACAAGAATAATTTGGAGATTACAGAGGGAAAGCACTAAGATGAAAGAGAACTTTAAAGAAGATAAAATATTTACTAAGTGCTTACTGTGTGCCAGGCACTGTGCTTTCATCACATCCTGCCCTGGCCAAGAGCCTACAGAGCCCTTCCAAAGGCAATATTCAAGGTCAAGTGCATTGAAGGTCCTCCAACAATTGGCCCCTGCTCCAGGTCCATTCCCTTTAAGATTCCTTCCCCACTCTCAAATGCCCTCTATCTAGGATAGTAGAGCCAGGATCCCAGCATTCAGTACAGCTATTTCCTGGCTTTATTTGTTACTCCTGCCAGCCCTCCCCCCTCCTCCTCCCACACTTGTAGCCCAAGGCCGGGTCCAGAGTCCAGACCCTGTCTAGGGATGTGATTGCGGATGGGTCCATCTCAGCACCAGGGGGTGCCCCCCACCTGTGCCACGTTATCATCAGAAAACAGTAGCTACTGTCCCATGGCAGAAGGGCAATAGCAACTTCATGTGGGGGCAGACGGAGGGGGCACAGAGAAGGGATATTTGCTCTGGCTTTCTGGAAGTCTGTTACAAAAGGGATCAGTGGGGAACTGTTTAGGTAAAGCAGATCAAGCTGCCTGGGCTTGTTAAAAGACAAGACCACTCACTGGGCCATGTCCAGGGATTCAGGTCACCCAGGGTTGCTTCCCTTCACTCTTGAAGAAGGAGTTCTAAGATCAAAGATTTAGTTAGGTGAGGAGGGACTTCTAGCCCAACCTCCTAATTTTACATATGGGGAAACGGAGGCCCAGGGACATATAGGTAAGAAGAATCAGAGCAGGATTCAAACCCACATCCTCTGAATCCAAATCTAGCCCCCTTTTCTGTGTACCACACATCAAACTCCAGGTTATTCCAGGAGGACCTGTTGCTTTTGTGGGAGGTTCAGAGAGTGAGGGGGAGAGGTCAGATCTACTTGTAAGTCATTGATACTAAGAACTTTCACCCAGAAGACTTTTACGAACTGATGCAGAGAGAATTGGGCAGAACCAAGAGAACAATTTATACAATCTATAGATAGATAGATAGATAGATAGATAGATAGATAGATAGATAGATTATACAATCTCTCTCTATATATAGAAACAATTGTTGTGATATAAAGGCAAAGAACTATGAAAAATTTCAGAACTCTTATCAATGAAATGACCAACCTCAACCTCAGATGAAGGATATTGAAGTCTGATACCCACCTTCAGACAGGGGTGATGGGTTCTGGGAGGAGGATGAGATGTATGTTTTGGAGACCTGGGAGATGTGGGAATTTGTTTGCTTGACTATGAATATTTGTTTCAAGGGGTTTCTTTTTATTTCCTAATTGGGGCGGGGAGTAGGAAGGAGAAAATATATATATTTGTTAATTGAAAAAATAAAGTTAATTTTAAAAAAGGAACTTTCCCCCAGTCTTCAAGAAAGACTTGCCCAACAGCCTCCAGGAAGAAAGGAAGTTGGGGGAAAATAAGGAGATGGTATGAAATCAATGGTTCCCAACATAATGTGCAGGGAGAGGTGAGGATCCCTGTCCACCAACAATTAAGAGATGGAACAAACCTAAGAGACCATTTAGTCCTGCCTCTTCATTTTACAGAGGAGGAAACTGAGACCTAAACAACTTAAGTGACCTGTCCAAGGTCACATAGGTAGTAACAGAGGCAGGATTTGAACCCAGACCCTCTGATTCCAAAGTTTATGCCCTTTATGCTGCCTACTAAAAGAGGGTTTGCTGGGGATTTGAACCCAGGATCTCTCCTGCCTTATGCAAAACTCCTACCCTTGGATCAACTAACTTTTTTCCAGACAATTTTTTTTTTAGTTCTAATAATGGTATGCAATATGTCTGACAACAATCAATCAGTAAACTTCGGTTAATAATAGGTTGGGATCATCTAGTGCTTTAAGGTTCACAACAAACTTTATGGATGTTACTTCATTTGCTCCTCAACACCCTATGAAGTATTAAGCTCATTTTACACATCAAGAAATCAAGGTTCAAAGAAGGTAAATGTCTCATCCAGGGTCTAAGTCTAGTGCCCTCTGAGGTTCAGCAAATAAAAGTATTAGACCTGGAGTCAGGAAAACCTTCATTCAAATCTTGTCTCAAGCACTTATGAGCCATGTGACCCTGGGCAAGTAACTTAATTTCTCTGTGCCTCAGTTTCCTTGTTTGTAAAATGGAAACAATAATACCTACCTCACAGGGTTGTTGAGAAGATCAAATGAGATCATATATAAAGTGGTTTTTTTGTGTTTTTTTTCTCTTGGCTAGGCAATGGGGTTAAGTGACTTGCCCAGGGTCACACAGCTAGTATGTGTTATGTGTCTGAGGCCAGATTTGAACTCAGGTCCTCCTGAATCCAGGGCTGGTGCTCTATCCACTGCGCCATCTAGCTGCCCCTATATAAAGCGTTTTGCAGACCCTTAAATTGCTATATTAATGTTGTTGTCGTCATCATCATCTCACACTGCTTCTCCCTGGCATTCAAGGCCCTCCACAGTCTGGCTCCAATCTCATTTTCCAGCTTTCTCTCTTTCTACTCCTTGCCCTAATATCAGCATCAGGAAGTCTTGGCTTCAGCCTCTCCTTCTGATTCATCCTGGCTATCGTGAGCACCAGGGGATTCTGGAAGGCTCCATTCTCACTACAACTTCCCTCACTACTACTACTACTACTACTACTACTTCTTCTTCTTCTTCTTCTTCTTCTTCTCTTCTTCTTCTTCTTCTTCTTCTTCTTCTTCATAATTTTAATTGATGTTTTCTATTTCTTATGTCACCCTAGTATCCTATGTATACCTTCCCCCTTCCCAAGAGCCATTCCATATGACAAACAGTATTTTTTTTTAGAGAGGAGGAAAAAAAAGTGAACACAACTGATTGATACATTTCCAAAACTTGGAAACATGTGCAACATATAACCACCTGTGGACCTCCCACCTCAGGTTAGAGAGAGGCAGGGTATATCTTCTTACATCTCTTCATTCAAGTCTCACTTGATCTTTACAATTTTGTTACATTTACTTTTGATTTTTTTGGTGTCGTTGCTCTTTTCATTTACATTGTTGCAGTTATATATGTATAGTTTTTTTGACTCTGCTTACTTCCTTCTGCATCAGTTCATATAGATCTTTCCAGGCTTCTCTGTATTCATCACCCACATAATTTCTTACAACACAGTTATATTCCATTACATCCATGAGCCACAATTTGTTTAACCATTACCCACCTGATGGGCATATACTTTGTTTCTAAGCCTTAGCTATCACCAAAAGTGCTGCTATACAATGTTTTAGAGTATATGGGGACTTTTTTTTAAAATTAGTGATTCCTTCTGGTATAAGCTCAGTAATGGAGTCTCTGTGTCAAAGGGTATGGATATTTTAGTCACTTTATTTGCATAATCCCAAATTACTTTCCAAAAGGGTTATACCATTTCACATCTCCACCATACTGCCTTCATTTCTCCAAACAGAACTAGTCTTTACCTCTCCTACACATAGCCCTTAGTTTCCTGCTTCCTTGCCTTTTTTCAGGATGCTCCCTATGCTGGGAATGCCTGCCTCTTTCTCCTCCCCTTTCCTTTCTCCTCTTTTCTTCCTTCTTTCCTCTTCCCTCTTTTTTCCTCTTCCCTTTCTTTTCTTCCTCCTTTTCCTCTTTTTTATTCTTCTCTTTCTCCTCCTCTTTTCTTCCTTCCTTCTGCTTCCCTCTTTTCTCTTCCTCTTCCCTTATTCCCTTCTTTCTTTACTTGCTCCTTTTCCTTCTTTCCTGTCTTTCCCTCCCTCTCACCTTACGTTGCCTTTCTACTTAACTTTCAATGCCCAAACCAAATAGATTCTATATAGAAGCAAACTCCTTTGAGGGCAGGGACTGTGTTTGGTTTTGTGCTGACATCTCCAGGACCTAGCCCAGCTGTGCTATGTACGTAGTAGGCATTTTATAAATGCTTGTTGTATTTGTGGCTGGATTCCACCTCTCCCCAAAGAGCTTCCCTGATCCCCTTCACTTAGCACTTTGTTTTGTCATATCATGTTATTATTTTAATTAATGTCAGTGGTGTCATATTGTCTCTTATTGTTTGACCCTCAACAAATCCAATGGGCATGATGAACAAAGGAGCAGGGCTAGGGTGTAAGGTGACTGTGATATCACAGACAGGCATTCTGAGCTAGCACCGCCCTGAGATTCAACCAGAGGAGGGCTGCCCACACAGGCCTGGGACTGAGGAAGAGACACCAGAGTCAGACCAAAGTGAGGCACCAGATGCTGACCCTTCTGCTGTTACCTCTCCCTGGATGTTCTTATCTGTCCAGCTCTGCTCCAACCCCCACTTTAACTTTCTCAGTCCTCCCTTTCCACGGAGCTGGGGAGTAGCCATGCTCTTTTGTTCTCGAACTTCCTGTCATCCTTGACCTCTTCCTCTCATACTCTATCTTTTGGCTCACAAAAACCTGGTTTTCTCCACATGACATTGTAGCACTGGTCATGTTCTCCAGGGCAGACTGCTCCTATTTTTTTCTTCTCCTCTTCTTTCTTCTCCGTTTACTCCTCCTTTTCCATTTTCTCCTTCCTTTCCCTTCTTTTCTCCTCCTTTCTCTTCCCTCCTTTTTTCTTTTTTCCTCCCTCTCTTTCCCTCTTCCTTTCCCCTCCCACCTTTGTCTTCCTTCCCTCCTCCTCCTTCTCTTTTCCTTCTTTTTTTTTCTTCTTCCATTCTCCTTCTACATTTCTACTGCCTTCCCCATTTCCTCCTTCCTTCTTCCAGTTGCTAAGCACCTTCTATGTGGCAGGCACTATGCTAGGTGCTGGGTCAGGCAGAACAGCCCCTGCCTTGATCCCCACTGCCACTTCCAGACACATCCTCTGCAATGTCATTGCTGCAATCTCTGCCTCCTGTGAGGTTTATTCCATCGTTCTACATTTCTCACACCCCGTATCCAATCAATCACTTCCATGACGTGTAGCATATCCACACCCTTCTCTTCACTCTCGCTGTCACACGCCCTCATCACCTCTTGCCTGGACTAATTGCCTATGGTCTCCCTGGCTCCAGCCTCTCTCCACTCCATTCCATCTGGCAAACTGATCTTCCTCTAACATACATCGATGCTTGTGTCACTCCTCTTCTAAAAAGTCTTCAGTGCTTCCCTAAAGATCTAGGATAAAATGCAAAATCCTTGGCCTGGCATGGCAGTTAAAGCTTTATGCAATCTGACTCTCACCTACCTATCCTGTCTCATTTCATGTTACCCCTCTTCACATACTCTTCATTCCAGCCCAACTGGTCTACTAGCTATTTTATGTATCTGACATTCCATCTCCTGTTTCTATACCTTTGGACAGGTACCTCCCCTGGAATGAAAAAGAATGAAGAGCAGAAGATGAGAGTCTTTTTTTACCTACCCCATTTAGGATCCACATTTGGTCCTATATAAACACAAAGATCCTTATTTCAACTTCTACTCTCATAGATAAGTCGCAGGTCCTAGAGTCAGGATTGTAGGGGTGCCCCTAATGAATTGGGGGTTATTCTGTAACGACATCAGCTTGAGCCCCCACTGGTGTGCTTCCCTTCAAGATGATCAGTTAAGAATCAGTTCACTCAAGCAACCTTAATTGGCTTTTAGAAAGAAAGAGGGTGGTCTTAATAAGGAGGTATAACAACAGTTCATAAACATTTATTAAGCACTTACTATGTACTTCTTGCTTGGCTAAACACTGGGGATACAAATATTTTTTAATAAGCTGCTGCTTTCAAGGAGTTTATAATCTAATGGGGAAGACAAAATACAAAAAGAAGCTGAACAGCTGGGCAAGGATTGAGGGGCAGAGAGAGAAAATACCCAATGTGAAGGCATAGTGACAAGTCAGAGAAGTAAGTTTCAGAGTAAGTAGAATAACTAGGTAAAATGAGATGTCTGAGCTGAACTCTTTAAATGGAGTTTTTGGAATTCATGGCTCCATCCTCCAATCAGAGAATCAGGGGGTGGTGAGATTTTACCCAATAAGGAAGTTATCCCAACAATGAACTTCCTGAGAAATAGTTGAAAAGTCAGTCAGAGAATCCCAAAATTGGGCAGCCAGGTAAGAAATGAGGCAGAGTATCTCCAGTGGAGATACCGCTGACAACAGATCTGGGGATGTGGCCAGGACACCAGTGGAAAGATGGGAGGTTCAACATCTTTTAGACGCTTCAAAATTCACAGGGTTCTCTTCTGGCCAAAGGGGGAGTAGGGAAAGGAGACCTAATTAAGGTTTTTTCTTCCAAGGCTTTTTCTTCCCTCTCTCACCTCCTCCCCACCCCACCCCCTTGCCCCATGATCTCAGGGATTCATCTATTATCTATGATTATTTTTAATTTCTAGAATAAATCCCTTCTCAACTCACTTGATACTTCATAGATGACCCCTGAGTCATGGTTAAGTTTCCTTGGCCTGTCCAGATTATCTGAACTTGATGCTTGTGCAACATCACTAGATTTCAAAGGACTTGTCACACTTATTCTTAGGGGTTCTGTTTGAATTGATTGATTGGACATCTTATCATTTAAGTGAGCATCTTATCACATACTTTAACTTAGATTCCTTTAGTAAGAGTGGAAGTCCATTACCATCCTCAATTAATGTAAGCCCTTCATGCGAGCAGATTTTAGAGTTTTGTGATTGGCTGAAAGAATCAGACACAGTTCTGGGCTTGTTCATAAAAATAAAAATCAATCAAGTGAGTGGAGCAGTCTAATGTCAGAAGAGTTTCAATCTGGAAAATTTCAATTCTAGGGTTGGAGCCAAACTCCTGAGACGGAATTGTTCTTGGGATGAGGAGAGCAGAAGAAGAGAGTCTCTCTCTCTCTCCTCCTCTGCACCACTGACTATATCAGCAGAGAAACTGGATTTATAGTCATCCATAGGTTAGAGGCCAGTTCTGTCTGGTTGATACCATAAAGCATCATAAAGCACCACTTTTTGCCAGACGTGTATTCTACACATATGCTTCACCACCATTATACTCAATGCTTGATTCCATTCTCTCCATAGATCTGTGTTTGTGGTAGAATGTGGGGGTTTTTTGGGGGGGAATGTTTGTACAAATTGTTCCTACTGTACCATTTGAATGAATACCTTTGCTAAAAAGCTAATTTAGGCCACTTGCTGATTGTTAATGGGAAACACACCTATGGGGGCTTGTAAGCAACAGTATTTGAAAATGAGTCTTATGTTGGGACTTGTGAATGACAAGGCTAGAAATCAAATCCTTCATGTTCATGTGAATATGCTTGTGGAAAACGCTTATATTACTGAAAGCTAGAAGGAACTTTAGACATCATTGAGGCCAAACCCCTAATTTTGCAGAGAAGAAAACTAAATACAAAGACAGGAAGGGGCTTGCCCAAGGTGACAGAGCTCATAAGTAGCAGGGCCAGCCTGCAAGGTCCTCTGCCTTCAGTGCTGTTTTCTGTTATACCACAAGACATTATCCCCATAAACAACAAGGTAGAGAAAGTAATATTATCCCCATTTTACAGATGATAACTAAGGCCCACAAATGGGAAGTGACTTGCCCATGAGTATATATCTAGGAACCATCATATTTAGAGGTTTCCCAACTTAGAACCCTGAAAGTGAGTAGCAGCTACCCACTGAGGCCCCTGCCTACCAGTGTGTGGTGGGAACTACAAATTACACCTTGGTGTCACTTTCTACATTAGAACTTTCCTGATTAACCACACACACACACACACACACACACACACACACACACACACACACATTGTTAATGACCTTTCTAAGGTAATTATAAGAGGATTTTCTTACCAGGATCCAAGGACGTGCTAGTTTATGTTTAACAACCTGCTCTCTGGAGATAAAAAGAGTACATATGACACTTTTAATTTAATATGAACTATCAATATTTTCTCCAACACTTTCCTAAGTCTAGAAAATCAACAAAGCAATAAATCAAGCCCTGATGTGCAGCATTTACCAATTTCTAAGGTATAAGTACTCACGCTGAAAATTTAACAATCGGCTTTGGAGAGCCAGTTTGAGCTAGCTCCAACATATTCCAGCCAGCATCCCTCCACTGATGAAATCATAGGATAACTGAAGTCCAGACATCTGTTGGATATTATCCAGCTGTCTGCAGTAATCAAAGTTGCCAAGATTTGTCTATTGTAACTTCCATTTTTTCACCACCCCACCCATTCATTTCTCAGCCCCTTACAGCCAGGCTTATAATCCCACTCCACTATTGAATCTATGATCTCCAACATTATCAATTATCTCTTGATGGCTAAATCCACTGTCCCCTTTTCAGTCTTTTCTGCAGCTTTTGACACTGTTAATAACCCTTTCTTCCCATATACTTTTTCTTTACGTTTCTAGTGCCATCTCTAATCCAAACCCTATAGTTTCCAAAATAATGTGTATATGCATTAATATGTGTGTGAAAAGACCTTGAAATCTAAGAAGGACCTTAGAGATTTTCTAGTCCAAACCTTTCATTTCACAGAAGAAGAAATTGGGGCCAGAGAGATGTTTGTAATCGTAAATCATTTGGGAGCATTGGTCAGATGAGAAGGCCTTTGAAATCCCACTGAGAAATTCTGTAATTATCTTAGTGACTCTTCCCCTCCCATATAGATTGTTTTTGTATTTCATAGAATCTCAAAGTTGGAAGGGTATACTAAAACCCCCAGATCTTTTTCAGGTGAATTGTTATCTAGCCATGCCTCCTCCATCTTGTACTCACGAAGTTGATTTTGTGAACCCATGTAGGATTTAACATTTATCCCTATTAAATTCCATCTTATGAAATTCACTCCAGCACCCTAGCCCATTATGCTCTTTCTGAATCCTGTCATCACTGTATTAGATCCTAGCTTTGTGTCTCTCATAAGCAATTTTGATAAGCATGCCTTCTGTACCTTTATCCAAGTCATTTATAAAAATATTAAATGGCAAAAGACCAAGGTCTACTACATTAGAGATGACTTTCCAATTTGGCATTGGTCCATTAGTAATTATTCTTTGGGTACAGCCAGTAAACCAATTCCAAACCTATCTATCACCTAGCCCAGTGGTTCCCAAAGATTTTTGTTTCATGAACCCCTTTCATCCAAAAAAAAAAAACCCAACGTATTGTAAACTTCTAGAGTAATTGAATATACTACTGTGTAATGAGTTACTGCTTAAGGAGCCATGAAATAATTTCTAGTATAAACCCCTTGGACCATTTCATGCCCCTACTAGGTTTACGAACCATTAAGAAGGAACCACTGAATTCTAACATCTCTCTCCATCTTTTCCACAAGAATAGCATGATAGATGTCACTAAAAATCGACATGAACTTTCTCTACTATATCTCCCTGTAAGGATGGGGTGAAAATCACACAGATTCCCCTTTAGCCCTGATACATTTGTCAGGTATGAACACATCTCAATCAATCAATCAAAGACTTTATACCAAGTGTGGAAAAGTGCTTAAAGCTACTGTGATGTTGTACAGGGGAGTCTGTTCTAATTGGGTGAGGGACTCATTCCCTGTGGGAACAAACAGAGAGATAGTTCAGAATCTGAAAGAGAGAAGAGGAGAGGAGAGGAGAGGAGAGGAGAGGAGAGGAGAGGAGAGGAGAGGAGAGGAGAGGAGAGGAGAGGAGAGGAGAGGAGAGGAGAGGAGAGGAGAGGAGAGATGAGGACAGGAGAGGAGAGATGAGGACAGGAGAGGAGAGGAGGAGAGGAGGGGAGGAGGGGAGGGGAGGGGAGGGAGGGGAGGGGAGAGGAGGGGAGGGAGAGGGAGGGGAGGGGAGGGAGAGGGAGGAGGGAGGGGAGAGGAGAGAAGGGTTTCATCACAATACCCCAAAAAAACTTGACTGGGGGTGGAGTGGGGGGTCAGAGCCTTTGTCCTTGACCTCAAGGTCCATATCTTTCCCCCCTCTGCAAGAGGATCCTTTAAGTTGTGTGTGTGTGTGTGTGTGTGTGTGTGTGTGTGTGTGTGTGTTGTTGGATTTTTTGTACCAACAATTCTTACCATACCACTAAAAACTAATTTAGTCTGGCTGACTGACATCAGCTGACAATCATGGCAGGAAGCACACTGATGGAGGTTTTTGAGCATTAGAAAGGCAGCCCCAGCCCCTAGCATTAACCCTAGAAACATGAGGGGAGATGTAGTAGCCACATTCTGAGGATCCAACTCATTTGGGTGAGTGTGAGTTAGGATGGTGGTGTTCTGCAGCCAGCTCAAACTGGCTCTCAAAAGCCAGTTGTTAAATTTTCAGTCTAAGCATTTACACTTCAGAAATCAGTTTATGCTACAAATTAGGCGTTGACATATTGTTTTGTTAAATTTCTAGACTTGAGCAAGTAATGGAGAAGTTACAAATGCAGATTAAACTAAAATGACCATCCTATGTGCATTTTTTGGGTTCCCCATGGAGAGCCGGTTGTTAAACATTTACCAGTACTCTCTGCCTACATGCCAATCTAGTCACTCTGTCAAAAAGGAGAGGGTGGGAATTTAGCTCCAAACTCAATGTGGGAAAGAATAAAAAAAAGGGCAGGAACTCAGTGATAAATTTTAGATTCAGACCAAATTTCCCTGTCTCTAGAACCCTTAGCAACACTTAGAGATCTCAATTTATTTTCAAGGATTTCTAGCATCATATGCCTTCTGGGCAATGGTTTCCAGTCATTTTCCTTGTCTCAATGCATACTATATCCCTGCAAGAGGACCTTTTTCAAGGGTTCAGAGGATTTTGGATTTCCCTTCTTTTCTTTGGGTTTTCCCTTTCTTCCTTAAGATTGCTAGCTGATTGAAGGCAGGAACTGTCTTATTACTAATTGTATCCTTAGCACTTAGCAGAGTGCCTGACACATTGTAAATATGTAGTAAATGTTTATTGAATTGGGTCACTTATTGCATGGACCTCTGAGGAGACTGGAAACTCCCAGAGGGAGGGTAAGGACTGCCTGATTTTAACTTCATGCCTGCAGCCTGCAGCCTTTAGCTTTGTACATACTTCGTCCAAGTTCATCCTTGTATTATACAGGTGCTCCAACTCCTTCCTTTTAAACACGAGCAAACTAAAAAGGAAGTGAAATGATTTGTGCAGTGTTGTGTAACAGATCTCCAAATCTACTGGAAGAGGGAGAGCTAGGCTGAGAGTCAGGAAGACCCGGGTCCAGGTTCCACTCTACGGGTAAGTCTTGTGGCCTCTGTGCCCTTAGTTTCCCCATCTGTAAAAATAAAGGGCTTGTCTTGGGATGGCCTTTAAGAATTTCTTCCAGCTCAAAATTGATGGTCACATGTATGAACCAGGCTGCCCACTAGAAAGTCAGTCTACATCGGTTTCCCTCTTCCGTCTTCCTTCCCCACTTCCGCCTCTTCCTTCCCCTTCTCGTTGCCCCAATGTCCCTCCAAAGCAAAGCATGGGAAAACGAGGAAGACAGTGGGGAGTGAACTCAGAAAGCCCAGGGAGCGTACAGCCCCAGGCTAGGCGAAGGCAGACAGACTGTCTTCCCTCCTGCGTCCTGCCCATGTGTCGGGCTTTTGCAGGAGGAGCAGATGATGGATGGGACCCAAAGGAGGGGTCACTGGCTCCTGGAGCAGTTGTGTATTTGGGGAAGGAGGGCCAGGTGGAGCGTCCTTTGAGCATTTCTCCGGTGTCTGATGCTGGTGCTCTGGGGCTCAGCCTTGCAGACAGTGGATACTATTTGGGTTACTAAGGACGTATGGTTTAGGACATAAGTGTCCTTTGAGAGAAGCCAAGCCTGCTGCCTTCAGGGACAGAGTGAGGTGCTCCCTCAGCTCTCCCCCCTCCCATCTCTCAACCTGCTGGGTCTCTGGGATAGGAAGAGAGGAGGTTTGGTGGTCCTGCACAAGAGCCCAGTGGGGGGCTGGGGGGAAGAGGAAAGGGGTCTTGGGGTCTGGGTTCAGAGCAAGGTTAGCCAAATAGCAGATAAATTAAGCGAGGGAAACAGACAGCTCCCCTCTCCGTGAACTTTTCACCCAGCTAACCTGATTCTCACCCTGCTCTCAGGTGGAGTCTGTTCCCACCCATTCAGTGACTGTCACCTCTCTTAGCTGTCACCGTGCCTCTGCCTCTTCTCACACCCCAGCACCTAAAGGAGGAAGGTGCAGAGAGCATGGGGGCAGGGGCCGGGAAAATCAGAGTCAGGCCAGGAAGAGAGGGCTGAGTGCCTCAGGGAGATATACTGCAAATTGCAAGTGTCCCCAGACTTAATTTCAATCCAACAAGCATTATTAAGCGCCTAAGTATACAAAGACAAAAATGAAACAATTCTTTTCCTTGAAGAGTTTCCATTCTCTAGGCAAGACACAACCTGGGTATACATGGGTCAACATATAACATACATAAAGCTAACACAAAGTTATTTCGAAGAGGGGAAAAGCTCTACCAGTGTGGAATCAGGGAAGGCTTCCTGTAGGAGGTGATGCTGGCTGCCTCAAACCCTAAAGGGAATGGAAAAGGAAACAGTAGAAAAAACTCTGACTCCGGGGTCAGAGGTTGTGTTTCAGTTCCCCTCTCTGAGCCATACGATCTGTATGAACTTGGGACAGTCACTTCCAGTCCCTCGTCCTCAGTTTCCTCATTACTGGGGAGGCTGGACTCTCTATTGGCTGGGGTTGGTCCCTGGAATTCCTTCTCTCTCTAGATCTATGTTTTAGCCCACGAAACAAAGCCTGTTTTTTATTTCTTTTTATTCACTAGCAGAGGCATCATGGGATAGTGGAAAGAACACTGGATTTGGATTTAGGGAAGATCCAAGTTCGAATACCACCTGTGACCATTCCTAACTGTGTGACCTTGGGCAAGTCACTTGAACTCTCTGAATTTCTGTTTCCTCATCTGTAAAACAAGATCACTAATACGCACCCTTCCTATCTTATTAAGCTTTGGTGAAGATCAAAGGAAATGATGTATACAAAGCAGTGGCATTCAAAGGGTGGTGAGTGGTGAGTGGGCCTCTAGTGACACTGGGCATGCAGGGAATTGTGAGGAATCTAGACATGCCCTTGCTTACGTCTCCTGCTAATTGTGTGAAACTTACAGTGATTCCTCCTGAATGAGCGAGAGTCTGCCTCTGCTGGGAGCAAAAGAAAAAAAGTTGAGAACCCCTGATAAAAATAGCAAGCCTGAAATGCCACATTCATGGGAGGTGATGATATTATTATTATTTACTGCACTCTATACCTTTCCTTCACATTCACATAACACCTACTTTGTCCCTAGACTAGACAGCCATGATTTTTCCTAGAGAAAGTTCTGGGCTAACAACTCCAAAATACGGAGCTGGACTCTTCCAGCCGAGGAACAGTACAATCCAGGGATTGTACTCGCTCTCTCTCTCTCCCTCTTTCTCTCTCTCTCTCTCTCTCTCTCTCTCTCTCTCTCTCTCTCTCTCTCTCTCTCTCTCCACCTCTCTCCTCCTTGCCCTTCTCCCCTCTCTCTTTTCCTCCTCTCTCTCTCTCCCTTCTTCTCTCTTTTCCTCCTCTTCCTCTTTCTCCTTTCTTCTCTCTTTTGCCCTCTCTCTCTGTCTCTATCTCTATTCCTCTCATTCTCTCCCTCTCTCAGCATGTCTCACTGCTTTCCCTCTCAGTGGCTTCCTATTCTCAGTAACGAAGCACACAAAATCAGAAGCTGCTGTGATCGATCAAATTTTGTGGAGCCGAGCTATGAGAGAGGGGAGGGGTGTCAATGACCAGCCTAACCTGTAGGTCACAGTAGAGCTGACTCATACTTAATATTATCATCTTGGAGGCAGGGACCCAGGAGTATGTGTGGACATCCCCTCATTCATCCCTAAAGTTTCAATATCTTTTAAATAGCTAAGCTCAGAGCCCCCAGCTTGGTTCATCAACTTTTATTTACTTAACAAACCGGAGAAACCCTTTTCCCATATGAAGTTGCTCATATCTATATGCCAAATCCCCCAATCTCCAAGGTTTCAATAAATACTATTGAATATGCAATTCATGAAAATGGTCATCTCATGGTGGGGAGGTGATACCCAGACTCAGCTACAGTCTTGTTTAATTCCCCCTTATGGCCAATGACAGGTATTGATCAGAGAAGTGGTGTCATCTCTTTCCAGGGCACAGTTTTCCCCTTACTTGGACAGCAACTTTAGGTGATAAGGTTCTTTGTTCACTCAGATTTTAGGGAACCATATGTGGTCCATAAGCAGACTCAGTTCTGAGAATCAGAACAAGGCAATCTGGGGCACAAAAAAAAAAGATAAAAATGAAATCCTCCCTTGGGCCTTGTGAATATAGGTTTGACATCTTGAACTCAATAGATCATAGTCGGCATCTACCATGGCTTTTGCAAAGCAGCTGCTACGAAAAATAAGACACCTATAAGAAGACACTAATACGTTGTGTGTGGAACTGTGAATGTCCTGGAAAATAATTTGGAATTATATAAGAAAACCACTAGATTCTTCTTACCCTTTGACTCAGCAGTTTTACTACTGGGCTTGTACCCTAGGGTGATCAATAACAGATGGAAAGGCCCCACATTCTGTGTATTGGCATAGCCCTTTTTGGGTATCAAATTAACCTGGAAACAAAGCAGATGCTCATCAGTTGGGGGTCAGCTGAACAAATCATGGGGATGGAATGAGATATTATTGTGCAGCATAAGAAATGACAACTCAAAGAAACACAAGAAGATATTTCAACTGATTCAGCAAGCAGAATAAGGAAAAATGTAGACATAATGATCTTTGTTAGACTGTAAATGATAGCTCACATTTCTATAACACATTATGTCAAGTCAGGTCAATGTCAACAAGAGTTTATTAAGTGGCTACTATGTGCCCGGGTCCTGGTACTTTCCTTACAATAGCCCTGGGAGGTAGATGGTATATCATTGCTCCCATTTTAAAGATGAGAAAAGTAAAGCTTGGAGAGGACCAGAACCCAGGTCCTGACTCCTATCTAGCATGTCTTTCATTAACACCACATCAACTCCGCAGCTGTCCAAGCTCCTCACTCAGAATCTTCATAATCTAAGGGGCTTTTGTCCCAAACTAGATTGTCTACCATCTGCTATATGTTCCATTCACCAAACTAAAGCTCTAGGTTAAAGGATTAAAGGAGCTTAGAACTGGAAGAGACCTCAGTGCCTTCATTTTATAGATGAGGAAACCAAAACACATAGTAGGTACTTTTAAAATGTTGATTGATTGATTTCTCCCCCCCCCATAATAACAGCATTTCTTTTGCACTTTACAGGTTCTAAACACTTTACATAGCCTATCTCATTTGAGCCTCACACTAACTCTGTGAGTTTAGGGGTTCTTATTATTCCCATTTTACAGATGAGGAAATTGAGGATAAGAGAGGTAAAAAGACCAGCCCACAATCATACAATGAGTAAGTGTTGGGGGGAGAATTTGAACTCCTTCTCAACCACATCAAGCACCTGGTCCTCCATGCCTCCTAGCTGGCTCGCAGTGGAATGGAAACTCCTCTTTGAGGGGTGGGTTGCTGCATTTCTGCTTTGTACCACTAGTGTCCCGCCTAGTGCCTGGCTTGTGGAAGGTACTTAGGACATGCTTACTGATCAGTACTGTGCCCAGGGGCACACAGCCGACCATTGATCTCATGGGATCTTCAGTGGTAGGGCGGGGATTGGAAGGACCCCAGGTCTTCTCATCCCAAGGTCAGTGGTATGCCCCAATTCCCCTGTTATTGGAAAGACCTGGTACCTGGCCCCAGATTGCATCCTTTAATGGGAACCTGCAAAGAGAAGGCAAGAGGGATCAGTAAGAGAACAGGATTTGGAGCTGAAAGGGGCCTTTTGAATCCCCTTACAACCAAACCCCAACCTACCTCTCCATCCTCACTGGATATCACTCACCCTCCTACACTTAGCAATCCAGCCCAACTATCCTTCTCTCTCTTCCTCACAAATGACACTCTATCTCCCCTCTCCGAGACTTTGCATTGGCCTTCCCTGATGCCTACAATGCCATCCCTACTTACCTCTGCCTCATAGGGTCCCTCTCTTCCTTTAAGATGCCCTAAAGCACCATCTTCTACAGTAAACTTTCACTGATTCCCCTAACTGCTAGTGACCTCTTTCACCAACTGTCTCATATGTAACTATATTTATTCGGGTTTATTAACTTTATATTTACACCATATGTATCTTAAACATCTTTGTTGTCCCTCCCATTAGGATGTAAGCTCCTTAGGATTAGGAATTGTTTCATTCTTTGTCCTTGCCAAAAGAGTGCCTGGCATACAGTAGTTGCTTAATAAATACTTAGGGCAGCAGAGTCAGGAAGACCTGAATTCAAATCTGGCCCCAAATACTTACTAGCTATGTCACTTCACCCTGTTTGCCTCAGTTTCCTCATCCGTCAAATGAGCTGGAGAAGGAAATGGCAAAGCACTCCAGGATGGTTGCCAAGAAAACCCCAAGTGGAATCATAAAGAGTTAAACACAAGTGAAAGGACTGAACAACAATAAATACTTATCGACTGATCGGCTTTATAAGGGATCTAGTTCAACCCCCTCCATTTATGGAAGAAGAAATGAAGCGACTTGTCTAAAGTTACACAGGTAGTGTCTATTTGAACCAAGCTCCCTCAATGCCAAATCTACAGCTCTTTCCTTCATATCACACTGCCCCAAGAGGATTCAGTGGCTTGGTGTAACCTATTCCCCCATCCTGCAAAAACATTTCAAAGGGCATGTCAGGTTCTGAAGGCCAGCTGGACTCTTGGGGCTCTGTTCCTAGCCCTAATACTTTCTCTGACCTTCCTAGGCCTCTCCCTTCCCCCCCCCCACTCCATGAACGGAGTTCATTAAGAGGTTAAATCACCTTGGAGCCTGGATTCATTCCTTCCCTTCCTTGGAGTCCTTTGCCCTCCAGACACAGCTTAGGGAGGCCAGTTCCTTCCTGCACCTCCTGGAGCAGAATGATTGATTTTACACGCAGCTTTCTCAGCCCTCTCCCTTTCCTTGCTCCCGCTCCTGGTGAATCCTTCCATCCTTGGGGGAAGGTGATTCAGTCCCAGGAAATCCTCTCCCCCCCAGCCCCCTTCAGACAGATACCCTGAATCATTCTCAGGGAACCGGTGCCAGGGAGCAGAAAGCACTGGTTATGGGGCTTCTGGGCTTTGAAGCCTGAACTTCTTTCACATTGGAGCCAATCAGAGGACTCTCTGGATCCTGGTCTCCTTCTTAGAATCATCAGCCTAAATCATAGATTTAAGATTAGATTAGAGACCTTTGAAATGATCTAGTTCTGCTCATTTTGCACAGATTATATATGTATTTATGTAAGGGGGAGGTTTGGTTAATTAATGAGTTGGTTTGATAAACAACCAGGTCACTCCCTCTCTCCTCAAAGATGCTCTGAGAGGTGCCTTGTAGAGTAAATGTTGATCAACCCACCCTGACACACAAATTCTTGCTGTTACTTCCATTAGAATGTAGGCTCCTTGAGGGCAGGAATTATTTCATTGTCTCATATTTGTATTCCTATGTCCCAATAGGTACAGGTTCATTTATTGACTGTTCCTCAATTTAGCCATAACTAAGGCCCAGAGAAGGACAGACGCTTGGCCAGAGTCACATAGCTAGTGAGCAGCCAAGGTCAGAGATCAGACTGGACATCCAGTCCCCTTTCCACTCCCATGGTGCTTTGCTCCGAGCGCTAGTGTCCCCAGGTGCAGGAGACTGTCCCTGGAAATTAAGCAGCATATGGGCTTTGGGGGAAATCCTAGTAACAAGTCCAGACCTAAAATGTCTTTGAAGACAATTTGAAGCGGACATTTAATGAGCTGAAGAGCATGAGAAAAGGGAGTCTGGCCTTTTCTATTAGAAGCCAGAGTCCACCAGGACCAAACCTTTCCCAGACTTACAACATCGGGGTTCCTGCTTCCATCTGCAAGTGAAAGACAAAGTCAGGTGAGGACCCTTGACTCCTTGCTGAAGAAACCGAGACCTTCACAATGCAGCAAACTATAAGCCCTACTGTGTGCAGAGTCCTATTAATTAAGACCAAACATCTACTGTTTGTAGAGGTCTATTGTGTAAGCTGCAAAATTTAGATCCTTCAATTCAACAAGCATTTATTAAATGCCTACTGTTTGCAGAAGTCTCCCGCGTTTGTGTCAAAGTTTAGATCATCCAATCCAGCAAGCATTTATTAAGTGCCTACTATGCACCAGGTGCTGTGCATAAATGTGGAGATGGAAGGGTCATAAGAGATCATTGAGCTCTCTGCCCTTCTCCTGCTCATTTTACAGGAGAGGAAATTGAAGCCCATTGAGGTTAGATGGCATTCCCCAGTCATACAGGTAGCAAGTAGCAGCATTGGGAGTTAAAACCCAGTCCTCAGACTCTAAATCCAGCACTTTTTGTAGCACTATCTGCATGCAGGGGCTGTGCCTTGCTGGGCCTTGCTATTCTAATAAGTTACGGGTGTGGCAGAGAGAGGGGGTGTTGGCGTTGGAGTCAGGAAGAGCTGGATTCAAATTCTTCCTCCAAGACTACCTCCCTTGTAGTCCTGGGCAAGTCACTTTCACCCCTCTGAGCCTGTTTGCCTCATCTGTTAAATGGGATTAATTACCGTAGCATCTCCCCCTCCAGGGCGGCCCACATGAAGTGATGTATTTAGACTGCTTTGCCAATTTTAAAGAGCTATAAAAAATGTCAGTGCCCATTCTTGATTATCATTCGATCATAGGTTTTGGAGCTAGAAGAGACGTTAGAGGTCATTTGGTCAATGCTTTCATTTTACAGATGAGGAAACTGAGGCCCGGGAGGTTAACCAATTTGCACAAGGTTACATAGGTGGTGAAGTGGTCAAGCTGAGGGATTTGAGCCCCAGGCTGCAGACTCCAAATCCAGGTCTCTTTCATCTTCACGAACACTGTTCAAAGTCAACCAAGGAATAGGTGCGAAGGAATCAAAGCGGGTGGATCACGAGTTTTCGAACTGTGGCCATCTGCCTCTCTGAGCATCTGGCCTTTACCAGAGTCGGGATGGGGAGTCCCCCCTCTCATCCCCGCTGCCCAATCCTTTGGCCTCACCTCCTCGTGCCCCATCCGTCACCCCCAGCCCCCGCCCCCACGGTTGCTGTTCGTCATGCCTCCCTGGAGGCCGG
This sequence comes from Phascolarctos cinereus, assembly GCF_003287225.1. NCBI lineage: Eukaryota > Metazoa > Chordata > Mammalia > Diprotodontia > Phascolarctidae > Phascolarctos > Phascolarctos cinereus. The sequence goes on from NW_027556098.1 coordinate 388,497,499, forward strand.
AGCTTTGGCGAGTGGTGGCGGGCTGGTAGCAGCCGAGGGCGGCCAGCGAGGCCGGCGAAGCCTTTGTCTCGTGCTGACAGACCGATCCTGTTACAACACACTTTAGCTGCCAACCTGCGGCAGCCCCTCAATCCATCACGGTGGGTGGAGGCTCCTCGGCCCTGCCGCGCGGGCTGGGCTGTTGTTTTAGTCTTCCCCGGACTGTGAGATAAACGGGGCATGAACTGGCCCCCTGGCAGGGGGTCAGCCCCTCGTGCCCTCATTAAAATGCCAATCAAAAAGAGTTATGAAGCCCCACTCCTCCTCTGGCTGTTGGCTCCTGCAGCCCCGGGGGGCTTCCTGGGGCCCTAGCGTGGGAGGGGGCCAGAAAGGGACCTTCCTGCCCACCCCCCTCAAGCACGAGCGCCTCCCTAAGTCTCGCCCCAACTGAACACCGGCCTTCTTTGTCCTTCGGGATTCTGGATGAGGCTCTTCCTCCAGACGGTCCTAGGTTTGAGCTGGAAAGTTCTTTGAGGTCACCTAGCCCTTTCCTTCCTTCCCTCCTTTATTCAAGGAGCATTTATTAAGTACCTACAGTGTTCCAGGGCCCAGAGTTACAAATAGAAAAATGAGAACTATTCTTGCCTTGGAGGAGTTTCCATTGCAAAGATATACACACAGAAGCAAATCAAACTTCAAATACACACACACACACACACACACACACACACACACACACAGAGATAATTGCATCTCCTTGGCTCACTGTTCCTCTGCACCTCTCCAAGCCTGTTCCTGACTTGGTATTTCCCAAGGTATGCCAAGGGGCATCCTCCTTCCCATCCTCCTTCCCCAGGCTATGGTCTTGTCAGAGAGAAGGTGATGAGGATGCTGATGATAGCTAGCATTTCTATAACACAATGTGCCAGGCATTGTGCTAAGCATTTTAAAATTGTTATCTCATTGGAACTTTGCAGCAAACCCTGGCATGTAGATGCTATTGTTATCTTCATCTGACAGATGAGGAAACTGAGGTAAACAGAGGTGGTATGACTTGCCCAGGGTTACACAGCTGGTAAGTGTCTGAGGCCGGGTTTCAACTCAGGCCTTCCAGACTCCAGGCTCGGGGCTCTGTCCACTGGTACTACATTCAATGTCCCCCCAAGCATAGACCTTGCTCTACAGCAGTGTCCTTTGAAAGACTGCAGTACTCAACTACCTCTCCATGTATAGCAGGAGCGCTAAGGAGTTGACAACCTCAGCACCCACCACTCACACCACATGGCTTCTGCTCCTCAGCCCCCAAACACACTAAGTCCCAGACTTGGAGGCTTGGAAGGGACTTTGGTGACCATTGAGTCCAAGATGTTGATGTTGAGTCCGAGAAGACACTGATGTCAAAAAAGAATCCACACTATTACATCCCCAACAAGTGGTCATTCAGCCTCTCCTTGAAGACCTTTAGGGATGGGGAGCTCACTACCTTCCCACACAGACCATCTCACTTATGGATGGCTCTAATCATTAGGCTTTTTTCCCCCTGACATCTAATCTAAATGTACCTCTATGTAGCATTCCCTTATTACTCCTAGTTTTGCCCTCTGAACCCAAGCAGAACAAGGCTAGTCCCTCTGTCCTAATGGCCCTTCAGATAATAGATCATAGATCTAAGGGTGGAAGGCTCCTCAGAAACCACCTCCCCCAATTCCTTTATTTTACAGATGAGGAAACTGAGGCCCAGGGAAACTAAGTCATTTGCTTGCAATCACACAGGTAAAATGTATCAGAAGTGGTATTTGAACCCAGTTGCTCTCAAGCTTTGGAAAGTGAGTCAACCAAGAAGTATTTATTAAGTACCTACTATGTGCCAAGTATTGTGCTAAGGGGCTAGGAATGCAAAGAGAGGCAAAAATAAGCTCACAGTCTAATGATGGAAACAACATGCAGTTATTTAACTGCACATACAAGATATATGGAGTGTGACTTGAGGGGAACAGGGAACTGGGAAAGGCTTCTTGCAGAAGATGGGATTTGGGCTGAGTAGTGAAGGAAGCCAGGAGGCAGAGGTGAGGAGGGAGAGACTTCCAGGCATGAGGGGCAGCCAGGGAAAAGGCATTAAGTGAGGAGATGGAGGGTTTTGTGAGAGGAACAGCATAGAGGCCAATATCACCAGATCTTTGGGTAGCACATAGAGTGGAGTAATGTATAAGAAGACTAAAAAGGTAGGAAGGGGGCAGGTTGTGAAAATTTTTAGATGTCAAACAGAAGATTTTACACTGAATCTGGAAGTGACAGGGAGAATTGATTTGGCAGCTGGTGTGGGCAGAGACTTGCACCGTGGAAACCAATGAGGAGGCTATTGAAATAGAGGTAATGAAAGCTGGTACTAGGGTAGTGACTGTATAAGTGAGGCGCCAAGGATGACTCAGCATGAGCTGGAGTGAGTGAGAAGATGTTGATGTCCTCAGAAAGAACAGAGGAGTTTGGAAGACAGGAGAGTTTGTGGAAAAAGAGGAGTTCTGGCCATTTTGAGCTTGAGATGTTTATGGGACATTCAGTTTGACATATCCAGTAGTTGGACTAGATAAGTCAGGCGACTTAGGGCCAGATATATAGATCTGGGAATAATTAGCATATAAATGATAATTGAATGAATTCATGAGATCACCAAGCAAGAGAGTGGAGGGAATAGAAAAGAGGGCCCAGGGCAGAATCTTAGGAGAAACCCACAGTGAGTGGGCATGATCTGGATCCAGCAAAGGAGACTGAGGAATGGTCAGATAGGTAGGAGGAGAACCAGGGGAGAGAGAAGTAAGAAGGTGCTTTACAACACCAAAGACTGCAGAGAGGTCAAGATGACTGAGGATTGAGAACAGGCCACTGGATTTGGCAATGATTTTGGAGAAAACAGGGTCAGTGGGATGATAAGATCAGAAGACAGATTGTAAGGGGTTAAAAAGAGAGTGAGAGGGGAGAAAGTGAAGTCACCTTTTGTAGGTGACCTTTCTGAATTAAGTTATGAAAGGCAGAAAAGATGGAGGATGATAGCAGGGATGGAAGGACCGAGTAAGGGTTTTTTTTTTTTCAGGATGGGAGAGACATGGGCATGTTTGTAGGTAGTAAGGAAGGAACCAGTAGAAAGGGAGAGATTGAAAATAAGTGAAAGAGTGGGGGATGACAGAGGAAGCGATCTGTTGGATGAGACAAGATGAAATGCAATCCCTTAAACAGGTAGAGGGGTTAGCCTTGGTAAGGGGTAACCTACTTCATCATGGCAGACAGGAAAGGAATGGGATTACTCATGCACATAGAGGAGATTGCTTTGGCAAGAAGGGCCACCTCTACATGCTAGACATGGGTGAAGGAGGAGGTAACAGGTAAGAATCTGAGTGCTATGAGATGAGGAGAATTGGAGAAGACAAGATGGAGCTCCTGTTGGGAGCCCTTGGAAGACCAGTCCTTGTCAAGGGACTTCTCTAGTTGGATCACGATGATACGTTGTCTTGGGGTTGTTTGTACATTTGTACAAATGCATGCTGTCATTTCTTTTAGAAGTCCCTGTTCTTATCTTGTCTCCAAGTTGCTAGTACCTTTCCCTCTAAAGATATCTTTCATCTACTCTGTCTTTGTCTCTGTCTCTCTTTGTCTCTGCCTTTTTCTGTCTCTGTCTCTCTCTGTCTCTCTCTCTCTCTCTCTCTCTCTCTCTCTCTGTCTCTCTCCATAGCCACACACATACAAGTTGTTTCACCCATTAGAATGTAAGCTCCTTAAGGGCAGGGACTATTTTTTTCTTTTGTATGCCTGGCATTTAGAACAGTGCCTGACGCATAATAAGAGCTTAATAAATGCTCACTGATTGATGACTGAATGAAAGCATTGTGGGAGATAAAAAAGACAAAGAAGACTAGTCCTTGCCCTTGAGATGGGACAGTCTGGTAGGGGAATGAGACAGGTACACTCACCACTCTAGTACAAAATCTGGCCGTGTAATTCCCCTGCTTAAAAAAGTGCCAGTGACTCCCTATGCCTCTAGGAGTCAGTCTGTGCTCTTTGGGATTTAAAGCCCAACACAATCCTACTCCCTGCTACCTTCTCAGACCCATTTCCCATCACTCCCCTTCATTTACTCTGTGATGGAGTCTAACTGATCTACACTAGCTGTTCTCCAAACTGGGCATGAGTATTTCTATCAGGCAGAGATCAAGGAAGACTTTGGGAAGTGGGGAGGCTGGCATCTACGTATGTATGAAAAATAATGGGTAAGATTTCACCTGGCACAGACTGGGGAGGAAAAGACATTCTAGGCAACTGGCCATTGTGCAGAGGCAATGGAGTATAACGGGTTCAGATCCTGCCTTAGCCACGGATTAGCAGTGTGACCGTGGGCAAGTCATTTACCTTCTCTTGAGCCTCAGTTTCACCATCTGTAAAAGGGGGATAATAATAAACCTACTTTACAGGCATGTTACTACGATCCAGTGGGATGATAAACAAGCATTATAAAGCACTGTACAAATGCTAGGCATACAAAAGAAAATGTTGCCTCATTGGTAAAAAGAAAAAGGAGGCCCAGAGGGATGATTTAAAGACTGCACCAGATGTTTTGACAGGGTCACTGGGAGAATGATGTTACAAGAGGGAAGTCTGGAGGAACTGGCCAAAGATGGTTCAGGTTTCAGCAGCTAGGTGGTGCAGCGGTTAGAGAACCAGGCCAGGAGGCAGGAAGCCTCAGACACTTGCTAGCTGTGTGACCCTGGGCAAGTCACTTAATCTTTTCTTGTCTCAGTTTCCTAAAATTAGCTGGAGAAGGAAATGGCAAAACACTCTAGTATCTGCTCCCCCAAACCTCCAAAAATGGGGTTACAGAGTGTTGGATACAACTGAAAATGACTGAAAAACAAAACAATGCATTGGAGATGGCAACGCGGTGTAGTGGTTAGCTTACTATACTAAAAGTCAGGAAAACCTGGACGAGAATCGCCCCTTTGACATATACGAGCTGTATGACTGTAAGCTATTAAACCGCTGGGCCTCGGTTTCCTCGTCTGTAAAATGGGAGGGTTAGACTAGATGGCATCGGGGATCCCTTCTGGCTCTGGCTCTTTGATCCAAGGTTTCTGTTCTCAGACACTGTGTACAAAATGCTTTGCAGACCCTAAAGCCTGCCTGGATGTCTGCTATTTAACGGTCCTGGGCCTTCTGAGAGCCCTGTGCTGCTCGGGTATGGGCAGGCACCAAGCCAGGCCGTTTGCTATCTTGGGGGAATGCAGGGTCCCAGCCGGCCGGCCTAGGGCACTGATGCCCTTTGCTCCGCCGCCCTCCTTCTCTGTGCTTCTTCTGGGGAAGGACGGGTAGTGACATTTCCGTGAGTCGGTTGAGGCTCAGGCTGCTCCATGGTGCTCCTTGATGGTGGCAGGGAGTGGAGACATGGAGCTTCCCCAAATACGCTGGGCCTTGGCTTTGGAATGTCACGTGTGCACACACGAGTGAAGCTGACCCGACAAGACCCAGGCGTGCTGAGGGTCATCTTCTCTCACCTGGGCTCAGACCAGGCTGGGGGTTGGGGGAGGGGTGAGAAGTAAAAAAAGGAGGCAGCTCCCTGTAGTGGCCTATGGGGTGACTTTGGAGAGGACTTGGGTTCAAATCCCGACTATCATTTGAACACTTTGTTAATCTTGGGCAAGTTACTGTATACCTCTCTTGGCTGGAATTTCTCATGGTAAAATGAGGGGCTGAAACAATTCCAAAGGACTTATGATCAAACATGCGACCCACCTCCAGGGAGAGAGCTTCTTTTCCTTTCCTTCCTTTTTTCTTTTTCTCTTCTTTTTGTCTTTCCTTTTTCCTTCCTGCCTCCCTTCCTTTCTTTTGTCTTTACTTCTTTCCTCATCTGTCCCCCTTCATCTTTCTCTCCCTCCCTTCCTTGTCTTTCTTCCTTCCTGCTTTCCTTCCTTTTTGTCTTTCCTTCTTTCTTCATCTTTTCTTCCCTTCTTTCCCTCTTCATCCTTCCTTTTTCTTTTTTCTTTTTCTTTCCTTCCTTTCTTTCTCTTTTGTCTTTCCTTCTTTCTTCAACTTTTCCTCCCTCCTTTCCATCTTTCCTTCCTCTCTTTCTCCTTCCATCCCTCCCTTCTTTCCCATGGCTAATGTGGGAATTTGCTTTGCAACACTATATATATATAAATATAAATATAAATAATATATATATATATAAAATCTATCTATCTATCTATATAAATTTTTTTTTTTGCCTTCTCAATGGGTGGAGAAGGGGGAAGAGGGAAGGAGAGAAACAATTCAAAACTGAAAATAAAATTGAATTTTAAAAAAGAGAAAAGAAGATGAAGGGGTTGGTTCAGATGATCCTTAAGGTCAAATCTTCCAGTTCCAAATCCAGGATCCTATAATCCTGTGACCAGGTCTCAGTGGATAATCTGCTCATATACAACTAAGAGCTGACTGCAGGATTTTGCACTCATAAGTCAAGATGGTGCTTAGAGACACTAATAGTTAAGATTGAGATTTGACCTTTTCCTTCAGACGTGGTCCTGGGAGCTGTTTCTGAACCTCCCCTTTTCTTCTTTTTCTTTCTTTTCTTTGTCTTTCTTCCTTTCTCCCTCTGAGAGCTGACTGCAAGATTTGGTGCTCAGAAGTCGAGATGGCACTTAGAGAGGCCAACACCAAGACTGAGATTTGTCCTTTTCCTCCAGACGTGCCCCTGGGAGCTGCTTCTGAACCTCCTGTCTTCCTCTGGGGGATGGGAAGACATCTGCCTGTGACTGCCATTGTTCCAGCTGGTCTCTGTCCTTGGGGTGACCTATACATTCCTCCCTAATTCAAAAAGAGCATCTAGACTGTTTACTTCTCCCATGACCTCTTCTTGCTTTCAAGTCTGATGAGAATGAGCATTAGGAGGTGTGAGGTTATTATTGCCCCTGGGAATTATTTACACTGGGTCTGCACTTTGGCAACCAATCACCTGTGCCTCTGGCCTGGCCCATCTGAAGAGCGGCAAATTGGACGGCTCAGCCTGGCCCCCACTCAGAGAAGGAGCTCTGCTGCCTGTCATTCCATTCTAAATCCTCTTCCCTCTCAACTCCTTGATTCAATTTGATGATTCCAGGCCTGGTTATCCAGGCTGCAGGTGCCCAAGATCCCAGTCTTCTCTCTTCCTGGTATAAAGGAAAGGATAGCCTATTTGAAGCTCAGAGGATTATAGATTTAGAATGAGAAGAGACCTCAAGGGTTATTGTGGTTCAACTCCTTCATTTTACAGATGAGGAAACAGAGGCCCATGCAGATTAAGATTAAGTGACTTGCCCAATGTTACGTGGCAGCTAGGTGGCACAGTGGATAGAGTGCCCTGTCTGGAGTCAGGAAGACCTGAGTTCAAATCTGGCCTCAGATACTTACTAGCTGTGTGACCATGGCAAGTCATTTAACCCTGTTTACCTCAGTTTCCTCATCTATAAATGAGCCGGAGAAGGAAATGGCAAACCACTCCAATATCTCTGCCAAGAAAAGTCCAAATGGGGTCACTAAGAGCTGGACAAGACTGAAATGGCTCATCACCATCATCGTCATCAACAGCAGTAACAGCTAAAATCACACAGGCAAGATCACAGCATCAAAGGCAGGATTTGAACCCAGCTTCTCTGACCCTAGAGCTGTGCCATAAGATGACTGGACCTCCGACTTTAGCTCAGCTCCTTAATTCTCTTGAGCAACTCACATAATTCTCTCCGGGCCTCAGGGTCCTCTTTTGTCAACCTAAGGGCTAGGACTCAGTCTTCTGCGCTTTTTGACCTGTTATAGAGCTCCTAATTTTAGTGGCCAAAGAGGTGGAAAGTGGAAGGGAACCAGCAAGGGTACAGAAAAGAATGTTGGATACAGACATGAGGATTTGGGTCTGGATTCTGGCTCTGCCCCTTATTACCTTTGAGAAATATTAACATAAAATCTTGCATCTGGGTACAAAAAAACCTCACCAGTATAAAATTGGAGAGTTGTGGGTAGACAGATGTTCTGAAAAAGATCTGGGAGTCTGAGTGGACTGCAAGTTCAACAGTAGCAATGTGATGTGGTAGCCAGAACAGCTAATGTGATCATGACCTGCATTAAGAGGGAAGAACAGCTTCCTCGGTGTCTTCAAGCACAGGCCCAATGACTATTTGTTGGCATATTATAATGAAGATTCCTTTCACTTATTGGTTGGGACTAGATGGCTGATGGAGCCCTTTCCAACTCTCCAATTGTGTGGTTTTCTGACACACTGTGTATAAATACGTGGCAGTGTGGGCCATGTGTCTGACACACTGTGTATAAATACGTGGCAGTGTGGGCCATGTGTCTGACACACTGATGATACCCAACCTTGGCCAAGCCACATTACTTCTCTAAGACCTCAGTTTCCTCAGCTGTAAAAGGAGAGAATTGCACAAATAACCCTTAGGTTCCTGTCTGGCCCTAAATCCAGGACACAGATTAAGTGCTTAGTAGGAAGTTACTGCTTAAGGTTAAAAATGGTCCTTCCTTCCCCTTGAGGACACAGGTCAGAGGTCCTTATGCTATGTAACTATAGAAACTGCGTTAACATGACTGACACTGAATGTTACCGAATCTTTCCTTACTGCTCCTCATGGCATTGAGTACTAGGGAAATAGCCTGCTAGGCGATCGTTAACTAGCTCCTGGCTTTCATTCTCTTTTTAAAGACTGTAAGCTCCCTGAGGGCAGAGACCTCCTTGCTTTTGTACTAGGATTCCAGTGTTCAGCTGTACCTGGAACCTAACTGTTGCTGCCCAGTCATTTCAGTGATACCCCATTTGGGGTTTTCTTGGCCAAGATACTAGAGTGGTTTGCCATTTTCTTCTCCTTGACCTCCTTTGACAGATGAGGAAACTGAGACACAAAGGGTTAAGTGACTTGCCCACGGTCACACAGCTAGTAAGTATTTGAGGCTGGATTTGAACTCGGGTCTTTCTGACTCCTGGCCAGGTGTTCTATCCATTGCACCACCTAGTTGCCCAGAACCTAGTAGGCACTTAATAAATGCTCATTGACTCACTGAGAGCTGCCTGGGACTAAGAAGTTAGGTCACTAGCCTATGATCACACAGCTGGGACAGTTCAAAGGCAGGATTTGAACCCAAGTCTTCCTGACTTTGAGGTTGACTCTCTATACACTCTATTACTCTATGACTGGTTGAATGAACGAAGCAGCTACAGTGTGTTCTAACAGCCCTATGCAAAGCATAACTTACACATTGGTGATTCTAGGTCTGGTCACCAGAAGGAAAGGGGGCTTGAGCACTCTTAAGACAAGTCTCCGATCAAGTACGTTCAGGGAAGCATGTCGGAGGGCTGCCCAGTCAGAGCGATCCTGACGTGGTTCTTGGAGCCACTGGAGAGAATGGAGACAATTTTAGGCTTCCTCTTCCTTCTTGTGTCCTGAATGCTATGTACCCTCTGGTGACATTTCCTCCAAAACAGGTTTTTAAATGCCTCTTTGCAATAGCTGATTTGAACACAAAGAGGTTACTGAGGTGTGGTTGAAGGGGACAGTGACACAACCCAAGCTCTGAAGGGCTCTCCAGGAGAGAAGCCAGTCTGGACAGCCTCTGGCCCATGGTCAATACCCGTGTCTGCCAGGTGTAGGAAGCAGGGGATTGATTTTCATCCGGCTTCCTTTGGGCCTTGGTGGGGTGGAGGTGGTGTGAGAGCACCACAAGACAGAGGTAGGCTAGACATTTGTTGTTACAAGTAGAGAGGGGTCTGGGGGAAGCACCACAAAGTGGGTCTGAGGGAAGGGGAGGAGGGGGAGGGGAGCAGAGGGTCCAGGAAATGAGCACATCCTTTTCTACTTTTTCATTCCTAACTGGGTGACTAAGCTTTGTTGTAGCTACTACCCAGAATTAGTTACAGCCTGGTTCTTAGGGAAAGGATGGGGAACCTATGGCCTTCTAGATCCTTAAGTGCTGTCTTTAGACTGAATCCAAATTTTTGTACTGAAGGCTGCAGGTTCCCCACTTCTGACCTAGAACATAAGAAAAGGAAGAAAAAAGGGTCATGAATCTTTGAAGTCAACAACTATTTTATTCCACAGGAAGAAGACTCCAGTGTGAGAAACACAACAGTGAGGGGGCCTTAACAGGTTCGTGAGGGTAGTGTTTACACAGTAACAAAACAGATATTAGGATTACTTTCAAGATCACTTTCTTACACATCTGTTATCGTAATGGGTCGACTCAGCTGCTGCAGTATCTGAGGCACAAACAATAATAGGAAATGGAGCTCCCCCCAGGGCCCCTCTTGTCCCCACAAAAGCTCTGCACATTCATGCCAGAAAGCACAGCACTCTGGGAACTCGGACTCTGCTCTTCTTAATCTCTTGATGGACAGGCAGGGCTAACATTTCCACTGAGAAAAGAAAGGCAACTGGTGTTAAGTAGCCACAACACTGGATGGCTGAAGCTGGGATCTGAGGTGCTTCTGGCTTCCTGGATGCTGCTGGAAAAGGGCCAGGGTCCTCTCTGCTTCATTTGCTGTAGGTGGGAATTGTTTTCTAATTGTTTTAAGGTTAAAAAAAACCCAAACCAACAAAAAGAAAACTGGTTCTAGAAACAGAACCCACGTCTTAGATGGAGGCAGCATGAATCACAGCCAAATCTTGGATATGACAGTCCAAATACAAAATGGCAGTATTTTCTTAGGGCTTAAAAAAAGGTCCTTTACTGCAACCCAGGGAAAGCTAATAGCGAAATACGGAAATTGTGAAAATGAATCAAGTCCTCATCTATCAGCTTTCACAGTTTTGGGCAGAGTTCTCTCTGGGCCTTGAAGAATCACCACCAGGCAGATTCTAACCAAACACAAGGTGGGCTTCAACCCTGCTTTGACAAGGGCTTCTATCCCCAACCACTCCCCCCATGTAGCCTTGAGATCGATACTGAACATGACTCTTCCATAGCTCAGATTTCAAAGATGACTGTTGTGCAATGCTGAGGAGATTTTCAACTATTTAAAGAGTTGCCTAAAATTAGAAAGGCGCTCAGGGTGGGGAGGTCATTTCGAACAGCAGCTTTCCAGAGGTCCTTTGGGCCCACCGTTTGGCAGTGCAGAGACTTCTGTGGTCAAATGTGAGTGTATTTTGGCAGCAGCCTGTGGCCCAGGGTGGCTTTCTCTGGGAACCATGTGTTTCTTCTACCCACAGACGAGTCACATGACTCCATTTTGGGAAGTCATGGAGCACTGGTGTAGAAGGCAACCCACTCTGGGTGTGGTGGGGGCCTCCCCTCACTTTAAAAGGGTCTGGTTTAAGGAAGTGTTCAGTGATCACAAAGGGGCCTTTTCAAAGCAGAACCACAGAAACAGTTGATGATTTGACACTCAGAGCCCTTCTTAGCTGGCTGTGAGATCATGTATGAAGATGGGTCCCCAGTAACAAGGAAAGACTTCTACCTAGCCTCTTCAAAAGCTTTGGGCCTTGTTTCAATCCCCTAATGTAGTGGGAAGGGACAAAGTTGGGGAGTCCAACACGCCTGACCCCAGGAAAAGACTTTCAGTCCATGTATTTGTGCTGAAGAAAACAGCATGAGAAACGTGTATGGGAGAGACCAGCTTCATTTGTGTCTTGGATGGGTTTGAGTTGGGACTCAAACATCAAAATCATCCACACATCCACTGGGGGTGGGGTCTTCTTCACATTACAAATGTTTAAAAATCAAAAAGCCTCATTTAAAATACAATGAGCAAGTCAGTTCTAGGGAGAGGCTGGTCCTGAAGAGGTGTGTGTGGGGGAGGACCAATCTGTTATTGTGGGGGACAAGAAGAGGAGAATCCTCACCTTGGGGTGGGACTGTCTACAGGGACTCAGCCTGAAAGGACAGGACCACTTTTCAAATGACCCCACTGACATTTCACTGAACAGGACTGACAAACAACTCCAACAGAACAGTATGTTCAGCCCAAGCTGCTTCCTTTTCTTTTGTTTATAAGGTGCCTCCTCTCCCTTTCTGCAGGGCTGGGGGGGGGGCACTCCCGTGCATGGATCTGTCCCAATGTGCCTCACTACTGTTCTTCCCCGAGGGTGGGGCATGTGCGTAGGGGGAACGCTGGAATTAGGTTCGTTCTTAGTGTAGTTTTCTGATGAAAGAAATGCTTTCGTGAGGCTTCTTCTCCCCAGTCAACACTGTCTTAGCAATGCTACAAAGTGACCACTAATAGCAAGCAGAGGAATGCTCACAAAGTAAATTTGACTTACAAGGGACACAATTGAGTGGTGGTGGTGGTGGTGGTGGTGGTGGTGTTTTAAGATTTGGCTGACTTAGAAGGACAAAGCAGTTCAAAATTAGCTTGTGAAAACTGAATCACCTTTCAATTGGGGGCAAGAAATGCATGAAGAAATTAGCCCTAGAAAGCCCTGCCCCTTGATAAAGGGGGGCTTTCAGACAGACTGCCTGAGGCAGGACCTCAGAGGGAAACCTAGCATCCTGCCTTGTTTCCCTTTCCGAGAAGGGGCAGGGACTCACTTTCTGGTTTGGAATGCCGAGCAGAACGCAAAGATTGGACTGGGACTCCAGCCTGGGCAATCAGACTTCCAAGGCCTGTTTAGAGCTCTTTAATATATACTGGACCTCAGCTTGATCCACTTCTAGCAATACTTCAATTTTCTTTTAAAAATAATACATAACATTCCTCAACTCTCAAGTATATCTTCTATACAGAGTGCCCTGTAGTAGATGCATAGAATTAGTGCAATAGAAGATTCGATATAATTTTTAATTTCTTTACAGTAAACAAACCTTTACACACACTACAGGTCCTGCTCTGAAATTTTCTTGTCTATTTACAAGCGCACAGTTGTACATATATACATGTTAACAAAATACAGGGCCATCTAAAAGCTAAGTTCATTTCAGATGCATATTTTTTAAAAGTTCTTTCCCCATAATCTTAAAGTGCCCCCAAATATTGAATGTGGTTTTCCATTTCTATTTTTCCCCTCAACAGTGCTCACTTTTGCTTGTTCCTCAAGACTAGTTTCCCCCCACGTTCTCTACTGATTTATTTGGCCAGCAGAGTGGGCCTCTTCAGCCCGACGGCTCCGCTGGTGTCTGGGGGCCACGCGCTCGCGCTCTCTCTCTCTCTCTCTCTCTCTCTCTCTCTCTCTCTCTCTCTCTCTCTCTCTCTCTCTCTCTCTCTCTTTCTCAGGTGGAAGGGTTTCTTCAGGAGTCCAGCTCCAACTGCTCTTGATTCTCACTGAGTCTCAACATGAGTTGTTGCTCATAGTAAAGACTTTTTGCATAGTTTATTTCTTGGGATAATTTGACTGCAAGGACTTCTGATTTCACGTGGACCTGGAGGTCAGAGAAAAGGAATAAAGCATGAGGTTTAGAATGTGAAGTGGCATTAATTCCAAAGGAACGAAGGGAGGGTGGCAGGGGGTGGCAAGCAGATGGCGCCAGATCTGGAAGACACCACAGTCTCCTCAGGGTGCCACAGATGGCCCAGACAGAACTGTACCTAGAGAACTCAAGCCCAAACTGGTCCTGTCCAGTGAATGAAGAACAATTAGCAACAGAATGTAAGGTCTTAGAAGGGGGTGAGTTTCTGCAATGCCTCCAACAGTCTCCTGTACACACAAGGCACTTAATAAGTACCTGCTGAATACATTTCGCCTATTCTTCCTAATGCCTGAGGCCACTGGCATAGCCACACCGCCTTTGCTAAGCTGGGCTCGTTGGCACAGAATGCAAGATTTATAGAAATGAAAATGTACTTGCTCCTTCTTCCCATTTACTTTGTGCTTTTTTAAAAAAACATCAGAACAATTTTCTAATCTATGTCCTCCCCCCCAGTTAGTGTGAATAATGAGTCCCCTGAAATGGGAGCATTATTCCCATGTTCTACCATAGAGTTACGGGGGCTGGAACCAATGACCATCCTTTACATAATTACCCCTTCCCACAGTATAGATTTGGACACGTGGGGCTTATTTGCACTAACTCGCTATATTCACCAAGGGAAATGGAAGGTAAACCTAAGCAGTAAGTCAGCCCTCTCTGACAGTGCACGTACCATCTGTGTCCCGCTCCCCCCCCCAAGCCCTGAACCCCAAAGTAGGGAGGCCCCTTTCCTCCTCTTTTCTCTGACCCATACAGCCAGTGTGTAAGGGACCTGAGTGCACTAGCAGCAAACATACTTTCAGGGCTAACTGCTCCACTCACTCAGGCTATTTTTAAACAAACTGTCTTTAGAACAGGCCTCAAGGCACAGGACAACAGGACACACACCATCTAGGTGACAACTTAACAAAGCTGGATCACACCAGTGCTGAGTGGGTGGGAGAGAAGGTACAGTGATCAACTGCACAGCGAGCCTGGGCTAAGACAAGCAGTCATTGCAGAGAGATATGGAAGTCTGAAGCTCTGGCATCATGACATGCCTCTGAGCCCTGGGAATGAGGCCCCTACCCATTACATGGCATCACTTCAACATTACAAGAAATCTTTGTGGAGGACCCGGGGCTACACACTGCCTTTCTATGAGGTCCAGAAACCTCGAGTTTGGGCAGTCATAGAAACAAGGGACCTCAGAGGCCATCAAACCTAACCCTCAAGGAAACTGAGGCAGGCAGAGGTGAAGTGATTTACCCAGGGCCACACAGCTAGGAAGTGTCTGAGGCAGAACTGGAACTCAGCTCTCCCTGATTCCAGGCCCAGCACTCTGTGTTGGGAGCCCTCAGCTTTCTTTTATCTCGTGTGAAGCCACAGTGTTGTCCACCACCTGCCTCTGTTGGAGGGCAAGTCTACACTGTTTTCTGGCTTTTCCAGAACAGTCCCTCAGGCTCACAAAGTCCCACCCTCCTGGCAGCATGGTGCCGGTCCTCCCTGCTCCCCTATGACGTGAGTAGAGGAGACTGCAGTCCCATTTTACAGGTGATGAGCCCACGGCTTGGTGCAGGGCACTCAGCCGGCTGCTGGCAGGACTCATCATCAGGGAACATTCATAAAGACCAAGGCTTCATGACGCCGCATGGCCTGAGCTTTATTCTCTTTGATCAATGGCTTGAACTGAGGGGACATCTAGGTCACCTAGATTTCAGGGCAGGACTTCCTGGGACATTTTTCCTGATCACACTCTTGTCCTGCTGCAAGGAGGAAATGAGGTCATGGCTAGAAAGGGCCAGCAGGCCTCAGAGGAGCTCCCTAAGCCTGAGTTTGTCCCCTGCTGTGTACACAGCAGTGCCAGGTGCAGCTCCCGGGGGAGGCCGAGGAGCCAGCTCAGTCTCACCATTGGTTTCTGATGGGAAGGTCCAGGAATCACAACTCCACTACTTGTATTCACTGCTTTCTTGGTCAGCTGCACATACACCTTCCCGTGGTCTTTGGAGACGAGGCAGTGGTAGAGGTCGTCATATCGGACTTCCAGGACGATGGCCTCTCGATCGACATAGTCCCCACTTTTTAGGAAGTAGACTGCTCTGGAGGAGATGAGGACGCAGTAGCTATCAATGTTCTCTACGGCTATGAAGCTGCAGGAAGAAACCAAAGGGGAAATGAGGCACTGCGGGGTGGGTGGGTGGGCAGGCTGGTTCCCTAACTGGTCCGTATCAGGAAAGCTATCAAACTGGCAAGGTGACAATGGAGTTTTTGCCCAACTCCCCTCCCCTTTTACAGTTTAAAGCTTCCTCGATTTAAGGCTGGGTTAGTTGTTGGGTGGCCAAAAGTTGTTTGGAGTCAGACTGAAATGGTAACCTATCTTTTGGGACAAATACTTAATCCTGAATTGAGAGCTGGGAAAACTAACTGCTTAACAATAAGGTCTTTACAATAAGTAAAGACACAAAGAGAACATATACCCCCAAGAAATGACTGAGGCAAGAGAATGCTGATGACCAGATGGGACAGGCAAAGAAAAACCACACAGAAGACAGAGCTTGCAGATGTAAGAATGACCAGCCCCAAGCAGCAAGCTGGCCCTTGCAAAGGTCTCTAGCCAGGGAAAGAGTGCGCAAAGTATCTTCACCTCTAGCACTTTCCATTTTCCCAAGTCAAGACTGACAGTCAGTCAATAAACATTTATTAAAGACGTGCTCTGTGCCAGGCATCATGCTTAGCCACGGGATACAAAGAGAAGGGAAAACATGGTCACTACCATCAAGGAGCCCATATTGTAATGGAGAAAACGGCAAATTAAAAAAAAAAACGCAACTAGCATATACCATATGAACGAGAAGGCACTAACTAAAGGGAAGAACACAGCAGGAAACACGCGAGGTCTCTCCCGCAGAATGTGGAATTTGAGCCAAGCTCTGAAAGGAGCCAGGGAATCCAGGAGGCACAAGTGAGCATGGGGGACAGCTGGGGAACAGGCACCAGAGCCAGGATACGGAGGATCTTTTGCCTGGAAGAACAGGTAGGACAGTGTCAGAGGGCTGTAGAGCAGGTGGAGGTTAGGAAGGTGGGAAGGGCTTTAAATGCCAAACAGAGGATTTTCTATTTGATCCTGGGGGTCACAGAAGCCAAATGGAATTTATTCAGCCCCGGCGGGGGAGAGGGGGGAGAAAGAGAAAGAGAGAAAGAGAGAGAGAGGGAGGGAGGGAAACGATGCATTTAAGAAGTTGGGAAAGGTGGGGGACGGGGCTAGGTTATGGAGGGTTCTGAACACCAAACAAAGGGTTTTGTGGTCAGTCTCAGAAATGACAGGGCACCAGTGGAATTTATTGAGGGTGTGTGTGTGTGACATAATCAGATCTGTCCTTTAGGAAAATCCCTTGAGTGGCTGAATGGAGGATGGACTGGAGTGGGGAGAGACTGAGGTGGGCCGACCCCCCAGCAGTTAGTACAATGATCCAGGCATGAAGTGATGAGACCCTGTCCCAGCAGGGTGGCGGCAGAGTCAAAGGAGAGAAGGGGCATCTTTGAGAGATGCTGCAAAGGTGAGATCAACAGAGACTGGCAACAGCTTGGATGGGGGGAGGGGAGGAATGGTTGTGAGCTGGGGGCCTGGAAGAACGGTGATGTGATGCTCTCAACAGTGACAGGAGAGTTTGGAGGGGGGCATGGCTTGAGAGAAAAGATGATGAATTCACTTCTGGCGATGTTAAGTTTAATATATGTACAGCAGAAGTATTAAATAATACACCACTCCTGAGTGCAGTCCAAACCAGATTAAAATGTAATTGAGAAATATTTAACAGAGTAAATACAATAA
Source organism: Phascolarctos cinereus (assembly GCF_003287225.1). Lineage (NCBI taxonomy): Eukaryota > Metazoa > Chordata > Mammalia > Diprotodontia > Phascolarctidae > Phascolarctos > Phascolarctos cinereus. The sequence continues at coordinate 388,514,690 of NW_027556098.1, forward strand.
AACATAGATAGTATTACATTTTAAAACTAAGTAAATAAAAACCTGACAGGTATTCTTATGTATGGATTAGTGGCCCTTGTTTCTTCTTTTTCCTAACTTTTATTTTCAGTCCCAAAATCTCTCCCTCCCTTCAATCCCCCTCCCCAAAAAGACAAGAAATACAATATTCATTATACATATGAAGTTATGCAAAACAGATTTCTACATTTGCAATTCTGAGGAAAAAGCCAGAAAAATAAAGTGAAAAAAATATGCTCCATTCTGTACTCGAGTTCATCCGTTCTCTCTCTGGCTTTGGATAGCATTTACCCTCATGAATCCTTTGGAATTGTCATAGAGCACTGTATTGATCAGAACAGCTAAGTCTATCACAGCTAATTATTGTTACAATATCGCTGTTTCTATGTAAGCTGCTTGCCAGGTTCTGCTCGCTTCACTTTCTATCAGCTCATATAAGTCTTCCCAGGTTTTTCTGAAACCACCCTGCTCGTTTCGTACAGCACAATAGTATTCCCACACAATCACGTACGGCAGCTTGTTCAGCCATTCCCCAATTGATGGGCATCTCCTCAATTTCTTAGTCTTTGAGTGACCCTTGTTTCTATTTGAGTTCGACACTACTGGTCTATTGTACATCCAGTTCAAAATGTCTAATAAGCCGCAGGAGATGTGAGACTGGAGGTGAGGAGAGAGGTAGGGGCTGAATAACTAGAATTGTGAATTATCAGTGTAGAATTAATTGAGTCCATGGGAGGTGATAAGATCAGCAAGTGAAGTAGTGTAGAGAGAGAAGAGAAGACAACTCAGGACAGAACTGTCTGGGATACCCAAGATTAATGGGCATGGTCCTGATGAAGATCCAGCAAAGGAGACAGAGAAGGAACAGTCAGATAGGTAGGAGAACCAGGCAAGAGCAGTGTCCTGAAAACCTAGAGAGAAGAGAGGATCGAGGAGAAGACAGTGATCAACAGTGTCAAAGGCTGCAGAGAGGTTGTGGAGAATGAGGATTGAGAAAAGGGCATTGATTTTGGCCATTAAGAGGTCTAAGAGAGCTTTGGAAAGGGTGGGTGGAGAGGAAGTGAATGCACTGAGTATAAGTGGCTTTTTCAAGGCCTTCAGTCACAAATGAGAGGAGAGATGCAGGACAATGGCTATTGCTATTAAAGTGAAGGGTTTTTTTGGTTTTGTTTTGTTTTGTTTGTTTGTTTGTTTGTTTTTAAGGTTGAGGGAAACCTGGGCATGTTTGCAGGCAGCAGGGAAACACCAGGATAGGGAAAACAGCAGGATGAGAGTGGGGGCAATCTGTTGGAGAAAAAGGGACCGGATCAAGAACAAACCCAGAAGGGTTGTCTTGGCAAGAAGGAGGGACACATCTTTATGCTAGACAAGGATGATAGAGGAGCTAATGGGAGAAGACATGTGAGTGATGTGAGATGAGGAGGTGAGAAGAAGGGGGAGCTCTTGACAAATGGCCTTTTATATATATTTTGCTCAACATTATCAGGGTATATCTATATGTATGTTAAAGTCTTGGAGTCAGGAGGCAGAAAAAGACTGAGCCAGGCCTGAATTCATTAGGGAGGGAAAGAGAATGTCCTGTGAGTCAGTAGGTAAGACTATAAGAATCTTTAAGTCAGTGGCAGCTAGGTGGCACAGTGGATAGAGCACCACCCCTGGAGTCAGGAGGACCCAAGTTCAAATCTGGCCTCAGACACCTGACACTTAACTAGCTGTGTGACCCTGGGCAAGTCATTTAACCCCATTGCCTAGCCTCCCCCCCCCCATCTATAAATCAGTAGTAGAGGGAGAATCTGGAAGTAGCGAGTAGAGAGTAGTCAGGGAGTATGACTAAAAGTACAGCCAGTGTTGGAGACAGAGGCCAAGGATGTCAGTGTCATGAGGATGGAGGCAGAAGATGGAAGGCATGAGAAAGAAAAAGAATTAAGACGAAAGCACACTTGTTAATTATGGAGCAGGCACCCCAGGGAGCATAAGCCCTGGCTAGGGCTTTTTGACAATGAGGCTACAACATCAAAGACAGGCAAAAGAACAAATGTTAAAGGTTAAATGCTGACCACTGCCCTGTCCTAGTCTCTTGGAATTTGTGATTCTGACAGAACAGCACTACCACGTTTTACAGGCCAGCCTCCACCTGGGAGGTTTTGCAGCCTGAGTGTCACATCAGGTCCTGTCTCAGTGGACAGAGCTGGAGAAGTGTGCAGGCCAAGCCCCCGTCCCTCCCCCACCCCCAGCAGACAGCAAGGGAATGGTCTGTTCCCGCTGAGTCTTCACCTCCCGTGTCACCGAGAAGTGCGAGGGAAGCAGCGATTCTTCTCTGCTAGAAAGCCTCCCCCAGCCATGATGGCTTGTGATCAGAGAGCAGACAGCAATTTTGTGGGTGCATCACACTCCTCCAACGAGGCTGTATGCTTGTTGGGGGCAGGGCCCGGTTTTAATTAACCTTTCATTTTCTCCGGTGCTGATCACAATTCAGTTGTTGAACTGCCATCTGCATCCCACCAATACTTACAATGCAGTCTGCGACACATGACTTTGAATGCTTTGTTAGCACTGTCTTTTTATATGCTTTATGGCCAGGGCATGGTAGATTCAGAGTAAAGAAATCCAGGTTCAAGTTCACACGCTGACCCATGATGGCTCTGTGGCCTTGGTTTCCTTAGCAGTAAAAGGAGCGTAATAATTACAGGCTCGTGGTTTTCCCCTCTGTCTTCAGCCCCACAGGAAGGGACTTCAAAAGTAATCTGGTCCAAGCCCTTCATTTTATAGATGGAGAAACTGAGGCTGAGAAGTGATTTGCCTAAGGTCACAGAGGTAATAAATTAGGATGATGACATCATCTAGACATCCATGCATCCTGTCCCCTTCTCTCCCCCAGCTCTAATATTCATTTATTCCCTATCAGGTCCATGAGATCCATTATACAAGAAAAATAAGGCAAAGTAATTCCTTTTTGCATAAACTATCTCACTTGGAAAAAACAAATCTTCATAGCAGCAAAGACAGATTTCTAGAACACCAAAGGTCCCACCCATTCTCTCCAAAGACACGAAATCCTCTCTCGTTAGTAATCCAGCGTAAGGGCTGGCTGTCCAGGGCCTTCATACGTAAGCTGATCTTTATCTGGGACCCCTTCTTGTTCTCACTGGTTGTGCCTTTTGCCATGATCAATACTCAGGCTTACCACGCTAGAGAGCGGGGTTTTCCCAGCCTGCCTTTTCCTTGTAGGGTTTGTTCAGATTCTGCTGCCCTGGGAAAGAGGGCATTCATCTGTGCTGCCTGTCCTGAACCGCCCTTCAGGGACCCTTGTTGCGCTAGCAGCGTAGGAAGCTTGATGTTCCAAATGCTTCTCTTTTTGTTTCTAGAGTCTCAAGGTTGGAGCCTCTGTGGATTTCAGTATCGTAACTGAAAGACTAAGTCTAAAAACTGGTTCTAGTCCCGATCCGGTTACTAATTTATAGTGAGAACAAAGTAATTTAACTTCTTTGTGCCTCAGTTTCCAAATCAGCTAAAACCAGATGGGGCCCGTCCAGCTGGGAGGCTCAGATGAGATGACGATGTGGCACCACAGGCAGTGTCAGGCCAATGTGAAGGGATGCTACAGGCGCTACTTCCCAGACTGTAGAAAAAGCTAGGGGTCCCCAACTTTCCTGATGGCTTCCAGCTGTCCATCAAATCAAAGCCAAAGCCAAAATGGCTGCTTGAACAGGAGACAGGCCGCCCAGTTCCCACAAAATGACACCAGCAAGATCACGAAGTCGGCCCCTGATTGGGTGATGAACAAGAAAACCAATGGGAATCTCGAGTTAAATGAGGTCTTCCACCCCAGAACTGCACCAGTCTGCCAGAAGGCCACATCAAGAGGTGCCCCATGCAAGACGAATGTCAGTCCCCAAAGGACACGGGGGATGGCAAGGCTGGACACAGGTCCAGAGGCAACAAGGAGAGAAAGTGCCCGGGGGAGGCAGCAGGCCATGAGCAGCATGGCGCCCCAAGGGTCAGATCGGTAGACTGGGTCCCTGGGCCTCGAGGTCCCGAGAGGCCAGAGGGGCTGAAGATCCAGCTCTCTGAATCTGGCCAAAAACCCAGAGGGGGAGGTAGGTGGAAAAAAACACAGCGTGAAGCCAAATAGGGCTCACTATCCTGACGACACCCCAAAGTACAGATGGAGCGGAGAGAAAAAGCCGCAACTCAGGAACTAAAGCGGGAAAGATGAGTAAAAAATCTACAAGAAGCAATTAGTAAATAATTTGCAATAAGTATATAAAATTATTGGAAAATCTAACTCTATAATTACTGTAAGCAGAGACTCAAAGGAAAATAAGGCTTTTCTACTGGGACTACTGGACATCTAGAAAAAAGAAAGCAAGGGATTAAAAAAAAAGAAATTAAAACTCTTGTGTAAAGAATTGGAAGAAAATTTGATAGCCTACCATAAAATCCCTAAAAACTAGAATAGTCCAAAGAGAAATCAGTGATTTCATGAGACAGCAAGAAATATTTGAATAAAATTTAGAATTGAAAAAAAAAAAGAGGAGAAAATGCAAGATATTAAGAACTGACCTGGAAAGCAGGTCAAGGAAAGAATTTAAGAATCATTGAACTCCCTGAAAATCATTTTTTAAAAAGTCTAGGCAACATATTTCAAGAAAACATAAGTCCCAAGAATGTCATGGTTAACACTCAAAGCACCTACATCAAAGAAAAAAGACTACAAACCTCCGGAAAGAGGGAATTAAAGTACCCAAGGAACTACAGTGAGAATCACATAAGACCTAGGAACTGCCACTGAAAAAATCTTGGAACAGAATATTCCAAAAGGCAAAAGACAAAGACTTAAAACCAAGAATAACTTACCCTGCAAAGATGAAAATAACCCTGCTGAGGAAAAAAAAACCAGATCTTTAAGGGAACAGAGGCCTTATAAGTTCTGATGAAAGGCCTAGATCTGTGATACAAATCCAAGAGTCCAGAGAAACCTGGAAAGGTAAATTTATTTCAGAAAGTAGGAGCTATAGGATGATGTAGTGCTAACATCTTGCTAAGTGGAGTAGTAACAAGTAGTTAAATGAGAAAAACAGGGGTCTTAGAGGCAGATTGATTCTGATGGTAGGGTTTAAGAGGAGAAAGAGAAGGGAGGGTAAAAGGCAGAATGAATGTGCAGAACGGAGGAAGAGAAGGAAACTGGCTATGTATCATAACTGGGGTACATGAGAAGAAGAATACACAACGAGGAGAAAAAGGCTGGAGGAATGGTTTCATATGAACTTCAGTCAACTGACACGGACAAAGGAGAGCTGAACACACACACAGTTTGGTGTAGAAACACCTCAAACTCAACAATGAAACAAAGTACAGATACAAGTGGGATGCTGAGAAGGAACAGTCCCAAGGAGACCAAACTTCCTGATTCTGAAGGAGAGCCTTAAAAGGGGGTGTGGGTGGAGAAAATAAAAGGACTAGAATCTAAGAGGGTGCTTTAAATTGCTTCTTAGATAACTAGAGAATGCTGAACAAGTTGGAATATAAAGGTAATGGAGCATTACTGTGCTGTAAGAAACGATGGGGGCAATTTCAGAGAACCCTGGGTGCTATGACCTGAAGCAGAGTGAAGTTAAAAGATTCAAGAGAACAATTTAAACAATGGCAACGTTGCAAAAACAGCAACTTTGGAAGACTTTAAAATTGATCAAAGCAGCGGTATAGCCTGTCTCCCACATATTTCTGGACACAGCTACTTTGTGGGTTCATTTTGCCAGACTGTGCTAATTGTTACAAAGTACAAAGGTTAAAAGAGCTTTTCTCTCCCTTTCTAATTAAGGTGAGGGCTAGGAAGAAGGGTGGGGAGTGGGATAGCAACAGTGATGCCAACAAAAAAAGAGGGCCATTGAAACATTTTAAAAATGCACAGAAGAGGAAGGAAGGAAGTTCATAAGGAACTACAGACAGGCAGAGGATAGGAGGGAGGGGGAGTGGGATGAACCTCAGTCTTATCTGTAACAGATAAAGGAGCAGTGAAAACACACACACACACACACACACACACAGTTTGGCATAGAAATATATCAAAATTCAACAAGGAAACAATGGGATTAGGGAACAAGACAGGATACTACAGAGGAGAGAGTCACAAGCAAAATAAAAGTCCTGATTCTGAAGGAAGAAATAAAAAGGAGGAAAAAAGGAAATCAAAGAATGAGACTCTCAGAGGTTCCTTAGATGCCCCTTAGGCCACTGGGGAGGGCTGTGCCAATTATGGTATATGAAGGTAATGGAATGAATGCTGTTAAGATGTGATGAAAGGGACATGGCAGAGAACCCTGGTTGTATGAGTGAACTGCTCAGAATCAGGAGAACCTTTTATACAAGGACAATGCAGTAAATTAAAACCATCTTAGGGGCAGCCAGGTGGCGTAGTGGATAGAGCTCCGGCCTTGAAGTCAGGAGGACCTGAGTTCAAATTTGGCCTCAGACACTTGACATGTACTAGTTGTGTGACCCTGGGCAAGTCACTTAACCCCACTGCCTCACCCACCCCACACCCCCCCCAAAAAAAAGAAAGAAGAAAAACCACCTTGAAAGATGAAAGAACCCTCACCCAAGTGATGACTCATCACATCTTTCTCCAGAAGACCTATAATGATGCCTGCTGCCCACTTCCTGACCTAGAGTGGACATTTTAGGCCGTGGCCACCCCATGAATATATTCTGTTTATTTTTTAAACAAGCATTTTCCTTCCTTTTTCTCTCAGGAGGCTGGGGGAATGGAACAATATGGATGCCCCCAAAGTAAGGGTCATTGTAACATTTTAAAAATTGCATAAAGAACAGAAGGAAGCAGACCATCAGGACAGTTTTAAAAGTAATGTATACTTTAAAAAGTAAGCAATGTAAAATGGAGATTTATGGCTTCGTATAGAACCCTCTTTCTGTGTTCTGCTGTGTGTATGGAAATACTCTTTGGGGGTGTCTAAGTTCAGGATAAAAACATAAGTTTTAAAAAAGTGTCCTGTGAACAATTCACAGAGGGGATACTTCCCATGCAAATAATTAAGAGTTAACTGTACCATCCAAAGTAAAGACATCCTAGTTTAATAAAGAGTGATAATAAACAATGTAAAGGGATCTTGAAAAAAGAATCCAAGACAAATTCCTTATCTTGATATTCAGTTCTTCTGGCAGGTTTTTAAAACACCAGAATTGCAGGGCTGGAAAGGTTCCCGCCTCATCTGACATGAGGAAACTGAGTCCCAGTGAGGCTCCTGATGTGACCTGTCCGACAGCACAGAGCTGGTAGCAGAACCCAAGTCTCCTAGCCCTTGGGTCCCTTTCCTTGTACCATGTTACACTATTTTTCTTTAATTGTTTCATATGCATCAGCCCTTTTTCCTCAGCTAGACTAAAAGCCGTTTCTTAGACTTTTTAATCCTCACAGCTCCTCCCACTGGGCTAGGTGGCCCAGGAATACTTAGCAAAAATAGACCCCACTCCAATTATGATCTCTCCAGCAGGCACCCATGATGAAAGCTAGGGATGATTTTCCATTTCAGAGTTCCAACAGCTTAAGCCTAAAATAGAAATCCCCAGTGGCTGTTAGTGGCCAGGCCCACTTTCATGGAATTTATCATGTCCCAGGCTCTGAAAGTCTCCAGGGAGAGATGTTCCAGGTTAATCAAGTTGAATGGAATCTGAAATCACTTCTTCTGTCCAGGTTAAAGCAGGGGTGGCAGTGGAAGAGAGAATCCACTAACCATTAGAAAAGCATTATGTTCAGAGGCCAGAGGATCCACCACAGAGTCAGCTAGAATTTGAATCTGATTGTGCCTGGTGCTGGCTAAAAACCAGGAAACTGCCAGCAGATCTCAAGCGTTTCAGAGGCGAATAGGATGGCAAAAGAGGCAATGGGCAGAGCTGGACAGGAAGGTCACCGAGCAGAGGGGGGCAAGGCAGTGGAAGGAAAGAAGCCATCTGTTCAACACAGGGTGAAAGCTCAATGGTTTATGAGATTAGATTTTTCTTCCTTCAGAAGAACGGGGAGTTTTCTCCTGCTGATTTGGCACCACCAGCAGCTGACACATGAACTTTACAAGGGGCTGAGGTCTTTCAATAAGGGCAGTTCCTCTTAACACCCATGGCTGGGGACACTCTCTCTGTACACACAGAAATACTTTTATAGGTTTTAAAATAGACCTCTTTGCAATAAGACTCTGCTCCTTGCCTTCCACCCGAAGCTGGCCACAGGCCCTTAGTCCTACCCAGAGCCTCCTCGGCAGACTTAAAAATACCTGAGATGGGGCAAGGCTAAGGTCCAGGCTGTGCTGCTAAGTGACCAAGAAGAACCGTCCCCAATGGGCCCAGGTGCCTCATCTCTCTGATGGGTATAACAGCAACTGCCAGCTTACCTCATGGGCTTTTTGGGACAAAATCAAGTGAAACTCTTAAATGTGAAATACGTTTGAAAAAGGAGAAGCAGCATAGAAGTTAGGGGAAGAAGAGCAACTTCCTATTCGGAGTTTCAGAGCCAGACAGCATGTTGACGCTCATGTTTCTGGGTCCTTTACAAAAGGCACCCCCTGGCTGCACTTCAAGCTTTCTTGTGAGATCTTCTGAAGATTTCATAGCCAGAAGAGCAGCCAGAGACAGAGTCTTCAGGCAAAAACATGAAAGGTAGGCCAGGGAGAGGGAGGGTCAACAGGAAGCAGCGATGTGGGGGGTGCTCATGTCCCGACACCACTATCTGCCACGCACTACTACCCCTTTCTGGATAGAAATTATCAGGAAGGCCGAGGGTCTTCTCGGCATCTCCCTCCTTTATCACTATTCCCATTCCCAAGCGAAAGATGCCCAAAGCAGGAAAAGTACTGAGAACACGGGACCTCAAATCTGTGTGTTGTGAGCACGTGGGGTGCTTGTATCTGCGAAACAATTAGAAGCACCTACCAAATTAATTCGCTCTTCTGGTGTAAACCTGCCCCACGTGGGAAACGGCACAATTTCTTTACAGTACTTCAGGTTTACAAAATGCTTTCCTCCCCCAAACCCTGGGAGGCAGAGAATACAAACACTTGTACTATCACCCTCATTTTACAGATCAGGAAACTGAGCCCAGAGAGGTGGCAATGATTGCTTAGAGTCACAAAGGTCTCAGAGTCAGGAATGGAACCCCAGTGTCCTGGTGCAAGGTTGGCACTCCAGCCATACACCAGGGCCAACGAGCCAAGCCGGTGAAACGTGGAGCTATGGGACAGTCTTGGCAGGCTGGCCTCTCAAGGCAGTTCCTTCATATTATTTTTCTTGTCTTTTCCACAATCTGTGGTTCAGCACATCCTCTCCTTTGCTGATTAGTACCCTGACAGCACTGCTCTCCATAACTCCTCAATGGACCTTTCAAGAGCTGCACTGATGCCAATGAGGTCCTCATTAGCTGCAGGTGCTAACACTGCAGCCACACATTTTATGGCCCACATCTAGACACCACAGGCCTTCACACCATTTTCATGGATGAGACAAGCAGTGCTTAAGGTGTGACTGCCCAAGATGATAATCCAGCACCGCCCACTGGTCTAAGGGAGACACAGACATACTCTCCGACTCAGCCTGGATAGTGGCCTTTACCCCCTTTGATCTATTATTATTAACTTGGAGGGAGGGAAATTGAAAAAATTTGGCCAGAAACACAAAGCATCTGGATAAGCTTTGCCCTTCACAGAAAATAGAGCACCAGATCCACGCGGGCCAATCCTCTGTATTCACATTCTGGGGTGGTGCAAGAGGCAGTACTTTCTTTCTCTAAAGTCCATATTTCTACATATAATGTGTGCATGTATGTATGTATACACACATATACATAGATGTGCACTGCCACAGCTGTTATACTCCTCAGCAGAAAATAATAATGATTATTACAGTTCTCATTTCTATAACACTTTAAGGTTTTCAAAATCCTTTTTTTTTCCATAGAAATCCTGAGAGGGAAGTAGTATAAGCATAATTCATTTTTACAGGTTAGGAAACTGAAGCTCTGTGCAGCAAGTATTCACACCCAAGCCTTTTGATTCAGAGTTAATCATTCTTTTCTATTCCACCTTTAAGTCATGCTTGCTTATATTCTTTGGATTTGACACAGGAAGGGGATGATAGAGGAAAAACAGTCTGGCCATACTGAGGTTCTTCAGTGCCTATGGACTTGACCAAAAAAAATTTTTTTTACAATTGAAAATATTTATGTATGTATATAAATAAAATAAATATAATTTATATTTTAAAATTGGTATGGCAGTATTAATGGTATAGTAACAGACCACTAACAGTCCCAATTCCCTGCCTCCCAGCTCTATTGCACAACAGTAGTCTCTCAAGGGCCTATAGGCCTTTGGGGAAGACTTTCCATTTGTGTTCCTGTGGAGGAAGGAGTCGCATCACCCTCCTGGACACCCTGTGATCTTGTATCTATTTATCTGCATAGATGTTGTATCCTAAGACAATGTAAGCTCCATCAGGGCAAAAACGACTTCTCCCATTTTGTTTTTGTATCCCCAGTACCTAAGAAAGTCTTGCACACAGTAGGCACTTAGTAAATGCTCATCAGACTGAATTATCTCTTCCATGTGGTGCACTCCTCTCCTTACGTTCATGCTATTCCAACCCCTGGTCAGGGTACTTTGGATATAGAGTAGAGAATAAGGGCCCTTATTAACCAACCTAAGGAAACTGTATTCGGACTCAGAATCTAAGCTGGTATCTTCCCAAGGAGGCCCAAAGGAAACGTACGAGAATTATGAATGTACAAGCCTCCCCTTCCAACCTGGCCTTCTGGGGTTCTGGGTAGCCTAATTTTTCCCTTTTCCTAAAATCACAGGTCATTACAGAAAACAGAAACATCTGGATAGAGCCAGCAGCCCAACATTCTTACAGGTCCTCTCAGAATTTCGCAGCACATGCTAAACTCTGGCAGGTGGGCACAGTGGAGTAAATGAAGACGGAGAAATCCTCACAGCTCTTGATTCAGCTCGTATAAAGACAGATTCAGTGAGACAACAATCCATCAAAAACCTGACTTTTTATAACTCTTAAAATGAAAGCTTTTTATTCACGGAGCATCTCTCTCACAGAACTCCACTCTTCCATCTAATCCACCCCCAAGGTGTCCATACTCAACAGATGCTAATTCAGAGATGCTTAATTTCCTGTTCTCTGAGCAAGAGCTTAGGTTTTCTGCCACATCCTCACAAAGGACCTGTCCTTTTGGAAGACTTAAAGATGAAGTCCTTACTTTGTAAGTGGGCCAGGGATAGCGTTAGGGGCTGGGTGTGGGATTTCACTGGTATAAGGAACAAACTCCTACCAATGCAGGTTGGCATTTTCTCTGCAATTTAAGAGTCTTAGGGAGCTTTCTGGGACACGGAAAGGTTGAGAGCCTTACTCACAGTCACCCAGCCAGGACAGGTCAGGGTTGGGCCTGGAACCCAGGTCTTCCTGGCCTTAAGGAATTATACATAAATTAAATTATGTGCTGGTGTGGATAACACATAAAATCATTGCTTCAACATCAGAATAGTTCTATTTTGGCAAAATGCCCCACACCAAAGGAGGCATCAAGGTACAGGACATTAGATTAGAGGCAGCCACGTGGTGCAGTGGACAAAACACCGGAGTCAGGAAGACCTGTTCAGATACAATAATAATAATAATTATGACAGCTAGTGCATATATAATGTTTCAAGGTTTGTAAAATGTTTTATAAATATTATCTCATTTAATCTTCATTTGGGAGGGACGTACTATTATTATCCCTGGTTTTTAGATGAGGAAATTGAGGCAGCGCCCAGGGTCACACAGCTAGAAAGTGCCAGATGCCATATCTGAACTCAGGTCTGCCAGGCCCAGAGTTCTGTCCACCATGCTATTTAGCGGCCTTTATACTTACTGTGTGACCCTGCATAAGTCACTTAAACTCTGCCAGCCTCAGTTTTCTCATCTGTAAAATGGGATAATAACAGTACCTACCTCTGCATGGTTTTTGTGAGGATCAAGTGACACAATATTTGTAAAGAGCTTGAACAACCTTAAAGCATTATATAAAAGCTATCATCATCAATTCCAAAACAGGTTCAGATTCAGTGAGAATTGTCCAGAGTCACCTTGTCTGCAAATCTGCAGAATACCTGCTTGCAATTTAGATATGTACCCTGATCTAGCTGATGAAAATTAGAAAATAAGTGTGAGACAGGTACACATTTCCATGAAAATGAATACATTGGCTAAAAACTAGTTTAGTCATTGGCTGGAAAGAACAATTAATGTTAACCCATGGCAAAAAATTCACTTTTCATTGTTATACTTTATCAAAACTCGTTAAGGCTTTCATTTAAAAAAAAAAGAATTTGAGGAGAACGGGAAATAGTGGAGATCATTTCAAAATGCAATGGAGAAATATTTGGTTACTTTGCAACTGCAGGCTTTTTAACTTCATCTGTTCTTAAATCCTATGTCAGGAACTCTTTATCTTCTTATACCAATTAATTAAAGACAATGAAAAAATTAAATGAAACTCAACCTGGGAGAACAAAGTTAAAGCGGCTACGGCACTGGGGACTTTGTAGGGGTTTAACTACATCGGGAAGTAATTACACAATATTTTCCAGAAGTGAAACTGCGAGGCTAACTGGAAAAAATGTGGAAACGTTTAGTTAGAACAGTAGAGCAAGGTATTAAAGCCCCTTTTATGGGGTTAACTCTGAAGGAAAATATGCAAATAATTAGATCTTTAAATGTGTTTTTAATCACAATCCTAGGATAGAAGTCAGAGGTGCCATTTGGCGTCGCTGACTTTTCCTGAAAACCCCTTTCTGCTGAACGACAATGATTCTGATGTCCACGTCACCATGAAGGCTCAGACTGACAAAGAAGATACTGAAAAGAAATGCTTTCCTGGCTCCCTGACCAGCTTTTCCTACGCTGCTGAGCGCACGTGGTCACGAGCTTCCTCCATTCACCACCCCCCCAAGCTGGGTAGGGGGGCGTGGCTTCAGTTTTTAACATTCAACCCCATTCAGCCCACCATCGGCACACGGCTGCTATCTTGACGATTTCCTTCCGATGCTCATTTCAAGCTTTCCCTGGTCCCTGTTTCACTGGCCCCTTTTGTCACCAGGAGCCCTCTAATGCTTCATGGCAACATCTCTTGGACAAGATAGAAACAGCAGTTCAACTCAAATTGGGGAGAAAAGATTCAAAAGAACCACGTGCAATCGCTTATAATCTCATTTAACCCCTGACAAAAAGGCATTGCAATGTCAACAGGAGAGCGTTGTACCCAGGTTGGCATGCTCAACTGCTGTCACCCTAACACATGGGCCGATCTGACTCTGAGGAAGGTGGCTACGGACCCTGGACGGAATGGAAATAGACCGCTTCCATTCTGCAGAAAGGCCAGGGTTCCCACTTAACGGAGAGGAAGGGCAGGAAGCAACAAGGCAGCTACTGAGCAGAGGCACCAAAACACTGGGCAAAAATGCACAGGAAATAGAGATGCCTTCATCCAAATGAAACAGCCTGGGGAAATCAGGGAAGTGGAATTAATCATCAGAGCTGGGACCAGGTAGATCAATGCCCTGCTCTGTGACTTTTCTATCCCCAAGACTGTAAACGGCTGAGGACCTGATACATCTAATCTCACAAGGGCATTACAACGGATGCCAAAGGGAGGGATTAAGTGCTGAGCTGACCTTGAGAGAAGCTACCACCCACCAAGCGAGCAGTACACGACTTCCTTCTGCAGCTGCATCTGGTCCCTGATTTAGCATCTAAACACTGCTCTAAGAAGATAAGGACATAGTCAGTCAATTCGGTCCAGTATTATCTGTGATGGTGGCACCTGAGGACTGTCCTTACAGGTTAGGGATTTACCTCAGGTATCCTTATAAATAATTATAAAATGTTGACCAACCCATCATTTTCACCAGCCTGTATTTACTTAGAGGAAGTGAATAGATTTTTAAAAAATGAAACCAGTGTTTTTTCTACTCATCAAGGATAAATAATTGGCTTCTCCAGGCAGATGCCTTTTTACAAGGCTATTTCAGCTGGATTTGTAAACCAACATTTGGAGCAAAGATCCTTTGACCAGTTTCAATAGGCTAAAGTCCTGATAAAGTTCAAGCTAGCAGCCTGATGACCCTACACAGATGAACACTAAAGGACTGTAATTTCACATGCTCACATCAGTTTGATTTTTGGATGAAAATGTTCAGACCCAAAGCTGAAAGACAGAACCCTCTATGGACAAAGTTAATTATTCAGTATTCCTACTTACAACTCATCTTGAATGTTGTCAGTCAGTCTGAATAACTGTTCCTGACCATCAGCCTGGCTCTCTGAGTACCTGGGAAGCAGCCCTTGGGGTCCAGTACAGCAGCGGGGTTTCCGTACTCTCTGGGCTTGGGTCCTAAGGGAATAAAAGACCAAGATTCACTGATATGGAATAAACATTAAAAAAAAAATGACAAGGTCAGTTAGGACCAAGGCTTTACTCTCTGCTCTGCCACTCCCCACCCCCATTCCCTCAAGTTACCCCCAAATCTGGTGCCAAAGAGCCTTTTGAGCTCCACTGCTTGATTGTTTTCTTTTTACTTTGCTGAAATCACTGTGCACCCTCTTTTCCTGGTTCTGCTTCCTTCCCTTTGCATCAGTTCAGATAAGTCTTCCTAGGCTTCTCTGTATTCATCTTGTTTGTAACTTCTTACAGAACAGTAAAATTCCATGACATTCATATGCCACAGTTTATTTAGCCATTCCCTATGCAAATGACATCTACTTTACTTCCAGTTCTTTAATACTACAAAAAGTGCTACCACAAATATTTTGGTAGATATAGAGTCTTTATTTTGACAGTGACTTCCTTGGAGTATATGCCTGCTGTTAAAATTTCTGGGTCCACGGGAATGGACATTTTTGCCACTTTATTTGCATAATTCCAAATTTCTTTCCAGAATGGAAATTACTAATTCATAGTTCTGCCAATAATGCATTAATGCATAATTAAGTTTTTTCATAGCGCCTTCAATACTGACAATTCCCAACTTTTATCACCATTGCCAATTTGCTGGGTATGTATGAGGTGAAATCTCGGCTGTTTTCATTTGCATTTCTCTTATTAGTGATTAGAGCATTTTTTCATATGATTGGTTTATAACAGTATGTATATCTTCATTTGAGAGCTGTCTGCTCATATCCATTGGTCACTTATCTATCAGGGAGCTGCTCAATCCCCATTCCCATTTTATTTCTGTCTTCTCTGGAAACCTCAGAACAAAAATGGCTAATGGGATGCTGGTAATCATGGCAAGTGAAGAGGCGGCAGGACTCGAGCGCCTAGATGAAGTCAAGCTGCTGGGCCTGGGGTAAGCTAGGATATTCCAGGGAAATCAGAAAATTGCCAGAGAACTGATAGCTGCGTCACTGCCAGTCACAGGTGACAGGTCATGATGAACGTTATGGCTTCGTCAAGAAATCACACAGTAATCACATAAACTAATCTTATTTCCATTTACAGTCACCAAACTGGTAGAGAAGTGCCTTAGGTAGGTACTTGGGTGGTGGAAAGAGCGCTGAGCATGGAGTTGGAAAAAGCTGGGTACAAATTCTTCCTCTGATACTAACTAGCTCGGTGACCCTGGGCAAGTCATTTAATCTCTCAGTTCTTCATGCAATTCCTTAATACTTGTATATCCTAAATTATAGACAGATTGTCTCAACATCTGCAGATGATACAAAGGTGAGGGAGACAGGGAACACACCGGATGACAGCATCAGAATCTAAAAGATCCTAATAAGCTAGAACTTTGCTGAATCTGACAAGATGAAATATAATAGAGATAAATATAAAATCTTATACATGGATTCAAAAGATCAATTTCATAATATAAGACGGGGAAGTGTGTTTGGATAGCAATCTGTCTGAAAATTATCTAGTAAAAAAGGAAAGTGATCATGGGCTGTATTTGGTGGCCCAGCTTTCACCATGCCATGCTAGGGAAAAGGATGTGACAGCCCTGTTATCCTCTACAAATGTTAGATTAAATCTAGAGTATTCAGTTTGGGACCTCCCTGTTTATGAAGGATGTTGATAAATTGGAACAAGTCCAAAGGAGAAAAGCCAGGTCAGGGCTTCATGCCACATGAGGATCAGTTGATCTAGGGGTGTTAAGCCTGGAGAAGAGAAGACTAGGGGACATTGGGGGAGGACATGGTCTCTATGTTCCAAGTATCTGAAGGACTATAACCATGAACAGGGTTTAGATTTATTTGATTTAGTCCTAAAAGGAAGAGCTAAGAATAATGAGTATAAGTTGCAAAGAGGAAAATTTCAGCTTCACTCATGGAAAAACATCTTAACAATTACAAATTATCCAATGGCTGAATGAGTTGCTTTGGAAGGTAGAGAGTGGGTTTCTCCTCATTTGTGACTGTTTGTCAGGTATGTTGAAGAAAGGATCCTTTTTTTTTCTTTTTGGTGAGGCAGTCTGGGCTAAGTGACTTGCTCAGGGTCACACAGCTAGGAAGTATTAAGTGTCTGAGGCTTGATTTGGATTTGAACTCAGGTCCTCCTGACTCTAGGGCCGGTGCTTTATCCACTACCCCACCTAGCTGCTCCTGAAAGGATACTTTTTAAAATATATGTACCAGATCGGATGGCCATAGAGTTCTTTTTCAGTGTTGAGATTCTATGGTTTTGTAATTCTCTGAACAAACAACTAGAAGTCCCTGAAGTATAATGGTGATCTGGCCAGGTTTTGAATAGTCACAAGTGCAGAAGAGAGATAATCTCTCTATCTCATGAATATGACTTGGCCAGCCAGAACCCTCAAATTAGGACTAGACAGAAAGAATGAGGATGAAGATGTGATACAAGATGACAGCGAATGTTTTTCTAAATTTTGTTTTGGTTTAGGTTTAGACCAGCATCTTATATGGTATAAATGGTACACAATAATTACATGAGACCTAAACATAAAAGGTCACATAATAAAACAGAATTATGGTACCTTTTACAACTTTAGCTTTGGAGGAAATTCTTAACCAAACTCTTGAGGTGAACACAAGAGATAAAAGGCAATTTCAATTACATAAAATTTCATGAACAAAATTACTACTGTTAGAATAAGAGAAAGTGTTGAACAGGAAGAATATTTGCACCAAATATCTCTTACATCTGATATCTAATTATATAAGGAACTGAATAAATATTTAAGACCAAGAATCATAGGGATATACGATTTGAAAGCTGGAATAGCCCTGAGTGACTATCTAGTCCACTTCATACCTAGAAGGTGTGGATTATTACATAACCAATGAACGATGGAGAGGCAATATGGTATAATGAGAAGTATTAGTTTTGGGATTAGATGACCTTGAATTTGAATCCTGACTCTTGTCACTTAAGACCAGTATGACCTTGGTCGGGCAAGCCAATTAATCTTCCTAAACCTCAGTTTCCTCATATGTAAGCACAGGGAGTTGATCAGATGACCTCCAGAGTTTCTGTATCTGTGATCCTACAGTGGGTCATCCAGTCTCTGCCTGAAGACCTACAAGGAAGGGGAGCTTGCCACCTGTCAAGACAGTCCCTCCCACCTGTGGACAGCCTGGGAAGGTTTCTCTGCCACTAAGCCTCAATTTGTCTATTTGCATCTTCCATTCATGGCTCTTGGTTTTGCCTTTGAGAGACAAATAAGTCAAATCCTTCTTTCACATGACAGATGGTCAAAGGACATGAAGTTTTCAAAAGAAAAACTGCTCACTGTCAACAACTGTCTGAAAAGAAAACACTCTGAATTACTAATAAGAGATGCAAATTAAAACAATGCTAAAGTTCTACTACCTCCCACCCAATCAAAATGTTGAAGATGATCAAAGATATAATGTTCAGACAAAGTTGCAAGGAGACCAGGTACTCTAAATCAGAAGTGTCAATCTCACAATTTATTACAGGTGGCTCTTAATATTCCCAATATGGCTCAAGGCAGATTAAAATGTAACCAGGATATACAAAATACAAATATGTGGTAAAACATAGATAATATTACATTTTAAAACGAAGTCGATACATTGCCCTCAAGGATCCTTATATGCAGATTAGTGACCTCTATTTCCATTTGAATTTGATACCACTGCTTGAAAGTACTCTCGGTAGAACTGTGAATTGGTCTAATCATTCTGAGAAATAGTTTGCAATTATGTAAAAATGTTACTGAAACTGTTAATACTCATTGACTCTGTTATTTTACTATTGGGAACATATGCTAAAGAGAGATCAAGACAGAAAACTTTGTTATAAACGAAAAAGAAATACTACATATGCAATAAAATACTCATAGTAGCCCTTTTTGTGGTATCAAAAAAAAAATGATGTGAGGAATGAGTAAATGGGAGAATGGTTAAACAAGACTGTGAAACAGAAAAGCAATGAAACACTATTGTGACATAAGAAACACTATGAAGAATTCAGGGAAACATGGGGAAACTCCTATGAATGGATACTGAATGAAATAAGCAGAATCAAGAGAATAATATAAACAGCGACTACAAGAATGCAAATGGAAAGATCATGAAGAGGAGACTAAACCCCCAGCAGCTCCAGCGATCAATCTTGATCCTGGACAAAAATGATGAAGTACACTTCCTTCCTTCTGATAAAGAGGCGGGGGAATACAGGTGTGGAATATTGCACTCTACATCTGACATACTCAATATATTGGTTTGTTTTGCTTAACTATTTTTTCTTTATTACCACAGAGGGCTAAATGGGTGAGAACAGTTCTAGAATCCAGACATGATTATGAAACAAAGACAAATAGTGTCAATAAAACAAAAACACACACACACACACACACACACACACACACAAAGGAAAAGGAAAAAAGGAAGGAAGGAAAAACAGAAAGGAAGAAAATGGTATGTATTCTGTACCTGAATACTTGGAATTCCCATGTTAAAGCTAACCAAACACTTTTCTGGGATGTCAGAGAAGGAAAAAAAGATATGAATAGGCCAACAGAAAATAAGGAGAAAACTTTCACCACCAAAAAACCCTGAACCAAGCACAGGGTAGTTTACAAAATGGAGAATGTTCACCCAAACAGTTGGCCAGGACCAAAAAAGATTTTCAGTAAAGGGAGCTAATAGCCAAAGGAAAGGCTGGGAACCTTGCAAACAAGACCAGATCTTGCTCCTTTGATAGAAAAGGGGATTAATGTGTGTTTAAGGACTAAGTCCCATGTAGGACGTGATGATATGAAAACTGGTGCTAATGATTCACATATTTCTTTTCACAGTCAGCCAGTAAGTATTTAGTAAGCACCTACTACGTTCCAGACACTATGCTAAGCACTGCACATACAAAAAGAGGCAAAAGACAGTTTCTGCCTTCAAGGAGCTCACAATCTAAAGGGGGAGACAACAAGCAAAGAAATATGTACAAACAAGCATTTACAAAGTGCCTACTATGTGCCAGGCAACGTGCTAAATACTTTACAAACATTATTTCATTTGATCTTTACAATAACCTGCAAGGTAGATGCTGTTATTACCACCATTTTACAGTTGAGGTCAGAAGCCAGATTATAGGCAGTGAAGACAGTGAGAAGAGGGAAACTGGAGGCACCTACTATGGATGGTCTTTTCAAGGAGTTTGGCCACCAAGGCCTTAAGAGATATAGGACAATAGTTAGTGGAGATAGAAGGATCAAGTGAGGATTTTTTCAGGATGGGGGAAGACATAGACATGTTTGTAGGCAGCAGGGAGTGAGCCAGTAGACAGGGAGAGAGTGAAGATAAGTGATAACAAGGAGATAACAGAGGAGACAATCTGTTGGAGAAGAGCCCATAAAATAAGATCGCTTGTGCAGGGGTTACCTTGGTAAGAAGAAGGGCCATCTCTTTGTGTAAGATATAGGGTGAAGGAGATAGCATAAGCCATCTCAGTGATACAAACTGAGGAAGAAGAAAGAAAAAGGAGCTCAAGGCAAATGGCTTCCATTTTTTTTTTTTCTGTAAAACATGAAGCATGATATGCAGCTGACAGGGAACCATGGAAAGTTTGAGAAGGGATGAAAAGGCCTGGAAGAGCCGCTGTGGAGAGTGGGATGGTGAGCTGGTGAAGGGAGTGTAGAAGAATTGCCTAAGAGCAGTAAGGGTGCAACAGAGATTGTGCAACATAAATCTGTAGTGGACCTAGTCAGAACAGTTGCAGAGTTTTCTCTACCTTCATTCAGTAGCAATAATCCTCAGAAATGATCATGAGTGCTGAAGTACTTGCTAAAAAGGGTCAGTTGCTTCTATAATTTTCCTTTGGTCAGGGTGAACTGGTGACGCAAAGGGATAGGGAAATGGATCGTCTTCTGTATCTGAATGCTTTGAATTCGCATCTCAAGGTAAACAAAGCCATAATAATAAATAAATGTTTTCCCTAACATCACTGTATACCTACAAGCTCTTAAAAACATCTAACTAGTTTTTGAACCAATTGCCTTTCTCAGTGCCTTTCCTAGTGCCTCAGGGACTCAACCTTCCTTCCACCCCCAATTTACCATCTTCCAACTTGCAAACAGCAAACCACCCTAAGCGGGAGAACATGAAACCACAGAGTAGCACCCTTGTGCGTAAAAACTGTCTACTTGTTTAATTTCTTTTAACCGTTTTATTAAACGAGCTGCAAACTTCCCCTTCTCTTCCCGAGGTCTTCCCTCTTGTGACAAGCTCACCACGGAGCCAAAGTCTTCACAGTCCTGAATCTTATATGAACAAAGACAGCTGGTTGAAGCTTATGGTGGCAGTCAACGCTTGCCCTCCCACTAACCAAAAAGAAAACAGAAGCAAACTTCAGCTGTATCTCAGAGGGAAAATTTTTTTTTTTAACACCTCAAGGATCATATAAGAAGACAGGTGATGTGCGCTCTTGCTCAGATGTAGGAGGAAGGGAGCTTATCTCCACAAGTCTTATTTATCCTTAGAATTCTGTGGCATCTGGCTCTCTTCATCTCCTTAGCCACAATTTTCCACGTGTCTGCAACAGGGACCCATTCACTGCAGACGTGTTAATACTCACTGTCTCCTTCAACCCAAGGTGTTCATCCCCATCTCCCATAATTCTACTACACACCATTGCCTCTTTATGAGAAATTCTTCTCTGTTTAAAAAACAACAACAAAAGGACTATCTTGTTTGTGCTCTGATCTGATTACACTGTGATCATGCATCCCTCCTCACCTTACTCAGCATTAATGGGCTGTCTGTACTAGCAAGTGTCCAAGTTATCAGTCAGTCCTCTAGAGAAGAAGGCCCTGTGTGGAGTGCAAAGATAATCTCCAAGTACTTGGTCTCGTCCTGGAGTTGTTATCTCTTCACAAGCCATACCTTTCATCTTTGCTACATAGACTCACTAACACATGCTAGCTGGCTTTTTATTCCTTTTGATGTTTCTACTATTGATTCGATGAGGGCAATGCTTTGGTAACTGAACTTTCTGGTGATTTGGGAAAAGTGTCCGGAACCCCGCCCTCTAGAGCTGCTCTTAGTAACAGTGGCACTCCCTTGATAGACACTCTTGACAAACTGGGCCTGTTTTGTGCACATGTTGCAACTCTGCCTTCCTCACGTTTATTTAGCCAAGGGTTTGCGGTGAATTTAATTGCCACCAGCTGGGAGTTTGCCGGCCATTTTAAGCCCTCAGCTGCTGTGGTTTATGAATTTCACAGTATATACAAAGAAGTAGGCCTTCCAATCAACCAGTTAATCTGAAATGTCATCACAAAACGAACTTGTACTTTGAACTCTATGAAAAGGTAAGGGCTTCAGCTGCGTAGTGATGCTAAGGCATCAGTGCTCTTAACACACCAGCTCCACCCCCAGGGAAGAAGCTGCTGATGTGGCAAATGACAGAGCACAGATATCCAGCCATCAAGAGGAATCAGCACAGAACAAGTCTCCATCTGTCCTTTGCTACCAGCTGCGCCTGGCCTGAAAATACACTTGGAGTTCTAAAACACGATAAAGAAGGAAACGAAAACAATCTGTTCTTGTTTCTTTAAGCCAACTTGGACATGAATAAGACAACCTGGACAGATGTAGGCTTTCCATTCACCTGTGCATAGGGTCATACAGCCTGAGGTGGAAGAAACTCCAGGACCATCTAGGCCAGGGCTTCTTAAACTGTGGGTTGAGACCTCATTCTAGGCTAAGTCTAGGCTTACAGATGAGGAAGATGAAATCGCATGCCCAAGGTCAAACAGGCAGTAAGGGTCAGAAGCATGATTTGAATGGTCATCAGTTGCCTAACATTGACTTCCTCGGGGTATTGAAAGGTAATCATGTGTTAGGATAATTTGTTGAGTATGAATGCAGCGTGAAATGTTAAGTGTTGGTATTCTGGAGACAAATCCATCTTCCGTGGTCACTATCAAGTGGCTCATTTGAATCAATGGTCACAAAGCTGACCTATACTACAGATTACTGGGCAGCCCTTACGTCCATCACCAGTTCCCAAAGGGGCAGTGAGTGACTATGATGACGTCCTGGCTTTCAACGTTGAATTGTGTATTTGTTTAACTGGTGGTTGCTTTCTTCATTATGGGCTAGAAGCATATCAGAATTCTTTTAAGCCTGGCAAAGTGGTAAACTACTTAGAGTTCCTGGTTTCTTTTTTTTTTTGGGGGGGGCAGGGGAATATTGAGAAGGTTGTTACCAATGATTAATTCTCCGTATTAATGATATACTGGCAAGAGTGCTGGACTTCGGAGTCTAGAGATAGCTGTGCTGGAATCCTATCCTTATATTATTAGCTGTGCAATGGTGGTCACCTCTCTGAGTCACAATTTTCTTACCTGTACAATAAGGATAATAATAGTTGCTTTATCTCACAGGGCTGTTGTGAGGGAGACACTCTGTAAAATGAAAAGTATCATATGACTATGAGCTATTATTTTACCTCTTGATGTGCTAAGAGTCCTTAAAGAGAAGCAGGATGGTATAGTGGAAAGAGAACTGGAAACCTGGGAGTCATATGAGATTTATACTCAAATACTGCCTCTGATATTTATAATGTATATGTGCATGGGCCAGTCATTTAGTCTTGGCTTCCTCAACTATTTAAGGGGATAACAATACCTAAGATGCCTCCTTTTCAAGGTTGCTGGAAAGCTCCTGAGATAATATATGTAAAGAACTTGGTATACCTTGAATTGTCACATGACTGTCTGCTCTTAAAGAGATCAGGTCAACAGATACACTAGTAGGCTGAGGCCATAAATGGCAACTTGAGCACTGACTCCTAGCATCTTGACTGTTAATGGACATTAGCCACCACACACTGATACCAATTTCACTACAGACTGATGAAGTGAATTTACCAGCTCCGTAAAGGGAGCACAGCTTTGCACACCAGGGAAGTGAGCTGTCAGACTAGAGAGCCACTGGAATGCACTGTTTGGCAGCTGACAAAACCAACTGTACCACATGCTACATTTGATTTTTTTCAAGTCATTTTTCTCCAATTGCTCCCTTGTACTCATTTGGAGTTATTTAAATGGCAAAACATTTCCTCTGCCCCCCTGCCTTATGAAAGCTGCAAAGAACGTCAGGAAGAACATGTCCTCTACTCACACCTCTCTGAAGCCATATAAAAGCCATACTGGGCAGTTTCATTTCTCATTATAGATTTTTTTTCCTATCACAGATAGATGATGAATGTTCTACAAGGTCCTAGATCAGAAGTGGAACTAGATTAATGACTGTCATTAACACCACCTTACATTTATAGTGTTTCAGGTTTACTGAGTGCTTTCATAGGCATCATACCCCCCCAACAGTATTTTATTTTTTTCAATTATATGTAAAGATAGTTTTCAACATTCACTTTTATAAGATTTTGAATTCCAAATATTTTTCTCCCTCTCTTCCTCCTCTCCGCCCTTCCCAAGATGGCAAGCAATCTGGTGTAGGCTATACACGTATAATCATATTAAACATATTTCCACATTAGCATAGACATCATTTCATTTGATTCTCCTCAGAACCCTGTGAGGTAAGAAGGGCCAATATTATCATCATACTTTTATAGATAACGAAACTGAGGCCCAGAGAGGTTAAGTGACATGGCTGTGGTCATACAGCTCATTTCTTTTCAGTTCTCCACAAGGGAAACTCAGCTAAGCACTGGTTCTCAACTAAGCAATCTGTAGCAATTCAATTCAATAAGTATTTATTTTGGGGGTAGGGAGGAAATGTGAGATGCAATTTAAAAAACCATTGATAACTTCAATTTCTACATTATCTTCATTTCTGAATATGCCCTTCCTCCCCTTTCTTCCCCTTCAGGGAGCCATTCCATGTAACACAGAGTAAAGAAAGAAAAGGTATGCATCGAAACTAACACATCAGGATATTCGATGGTCTATGACCACAGTCTTCCACCTCTTCAAAGAAGGAGAGGGGTACGTTTCTTATCTTTTCTCCAGGGTGAAGCTCAGTCATCATAATTATATCAACAAATATCTACTAAGTATCAGACCTTGTGATAAGTTCTTAGGGTACAGACAAAAAATGAAAACAGCCCCTACCATCCACAATCTGACATTATGTCCAAGGCTCCATTATGATGGATCTGCCTACCATAACATGTGGACAGAGGCAGAAAAAATAAACTGAGTTAACTAGGAGTCTGATGTTACACAAAGTGAATGACTTAGGCGTCCAGACACAGGCAGCTAGGAAACAATAAATGTCTTGTCTCATCATCTCTTGGGAAGCTGGTCTGATGACCTACGGGCATGATACTCCACCTCTCTGACTTGGCCTCCTCAAATGGGTAAAGAGCCAACTCACTACTCAAGTTGAAAATTTTTCCCCCTCACATCTTTTTTGTTAAAATACCATCTCCCCTTGTGGACTGTCAAATGGACGTGTAACAGTCACAAGGGTGTGGTTACAATCTGAATACTGTGAGAAAGAGGTTCATTAGCTGAAACTTCTATAACATGCATGTCAATATGTTTGTCACTGGAATTTAGAATTCACCAGCATTGGTGACAACTGTTATTTCCTGGGCTGGACTTTCCTTCCATCAGTGGGATTCACACTTGACTTGTTTATAGGGGTCATAGCTTCCACTGTTTCATCCACAGTCTGACATATGTTTCAGGGTCCCAGGGGTATTCAAACTGTGACAGCTGGTAGGACTAATGCCAACAGCTGTACCCATTAGGATAAAAACAAGAACAAAACACACTAGAATCTTACTGTTAACACTGTTTTCTGAGCAGCTCTCTCACAGGTGAGACTGTCATACAATTAGGTTGAAATGAACACCCTTGGATGGGGTCCAAGAAGGCCTACCTTCAACTGAATTCCACTGGAGTGAATAATGTCACAATGAAATTCCAGGCCATTAATCACAGACTCTCTAAACTACCACAAAGTCTAGCATTTATACTGAGGTACTACAGGATTACCTGCGACCTTAAGAAAAAGGATGTCTCTGCAGATACAGAGCAGTTAATTTCCAAAGTGGTTTGCTATTTCCATAACCATTACATGGGTGAGGCTCATTCCAAATGGGAGCTTCACTACAGTTCTAAAGGAAACAAACATTCCTGAATTAGGGAGGGGAATAATTATAGGAGTGTCTCAAACTTTAAGTAAATGTAGTCTAGTCTACAATCTCTAATTTCAATTTCTCGATGTATCACTTGAGCCAACATACACAATTCCTGGTAAACTTATTTTTGTGGCCATCAGGTACAACTGCTAGGCTGTAGGTTCCCCACCCCTGTGCTAGGCAATACCAAGGTGGGATAGTGGGATCTATGCATTCTTTCCCCCCACCCCTAGGGCTAGGCAATGGAGTCAAGTGACTTGCCCAGGGTCACACAGCTAGTGTCAAGGGTCTGAGGCCAAATCTGAACTCAGGTCCTCCTGAGTCCAGGGCCAGTGCTCTATCCACTGCGCCACATAGCTGCCCTGGATCTATGCATTCTTTAATGAGTCTGAAATTCCCTGAGATATCATCCTGGCAAGTAAATACACTGAATTCTTTTCCTTAAACTTTGTATGGAATATACCTACTTCTGAAAATTGATCTCCTTTAAGAAAATGCATGTAAACTTGAAGATAATAGAATCTCCTAATTGAAATTAACTAGGGAATGGAAAGTAAATTGGAATTATGTTTTGAAAAATGACTAAAAAGTAACTTTTTAACCTTTTTGCTCTGAGATCCAGCTGCTATAAGAAGGCAGGAGAAAGAAACCAAAATATATAAACCAAAATACCTAGAGCAGTACTTTTTGTGGTAGCAAAGCATGAGAAACAAGGTAGATAACTATGCCTCAGTTGGGGTTAGACAATTAGTGGTGCATAAATATAATGGAATATTACTGCACTGTAGGAAAACAATGAATGTGACAAATTCAGAGAAGGGATAGGAAGACACAGAAAACTTCTGAAAAGTGAAGCAAGCATAACCAGAAAAAAACATTTATTAACATGTAACAATATACATGTAAAGAACAAAAAAGTGAAACCCAACACTGCAATTATAATGACCAAGCTTGGCCCTGGAGAAGACAAGAGAAAAGGAACCTCCCTTCTTAGAAGAAGTGGAAGAAAATGGGTGTGACCCATTGCATGGATTGTCAGATGTGGTTTACATGGTGATTAATTTGGATCAACAGTTTTTTTCCCCCTCCTTTAATTTTTTTTTTTTTTTTGGTTATAAGGGCTGGTTCATTGTAGAAAAGGGAGGAGGGATAGATTTGGAACTGAACATGTTGTAAAAACAAAAGATATCAATAAAAATTTTGAAAAAAACAAAGTAAAAGAAACTGACCAAGGCAGGCCAGTATTAAATTGTCTCGAATGTTTAAATGACTTGTGATTTCCTCAGCTTAGGTGCTCCTCTTAATGTTGCAGATCACAACCTATCCACACCTGCCCAACCTGTGCAACTGTGGTCCATGTCCTTATATAAATGCATGGGGGTGCGGGAGAGAAGGGCTGTGATCTACTCTAGGGATACTGGGAGGCTTTGTGGCTTACTCTTGACACTGCAAAGATACCAGTGGAACTCCCCAGCTGCCTGCTTGGTATCCCTTAATCTCATCGCATGACCAGCCAGTATTCTTTTTAATCACACATTTCCTTGATGGCATCTTTTATCTTTTATTCCAGCTTTTCTTCACAGCCCTACATTTATTAGATGTTACAGCTGACTCATACCCTCCTTACACTTCTCAAATACCCTTGGGGTGACACTCATTTTTAATTCTTTGGACACTGTGTCCAAAGACACCATGACCTGGCAGTCATAGAACACCACCAACAGAATAGTATTATTAAAAATATCTTTGTTTCTGGAAGTCTGAGGTCATTAAAGGAATTTTGCAATATCTGGAGAGCAATGCTCTAGAGACTCCTCTTCCTTCACTGTAGGCTCAAACCACCATTCATTCATGTTATCTGTCACAGATATACATGTTGGGAGGTAAGGTCTAGTCTGTCAATTCTTCATCCCCTCTTCCCACTTTGTTTCCCTGCATGATTGAGGAGGCAACGTTCTTTTTGAGTGGCTGTGGACCTTTCTTGGGAGGTTCTCCAATGTTCTAGGGCTTAAGGGAACAAACCCCATGACATTCACAACCAGAAGCATTAGGGGATCTTACCACCCATAAAGAATCCCTCTCCAACGCAGAGTCTGTACTGGATCTCTTTCACGACAGAGGAAAATGTCTTTGGTCAGCATACATCTTTTCATTTTATGCTTCTCTTGATATTTATGATGAGGCTGAGTTAATTCTATTGTTACATTTATCAAGAAATTTTTAATAATTTTTCTGAATGGGTGACAGACATCTTGGTGGAAGGAAGCCTTTATGATACTATTTTGTTCCCACTGAATCATTTAAAACACTTTAAAAAATGCACAAACAATAAAAAGGGATATAGATTCTTTACATTCTCTCATGAGAAACATGGGGTTTACTGTGGAACGTCAACAGCAAAAGCCTGTCATTTTCCTACTAATACCTTCATTGAGGCCCCATGATATTAACGTAGATTATTTGATTAGACCTGTGGGTTCACTGGTAGAAGACACTCCTAGTGAAGAAACACCCTCTACCAATGTAGATAGACCAGCAACAGAAACCTAAATAATCTGGAGCAGTGAGAGATTAAGTGCTTGCTCTGGGATACAGAGCTAGTATGTGTTATGGGCAGGACTTGAACCCAGGCCTTCTTGATTCCTGAGGCTAGTTCTATCTACTACACTGCTTCTCACGCATGTAGATGTTTCTTACAACAACGTTACCTAAACAGGAAAGAGGCATACAGATTGGTAACTGTTTATTTTCTCAGTCACCTCTTTTCGGTATTCATAAAATCTGAGTTTTGCTTTGTCCTTTCCTCCATCCCCTCAGAGGCACTGTGAATAAATCTTTAACCCTTTTGTAACTGTGTTACCCCCAGTATAGATCTCCTCTATGTGCCCTTGGTCTAGTCCAGCTGCTCTTCCCAGTTTCATCTGCTTTTGCAGTATTTCTATCTTCTCTATAAATACATCTTACAAAAGCCTAGCTCGATCCTCTGTCCTATACATTTTCTTTTCTCTCTAGATTCCCTGAGAAGGCTGTTTACAGTTGATGCCTCCTCTTCCTTCCCTCATTCCCTCCTTAATTCTCTGCGGCCTGGTTTCTGACCTTATCATTCAACTGAAAACTCTCCAAAGTTAACAATGATTCCAATGGCCAAATCCAATGGCTTTTTCTCAATCCTCATTCTTCTTGATCTCTCTGAAACTTTTAATACTGTTGTTCACCCTCTTCTCCTCGAGTCTTTTCACGCTAGGCTTTTGTGAGATCGCTCTTGCCTGGTTTTTCCTATTCCAGGCCATCCTCCACTTTAGATATCAAATTGGTCTTCCTAAAGCATAGGTCTGTCCATGGCACTCCCCTACTCAATCGACTCCAGAGGCTCCTTATTACCTCCAGGATAAAATATAAAACCCCATTTGGATTTTAAAACCCAACTAAACTGGCCCCTTCCTATCTTTCCAGTCTTCTTACTCCTTACACGCCTTCTCTGCCTCTTCCTTCTTCTTCTCCTTCTCTCTCTCTGTCTCTCTCATATAGTGTCACTGACTTCCTTGATAATCCTTTAACTCCATCTCCCAACTTGGCATTTCCACTGGCTGCCCTCCATGCTTGGAACACCCTCCCTCTTCATTTTTGCCTCTTGGCTTCCTTCAAGTCCCAGCTAAAGTTCTACCTACAAGATGCTTTTCCTTATCCTCCTTAATTTTAGTGCTTCCCCTCTGAGATTACCTCAAATTTGTTCTTTATGTATTTTGTTTGTACAGAATTGTTTGTATGTCATCTTTCCCCACTAGACTGTGAATATTTTGAGAGCAGTGACTGGGTTTGTTTGTTTTTTAAAAAACCTTTCTCTACCCTCAGTGCTTAGCATGGTACCTGGCACACAGCAGGTGCCTGATAAATGCTGGCTGACTGACTATATCTACTGGTGAACTGGACAGCGCACTGGACTCATACTTACTAGTTGAGTGATCCTGAGCAACTCATTCAACCTCTATTTTCCTCATGTGTAAATAAGGATAATAATAGTGCCTGCCTCTTAGGGTTTTTACGAGGATCAAATGAATTAACAGGTATTAAGAGCTTGAAACCCTTAAAACACAATACAAATGTTAACTATTATCAAACTATCAAAAAGCTGTTACCATATGCTAGGCATTGTGATAAGCACACAATGATAGATACAAATACAAAATACAACGAGGATACAAAAAGAGGCAAAAGATAGTCTCTGCCCTCAAGGAGTTCCCAATCTAATGGTGGAGAAAAACAAATACATGTAAATAAGCTATACACAGGATAAACAGGAAATAACCTGTAGAGGAAACACACTAAAATTAAGAGGGGTGGGGAAAGGATATCTGTAGAAGATGGGGTTTTAGTTGGTCCAAAAAGGAAGCCAGGAGGTAAAGCTGAGGAGGGAACGTATTCCAGGCATGGGAGGCAGCCAGAGAAAATGCCTGGAGCTGAGATGGAGTGTCCTGTTCATAGATTATCCTGGATCAAAGTGTACACGGAAGGCAGTAAGGCGTAACAACACTGGAAAGACAGGAAGGGGCTCGGTTAAGAAGAGCTTTGGAGGCCAAGAAGAGGATTGTGTATTTGAGCCTAGAGGTAACAGGGAGGCACTAGAGTCTATTAAATGTGTGCCTGTATTGGGGACAGAGTGGGGAGATGACATGGTCAGACCAGTGTTTTAGGGAAATTATTTTAGTGACTGAAAGGAGGATGAATTGGGGTGAGGAGAGACTTGAGGCAGGAAGACCCAGCAGTAGGCTATTGCAATAGTCTAGATGTCACATGAGGGTCTGGCACCAGAGGGATGGCAGGGTCAGAGGAG
Source organism: Phascolarctos cinereus (assembly GCF_003287225.1). NCBI lineage: Eukaryota > Metazoa > Chordata > Mammalia > Diprotodontia > Phascolarctidae > Phascolarctos > Phascolarctos cinereus. Next base: position 388,545,190 of record NW_027556098.1, read on the forward strand.
AAAAGGGAGCAAATTCAAGAGAAGTCACAAAGATAAAATTGACAGGCCCTGGCAACAGACTGGATTGAGGTGGGGTGTGGTGAGACCGATGGTGAGGAGTCAAGGATGATACCTAGCTTGCAAGCCCAGAGGACTGAGAGGAAGGTGGTACCCTCAACAGCAGGGAAATTTGGAGGGAGAGGAGGTTTAGGGGAAAAGATACTGAGTTCTGTTTTGGACATATTCATTTTAGATGTCTACTTGCCATCCAGTTTGAGAAGGTCAGCAGAGAGATTAGGACAGGGTAGGTACATTTGCGAATCAGCATCATAGAGATGGCAATTAAATACATGGGAGCCAATGAGATCACCTACTGAAATAGTATAAACTGAGAAGAAAAGAGGGCCCAGGACAGAACCCCGAGGGATCCAGCAAAGGAGACAGAAGGACCTGTAAGATAAGCAGGAGGAGAACCAGAAGAGAATGGTGTCCCAAAAGCCTAGAGAGAAGTGATCAGCAGTGTCTGAGTCAGTGTCAGTGTCTGAGAGGTCAAGGCGAATGAAGACTGAGAAAAAGCCACTGGATTTGGCTTTAAGGGTAACACATTGGTAAATCTGGAGAGAGCATTTTTGGCGGGAATAAGATTGGAAATTGGATCGTAAGGGGTTAAGAACAGAGTGAGAAGAAAGTGGAGGCACCTGTTGTAGATGGCCTTTTATTTAAACTGGTTTTACCTTTCACTGCTACTCTCCATTTTATGAGATGATACTACTTACAAGGTGGCTCATTTTCTTTTTCCATAAAATTTTATAAATGAGTTTCTGGTCTAAACCGATGTTGCTCTTGGTTACCTCCCTTCTATCTGATATAAAACAAAAGTCAATCATTGCTGACTAAGGCACTTTTAAAACTCACCTGGTCTCCTTAACATGAGAATTGATTAACATTGGCTAAACTTCTATAGTAATTTATAACAATTTGTGTCTATTCCTTTCTTCCACATATATTCCACTTTTTATCATCAATAACTTTTGCGAACAGGTCAGAATTGAGATAGAAATGTTTCAATTGCACATCATTTCTTTTTTTCATCATTTTAAAATTCTTTATTCTAGTTTTAGACTATTTTTGATATTTGTTCTAACTGAGTTTCTACACAGTTGATTCAGGAATGACACCCACATCAGCAAAAGGTCACTTTCAGTCTGTTAAAATGTAATCAATTTCATTTTTTGTAATGGTATTTGAGATTTGCCATGTCTAATGCCTATGATTCTTTTCTTGCAGAAAGTACTCATGCTATCTATGCATCAGGCTTCTGTCTAACAGGGTGGGGAACCTGTGGCCCTCCAGGTCCTCAAGTGTGGCCCTCTGACTGAATCCAAACTTCACAGAACAAATCTGGATTCAGTCAAAGGGCCACACTTGAGGCCTCGAGGCTACAGGTTCCCCAGCCCAGTTTAGCCTGTAAGCCTTTGGCCCCTATCATTCTTTATTTCTGAACCATATTTTCCAATACACAAAGTGCCCCCAAACTCTTGGTGCAACTTCAGGCCTTAGGGGCCTAACGCTTTACTAAGAATTTTGAAGCACCCCACATTTCTTGCCATCATCACCTGTTCCCACCTTTGCACTGAAATCCCCAAATATCAAAGGGTAGGCTGATTGAATCTGGGGAGTCTTAAAGAACTATCGGTAGGACTTCTCTTTTCTCTTTATCCTCTGCAACAGATGTAGGTACGTAAGCGACAATTATTTTTCATGGTGGTCTTTCTGCTAATACTTACGAGCCCTGCAAGATAAAAAGACCAAATGTTCCACTAGATAATGTTTCTCGTTCCTTTGGGAGCGCAACAAAGACAACTCTGCCAACTCCTTTATTTGCCTCTCCAAGGACAGCATGTGAGACATCCTTTTATTCAGCAGTAACTTCCTTCTGTCTTCTGGTTTCATTTACAGTGAGAATGCCCAAATTAATATGTTTCACTTCTTCCACTAGTATGTCCACTTTCTGGTCACTGGGCAAGGATCTCACATTTAGAGTGCCACCAACAGCTCTGTTAAAAGTCTATACAGTCTAAAAACCGTACCACTTATCACGTTCACTGCCTCCTTTTCTGTCACCTTACTACTATACCTGAAGTAGCAGAAGGGGACTGCAAAGGCTTGGGAGTCATTTTGTATGGCTTTGTTTTTGTTTCGTTGGTTGCCACGGCCAATAAATTTAATGTCAAGTGCCCCGCCTACTGGTGACGGATCTCTCTGTACATAGTCTGGGTAGTTTTTGAAAAGTGGACTCAGTCTGTTGTTGGAAACATATTTGAAGCCTTCCTAGCATGGTGGAACCCACTAGGATTTTGTGCTTCACTGGAATTGCCTTTGAAGACTCAGGGTCACTTCTGTCTCATGATGAGGTATTACAGCAGGGCTCTGTGACATATTTCAAATATTGAATTAATGGGTTTTTTTTATTTTAAAGAACCCATTGCTTTCAAGTACACCTATCCCTGGGTTATAAAGACAATCACTATATGGACTTGACTTTTTTTTGGTGGGGGTGGGGGGGCATTACAGACAGATTCCTCTGCATAGCAGGAGGCACAACATGAGTATATGGAGGAATACCACAGTGATAGATAAGGGGCATGAGAACGTAAAAGCTTTGTAATTCTGGGCAGACATTGTCAGGCTGAAAAGTTCAAAAGCCATGAATTTATGTATAGACTGAGAGTCATGGAAAAAGCTCCTTCACCTCCCACAGGTTGTGGCTGCCCCTTGAGGAACTGTAAGTCCCCCTATAAATCCAAAGTAAACTGCTTGGGATTGTATGAAGAAGCTGACAATCCTATACAGCTTCATAAGTCAAACAGTTTTTCTCTGCTGATTTCCATGCTATTTTCTCCTTCACATGTTCTTTTTCATTCTGAGTAAACACACTATTTGGCCTCCCAACTCCCACAATGTGCTATTTACTAAATAATTATTTATATGTGTCTTTATTTGGATGAAGGGAGGTGACTTTTGGGGGCTCCAGGAAGGCTTCATAATTCTCCCCATTAAAATGAATGAAAATAAGATTTTCATCATATGGATTTTTGCTTTATGGACAGGGATGGGGAGAGGATGACAAATTCTGCTTGCATAATGAAATATAGCTGTATAGATACTGAGATGGAAAAGCTTTGGTTTAAAATAAACTGTACATAATAGAAATTCATGGTCCCATATACAATCCTTTTTTATTATTCTCGGTATAACAAAATATTTATGTTTGTTGATGACCGTCAAGTTCATAATAAAAAGAAGGGAAAAAAGAGAAAACTGAGATGGGGCATCTGTCAAACTCTATTTTCCAGTGGCTAAGGGAGCAGTGAATGGGAGGGCTCCACTGGAACTCCTCTGATGAAATATTTTGAGCAAGTGAGGTGCCAAGCCTTGGGAACATTCCAGGAGTTCCTGCACAATCCAGCCTTGGGGAGGGGAGAGGTCTGCTACAAAGTCAGCGACTTTGGTGGCCTCTCCCAGAGGAAGGGTGGGTATCTCTGGTGTCCTGTGAAATAATCTGTATTAGCTGGCCTTTTCCTGGGGCCAGAGTCCCTGGGAAATGTCCAGGTACCAGGCTTCTTAGGAATTTGCTTGGCCTACTTTCTAAGGGTTATTCAGCCCCTATATTCATCCTCAGTATTTATCAGGCTCAGCATCTTTTGGCTAAGATTCCTTATCCTGGTTTAAGATTCACTAAAGAATTGCTTTTGAGAAATTTTCATTTGGAAAGAATTAATGAAGACCACTGGACCTAGAGACCTAAGGAACCAGTGGGGTATAGTGCAAAGAACAACAAACAGAATGAGAGTCAGGAGGCTTGGATTCTAGTCTAGCTAGGACTAGACTTTCAAAGCCTATGGCTCTTCCTCACATTTGCAAGCTCTTTCTGGTGCTAACATTCTATAATCCTAACTGCTTTCCTTCCTAGGTACTCTGCTTGGCTGGTGCTTAGGCCTGGGCTGTCCTTAAGTGAAACCTAACGTTGAGATTTCTCCTATTCCAAAGCTTAGGAGCTCTCCATAAGGCTCCAGACAAACCTGGGTCTCCAGAGAACCAGGAGGAGGAGAAACACTATTCTACTTTTGGGTTGACTATTGAAGAGTTCCTAGCAAATCACGTAGAGCTCTCTAGAAGTGTTCTGGATTTTAAGACAAAAGAGATTTCTCTGAGAAATTTGCATGTAAACTCATAGTAGGGTCAGGCAGAATGAGAACTTACTAAGTCAGATAATCTCAGAGGCCTCAGAAATCATCTGGTCCAACTGGCACCAATGGTTCTAAGCAGGAATGCTCTCTTGAATATTCTTAACAAGGGGCCATCTAAGCTTCTTTGACCACCTCCACTGTCTTCCAAGACACCCATCCCATTTGGAGGCAGCTCTCTAATTCTAAGAAAGCTTTTTCTTTAGTGAGAGCTCTACTCTGTCTCCGAGTCACTTCTTCACAGCACCTTCTGCCTTCTGTGATCACAGGTCCATGTGCCTAAGGAGGAATCAAACCTCAGTGGCACCTTCACTTCGAAGGAAGGAAAGCAAACTGGCATTTCAGGGATACACTTCAGTGCCTCTACCAGGGGAACATTTCTCTGGGTGCCACGATGACAGCCCTGGTAACAAAAGATCATTCTTTCCTTGACACAGTCAAGCTGCCTTTTAATTAAGTGCCACCATGTTAATGTGAATAGTTCTGATTGTCATAGCCCATCAACCCTTGGCGAACTGGTTTGTTTGGTCTGGACAACAAATAACATTCCACACTACTGGATTTTTTTCTCCTGCAGTCCTTCCCTTCCTTCCCCACCTCAAAAAAAAAAATCACAATCTGTTCTGCTGTCTCAAGTTACATTCTGTAAATAATAAGCAACACTGATGAAATGCAAAAAGCTGAACATTTGTAAAACAGAAAGAAGTGTGGCGTGTCCCACATCTGGGTTCCATTAAACGTGCTCTCACCAGATCCACTGATCCCTGTTTAATAAGCACACCAAGGCAATGCAGGGCAGAAGTGCCCTCATGTCTACTTGTCCTGGCAGGGAAGAGGGGAGCTTAATGGAGGCAAAAAGGGAGAAGGACTGGGGCCACGGGGTGGAGGTATGTTGTTCAGACAACACTGGGCAGACCGGCTTTCTCTCCTTCTGGTATGTGAACATCCCCAACTGGAGTGTTAGCTCCGTGATTATGTTACTGCTCCTCCTCTGCAGTCCGCAATGTTCTTGAGGCTGAGCCCACAGTGCTTAAACTAAATAACATGGTTTAATGATAAAATGACTCAGTGGAGGGAGCTGGCTCCCAACACTTTCAAAAGACTGCAAAATAAAAATAGAATCGAAGGCGACCCATTAAAGTCCATTTTGGTAAAATGCTTGGAGGCTTTTTAGAGAAGTTCATTATTATGCCAGGCAAAATTTGATCCCTTCTTTTCGTGTGTAAAAATCTATATGTGTAGTCTCATACTCTCTCCAAAAAGAAACATGGTAGGGGTGGAAGGGGTAGAATAGCATAGGGTACAGGGCACAGGGAGATCTGGGTTCAAATCCTGCCTTCTTAGCCGTGTGACCTTATGAAGGTCATTTATCCTCTTTAAGCCTCAGTTTTCTCATCTACAAAATGGGAATAATTATAGTACCTAACTCCTAGGATTGTTGTAATGATCAGATGAGATAACTTATGCAGAGTCCTCTGCAAACCTTTAAGTGCTTTGCAGATGTGCCATTATCGCCATCATCATTACTGTCACTGTTGGCGTCTCCCCCCAAAAAAAACCTTTCAGGGTGGTGATTTTTTCATTACAACAGATCTTTAAGTAAAAAGTGCATGATTTTGCTTTGTTGCTGCTATCCAGCACATTACAGACAGGGTCACTGCCCTGGTCCGGGTGGCAGTTGGTGACTTCTGAAGACCTCTGAGATGGTGAGAATCTATGATTTTTCAATTGAACCGGTATAAAGCACATGTCTGACTACAGCGTCTCCATTCCCCTTTCCCATTCTCCTCTCACATATTCAATAAACTCCAACGGCTCCCTATTACCTGGAGGATCACACATGAATTCCTCTATTGAGCATTTAAAACTCTTTACAATCTGACCCTTTTCTACTGGGCCAGTCTCCTTAGACTTTACTCCTGTTCACAAACTTTGATTTAGCCACACCGGCTTCTTTGTGGCTCCTCACACACGATTCTTCAGTCTCCATCTCGACGCCTTTGCATTGGTTGAACCTTGAACACTCTCCCTCTCCTCCGTTTTCAGGAAGCCCTGGCTTCCTTCAAAACTAAGCTCAAATAACCCCTGCATGAGACCTCCCCTAGTTCCCCTGGTCACTAGTGCCCTCCCCCCGGGGTTACTTTCCATCTACTCTGTTTGAATGTGCCTATTTATATACATATACATTTAGAATCTAAGTTCTTTGAGGGCAGGGGATGTTTTTAGCTCTACTTTCTTTTTGTATCCTCTGAGCTTGGTACATAGAAAGTACTTAATAAATTTTTGGCGACTGACTGACTAAAGGAATAATTAGAAGGCTCCATGTTGGGGAAATCTCAATTTTAAGCTTATATCTCAGCAGGCAGTGTGTTCCCTGATACTGGTGTTAAAGTACAGGGTAGATAACCACTTGCTGGGATGCTATAGAGAGGGGATCTGTGGGTCAGATAAGGAGTTAGATTAGATGATTCCTGAGTTTCCCTCCAATTATGTGTATCAGTTACACATTCATTCTAAGGGAACTTCATGCTAAAGCTTAGTGAAGTATTGATCAGAGTCTTTGTTCATTCATTCAGAAAACATTTATTAAACATCTATTATGCACAGATGGAAAGATAGCTCACAGATTCTCTTCAGAGAGGGAGCAAAATAGTTTGTTTCATGTGTACCCAATGGCAACAGGAAAGATCATTTCAAAGGACACTTGGTCTTAAGACCACCAGGAAGGTAATTATAGCTTATGTGCTAACTTAGTCTTTTTCAGAGGATAAAGTAGAGAGTAGAGAAATTATCTGAAGGACTTGGGGGAAGAAACTTGCCAAACCAAGTTATGATGTCTTTTGATATTCAATGGACTTCAAAGTGAAGGTGTAGACAAGGAGGATAGTGGAAAATTATGTTGTAAATAGTTCAGGATCAGGAAATAAGAGGCTTAAGGCTTGTAGATTATTTAAAAGCTTTACATCATGAAAACCTACTTGAAGCAGAGAAATAGAAATGGCAAGCACTGAGTATCACTACAAAAATGAAACTGCCTACATAGTAACAGACCGGATGACAAGTTAACCATATGGGTGTTACTGCAGAATCTGTTAAGCCAGGTCACTAACTGGTTAGACCGAATGTCAAGATTAATACCAAATTAGAAAAAATATTTAAATGAAAAGACATTGTGAGATTATAAAACTCTAACCTAACCTGCTGACTCTTCAGTTGACACAAAAAAAATTGGAAATGGGAAAAAGCAAAATGGCTTCTAACACAATTTATTAAAGTTTAAACGATGTAAAACAATTTCTTTGGCAAGCAGGAAGACAAAGGAGCTCAGAAACCACTTCAGCCCACAAACACTCGATCTTCCTGCCAAGCAGCAAGACATGACACCCAAGGGTAACACTAACTTAGAGTCCATGCTCATTTGTGAAACATTGCAGAGAAAGATGACAGAAGACGACAAGCAGTATAACCTCACAAAACACTGAAGATCAGTTAGGGATAAAGCCTGCAGAGAACTTGGCATGACAATTAAGCATGCCAGATTGGCCCCAGAGCATTCGTCTGTAGTTGAAACTGTGAAGAGGATGACAAATAGATATGAAGTAGAACAGATCTGCTTGCATTTCAGTAATGATCCAATCTCATCAATGAAGGCAATGGAACTACCATATTTGGATATCACCATCTCAGACCTGATGTGCTTACATGAGGAAGTGGTAATGGAAAGATGGAGTAAGGAAGAAGATATGGACTCCTCATGAAATACAGATAGAAGAAATCTTTGCTGGAGGTGACACAATTTCAAAGTTGTTCAATAACTTATTTTTTGAAAAGATAATTTCAAAAGGGGGAAAAAAGCCAGAAAAGGTACTTTCACTCCCCATGAGGCATCTTAGAAGACATCAACCTACATCTATAAAATTTTTATGGTATTGGTTTATTTAATCAGAGGGTATACTTGAAAAAAAATGGGTGAAGGGAATAGGCAAATTTTCACAGATAATTTTCTACAGCTGATCACATTCTCATAGCCATATAAATTACTCAGAAGCACACAGAATATAAGACCTGGATCTGTATTTTGTTTGATTTTATTTGTTTTTAAAAGCATTTGAGAAGGATAAAATGTAGCCTTAAAAGGTTCTTCTTAAACATGGTATCTCCTCCCAAAATGTACTTACACATGATCTTTTTTTTTTTTTTTGGCTAGGCAATGGGATTAAGTGACTTGCCCAGGGTCACACAGCTAGTAAGTGTTATGTGTCTGAGGCTGGATTTGAACTCAGGTCTTCCTGATTCCAAGGCCAGTGCTCTATCCACTGCGCCACCTAGCTGCCCCCTTTATACATGATCTTATAACACGATCGTATAACAAATTTAATGTCTAAGATAACTTTGTTAAGGCACAGGTAGTTGGTGCAGCGGATAATGCTATTTTCCTGAATTCAATCTGGCCTCAGACACTTACTAGATGTGTGACCCTGGGCAAGTCACTTAACCTCGTGCGCCTCACTTTCCTCATCTGTAAAATGAGTTGAAGAAGGAAACGGCAAGCTACTTTGCCAAGAAAACCTCAAATGGAGTCATGATAATCAAATGTGACTGAAAATGACTGAACAACGAACTTAATGATAAAGCTGCTAAGTATCAGCATTAAAGAAAGCACAATACACGCAGGCATCAAATCAGCTAAGATATGCATCACTATCGCAGGGAACTATCTCATTCAGAGCGCTGACAGCAAGACTCCTTATGCATGGTGAAGTTCTACCAATGCGCTTATTTACAGGTGAATGGCACCTAGCGATCCAATGTCATTAATACCAATGTGCTATGTACTACTTCTAAGTTAATCAGGCTTCTAGCGTGAAACCAAAAGGGGAGCCCATCGAGTTAGTCCGTCACAGAAAGCAGAGAATCTGCTTCTCCAGACATGCAGGCTGGGCAGCCGCTGCAGGCAGTTAACAAAGCTGGGTCAGACTGCATTTGGGAACTCTCATGGATTTCAACGATTCCAAGTAGTCTGATGCCATTCTACCCCTACCCCCACCAACCATCGGCATCAAAATTCTAACACTCTTACACTGTGAAAATGGAACATTAAAATCCAGCAATCAGAATTTCAGGCGACCCAAAGGGTAATGAAAAGACACAGGACTATAAACAGACTATGCAACAGATCAGCAACGACGACGTGTGAGAAAAGGGGTCAAACTCAAAGAGAAATAGGGGCCACTAATCTACACACAAGCACCCCTGCAGACCGCATACTGACTTGGCTGTAGAATGTAATATTACCTAGGTTTTATTGCATTTTAATTTTTGTCAAATATTTCCCAATTATGTTTTAATCTACTTCAGGTTGCATTCGGGAATGTTGGGGGCTACATACCTGATACCTCTGGTGCAAAAGACATCTTCAAAGATGTATGCGATGGGAATAGGATGTAGGCTAGTGTGATGGCGAAGAGTTATAACAGATGAACAGCCTCAGTGCTGCACTGGTCAGATATTAAAAAAAAAAAACAAACCAAAACACAGAAAGGTCTCCAGTACCTTAAGCAGAATGGGGTGAGGGTGCTCTATAGGGAATTTATACAAAGATGCTACACAATGATTACACAGGATGAATGGCAGACAAGTGCTATGAGTATGTTATACAGAGGGTTCACCATACATTAGCTGCTAAGAACAACAATGATAAATAAAATACCTTCGTCCTCATGGAGCTTATGATCAGCTAATATGTAATGGGTGGGCCATTATATGTAAAAGTAAAGAACTGTGGCTCCCGATTTCACTGAAGTAAAAAAATATGTGTCAAGTACCTACTGGGCACAGGGCATTGTATTAGGTAGGCAATAGGTTTATGGTGCAGATAAGTATGACACAAGCCATGTTCTCAAAGAGTTTACAATCTAATAAGGCTAAGGACAAGTGCGCTGTGAATCACAGACAAGACCTATGATTCAAGGGAGAATAAGATGAGTTTAAAGGACAGGGCCAGGCAAAATCCTGTGAGAAATGTGAGGAAGGAAAGAATTCTTTCATTTAGTTGGGTTCAGGAATAGTTGGGTAATGAAAGAAGGGATAAGCTTCAACAGACATAGATGGAGAGGTGCCCAGTCTAAGCATGAGCAAAGGCTTGGACACAAGAAGAGGTATGATGAGAATAGCTCAATTTGACTGGAACACAGAATAGCTGGAATGAAAATAGCCTGGAGTACTAGGATTAGGGGTCCATAGCAAGTAGTTGCAGTGACAGTGTAGACACAGAAGACATTCCACCTCTTATTATGACCAGGCAACTGACAGGGCTGAAAACTAGCAAGTAATCAATCCCAGTTCCATTTGGTTATTTTGAAGAAAGAAATACACTCATCGGTGCAAAGCCCTGTTGCAGGCAACAAAGGGGGAAGAGGGGAAGAAATAAAGATAGTTCTCAACTTTTAGTTGCTTCAAAACTAAAGGTGTTCCAGGACACTAGCTATATACACACAAGAAAAACTTAAAAGCAATTAATATAGAACACACAGAAAAATGTTCATAGCGTGCTCAACCGAAAGGCATGGGTTTGACCAGAAATGAAAGAGAAGTTTAGGACAAAGAACTGGAGAATTAGTATGGTAGGGATGAAGGCAGATTGTCACTGAAAGTCATGTCAAATCATATAGCAGAAAAACATCAAAATAATCTGCAAATATGTGCGCCACTCCCCAAGAGATTCCTGGCCCAATCCTTCTTGCCAATCTCCTCTTGCTCTCCTTATTTTTAATCCTGATAGCCAGAAGAGACCACAGCCATCTTAGTATTAGTTACTTGCCCTGTAGCAAAGGGATGGCACAGGACACAGTACTGAAAATAAGCTACTAACAGATTCACTGCTCCCAAGATTTGCCACTGAAGAAAGGAGGACACACATATGTGGACCAAGGGTGCTTCTCAGTGGGCAAGAGGTTAATGTAAGTCCGAGTGAGGAAGGGAAAAAGGCAAAGGCTAACTAACTCTTGGCTCTGCCTTGAATTCTCTTCATACTCCACACTGCCAGAGAACATCTGGACCTGGTTTGAAGGCTTTACAGCTGCACAACCACCAGAGGGAAGGGTCTGTTAGTGTTTTGCTGGAAATTCCTTCTGAGGGGTTTACAAATTGTCCTTTCTGATTCTTGCTGGGGCAAAGCACAACGTAGGAGACAAGTGAGTTCAGAGACCAAGTAGGGTTTACTTTGAGACGCCTCCTTTTCCCACTTTTAGAGCTAATGGGCCAGGTGGTGAGATAAAAGGAGATGAGGGGGGAAAAAGCATTTGAGGTCAGTTCAGGTGCATTTTATACCACCATAAAAACTGGATGTGTCCCTCTTCCCCTTCCACTACCATCCCCCCTGCCATTTGTTGTGCTTTCCTTTGTGGAAAATGAAATAGTAAGGCTGTTTCTATGCAGATGACTGGATCAATTTTGAACTATGTAGGAGAGTTAAGAGCATATGACCAGACCCTCGGCACTAAAGGATCATAAAAGACTTGGGGTGGGCAGTGAAGAAGGGAGTACAAGTAAAGGCAGATCTAGTGGGGACAGCTGCTATTCATGACCCCAGCCACAGTGTGTTCTAATTGGTAATGAACTCTTATACAACATCCCCTTACACAGGAGTGGCTTTTTGCATGTAGATACTTAAAGGACAAAGTCAAACTCTAGCAGCCATGGGTTCATACTCATTCAAGATCTGATTATGATTCTGTGTGCCCCTTGGAAAAGAAGATGCAGATGAGGAGTTTATCCAGTACTGAGGAAACAGCAATTTCTTCTATTACCCCACACCTCCAGCTGTCTTTATTTTAACATGAACAAGACAGACATCAGCAAACAAACATTTCCATATACAAAAAAGGACAGAGGATTACATATGAAATAGTGAAACTCTATCAAGTGAAGATTTTCTTTTAAAAAATATAGATTAAACTGCATATAGTAGTACAAACGTATGTGTTCCTTTTTGAATTGAATGAGGTTTGAAGCTAGACTGTAGAGAGATAAGAAAAGAAATGAACACATCAATTGTAGAAAGTTTTCTCTACAATAGTCACAAAAGGGAAGAAAGATATAGGATGAGAGTGGATGGGGTTGGATGGATCAAGGGAGAGGTTCTTGAGGATGGGAAAGACATGGCATGTTTACAGGCAGCAGGGAAGAAGCCAAAAGACATGGAGAGACTGAAGGTAAATGTGGATGGCAGAGGGAGCAATGCATTGGAAAAGATGGAAAGGAATGGGATCACTTTGGAATGTGGAGGGGTTTGCCTTTGCAAGGAAAGGGCCATCTCTTCATGTGAGATCGGGGTGAAGGACAAGATAGTGGATGAAGGCATCAGTGATGGAAGATAAGGAAGGAAGGGAGAAGAGGAAGAAGCTCTCGGCAAATGGCAAATTTTTTAAAGTAAAATATAAGGTAAGGTCCTCAGCTGGGAGGATGGGGGGAGGGGGAACCATGGAAGGTTTAAGGAAGACTGAAAAGGTTTGGAAAAACCACTCTAGTGAGTGGGATAGTGAGTCAAATAGGGAGGTACAAAGGAAAGGCCTAGTGGCAGTAAGGGCCCAGTTGAGATTATGTAAAATGAATTTAAATGTCTAGTCAGCATGGTTTCATGATGCTCTTAAGCTTCAATGAGCAACATATGAGTAGAAGTGAAGACAGAGAAAACTGAGGCTTGACAGGGCAAGATTTTTGATAGGATAAGGGGGCAAGGGATTTGAGGGAAGACACTACAGGCTTGACCTAATTCACCAAGGGGTCAAGATGGGGAAGGGAGAGGAGTGTTAGTCAGTGAAGGGGTGGTGGCCGGGGGAAAGAACTGAGGGGTTGAGGGACTGGAGGTCACGGTGAGGACAAAGAACGGGGTTTGGTGTTGCAGGGCAGAAGGAGAAGTGGAATGAAAACAGAGTGTGATCAGATTAGGAGATTTCAGAGTTCATGAACATGGAAACAGTGCATTTGTGGGTGATAACAAGATCCAAGGGTATGACTGTCTCTTTGCGTAGTTAAAGTAGGGGGGAGGAGTAGGCCTGGGGACATAAGCAAGCTGAGGAACTGAAAGGTTAGAGGGCTTTAGGGAATATCAATATGTTATGCTGAAGTCCCCTGGTATAAGAGCAAGAATTGGGGAATGGAGAAAGACTGTGAGCCAGCTACTGAACTGCTGAGGACAGAAGAGGAGCATCCTTAAGGTCAATAGACAATAGCTACCAGAATTGTGACTGAGTGGTAGATGTGGACTGAGTGAATTTACAAGGAGGAGAGGTCACTGAGTGATGGTGATTGAGTGAGAGCTTGGAAGTAGCAAATGAGGAGAGCAACTTCTCCACCAGGACCAAGAGTTGCGAGGGAATAAAGAAAAAGTACAACCAAGGCTGGAAAGGGTGGCCAGGGAGTCTAAGTCATCAGGAGGGAGTCAAGTCTCAGAGGTAGAAGATGGAAGGAGTAGGAAAGGAAAAGAATTAAGATGAAAGCAAGCTTTGCTTCTGACAAAGCAAACATTCCAGAGAGTACAGTAGAAGGGGTGGGCAGCTTAAGAATGGGACTCTGAGTGGGGGGTAGGTTGAGGAGGATGTAATAAAAGAGAGAGTTTGAATGGGGGGGGGAGAAGAAGAAGAGCAGTTAGAATCCCTAGGATAAGGGAGGGTAAGGTTGGGTGGGAGTTTGTTAATCATTGTGGAATGAGTTCAAGTAGGTTATCAACATTTCTAGGGGTTTGGCCTCAGGGTGCAGTCCTGTCAGGGTGTTAGCTAAGAGGAGGGGACCTGTGAAATGCTATTTCTCACCATCCAGGCAGGCAGGAATAGGCCAAGTCAGGAGATAGCAGTGGCAATTTCAGAAAAGAGAAGGGGGCACATGTGAGAGAGGTTATGAAGGTAAGATGTTTAAAGGACTTCCAGTCTGTGAGGTCCAACAAGCAGTTGGAAAATTGAGACTGGAGGTCAATAGAAAATAAGGCTGCATAAGATTTGGGAATCATCAGTAAAGAGGTGATAGTTTTTTACATATGGGTCTTTTCACTCCGTCACAGATCTCTCTGGGATATATGCCTAGTAGTCATATCAATGAGTATGCACAGTCAACTGACTTTCCAAACTGTTTTCCAGAATTGTTGGACCAATTTGGTTTCACAAATAGCGAATTAGTCTGTCTATTTTTTCACAGTCCCTCCAGCAACTGCCATTTTCCTTTTATGTCATCACTGCCAATCTGATGTGTGTGAAATAGAAACTGATTTTGTAATTAATGTCTCTATATAGTGATTACAACCTCTAATTCTTAGTAATTTGGGACATTTTTTTCACATCGTTGTTGAAAGTCTGCACTTCTTTTAACAAATGACTGCTTATGGGGCAGCTAGGTGGCGGAGTGGATAAAGCACTGACCCTGGAGTGGGGAGTTCAAATCAAACCCCAGACTCACTAGCTGTGTGACCCTGGGCAAGTCATTTAATGCCAAATGCCTTAAAAAAAAATGCCTGTTCATATCCTTTGACTATCTATCTATTGTAGAATGGCTCTTGTTCAAATACATTTATATGAATTCTTCATAAATATTAGCTATCAGTCTTTTCTTTGAGAAATTTGTTGAAAAGATTTTTTTCCTTCCGTTTTGCTGTTTCCCTTCTAATTCTAACTGTATTGATTTTGTCTGTGCAAAAACTCCAATATTATTTAATCAAAATTTTCCAGTCTACGTTTTATGATCTTCTCTCTTTTCTCTTATATCTTAATGAAGTCTGAATGAATGGAAAACATAGATAATGTGACAGACAACAAGGTGTGTGTCTCTCTAAGTGGGCTTGGTACCAAAGATGTACTGGCTACTCGAAAACAGCTGTGTTACTTTGCAAAGCCTTAGGTCCTTGGGTATAGAGAGGAGCAGACAGGCCTGGATCGACAAACACAAGGGCAAAATTAACCATATGCAAAAAACTAATCTCCTTCTTTTCAATCATTGAGTCTCAGAAGCTAAGGTAACAGATGTGTGACCAAGGAATGCCACATGTACAAGCATTTTTCCCTCCTTAAAAAAAATCTTGTTCCTATTTAGGATCAAGAACCTTTAGCATATTATATAAAGCACTGGGAACTCTTCAGAGTTCTCTGAATTACCATTAAGATGTCTACAGATAGGAATTTTTATAAAGATCATCTGATCTCCTTGTGGTATTTTAAAATCACTGTTTACACTAAATGTATCTAATTCAAAAGAGTAGCAGAATTATTTCCTCAACTTAATATAAACTACCAGCTAACATCTCTCTCTATTGTCCTAAAAAGACCAGAGCATGGAACAATTTCATAGTTCCTAAGGAGTTCAATTAAAAAAACCAAATATCCTCAATCCAACATCCCATTTTATCCATCGCTGAAGCCCAAAGGATGCTGAACTCAGAGATTAACGAATGGATTACAGGATGGAATGTTTGATATGATAACAGTAACTGGCAGTTACATGGCATGTTATAGTTTCAAACCCAGGTCTTCTTGACTCTATGTCTGGCACTCCATCCACTACAGCTGCCTCCCCACTAACTTTCTTCTAGGGCCTCAAACTAGAAGATCTGAAGCCAATTTTAGCCTTCCAGAGTAGGATGTTAAGAAGTGGTTTTAAAAGCGCTTTCCTCCTAGAACATATATAAAACATAATCATCGAATCACAGAAGGTCATCGGGTCTATTCCTCTGCTTCTCAGAAACTTCTTTCAGGCCCCAAAGCACCTAAAATGTTAAGAACTATAGCTGGCAACAAATGGGTGGTTATGGAAGCCTGCCAAGCACATAAATGTTCCAAGGCCGCCAGCGTTGTGCGCTAGGCTACAGTTCCCAGGTGACCAATGAGGGTGGCCCTGACTAGATGGCACTGCCGTAATCTGGCTTCAAGGTGAACCAAGTCAAGTTTGAAGGCAAGGTATGAACTTAGGAGAGGAAAGCTTATTTCAGCACAATCACAATCCGCTGCGCAATGACTGACACCATGATGAGGAAGGCTGAAGCAGCACATCAGAGTTAAGGGGACTGGTTCATGGTGTGGGGGAGGGCAGCCTAGTTCCCAGAAGAATGAGAACCAGAGTTCATTCTGCCTGGCCTTGGCAACAACAGGCAGATACCAGCCCACAGAGAAGCAGGGCCAATTCTTTTGGCTCCTTACTCCTGCTGTTGTCTGGCCCACAGCACTTCTTCAAGTATGTGCTGAACGGAGCTACAGGACAAGTCAACCCCTCCAAACTAGATCATATTTCTGTAAGGGTTATGAGTTGTGAGCTGACCAAACACACAAGTGAAAGAAAGCTCAGAATGCCTAGGGGGTACAGAACTCAAGGCTTAGTTTTAGACTAATGGGAGGTGGGGATGGGAGGGGGTGGAGAGTTTAAATAAGTGAAATTTCCAGTTAGTATTGACTAAAGGAAAACTAAGTAATTCACATGATCTGAGTAAAACTTACTTAGGTTAGATGCAAGGCTTTTTACGTTCATTTAAAAAGACGCTGGATCCCTTTCCTGAACCCTGCCAATCACAGCGTCTTTCCACAGTCTCTTTATAACAAAGCAATGAAAAAAGAAATGAGTCTGGAATCTCAGGAAATACCACCTGACTTAAGTGGTTGGAACTCATGATGTACTAAAGGGCTGCTAAAAGTCTGCATGCTACTCCTCAGACTCTACAGTTTGTATCCAAAAATGTGTCTAAAGTTGAGTTGGACCAGAGGGCTGCAAGGTCTCTTCTGAGTCTGAAACCCACAGCTTCTGTGACAACCTCTTCACAGACCCTCTGCAGAAAGATAAACTATGTATGTGACTGCAGGAAGGTACAGGAGACTGGGCACAAACAAGCATGTTTCTGGCCCTGCCACTGCATAAACATTTGGGGCTGAGATATGGAAATGTCTGGGGATGCTATGGTACGCTATTTCATCCACCTAAGTCTTTTGGGGGATTTCCTGGATACTTCAGATCACAGCCCCATCTACCTACATTTCTTCTGCTAATTTCCTTGCTTCTTTCAAAAATACCCTGGCTGAGTAACCTCTTATAAACTGTAATTCACAGTAACAGGTTAATAAAAAGTAATGCCAGTTGGTAAGAAAGACAGACCAGATGACACAAATACATAAACGAATGGTGGGCTCAAAGGGATGCCTCTGGCTGTCAAACCATTGTCTCTTTCTTCCTTGGCTCAGGCCAGGGGACCAGGGCTAGGACAGAGGCCTTTCTAGACCTGGCTTTGTCGGGTGCGCCTCCTCCTCCTGCACAGTCCTAGCAATGGGGATGCAGCCAGTTCCACAGCCTGGTAAAACCCCCACTTTTGTTGAGAGGGCCCTCCACCTGCTCTGTTAGAGCAATTAGGGTGGCCAGAGGCAGTCAGAAAGTGAGGGGGAATCTGAGGAAGGGGAGAAGCTTCCTCACAAAGTCAAGCTGTGAGAGGAGCCCGGTGCTCTGGGCCAGCCCTCCCACCACCTTGGCCAGCAGCGGCCCAGCCCCCGCACAATTCTGCGGGCTAGGTTTCCTGTTGTGTCAGCCCCATTTCCTTCAGCAACATTACACCACAAACAGAGAGACTCTGAACCAACTTTGGGGCGGCCCAGACACACAGCCTGCTTTACCTTGGCGGGGGAAACGTGGCAGACCCCTCCCCCACCAACTCCCCGTGCTCTGTCTGAAGGGCAAACCCAAAGGCCCTCCTCTTTAACCTTCGCCTCTCGATCTGAATGGCAGCTGGGGCTATTAGATGCAGCGTGAGAGGGTTAAACAGGACAGCCTCAACTCTTTATAAACTTTTGCCCTCTGGATATGTACTCATTGGCGGCAGTACAAGACTTGAGCTGTATTACACGCCTTAACGATATGGTTCAACTGTCGGTCAGGCTTGGGGCCTGGCAACGTGCCAGACCGCAATCAATGGGACACAAAACCTCCCCCTTTCAGATCATCACGAAGGCTCATATTATCTCCTTTTCGTCGTGCTGGTTAAATTTATGGAGCAGAACCCTGAAGCCGCATTCCTTGGCCTGGGCCGGCCCACGCGGGCCTCCCTTTGTTTGGTACTGTAAGCGAGCCCTGCTTCGGAGGATTGCAGGGTTGTTAGTTCAGGCACTGACTGTTTGCTCATGACTGAAATGAAAAGAGTTCAGTGGAAGGGCAAAAGGACAGCCCGAGTGTAAAACCCTATCCCAGCAGGCCCTGGGTTCCTCTCGAGAGGTCTGTCCAGAGCTCGTCCTCAAGGCAAGAACTCGCTCGGTTAGCGATAAAGCATAATCTTCATCTTCCCTCACAGAGACAGGTTGTGAAACGGCAACTGAGTCCTGCCCCAGCCCCACTTTGTTCCAATGTTAACTATATCTCTGGGCCCTGCTGATCTCACTGGTCAACCCCGGGCTCGGGGGCACATACCCCTCCTTGTGCCATGATTTTCCTCCAAATGACACATCTGAGATGAAAACAGTAACAAGCAGACGGCGTTCGATACTTAGTGAAGAAAGCCTTGGGCTTCAAGGAATGTGGCATCCTGAGGCTTAGCAGGACATCTAGGAAGGATGTTACCACCACATGTGTTTCGGGGACCTCACTGGCCAAATATAACCTAATGGTTAGAAAAAGGCAGGGAGCCTCGGAATGGAATCCATACTCTGCAAGGGCCTACAGCCCCCTCTCTCATTTTTGGGCCCCCTCATCTCTTCACTGCCTCTGGGCCAGTCTGCAAACACTGCTAGGGTGGTCTTCTGACCAGGCCATTTCCTTGATGGAAAACCCTAAATGACTTCCCACCATCCCATGGTGAAGAGCAGAACCCCTTGCCTGGCCCTCTGCACTCTGGAGTCTATCACTCCTCAGCACCTCCATCTCCTGGCACTTTGGACAACCTGATGCTGTCTTCCCCTATGTGACCGGTACTTTTATCTGCATCGGGGCCTTGGCTCACGCTGTTTCACTTTTTACGGTCTTACCTAACCTTCTAAGCCCAGATAAGATGCCATCTCTTCCATCGGAGCCTTCCCCAGGCCTCTACTTTTTTTGCAGGACCCTGAGTAGTGTGTGCCTCTCCTGGGGCCCTCCAGGAAGTTGTTTACATCTCCTCTTCTATTCACCTTCTCCCGGGGATGATAGGTTGTGTACCCCTCTTATCTTATCTCTCCTATTCTATCTTAAATTCCTTGAGGGCATGGGCCACTTTTCATCCTCTACACCCCTAACCCCCCACCCCAAGCAGGGCTCAGTGCTTTGCTGGTGGTAATTACTGGATATTTGTTGGCTTGAATAGTACTCTTATCTTCACACATGCCCTGCCTCAACTGATCCATATGTGAAACTGGCAGAGCTGAGTGTAGTGGTACAAGGGAGGCTGAGGGTGGTGGATCTTGGGAGCCCAGGAGTTCTGAACTGGATTGGGCTGGAAGGACTGAGCAACAGGATTGGGTGTTTACACCATTATGAAGAGGGTAAACCTCTGGGAGCAGGAGTGGACCGAGTCACTGCCTAGGAAGGACAGAGCTGGCCAGTGTGGGGAGAAGCAGGTTGAAGTGCATCCTGACTAGTGGTGGGACTGAGCCCATAAGCAGTCCCTTCACTGCCAGCCTGAGTGAGATGGGGAGACTGAGGATTTTTTTTTTTAAATGGCAGCAAGACATTTGCTGGCAAGGGACTTCATAGCATCTTAGCTGTTCCCAAATTCCTTGGGTCATTAACAATCTGTTAAAGGGGTCAGATTCTAAGAATGTGATGACTTCTGGGAGTCAAGAGAAACCATCTCACCATGCAAAGAGAGAAGGAGAGAAAGGGCAAAAGGGAGATGGTAGTTCAGAAGACTAGACAAAGAAATTCAGCTCAACATTCATTAAATGCACGCCCCACCCACTTCCCTCCACTCTTCAGTATCTTTAGTCCTTGGTACAGAGTAGGAGCTGTCTGAGTCCAGTGAACCTTTCTTATAAATTTCAACCCAACTGTCTGTTTCAAATCACACTTCGGTTCATTCTAGGGGCGTATACATTTGAAAAGCCGTGCATATCCAAAGTAATCCATGGATTTCTGAATGGAAACTGTGAATATATTATTCCTAGCTCTTTACAGGCCTCTTCTGTTTATTGTTCTGATGTTTGCAGATGAGCTAATGTATTTTTCTTTCCAAGTCCTCCAACTTACCTTTTTCTGAAGAGGTGCAAGAGTGAGGAGAAGGATGAAGAGATGGAACAAGGGAAATGGAAACGTCTCTTCTGTGCATTTGTATATTCTCATTTGTGCACAATGGTAGGAATAAGAATATGCATAAATATTAAATGGAATCAGTGAAACTAGGATTTCATGAAACCAAGAATATTCTCTCAAGGAAATAAGGTGTAGGAAGAGGTTCAGGGAGAAGAGATGAGGGGAAAAAAATACATACATACATACATACATATATATATATATCTATCGCTGAGCTCCTAGGGTTGGGACTCAAGAAACTTAAAGCTTGAACCAAGTGGCCCCTAGTGCCTAATATGCAAGTTGAGTTAGATTAAGTCTTTAAACATATTAATAAGCCTTAAGTATCAAATGTTCTATGGATGAATAGTTGAGAAAGAATTTTATGCATAAAGATTCTAGAAGTGATGGAATATTGCTATACTAAGGCTTTGAAAGCTGCACACAGATTGGAAAATGAGGCTATATAATTGGTCTAGATAGGTTTTGAGAATCTGAAAACAATGACCCCCCCCCAATTCTCCACTAGCTATTACTTTTGTTCCCTCTCCTATACATTTTTTAATGTCCATATCCCAGTGACGTAAAAACCCCAGTCACCATAACCACCAGAAAATGAATACCAGGGCACTGGAGATCACTAAACAGGGCCAGGGATACTAATAGCTTTAGAATAACATGCAAAAGCATCTCAGCAATGTGATTATTTGAATCATTGCTGTGTTCCTCTCCCTGCTGGATTCTCTGTTTATGGATCTATTTCTCCAGAGCTCCGTGAGCTATTTGGCACCTCCATTCATAACAGAGCTGTGGGCAGTGCTAACTAGCACTAATTTGATATGGGAAATGGGAACTAAAAGGAAACATGTTTTGGAATTTAGTTTTCACACTGTGCATATCCACTTCCCTGGGCAAAATATCCACTGCCAAAGGTTTTAAATAGATTTCTTGGCCACCATACAGCTGAAACACAGAATTTTAAGAATTTGAGCACCTCTGCTTTGATCATGCATAGATGAAACCCTGCTTCAGCTGACACCAATGGCTTACTCGAGGCAGGTTCTATTTAAAGCCACAACTCTGAGCTCACAGTCTCCAATGTGATACACTACCACCTTCCCGTGAAAATCTATTGGAGAAATGGCCTGACCGATCAAACACTGTGGGGCTTAAGAAGGAACCAGTCTTTGCTGCAATGGAAAAAGTTCTGGAACAGCAGTGAGGAGACCTGGATTCCAACCCCAGCACTGCCACTTCGTTGTGTGACCTTTGGCAAGACAATAGATCTCTCTGGGCCTCAGCTTCTTTCCCTATAAAATGAGAGGGTTGGGTCAACAGAGGTCTATAGCAATGATAACTCACCTTTAGACAGAACAAAGGCATGCCTAAGACTAGGCCCCTTTAGGGAACTGAGTGGTGTTGATATCCTGGTGCTGGCTGGCGTGGGATGCTGGCATAAAAATACTTTATACTTTTCCAGTCTAGAGACATGAGAACTTTCACATCCATTTGGCTTCAACCCTACCCAGGGTCCTAGTCCTTTTATAACAGTAAGTTAAGCTGGAACTAGGTTTGTGGTCTCATTAAACTTCAGGTGAAAGAATGAAATCATCATGTCAACAGCCCCAGGAAGCAGATTTGCACAAGAACACCAAACACCCCATTTTACTGATAAGGAAACTGATCTAGTCACAAGGAGTTTGTACTAAGTTGTAGAGAACATAGAAGGCCTAAAATAAGAGAATACAGAGGCAAAAGCATACAAGGGACTCTTTCTGGGGCTAATGGGTAGGTGGGAATGTTGGTTCTGAAATGAAAAAACAAGAACCATTTGTAAATCTTGTCAAGAAGCTCATTTTCAAAGATTAGAGCTTGACAAAAATCTAAAGGTGGTTGTTATTTTTATCATGAGAAAAACCAGGAAATAACATAGGAGCAGTACATGAGATCCTGTCATACAAACTATCCACCAAAGTAAAAATGAATGCAATAAATGATTTTTCCCTCCCAGATTGTGGCCAGGAGCCCTGGGAACTGCTGTTATTTTTGCAGAAACAGGGTTCCTGACCTCTAAGATAATATTCATGAAAGAATGTTCTGACAGAAGGCAAAGCAGACAGATAAAACCCTCAGTAGTTCCAGCAGTCCAATGAACTGGAATCTGGTTCAACAATTCCAAACCCTTGGCAAACAGGGAATGGCGGACTGTCGCGCGTCTGGAAAATATAACCATTTTTAAAGAATGCTTTCCAAGCCACGTAATGCCTTGAAGAGCTGTTTATCAAGAGGGCTGCATGTGCTACAGTGGCCTGACACAGTCTGTCAGCTGCTAAGGGGTCTCTCCCCCATCCTAACTTCCGTGAGCACTCCATCATTCCCAGCGGCCCTACCCTTTCCCATGAAACAGATGCCAGCATCTTAAAGACATTTGCCACATAACTTACCCAAACCTAGCTCAAGGGCAGATCTCCACGTCATGTGGGGATCTTGGCTGAACTCTGCTCGAACCCAGAGGCATATCATTTACAGCAGACGCTAACAATAGTTTGGGATCACCTGCTTGACACAAGAGGGTTCACAGCAAGTTCGTGACCCCTGAACATCTTTTCCAATACTGCTTCACCACCACGGCCTGCAGCTTACCAGAAGAACATCAGCAAGTGGGTATAAGTGAGCTACATTTTTTTTTTATGATAAAAAACATGGAGGACAGCAACATCCAAAGAGAATTTGCTAACCTCCATTTGTGGCAATGTATTTGTCTCACATTCTCAGTCGTTATCCATTCCTGCTTCACTAACCACCGGCTCCCTGCTCCGCCCTGGCTCCTCCTCAGCACAGGATGTAGAATTCCCATTGTGGCGCCTCTGCTTCCCTGCCTATAAGATGGCCCCCTCCAGCATCTAGACCCCCGCTTTTCCATTTGTTTCTCTGCCTCTCATCTTCCTTTCTCTGGATCAGCAAAGAGCCAGAGATGTTACCGTTCACTCTCTTTGAAGAAAGACCTCTTGCCCTCAGAGTGTCAAGATAAGGAAACTTTCAGCAACTTCCTTTCAAAACTACAAAAGCCATCGGCACCCAGGATCTAAGGACAATCTTTCTCCAGCTGCTGATCCCCTCCAAACATCTTTGATGGTTCAATGAGGGGTGGCGACAGGGCCCTGTCACTCTCCTTCTGAATGTTATTTCTTTCATGTTCTCAGGATTTGACAAGAGCCTTCCACAACCTGCTTCTTAAAAACACACCAAGGGGATGGGGGTGGGGGTGGCGTGGGGGGGGGTGTGACAGACGGACAGGAGGCTCCTGGAGAGCTCTGGGAATGGTGACTCTGTACTGTTCCTCACATTCGGCATTTTCACGTCACCTCCCCACTCATTAAGCTCCTGCGGCTCCCCATTGCCTGCGGTAGGAGAGACACCATCCTCCCTCTTTGGCCTTCGGAGCCTGGCCCCCTTCTGCCTCTCCAGCCTTCTTAAACCATTCTCCCGGACACTTACTCTTCCAGGGTGAGTGCTAGCCTCCTGGCTCCCTCCTCATCTCTGCCCCACTGATCTTGCTGGCTTCTGTTAAGTCCCAACTAAAATCCCACCTTCTCTAGGAAGCCTTCCCCAGCCCCTCTTAATTCCAATGCAGTAGTGTCAAACTCAGACAGAAACAGGGGGCCACCGATCTGGATATAAGCATCTGGGCCACATGTTGACAGTTTTAAAACATATTATCTATGTTTTATTTTGTTAAACATTTCCCAATTACGTTTTAATCTGGTTTGGTCTCACTTGGGTGTGTTGTGGGCCTTAGGCGGCCCACAGGCCATGTCCAACACCTCTGTTCTGGAGTCTTCCCTCTCTTATTTCCGATTTATCCTGGATAGAGCTTGTTTGTATATATTTGTTTGCTTGGGGCTCCTCCATTAGACTGTGAGCTCCTTGAGGGCGGGGCCTGTCTTTTGCTGCTTTCTGTATCCCCATCACTTAGCTCAGTGCCTGGCACATAGTAGGTGCTTACTAACTGAATTCTGCATTCTGGGGCCTCCTCTCTGTTGATTACCTCCAAATCTATCCTGTCTATAGATTGCTCGTACGTAGTCATTTGCACGCCGTCTCCCCTGTTACACTTGAGCTACTTGAGAGCACAGCCTCCCTTTTGCCTTTATTTGTATCCACAGAGCTCGGCACAGAGTAGGTGCTTAATAAAGGTTTGCAGACTGAAAGAATATTTCTCTTAGAGAAGTGGAGCTGCTACCTAAGCAGCTCCCACGGTGCAGGGAAGGAGAAAAAGGACATCCTCCTGACCGCTGCACTTGGGATAGATATGTCAGCTGACAACAGTTAAAAGCAACTTCCTTTCAGAGGTTGTGGCAGAAGAGCTAGACTTTCGAGCTCGTACAGCTTATCTTTCAACCTTGTTTTTAGCTACATGTATCACAAAAAGAATATTTTAACAGAAGCAGTGGATGCTAGGATGTGGTGTTTGCTAATTTGCTAATCTGAAGTGGACATGGGCAAGAACATATTACTTACAACTTTCAAATACACTTGAGACTAATGAAGTAAAGCTCAGAAGGTTGTAGAGACCTCCTTTAATGGAGAAAAATGATTTATAATGAACACAATCACATATCTAAATGGTACTTCTGAAGTACTTTACAGTACTTAAAAACAGTCCTTAAGTATTTCAGCTATTCCCTCTATGTTCCTGTCTACACTATTAGCTTACAGTAAAGAATTTGCTAAGAAAACTGAGTATATCACAAACTGAATTTTCAAAGAATCAATAAGGTTCCACTGTACTTCAGACCCAACAATAAAAGTCTTTTGAAGTCAGCAACTTGTAGCCAAGGGACACTAGAGCACTTTACAAATGGCGATTTGGTCCTTCAGGGCCTTAGGAGGCAGGCAGATGCCAACCATAACTTCTCCTTTTACTGTTAAAATAATTTAAGCATACAGATCTTCCCCTAATATCACTCATGCCTATATCTTGGTGAGTTGAGGTCACAACAGATTGTCAGTCACAAGACAAGCAAAGTTAACCATTATTTTTTCTTGTGATCAATACTCTCCATTACGACAGGTTAAGTTCTGGTTTGATTTCCCTTTGAAGTGTTCTATGGTCACTAGAATTTTATGATACAGCTGGACCACCCCTGTCATTATCTATGTTTGAAGTAGTTTGGGAAAAACTACCAGGAGCTCTCTCTGGTGTTACCACAAGACAACTGCATCATAAAACTGCCCTCAGTGAATAATTCAAAGGAACTTATCCAAATATTCTGTGTTAGTGCTCATTTACTACCTTTGCTAAGCTAGGGATGCAAGTTATAGTTTCAGAAAATAAGCTCGAAAAAATATATGCTCTCTCAATTAGCCAGAAAAAATAAATGTGTACAGACTATTATAAACATATGGTAGGCTCTTTCTTACAGTTTTGCCCAAAGGTGTTATAATCTCGAGACTGATATTCACTTCACATTCAAACATCTCAGGATGGTGAGCTCTCTAAAAATTAGATACATATTTTGGCTATGATTTTTTTTTTGATGTTGAACAAACTCTTTCCCTTTTGTTACTACAGAAACCCAAGAAAACTAAATGAGATAGAGACATGAGAAAACAGAAGCACAGACTCCCATTACAGTGATGACTCCTGCCTAATCAAAATTAATACACCACAGATGATCTAGGATATATTTCCTGACAAGGCTGTAGCACAATTTTATTTAAAAATTAAATCACTGGTCAAGGAAATGCCCCCAAATGAATTTCAGACTTGTTTGCCAGAGTACAGTACTGTCTGCCATACTATGGCACATGGCCTCTGCCTGCCTCTCTCTCGTTACCATTCATGTGCATATGGCTTGTCAACCAAATCTGTGAAAAGATTACTAGACCAGAAAATGGA
The DNA here is from genome assembly GCF_003287225.1 of Phascolarctos cinereus. Lineage (NCBI taxonomy): Eukaryota > Metazoa > Chordata > Mammalia > Diprotodontia > Phascolarctidae > Phascolarctos > Phascolarctos cinereus. The sequence continues at coordinate 388,571,527 of NW_027556098.1, forward strand.
AAAAGTGAATATAAGTCCCCCAACTAACTAGCTTTATGAGCCTAGGCAAGGAACTTCACTTGTCTGGGCCTCAGTTTATCCTCTGCAACACAGGGACATTCGTTCTCTAGCACCCTCCAGCCTCCCACCTGCCCCAACAGTGGGGATTTGTGAGCTAAATCTTGAAAAGGAATTTGAGCTCCCCAAAAGACACAATACCAATTCACAGTGGTATAAAAACAATGATTAATTTGGAAGCTTCCATAATTCCTTGTGGGTCTTCATATTACTAGTCTGACCACATGAGTTTAGACTGCATAGTCCCCAGAGGGAGGAGAAAATAAAAACCTGATTGTGACAAATATAGCTGTCTAAAAACCCGGCCTGCAAGCAAAATGCTCATAAAATGACAGTAGCACCTGGGGATTCTGCAAAGAAGGGGTTTGGTTTGAAATCCACGTGAGGGGCCCAAAAGCTCATCAATGAATATAGCCACTTTCAGAGGTTGTTATAGGTAGAATTATTAAGTGTCATAGTTTGTGAAATCAGAACGCAGAGGAAAAAATGGATTTTTACAACTGGCATGTGCTTGGGACATTGTGTGTTTGTGAGAGAGAATAAGACCATAACCCTCGCATGTTCCAGAACCCCTCGGGTTTCAAACGTAGATAAGCCACTAACAATGGGGGGGAGGGGGTACTCTGTCCCTCTCTCCCTTCCAGGTGCTGTCACCTTGCTGATATGCTTCAAGAACAAAGCTATTCCACCCACCTAAGGTCATCCATCATCTGGTTTTAAGACCTCAAAGGGCCCTCTATCTAATAAGAAGTGACCCTCTTGAGCTAGGAATCATATTTCTTCCTTTCTCACGTGTTGCTCATAAAAACTTCCCTTATTCTCCAAACATCAGAGTTTAAAAAGAACAGTTCAATTACCTGCAGGTTCCTTAGGGAAGCCAGTTGCCAAAAAGCTGCATGAAATCTGCTCATGCTAAGAACCAAACACTGTGATTTCCCAGTTTGGCTAACCATTGGGGCACAGCTTCCACACCTCTCCAGAAAACATCAGTTTTTCTGAACCACAGGGGGCTGAAAAGCTCAGCAGACTAGCAGAGACACATAGAATTGCCTCCTAAATGTTTGCTGCCCCTTTGGTACTCAACTGCTCTTTACAGACTTTCTCAGGTTCTCTCTCTCTCCTCCCCACACCACAAAACTAAAATTCTTTACCATTAAGCATCTACTTTTTCCCAAACTCAAATGAGTAATTAACTTATCATCTTTCTTTCAAAGTATTCCGCTGCTTCTCCCACGATTCTGTTTCTATTTTCCTTTTTTTGGGGGTTTCAGGACAAACTTTGGTGATAGCTGGGACAGAACTCCCCACCAAAAACACCTCCCCTCCCTCAGCATCCAGGAGGAGGCTGAGCTGTGTGTGGGAAGTGCCCTGGCTTTGGAGTCTAAGTCCCTGGTGCAATACTGCCTCCCCATTACTAAATACCAGAGTGACTCCAGACAAATCTTTACCTCTTCAACTGAGACACACTACCTGGTTTAGATGACATTTTGTGAGGTGTCTATTCCTGACGTGTCACTCACACAGAGAGACTAGGGGGAGGGCAGAGATGTCCACGGTTACCACTACTGTTCTTATGTGTACTCACTTCTCCCCCTCTGACCTCTCTACCATAGCCTGAAGAAGCTTATCAGTGGAATAACTGCTTCATCCAGTAAGATCTCATCAGCCCTGGTTCTTCACCTCACCACCACCCTCTTCCTCTCTAAATGGAGGGTGAGGACATAAGCTCCAAAACCTCTGTTTAAGGAAGCTGGCTCAGCTTGGGCATCTCCTCATCTCATTTCTTCTCTGGCTGTACCACTTTGGGACTTTTTGGAATGACCTCTCCCTCTACTTCCTTTTGTGTATTGTCTTCATCCCTTAGGCAGTAAGCTCCTTGGGAGCAGGGACTGCCTTTGGCCACATCTGTATTTCCAGTGATTAGCACAGAGGCTGGTGCACAGTAGGACCTTAATGCTTACTGACAGACTAATATTTAAGGTACTGCTAGAAATGCTAGTTACAGCAAAAAGATAAGAAAAAGAAATTAACAAAATAAGCAGAGGCAAAGAGGAAACAAAAGTATTGCTTTTTGCAGATGGTTATGTGGTCTTTATCGGGACCGTAGAGTCAATTAAAATTTTAATAAAATAATAACATTAGCAAAGTAGCAGAATATAAAATAAACCTATACAAATCAACAGTTTTTCTATATATGACCAAGAAAACCCAGCAAGAGATAAAAAAGAGATATTCCATTCAAAATTAACTATAGAATGTATAAAATATTTAAGAATCCACCTATCAAGACACATACAGTAACTATATGAATACAACTACAAAGCCCTCTTTATGGAAACTGAGACAGATTAATATGTGGAGAGATATTAACTGCTTGTGGGTAGGCAACCACAATTCCAAAGGACTTATAATCAAGCAAGGTTTATACACCTCTAGACAGAGAACTGATGGACTCGGAGTGTAGATTGAATTATCTGTCTGTTTGTCTATCTATCTATCTATCCATCTATCTTTTGCCACAGTTAATGCAGAAGTTTGTTTTGCATGACACTATATATATAATATGCAGGCCTATATATCTATATCTATATATATGCATACGTTGATATATTTGCAATGGGTTTTGTTTTTCTTCAGGAGAGGGAAAGGAGAGAATCTGGAACTAGAAATAAAGTAAAATTGAATTAAAAATAGAAAGCAGGACGGACAGGAATGGGACTGGATGAGCTTTAAGTTCCTTACAAGCCAGGGATTCTTGACCTATTTTGTACAACATCCCCTCTGGCAGTCTAGTGAGCCCTACCAATCTTTTCTCAGAATAATGTTTTTAAATGCATAAAATACACAGCATTAGAAAGGAAACAATTACATTGAAACACAGTTATCAAAATATTTTGAAAAACATGTTCACAGACTCCAGGCTCAGGACCTTTGCTTCAAGCTCTAAATCTATGATCCTATGAACTAAAAGAAGACAGATTTACTGGGTAAACAGAAATGGCCTTAGGCTGGGAAGGACTGAGTTTACTGGCTAAAACAAAAGTAACCCAGAACTAAGGGGCCCCTTCTAGAATTATCTTTTAAGCAGGATCTCTTCTGTGTACCTATAATTTATTTACCAAGATATGCTTTGTAACCTTACTTTTCCCACACGGTAGTAATAGATTTGTGCACACTAAATAGTTATCTCTGATGACTCATTATAGAGGTGGGGAGAGAGGAGCTAGTGGATCAAAGACAATTAAAACCCAAAAGCTGTGGATCCAAGTTAAGTCCTCCCTTTCCCTCCCCTCTGACCCTTGAATTATTAGGGGATGCCAGTAAAACTGTTCATCAGTAAAAGAAGGGGTGGATCTATTGAGGCTGTCATAGGCTTGGAAAGCAGTGAATACTGACTTGTTCACCAAATCTCTAGAACTAGAGTTAACTCTGTTAACTCTGAAGCAAAAAAAAAAATAATAATAATCAGGCATTATTTCATATCATTGATGGTGACTTTATAGAATACACTATTTTGATAGGATTGGCTGAAGATACAGGGTTAGAATCACACTAATTTTGGAGTTGGAAGGAAACTCAGGGGACATTTAGTCCAATTCAAACCTAAACAGGAATTCCCTTTTAGCGGGGATCTCTAACAAATGTTCATTCATTATTTGGTTGAAAATCTCTAGTGAAGGGGCAACCTGACATCTCCTGAAGTAGCTTATTTAAATTTGAGACAGCCTAAATTATTAGGAAATTCTGCCTTATGGAGTTTAAATCTGTTTTCTTGCAACTCCTCCCCACTGGTGCCCTCCAGAACCAAGGAGAAGAGGCCTAACTTGTCTTCAGACTCTTGGAAACAGCTATCATATTTCCTTTAAGTTTTACTTTCTCTAGACTGAACACCCCCAGTTTCTACTCACAGCACAGTCTCCAAGTTGCTTTACCATCCTGGAGGACTTCCTTTGGATGTGTGCTAACTTGTCAATGCCCTTCCTAAAATGTGTTAACTCAGTACCTTCAAAACCAGGAAGGTTTTAGGAATTCAGAATAGCAGCTCCAAAATGATTAAGGAAAACTGCAATGTTTGGAGACAGATATGTCCCTAATCTCTGACAGTGACATTGCAGAGGCCTCTTATGCCCTGGGATGCTGCTGTCTGAGACTGTATGCTAAGCTAGACACACCAGAGATATGGGCCAGTGCAGAAATTCTTAGGCTCTTAGGCAACATTTTATTCTGAATGCTCCAGAGGGTGGGAAAGGACTAGAGAAAGTTTCCCAAGAGCTTTAAAGTATACAGATACACAAGTAATCTATACTCAAATTTTCTTTTGCTTTAAGCAGAAATAGGATTTTGATGAGGAAAGCTTGATTAGAAGTGATAATCTGAAGTCTGATTTTCTTTCCCCACCTGCTGCCAAACCATATATACAAGTTCTCTCTTACAGAATCTTGTTAAAGAGACATTTTAAAATTGCCTGGATATAAAAAAGCTGGGTATGGAGTTTACAGATATGCTTTGATAAAATGAAATTTGGGTACATGTGGTAGCTAGCTCCATGGAAAAGAATGGGTTGTTTGGACAAGGGCCATCTGTCTCCATGGTTACCATATGCAAATAGGAGTATTAATATTATATTTAAGTAAAATATCTAGGCCTCTCACCTGCTACAGATGTTGACAAGCTCCCTCCTACAATAAATACTTTCCAATAACATGACGGTATCCAGAAAAAGAAAGAACACAGGGACAGATGGCTTAAAGTGTTGTTGTCTAAGAGGTCAGTACTCTAGAGAAAGCCCATATTTTGTTAGCAGCCTATTCCTGGTGTGTCTCTGGCATAAGCCTCGGGTAAGAGGTATTTTAGGTACATAGTGACAGTTATGGTTAAACATGGATTAAAAGTGACTCTTAAATTACACAGAAGGCAATCTTATGGTGCCACAACCTGAAAATCAACCTATAAGACAAGCAGGATAGTTTAATCAAATTAATAACTGTGGTGAGGAGGGAAAGCTCTGCTTAGCTGAAATATGGTGTGGATTATTTTTAATCAGTGATGTAGCAACATTTATTGAGAATATTAGTGGCTGTAAAACTCTGTACTTAGTGCTTGGGTGGGTGAATGGGAGACAGAAAAGAAATAAAAGACATAACCCTGGTCCTAGAAGAGGTCACATTCCAGAGGGGAAAGCAGACTATGCCAGAAAAAGACTTCGGAACATAATGAAACATATACTTAAATTTAATTAATACAACAGAAAAAGAAATAACATGCAACAAAAAGGAGCCGTCTGACAGGAAAAATTTGGGAGGTGTTAACTCTTTTAAGGCAAGAAAGACTGTGGATAGGGGGAAAGAAAGAATGAAAACATTATAGGAAATGGGGATGTAGTCAGTTCAGAAAGAATAGCTAATATCAAAAATAATTCCACCTTCTCAGAAAACTGGTAGATCCTAGAACATTAAATAGTAACCAAACTCTTAAGCTTATTGTCTTGGTCATTAGATTGAGGATCTACTGTGGAAGGATACCAAGGCTGGTGGGATTATTTGGGAAATGGCTTTTTAAAGGCCCTCTTGAGGCAGTATTCCAAGGCTGAGTCTCTTGAGGCCAAACGGCCATCAAAATGACAATGAAAGCACTGGATCCTCCATGTTGCAAAAGTAACATTCATTACGTGGTAATCTGTCCATGAGATCACCACTGAAAAAGCTACAGGAACTATCATTAGTTATGTCCTAGTTCTATCCTTGAAGATTAACCACAGAGGAAACCCAATAATAAGAAGACAGTGAAGGCCTTCAAGCAAGCAATCTTGGGTTTTATTAAATAACTCATGCAAATTGTCCTTGTTTCAAAGAACATTTCAAGCACACAAATTTCCTTTAACGTTTAGTCTCTAGTGGTTGCTTTGGGGGAAAAAAGGCTTTTACTACAGAGCAGGAATATTTTAAACTACTCAGATGAACACTGAATATGCTGGCCAACTGGAATCCACTTTACTCTTTTTTATTCTGCATAAAGTTAGTTATAACATTAATTTCTGGCTCTGTCTTGGGCCATGGGTATATGTGTGTGTGTATTCACACACATGTATGTATACATGTCACACACGTTATGTATACATATATGTATACATATGTGCATATAACATATTATATGAACATAAAGCATAAATATACGTAAACAACAAGAATATGAACTGGGCTTCTCAAAAGCATATAGGAATATTTTTAAAAGTATTATTTGACAGTTATTTCTAGGACATTCTATATATGTATACTTATAGAAATACATATGTGCCAAGAAAGTACATATAGGTGAACTAAACATCCAATATTTTATTAATTGATAAACAAACATTATGCATGCAGTCATTCTAAAGGACAGTTTTCTAAAGCGATTTCTCCAGAGATACATTATTTCCATTTCCCAATCCCTTTTTTCCTGGCCGTTGGCAGGTTCTCTATGACTTTGGCAGTAGGTAGAAAAATGTGGAAACAATCAAAACTGCTATATGGGACACTGCTACACTGAAAACACATAAAACAGAGTGAAAATAAGATATCAAATCACAAGCATTAGTTTCTAATAAATTAGACATATACTGCATTGTCAGCACTGATAAGATTTTCTTTTAATATTTTCCCAGGGTACCCAAACTTTAAAGAGCCAACTTTCCACCTTTCATGTGAATAAAATTAAATTTAACAGCATTTCTACCATGAATGGTATTATGTGTGTTTATTATTTCCTTCATAAACTATATATATGCTGATATTTGCATTTTACTTAAGAACCTCAGACCGAATCAAGGCAATTACTTCTGACGATACAATAAAACCTCATTAATTCAGAATCCACTAATTGAGCATCTACAAGCAACGCAGAGAAAGGCTGACCTCAATCCAGGATATACCAATAAAGAGGACTATCTAGTCAAATTAAAAATATAAGCCTGACTAAACAAAGGGGAGAACTGGAAAATTACTTAGGAAAAAGTGTTTTTAATCATCCTCAAATATTTTTTTGAAAGATCCTGATAATTTGAAGTCATTCTTATCTATTTTTGACAGCAAGTCCCCTCAAAGCATTTATTATTAACATGCAATGTGATGAGTCTGAGTCACAGGACATACACGGGAAAGTCGTATTCTGTAATGAAGATGTCACACATTTGGTGTGATGCTCCAAAGCCAGTTAGCACTGCTCTTCAGAGGTGATTTACTGCAAAGTGAGACCATGGCGAGATTCAACGTTTACCCAGTTCATTTCTGGTACACTACTAACTCACAGATTAGAACAGTATTCTAGAGCCACCCAAGTAAGAGCCCTCCACAATACACCGACCTGCTTATTCTCAAACACATGAAATCACTGACTTTCGTGCGGCATTAAGAGATGCTCTTTTCTAGGCACTGCTCAGCTGCCGATGGGAATGCTCTGAGCTTCAGGGTTGTCATGCAGTTTGTGTTCTCCTCGGAGACAAGGACTGTACCATGAACAGGCCCTTAATAATGACAGAAGCTCACATTTATGGAGGTCTTTATAGTTTAAAAACACTCCTTTGACAACAGCTCTGTGAGGCAGGTAGGGCAGATACCGTCCTCACTGTTTTAGAGACTGAGATGAAAGGGCCTGCCTGCCCAAGATGCCCTGGCAAGTGAGTAGTAGGGCTCTTGCCATTCCTCCACTTACCAGATAGCCCCTCTCTTTCAACTGAATTCTACCAATTACGTACAAAGTCTGGCTCCCCCTGTTGGCACTGACTCTCCTTGTCACAACGTTTGGCCCTGAAGAGGAGGCACGTGAAGGAGGACTCCTACATTCCATGAGTTCATACTCTTAAAGAGGAGGGTCGCCACATCCAAACGTAGTCTACATTCTTTAGTCTGTGACAGCCTGGCTGAGCACTAACCAGCATTACCCCATTGGTCTTCATGTTTTCTTGAACTGCCTTTCCTGTTCCATTCTTTTTTAGGGATAGTCCAATTCAGTGCTGGGCAAAGATGGGCAATTTTGTATGGGAAAACCACCAATGACACAGGGTATCCATCAAATCCTAAAAATAAGTAAAGTCTAGTTCCTAACAGAGAAGCTCCATTTACAGTAAATGCTGCCATATGGGAGGACTGAAGGGTAGGGAAGGAAATTGGCTCCTGGTTATTCTCCAACACATGGAATATACATTCAAGTTTGAATGGAAAATTTGGACTGTTCTACGTAATAAGGGGCTCAGACTGAAAATCTTATATGCAAATCTTATGGAAGCAAAATTGGACCACAGGGAACATATTAATTGGGCTTTGTCTTGAAATTTTTTGGGAGGGAAACCACATTTCATTGCATTGGGAAGCAATTCCAGACATACAACGGCTAGGTTGGCTATTTAATTTTAGATGATGAAAGCCAAAATGATTTGTTTTTGGAGATACAACTACATTTTCAATTGTGTTTTATATGACCAAAGATCAGATGTCTCCAACACTAGAACTGTACCCACAAAGCTGCAAAAGCTTTCAAGTCAATGAGTTGATTTCCCAGTTTTTGCTTTGGAAGTTAGTTGTGTTTTGCTATTTCCATGAAATCAGTCATCTTTTCATGCCAAAAATGGGAAGGGATAGACAGTCTCCTTTCTAGAAATGATGCTAATGTACCATGACCAAAAAAAGTACGTTTCCTTTCCCTAACAGATAATCTGGTAGAAAAATGAATCAGTCTTTCAGAAATGGAAAGATTTTCCTCAAATATATATATGTATGTGTGTGTGGTTTTTTCTCTCTCTCTCATTTTCTCAGCAATTGGTCTGAGCCTTCCCTGAGTTATACTATAATAAGAATTATACCATTTGGGGCTTTTGAGTGAAAGGGGGCTACTTAAGAGGTGAGGTAAACAGAAAGAAAACAGAAGGCCTAAAAATGAGATTTCTGGCACATAGGTTCAAGAAAGAAGCTTCATCCAGAAGGCAAACAAAAAGCTATTTATTTCAGCTGCTTCTTGAGAATACCCTGTTACTGCATGCCACTCCACCCCCCCCATCAGTTTAAGTACCATGCCGAAGAGTGAGCCATCACATGTCACATTTAAGACTGTCAATGCTGTTTTTGTTTCTGGAGCATTGCAAAGGTGCGGCAAGAAAAGAAAGAGAGGTGTCATTTTGTAACAGAATTAAGTTTCTTCCTTATACAACTTCAGGTCATTCACTGATCTTGAAGACTGATTTAAAAAATCTGTCAGAAGTCACTCAAAGTATGTCCTCATAAACAATAAAACCTAATAAATTTAAAATCTACTGATTTGAAAATCACAGAAATTTGGACCAGGGTAGGGCTCAAAATGATCCTAGGATTTCTCTAAAGAGAGGATTTAATCAAGTGTTTTCTCTCATCCTACACGCAACCAAAGGTGGAGAGAACATTCTTCAAGTTTCTGAGGCCACCTCCAGATAAGCCCAGGAGGGGATAAAAATTTGCTTCACCCCTCCCATTACTGTTGGGACAGTGGTGCCTAATCCCTTTTGGTGAAACTGGCATATTAGCCAATAACAGTAAGTATAAAACCACCTCTGGCATTACTGGATATGTCCTTCACAGAGAGGTAGACCTAACCAAAGACAATAGGCACGTTTATCAAAAGGTCAATCCACTTGCCAAATTTTCCACCATTTCTACTTATACTAGTAAATATTCTGGTGCTGATACAGCTAATAGCACCGAAAGATGGCTAAAGATCTGCATCAAATTGATTTTACTCAATTTATGTAACACAGGGCTATAAAAACAGATATTCATTTATTAAATACTTAAAAAAAAATTTCTACCTACCCAGCCTAATTTCTTTCATGGTGTATAAATGTCTGTTAATCTGTATGTGTTAGAATATTAACCCCTTTCCGGAGGGGATCGTGCAAGGGGCTAAAATCACGAGTAAAAGAGAAACTCAACTGAAGAATTCTTTTCAGTTCCATATTCAAGAAGCCAATGGCAAAAAAAAAAGTTTCTAAATCAGTTAGAGAGTACATTGAGCTTAATCTTACCACGTGAAATCTTTCATGTAGTATTAATGAAAAGGCTACTCAAGGGGCCCTTAGAACAACTGGAATTTACATCTGTATGCACAAGACAAGGGACCTGGGATTCCAGGATATTATCAGAATACTTACATCTGTGTTCTTAAAACACCGATTTATCATGGTCCTTCAAATTCTCCCTTCCCCTCTTATCTTTCTAAAATAACTAGATAAGCTCCAACACTCTGTAGCACTGGGCTTTGCTAAATTAGCTTAAATATTTCAAGTACTGCCCACTCCTACTCCCCTCTCCCCACTTGAGATCTTCAATAAAAAGGTAAATAATACTTTGGAACAAATCTCTGGGTCCAGCCCCATAAAAAATAATCTGCCACTTCCCTAAAATGTCTCACAACTCAAAGGCTCCAACAACGGTATTTTAAAAATAAATGAATATGTAAGACACAAAAAACCATAAATACATAACCCATAGCCCTATACTCCCTTCTCCACAATGGCATCTTGCCATCTATCACAAAATGCCTGCTACTGGATCTTTGTAATCTTCCGAGTTCAAATCTGGTCCTCAGATATTTCCGGGCTATGTGACTCTAGGTAAATCACTTCAATTCTGTGTGCCTCAGTCTCCTCAACTATAAAATAGGGATAATAACCACATGTACATCACAGAGTTGTAAAGATGAACAAGTGAGATAACAATTGTAAAGTGGCTGACACATGCCAGGCGCTACGTAAATGCTTATTTCCTTCCTTTCCTATTGTAGTGCTCGTTTTCTTTTCTTTTTTTGCTTTTTTTTTTTTTTGGTGAGGCAACTGGGGTTAAGTGACTTGCCAAGAGCCACAGAGCTAGTGAGTGTTAGTGTCTGAGGCCACATTTGAACTCAGGACCTCCTGACTCCGGGGCTGGTGCTCTACCCACCGCATCACCCAGCTGCCCCCATGTAGGGCTTCTTCAATTAACCGGGGAGCCTATACCACATCTTGGTCTCAGGTCATCTACAATTAGGACTGAGGATATTTAGGAAGCCAAGTGCCACAGGCTAGGACAGATCCCAAGGAGGGATAATGGGTTTTTCCTTAGGTCTCTATGTGGCTTTGATGGCACCACAAACTGTGGTTTCATCTCCATAATTTCCATAAACTTTACTTGGGAACGGATTAATGTGGCTGAGGACACGTAGCGCAGAAGATGCAACCTGAGCCAGCAGAGCTGCGCCTTGGAACGGCTTTTGACTTGAGTTCCAAACCACACATATTTGAACAGTTAACAAATGCAACAGGGGGATATTGGTACACAACATCTAAGTCCAGTCCAAAGGCTCTGTTTGTCCTCCACCCTCCTTTAAACTCCCTGCCCCCACCTGACTTTCCCAAGAACAATTCTACTGCTTGATTATATAGATGGGAATTTTAGAAAAAAGCAGGGGTGGGAGGATTTTCAAAAGGTCTCCATGCACAAACAAGGCTAGGAGCCTGGATGCATTTTAATCAACTAGAGCTGAAGGGAGATTTTTAAAAAACCTTATAAATAAAATCATTTTTAAGTAAACAAAAATGAAGCCAATGTTTCTTGTAAGACAATTTTTCAGATGGATTACTGGAAGGAGTATTCTTCAACAGCTTTATGGTTTTCCCTCTGATCATGTGCTTAGGATGAGAGTCATTTTAAACAAAGACGCTAAGATATAAGCCTTCATTTAAATGAAATATAACAAAGGAAACAAAAAAGTCTGATTCCAAATGTAGATACGGAGGCGGAACTCTTGGACTCCTGGGTTCTACTGCTGGCTCTGGCCCTAGATTTGGGTCAGCTTTCGGTCAATATCTCACTTCTAATCCCCTCAAGTCATTTGCTGGTCCCTTTTGTCTAAACAGCCAAAGTCAATTTTTCATTAGTCAGTGGGGAAAAGCCCTCAGTTACACCCCTGGATCTTGTTCAATTGACTGGGGTTGATGGAGACAGTTATAATTCACTTTCAAGAACCTGGAATTATTTATCCCTTGTGTAGAAACTGGTGTGTCCCTGGTAAGATAACAATGCCATCATAACTCAAACCTGGAGGGAGTGAAACAATTCTGCAATTATTTAAGGGGAAGAGAACGATCCCCACTTGCAAAAATGATTGTTTTTCCTGATTCGATCTGAAAATGATAGCAGTCCTACTTTTAAATGCTGGGCAAACTGAACTGGGAAAAAGTCTGTAGTGGGAATTATTATCCCTTTATCCTTCATAAAAATTTACAGAGCCTAGGAAAAAAACCTTACTCTCTGCTCTGCTTCCAATCATGTTATATTATTATCAGACAATTAGCAGGTAGCAGTGACAGTTGTTTACACAGAAGCTAGATTTTGCAACAGAATTTCAGGTGGTATGGGAACTCAAGCTGGTTATGGAATTGGAAGATTCCAAAGCTGAGGTTAATCTAATTCTATTTCAAGTAGTATCTGCAGGGAGCCCTATTATAGATATGATCACCTTTCCTTTTCAGATGAAGAAGTTAAGGCCCAGAGATCTTCACTTCCCCACCGCAGTCATGTATGACATCTAGGACACCAATGATGTGACCTTCAGGTAACTACATCTGGTGTCATAGTGAACATCATGTGGAAGTTTATGGAGTCTCCATTTTGCAGAAGGCTGGTACAGGTGCCATTTTCCACTCATATTTCCATCCATGACCTCTGTGTCAGAGACACTCCTAAGGACTGAGCTAAGTGACTCAAGATTGGCTCTTTTATCTCCAGAATTCCTTCTCTTGTTATGATCCCAGGTGAAAGACCATTTGTTCAGCACTTGAAACTTTTGCCTCTGAAATCAAGGCAATAAGACACCATGCAGCAATCCCGTCAGATGTGAAGTCTGCAAACTGCTACTCTGGGCTTGATTGGGAAGCTGCACATTTTAGCTTTAAGATTGCCGCTCAATAGCCCTTTGACTTGGAGCAAGAAACTCAGGTGCTGTGTGCCTCCACATCCTCTGCTGTTAGCTGTGCTGTAAAACTGCCACAGCAGGTGATAAGGAATGAGCATCACAAGCTGGCAAGTCATTCTCAAGGGTCACATCATGAGAGAAAGCAGTGAACTTGTCCTCTTTAGGCAAGAGATGCGGAAAGCAGAGGCATCAAAGGTAGTTCTGCGTGAATCAAGGTTATCAATAAACACCATGTGCTATTACTAGCAGTACTAAAAATAACAACAATTCACAAACTTGAACACATGGTCTTTGATCTTCTTCCCCTAATACAGCTGAAAGAATCTCAAACGTTTTGCTGCCGTTACTCATCCTGAGCTTGAGCACCCCTGATAACCATACAAGAATGTCACTGTCCTGTATGCCGTGCCTTCCCCATCACGTGTCCTTGCTTCTGGCTGACCACAAGTGGGACCTAGAACCTGAACACGTGGGAGATAAGAGCTGTGGCTCAGACAGTCCACAAGCACTCTCACGTCTGCTGGCTATGTGCCAGGCACTGTGCTAAGTGCAGGGGTAATAAGAAAAGCAGCAGACAGGCCCTGCTCTCAAGGAGCTCACACCCTAATGAGGGAGGCAACGAGCAAAGAACTATGTACACAGATAAAGTGTGCTCTCGGAGGTGAGGCCTAGAATTAAGGGGGACCAGGAGAGGTTTCCTGAAAAAAGGCGAAATTTTAGCTGAGAATGGAAGGAAGTCGAGGAGGCAGAGAGGTGAAAGTCAGGAGGGAGAATATTCCAGTTACAGAAGACAGCATGGGAAGATGCACTGAGTGTCTTGAGTGAGGAATACAAGGTGGCTAGTGTCACGGAGAAGACCAGAAAGGCAGAGGTGGAGGCCGCTTATCAAAGGCTTTAAAAAACCAAACAGGGGATTTTGTATTTGATCCTGGAAGTTGCAGGAGCCACTGAAGTTCATGGAGTAAGGGGAAGTGAAATCTTCAGATCTGAACTTTAGGAAGACACTCTGGTAACTGAGTGAGAATGGACTGGGGCGGAGAGACTTGTGGTACCCTGGTCACTATTGTAAACAATCCAGGCATGAGGTGATGAAGGCCTTCGCACGAAGGTGGTGGCAGCATCAGAGGAGAGAAGGGGTCCTATGGGAGAGGGGTCGAAATGGGAGAACTGACAAGTTTGGGAAAGATCAAAGAGAGTGAGGAGCAGAGGAGGACATTTAGGTTGAGAGTGTGGACTAAGGATGGGGAGGCCCTCCACAGTAACAGGATCAGGGCTGGAAGGACTCTTTTTTTTCTTTTTTTAGTATCCTGTAGTCTGTATTCAGGGTCTTTCCAGGTTTTTCTGAAATCACCCTGTTTGTCATTTTTGATAGCACAATAATATTCCATTATAACATCTACCACAGCTTGTTCGGCCATTCCTCAACAGGTGGGCATCCCCCTTCAATTTCTAATTCTTAACCACTACAAAAAGAGCCGCTATAAATATTTTTGTACAAATAGGTCCTCTCTCCCCTCCTCCTCCCTTTAAAATCTCTTTGGGATACAGCCTAGCAGTGGTATTGCTGGATCAAAGGTTGTGCACAGTTTTATAGCTCTTTAGGCACAGTGGCTATATAGGGCTTATTGCTTCTGTATGCTGTCTGGATAACTAATATTCAACATCATTACTGCATTAAGCCTTTGTGCCACGCTTTTGATCTATTTCTTGAATTCCTCATCTATTTCTTCTTTCATTTCTGCCTTTGTTTCCCTACTGATAGGATACAGTAGGCACTTAATAGACTGTTATGTTGAATGTTTTGCTGAAATAAAGTTTGTGTACCTACATAGATGAAATTACAGCTCCTTTAAGTACTGAAATGCATACTTTTTACACCTGCCCAAATTTCTACTATCGAGTTGAACATCTTGGAGAGTTAATTCAAAACCAATAATATCATTATAAGAGTCTTCTGAAAAGTCTATTCATTCCACCAGATGATAGTAAATCCACGCTTGACTTCAATGGACTTAGGCTATGACTTTAACATACTTCACACATATTTCCTTTTTTTAAATTTTTAAAATTAAAAATTTTGTTTTTGGTTTGTTTTTGCTAGGCAATGGGGTTAAGTGACTTGCCCAGAGTCACACAGCTAGTAAGTGTTACGTGTCTGTGGTCGGATTTGAACTCAGGTCCTCCTGAATCCAGGGCCGGTGCTCTATCCACTGTGCCACCTAGCTACCCCCACACATATTTCTTTGATTTAGAGCCCCAAACCAGCAGCTATGACAAAGGGAGATGAGGTGAACCTGGCTGAAATGAATGGTTAAAAAATGAGTGTTATGTCAGCACTTAGGTTACGTGTGATTTTTGATATTCAAACTCAAATTAGTCGATGATTTCCCCACGTATCCACATCAGTCATTATCCTGCTTTTGTCCTGCACACCAAGGCACAAAAGATGATGTGGTCTAAGTGCAACAGATAATCTCACACTATCAACTGATAATCTGATAATGTGATTTTATGAAGCAGTAGGGATGCAAAGATAAAAACGAACAGTTCCCATTCTCAAGTAGCTTACAGATGACCAGGAGATAGAACATCTAAACAAACGAGTAAATATGAGGTAATTTGAGGAGGCGTAAGGCACTAATATCTAGAATGCAGATCCGACTTAAAATCAGGAAACTCAACAGTAGCATCAGGCAGTAAGACCATGGAAAGGAACACAGCAGGCCCAACCTCAGATGAAGAAATGCAGGGCCGTCAGGGAAGAACAAGTCCTGTAGCTTAATACCATTAGACACCAGGCACAGAGGCCAAGAGGCGGCCAAGGGGTGTTTTCTCAAGGACATTTCCCTACTTATGCATCCTGCCCTCCCATCAGGAGAACTACTATAGCTCACCATAGTTGCAGTCGTCTGTGCCCCATGACTTATTTAAAGCTGGCCAAAAAAAAAAAGACCAATTTTAGTTATAAACATTTGAATTACATACGAAAGGAAAGGATGACAGAGGATTAAACACATCAGGGTAGATTATAAGGAGAAGAAACAGAGCTTACTTAGAAATAACAGAAGGTCCCCTGGAGTCCCCACGCTTACTGACCTGGGCCCGCTCAGTGTTGCTGTGTCTCTCACCGCCTGAGCTGTTTCTGATGCAAAATCTAGAGCACCGGCCACCGGCTTGGTCACTGTGCCGACGAGCCCTTTGCCAAGCCCAGATATGAAACCGCTGACTCCCCCTTCGGTTTTCACACCTTCTACCGTTGAGGTTATCACACTGGTCAACCCACCAATGATACCTGGGCGGGGGGAAAAACCAAAACTCGTTATAATCAGATTAAAAGCCCCACTATCAAAAGCGTAATAAATGCCCTCTGCTCAATGCCTTCTAGGCCTTGTACTTCCAGGCCTAATATTCTATTTCATTTGATGGTTATTATAGTATCACATCTGAAATTTCTTTCTTTGAGTGAACAGTGACATGAATTATTTTTTAAAAGCCTTCTCACATACACAAAGGCACACGCATATAGATAAACACATAATAAACAAGTAACATGTTTAATATGAAGTCTGAACAGCTCACAAGTGGATACTATCTCAGCCCACAACCCTAGGGCCATATATTCTAACCAAGTTACAAGTGTGGTTTGAAGAATCTCAATGCATTTTATTAATGTCTGATGTTGTATTTACATACTACTTACACTAGCTGGCAAAGCAACCGAAGGACATTTAATCTGTAGAGCACCTATAAGAACAAAGCAGACCGATCCAAGATGGGACATGAGTGACCGTAACCAAGAGTGACAGTAGATTAAGCTTTGGGTCACAGTGGACCCCAAACTGAATGTGGATCACTAATGAAACGATCTTGTTTAAAAATTTTTTTTTTAAATCAAACACAGCTGTGGAATTAATTCTGCCTAGTCCTTGATTCTGTAGCTTAAGGGATAGTGTGGAAAACTTGGAAAAGATTCATGGGAGAAGAGCTATGTTGATTAAGGGGTTCAAAAACTTAAACACTGAAAGGGTAAAGGAACAGACTAGCTTCAGAAAGGAAGGAACACAAGTAATTTAGTAACACTTTAAAATCCGGTAGATAATTAGTAGAGAACGCAACAGACGTGGAGGTAGGAAGACCTGGGTTCAAATCCTGCCTCAGACTCTTAGTAGCGGTGTGACCCTGAGCAGGTCACTTAACCTCTCTATGCCTCAGTTTCTTCATGTATAAAACGATGGACTTGATGGATTCTGAGGTCCCTGCTAGCTCTAAATCGATGATCCTATGACCCTGTGAATACAAATGATACCTAGTGGCTCAAAACACAAAACACTAAAAGGAAGCTGAAAGGAAAAGAGTTACTGTGGGCTGATCGATCTGATGAGCATCTACTGACGCCCTGAATAAGGCATAAAGGGAGGCACTTTCTCTCACATTGATCAAATCACTGGGGCTGATTCAGAAGAATCACCCAAGAGCTGCAAGAGTCACTGAAAAGGAACAAAGAATGCACAGGAAAGGAATGCAAGTCCAAAAAGTGCACATGAACACCGGGTTTCAGAGTGTGACCCGAATGACCGAAGGAAGTCAGAGCGGCAGAAGCCTCAGAGAAGACAACCAGAGCATCTCGATGACAGAGGCAGCTGGCTACAGCACAGGGTCTGGCCAGCCCCTTTGAGTGGTCAAGGATGCTTACCCTCAGCCGCCTGGCTGTGAGGAGGCTCTCCGGGCTCTTCAGTTCCTCCAGGGAGACAAACTGGGAAAGTCACTTCTTGCTGAAAGGGATTCCTAACAACTTCGAAGATTTCTCTTCTGATTCTTGGTTCATTTTATGCAGTTCTGCAACATCCCTAACTGTGCTACTGGCAAAAGCTAAAGGCAAGGCAGGAGCTACACAGGAAGGTGGGATCAATTGACGAACAAGAACTGTGCTAAACGCTGATGACACAAAGACAAAGCCTTCAAAAACCTCACATTCTAACGGGGGAGACAAGACGTACAAGTATTGTACAGGTACAACTACAAGGCACTTCAGTATCTTTAGGATACATACAAAATGCACACAGGGTCATCTGGACGCTGATATACTAGCAGCTGGGGGGCCAGGAAAAACTTCATGGAGAAAGAAATCGGCTCACAGGCTGAGTCTTGAAGGAAAGCAGAGACTCAAAGGCAGAGCCGGGAAAGGGGTGTATTCCAGGCACAGGAGACAGTCAACGCAAAGCCGCAGGAACAGGACTGGAGCATCAGGTGTGAGGACCAATGAGTGAGCCAGGATGACATGACTGTAGAGCGAGAGAAGGGGAGGTCAGTGTAACAAGACTGGAAAGGCAGGAAAGGGCCAGGCTGTGAAGTGACTGAGAGGTCAAACAAAGCAGCTTAAATGTGATCTGAGAGACAACCACAGAGCCCCTGGAGTTTCCTGAGCAGGGGAGGTGCCATGACCAGAACAACTCTGAAAATCACCTTGGAGGGGAGAGAAGCTTGAGGCAGGGAGTCCACATAGGAAGATGCTGCAATAGTCTAGGAAGGAGGTGAACAGAGCCCGAACTGGGTAGTGGTTGTACGAATGGAGGAAAGTAAGGGAGAGAATGAGTTTTATTTTGGTCACGATAAATTTGAGACCCTGCAGGACGAGCAGCTAGGTGGTAGAGTAGGTGGTGCCAGGCCCGGAGTCAGGAATTCTCATTTTCCTGAATGCAAATCCAGCCTCGGACACTTACTAGCTACACGACCCTGGGCAAGTCACTTAAGCCTGTTTGCCTAACATGAGCTCGAGAAGGAAATGCAAACCCCTCCAGTATCTTTGCCAAAAAAATCCCAAATGGGGTCAGGAAGAGTTGGACATGACCCAACTCAACAACAGGAAAGGTCCAGTTGGCAGTACATGATGAGGGTCCGGAGCACAGCTGGAAGATAAGGGCTCGACATACGGATCCAGGAATCATCTTCACAGAGATGCCGATGGTGCGGGCACTAAGAGAGAGCACGGAGAGAAGAGGGGCCAGGACAAAGGCTCAGGGTGTACTCTTAGTGGGCATGACACGAGTGAAAACCCGGCAAAAGGAGGCTGAGAAGGAATGATCAGACAAGTAGAAGGATAAACAGATGAGAGCAGTGTCACAAAAGGCCAGAGAGGAGAGAATATCCAGGAAGACAGGACGGTCAACAACATCAAATGTTGCAGAGTAGTCAAGAGGTATGATGACTGACAAGAGGCCATCAGATCTGACTAGGAGATCACCGGTAACTTTGGAGCAGTTTTAGTTGAGTGATGAAGTCAGAAGCCAGATTGATGGGGGTTAAGAAGGGAGCGAGAAGAAAAGTGGAGGCACTGGATACAGATGTCTTTTGCAAGGAGTTTGGCTGAGATAGGAAAGAAAGATACAAGACAACAGTTAGCAGGAATGATAGGATCTACTGAGGGTTTTAAGACAGGGGAAGCTTGGGCTTGTTTGTAGGTAGCAGTGCTTACTATGTATCAAGCACCGGAGATATCAAGGAATCAGTACACAAGGAAAGACTGAAGGTCTAAATCGGAAGCTAGGAGACACAGTGTCAATGCTAACACTGATTTTATGATCATAAAATCTAACTGGAGACTGAAAAGGGATGAAGAGAACATTTAACTTTTGGGAAGGCAAATGGCCAAAATTACTTAAGTCAGCTAGGTACCCATTCTCTTACTGAAAATCTTAAGGAATTAAAAGCCCCAAATTTCCCATAGTAGTCTATTTCAGTGTTTTCATCCTGAATGAATTTCTTTCTTGAGAACTGAACTCTCTTCTGTTTTAATTTAAACTGATTTTCTCTTCCTGGTTTACCATAGATATAAAGAATAATTACTCAGCATTTTTTTTTCTACAGGGCACCTAGGTGGGGCAGTGGGGCAGTGCCAGGCCTGGAGTCAAGAAGACCTGAGTTCAAATATGGCCTCAGACCCTCACTAGCTGTGCGACTCTGGGCAAGTCCTTGATTTGCCTCAGTTTCCTCATCTGTAAAATGCACTAGAGAAGAAAACGGCAAACCACTCCAGTATCTTTGCCAGAAAGCCCCAAAAGGGGTCACAAAGAGCCAGACACAACTGAACAAAAAAAATTCTTTTCACAAAAAGTTTTAAAAAGCATTGTAATTGAAGTGAATAATTAATAAATCCTTATCTTCTCAGCACATTCGTCCTCCACACTGGGATGAATCCCTGTCCCTCTCTACCTTCCATGAATATTGCAGACAGGCAATATGGCAGAGTTGGAAAACATCACTGAACTTGGGATCACGGGCAGCTCATTTACTGTCCCTGACCCTCAGGCTCCTCATCTGTAAAGTGGGCAGAACAGCAAATGCATCATCCATGGAAAGGTCATTATGAAGGTAGTGCTTTGCAAACAGTAAAGTTCTAGAGAAGTGGTCGTCATCATCATCATCATCATCATCATTATAACTGTTATGACATAAAGGAAAGTACTTTGGGCTTTTCCAAAGGGAGGTGCCACACTGATCTAATGTAGGACTATTTTGGTTAACCAAAGAGTGACTAAATCCTAGGCCAGCTCACTCTACACTCGACTCTCAAATGTCATTCCATAGATTACCCTCACCCGTTTACCATCCTGGCCTGCCTTTCTTTGTCATTCAACATGCCTGACGGCTGCCTTCGCTGTCAGGGTGACTTCCTGGTGTCTGAGGAGCATAAAATCACTTTAAACATAATTTAAAAAGTCAATTCACTGCAAATTACCCTTTTGCCCTTACTTCTAGTCCTAAACATAGTATGCTAAAAACTCAAAGAAATTATTTGGGAATTCTACATACCACTGCCTGCTCCTTTCCTTACTCCGCCCTACCCATCATCAGCACAAATGAGAACTGAATGTACTTAATATGCTTCCTAATAATATCATATTATTTCTAAAAATACCGAATGTTGCTAAATATGAAGTGACAAAAGACAACTGGATTAGAAACAAAAGATCTGAATAAATTCACCACCAAATGGGCACATAGATTGACATGGCTATAAAGAGGTAGATGTACTAGAAAACAGCACTAGATTTCAAGTCAGAATCCCTGGTTTTAAAACAGATCTGCACATTACTATCTGGGGGACTTTGAGCAAGTTTCCTGCCTTAATATGCTGGGTCCAGATTATTTGGAGGAGAGACAGGGGGTCAATTTATTAAATTCCATGAAACTGGGAAGTGGCAGCCAAAGGACAGGAAGGGCCTGCCCATCTTGGAAATAAATTGAGCTTTCTCATTCTCTGCCATGTTTCCATCTCAAAAAAGGGAAAAAATTAAGTGACTTAAAACACTGTCAGATACATAAAGATACTGAACTAAGATTTCTTATAGACTTTCCCTTTTCTATACTAGACGGAACTCAAGAATTTAAACAAAAGCAGTTTGTTTTTTTCCATCACGGCTGAGCTTTAACCTTACCATGAGCCAGGCCATGGATGCCAGCTACAAGATGTTCCCCACTGGTCGCTGCATGGTATCGAATATACTCTCGCTCTGTTTGGTGGCGATTGTCCATGGTCTTCCCCAAGCCATCTGATAAAGTCCCAGCAAACTGCAATGAGTCAAACACAGTGAAAGAGTGCAAATCCATTTTGAATTGAAAATTACTTTCATGGGTACTGTTCATTGCTTCCAAACAGCATTCATTAAATATCGCTCATTCAATGAGTTCATTAGAAGATCTTGGTGTGCACTATACCACGTTCAAAATCTCAAAGTCAGGAAAAAATCTTATTTCCCAAGTAAGCACCGGTCCTGGTATTTCCATTTCATCTATGCAGAAACTGAGGTACACATGGAAGTCAATGAGGTAGATAACTATGGAGAGAAAGAATTGAACCAACTGCTTCCAGTATGAGATGGTTATCCTCCACCACAAGGCACGGGGAAATTTTATACACTCAGGTACACTTTTACCAGAGACACATTCTCATCCGTCAAGGCAGGATAAAAGAACATCAACCTATGTTTTGTCATGGGGTGATCTAAAAGGATTTAAGGTGACAGCTAATAAACCACAGGGTACTTAGCATTATCGCTCAGGCACAAAAGGAGAAAGATACTAAATATACAATTAACCTTCTCCTGAAGGACCTACCAAAATAAGAGGCTAAGTGCCAATGAGTCGAGACTAACCTTCCAAAAATTTCACAGGAATGTTATGCAGATACAAAGCTCGGCAGGAAACTCTCAGGCAGATATTCCTGTCTCCAAACCAGGGGTTTGTGTGTGTGGTGTGTGTGTGTGTGTGTGTGTGTGTGTGTGTGTGTGTGTGTGTGTGTGTGTGTGTGTGTGTTTGGAGGTGGGGGAGGGATAGCAGGGAGGGAAAGAAACTGGTTAATTCTGGTTGGCAATATGACTCTTCAGGAATCCTGTACTGCAAACAGTCAGTCATGAAAATTCTTGAATATGAGAACAGGTGAATTCTGGGCAAACCAGAAAAGCGCAGGAAAAAACCATCAGCATGCCCATGGCACCTTTCAGTAGACCAAAATCTGGCCTGAAGTGGACAGTAGGGCTTTGTAGTTGGCGTCAAGACTTATTAGACCGAGGGCAATGATGATCAGTCTTTCTGAAGCTGCCATCTCCTAGCGCTGTGTGCTTGCTTTTATATACCATCAAAAATTTTTCTATTTTAAAAAACTAAATAGCATTAATTTGTATTTCTCAATATTGAATTTTCACACCATTGGGATAGGATTTTGCTGTTCTTATTTTAACTTTATGACACTATTCAAGAGATCAGAAGGCAGCTTAGGGTGTCAAAAAACCAGTGTTTAGATCACTGCTCTAAGACATTATTAGTCAAAGAGTCATTTACCCACTTTCTGGTCCAATCAGAACTACGATGCTTCTGAGCAATTCCTATGGGATAGTCTTACTGCATACTCAGTAGCAAGCATCTAAAACTGAAAATAAGGTTACCTTCCTAGCAAAGAAACACCCCCGCTTCCCCAAGGAAGGGTCGGCACATCTTGCAAACGCTGGGCCCTCTACGTGTGCCCCTCCCATCTCTTCTAGAAGCTTAGCCTTTCAATCATCCCTCTCTTCCAAATGTTTACCCTCTCCTTCAGCAGTGTCTACAAGTACATTCATATTTTATTCATCACCATTCACTTGACCTACTGTCCTATATCTCCTCCTCCTTTTCATAGACACTGGTTGCCTCCATTTCCCCCCTTGCGATCTCACTTGTGTCTTTATCACTCTGCTGAAACAGCTCTCTCCAGGGTTACCAATGCCCACTAACTGCCACATCAGGTGGTCTTTTCTCTGACTTCTCAGGAGCTACTGCTACTGCTGACTTGCTTTCCTCCTAGGTCCTCTCTTCTCTTGGGGTTGTCATGACACGGCTTTCTCCTGGTTGTCCTCCTACTCATTCAGATGCCTATTCCCTTTTTGTTTTTGCAGGATTACTGTTCTTGAGTCCCCCCACTTTTCTCTCCTCCCCACGGGCATACTTCAGAGCTCTGTACGGGGCCCACCCACTGGCCTTCCCTCCTTCTCCCCCCTCCCCTCTGTTTTTCTTGGTACTCATGAGCTTCCAGGGGTTCCACTATCATTTTGATGCAGAAGATTCCCCAATCTGTATGCTCAGCCACAGTCTCCTCCTGAAATTTGGATCAGCACCACTAGCTGCCAATTTGATCTCTCTCACTGGATGTCTCACAGACAAGCCAAATTCAACATGTCCTTCCAGTCAGCCAGGTCAGCCACGCTGGAGTCTTCCTCAGCATTCCTATATTAGCATTCCCGCACAATCTGGTACTAAGTACTACTGACTCCACCATTCCAATACTTATGTCCCTTGCTCTAAATTTACCAGGCCACCACCTTAGTTTGGTCTTATCATTTCCTCATCAACTGCCTCAGTTTCCTCAACTGTAAAATAGGGATAATAATAGCACCTACCTCATAGGGTCACTGTAAGGATCAAATGAGATAATTCTGTGAAACACTGCACAGTGCCAGGCACACAGTAAGTGCTATATAAATGTTAGCTTGTGTTGTTATCATCTTAAACATCATTCCTGAGCCATCTCCAAACTATGGCTTGCCTGACATCAATGAGTGGTGAAAAATTCTCTTTTCTCAGACTTTCCTAGTTCTTTCACATTTTCTCAAACTTACTATTCCAGGTGCTGTTAATCTTTACTTGAGCTTTTGAGTCAAGTCCTTTCTGCCTATTTCTGGCAACTGAGTAGAATGAAGTTAAGAATCTCATAACATTTTTTTTCTTTCTTTCCTTAAAAAAAATTTTCTTAAGAGGAGTATGGAAGATAATCTGGGCGCTTTGCCCAAAACTTCTCCACACCCCACATCCCCTATTTGCATAAAACCGGTTTCAGGTCCAAAGCTTTTGTGTGAGCTGATGCCAAAAGCTTCATGGCTAACTTGTTCTCTAGTGACAGACACGACACCACCAACATTGAACTCACTCTGTAGTAAAAGACTTTGAGATATTTAGACCACAAAGCTTTGTCTGGCCCTTGGGGGATGAATAAGATGACCTAATACAAATTCTCTATCTTTATGACTGCTAAAATCTCATCAAATTCTACTAGGGTACCTTCCTTCTGGTAAGAAAAGAAGTAATAGCTAACTTTTAGAGCTAACTTTTCCAAGGACCTCTATCTGAGTTCTCATTTCTCTACTAACCCAAAAATGCTAATACAGCCTGATTGGGCTTGCAATGACCTAACTTATGTGATAAAAATCAAAGACAAATAGACAATTACATGAGCTCATCACCAAAGTCTTTGCCCATTAAACGTTTAGGCTCCCCATACATAACACTGTGCAGGAAATTTGGTAGACATGACTACTACTGGATATAGTCCAGAGCTCAAATCCCTTGGCAATCTGACTTTTCATGAAGCTGAAAATTTTCTGAGATAAAGGCACTGGAGATTTTGTTGTGTGAGGCAGTATTATTATAAATGGGATGTAACAAGAGGGCAAAATGTCTAAGGTATCTACTGCCAGGCTCTATAAAGGTTACATGGGGAGTGAGGGCCAAATGCCAAAGCAGGTTCAGAATGCTCTGCCCATATTACGGACCACCCCTCTCAGCCACATCAAAGTCTGACACAACTATCCTGCAGAAATGCTGGTGCAGCTGTCCCCCAGAGATATCTGGTCAAGCTGGAGGGAAAGAGAGTGTATGTTGACAAAGCAAAGTAATTCATTTTCTCCCACTAATACTGATGTATTCCAGAGGTTATGGGAGGCAGGGAGAATGGTCAAGATTCACACCAGTCAACATAGTTATCAGTTACTGATCAGTTACTGATCCTTGCTGGTGTTGTGATAGTTGTGAATTTGTGACTGACTTTTCACTGTGATCAGAGGCAAAACAAAAAACCAAGAACATGGTGATTGCTCACATTGCTAGGGCACAGTTTCTAATTATGGCTGCTTAACTTTGTGAAATTCTTTACTGCCCAAATGCAGCATTTAATGTGTGTTTAAAAATGAAAGCCAAATGAAGTTAATTTTCCTTCGAGAATTTCCTTAAGAGATCAAATAACTTCCAAGTTAAATTGAACCTAACAAAAGACAAAATAGAATTTTAAAGCAAAGATTCAGATACACACGAAGCAAATCACTGTAGTCCCTGGAACATAGCTATGGGATAGGAAGACATCAAAAAACTATTGAGAATAATAATGATGATGATGTTGTTAGTGACTAGCAGAGCACAGTAGTTAGTAGATGCAGAGATGGTCTCAGAGTCAGTAAGACCTGGTTGAATCTAACCTCTGACACAAAATGACTGGGCCAATCACTGCACCTCTCAGTGTCCCAGGCAACTTAGTTCCTTACTGGGAGTTCCCTACACTGTTGGAATTGGAGTAGTTTAAAAGTTTTATTGCCACTAATTCTCAGTGTGACCTTGGGCAAAACACAGATCCTCTCTGGGCCTCATTTCCCTCTTTGTATAAGGGGGAACTGGACACTGTATGACCTCTAAGGGCCCTTTGAGATCTGATGCCAATTAAAACTGACACTTGGATGGCAGTTTGCAAGGTACAAAACACTATCACACCAGTCCAAGTCTTCACTGGATCCTCACAACAGCCCTTTAAGGTAGGTAGGTAGGTCAGGAATAATCATCCCTATCTCCAAAAAAGGAAATGTAGAGCTTGAGCAGTTCAGAGACTTGTCCAGAGTCACCCAGCCAGCTGGAACTAAGGTTTGACTCCCACCTTCGGTCTAGGGCTCTTTCTATTTGACCACACTACCTAGACACAACTAGAGAGGAACAAAATGATTCAGATTCCCTGCTCTAGCTCCTCTTCCTAAGTGTTCACCTCTCCTATTGGAAAGAGAAAAGTCAACCACAGTTCTCATTCAGTGATGAGATAAGGAAAGTAGAAACGTACTCCATGTGCTCTACTGGAGGGGATGGAATGACTGACCGTTTAGATTGGTGGTGAGGACACTCTGCGAAGTACCAAAGCCCTATCTATTAACACCCTCAGTGCAAGATAAAAAGCAGGAGGATAATATTTGCAGAAACTTAATTTCATTTAGCTAATTTTGTAGCAACATTTTAGCCACAAAATACAGACAGGAAACAAGTAAATGTTGCTTGGGTGAAGATTTAAAATTTCCTAGGAACAGAATGTCCTTCAGAAAACCTGCCTGCTACACTTGCGAAGATAACGGTCTCCTCCAACCCCCACCCCCTCCAAGGCAGCTCTAGCACACACCACACTTCTGAGATCTGGACTCAGCCCAAAGTAATTAATTTCTATAAAGTCCTATTTTCTCTTTATCGGGGGTGGGGTAATATTCTCAAAAGTTCTTCAAGACGCCAATTCTGCTGCATAACCAACACATACTGTGTGTCAACACCCCGCCTTCCAAAAATAATCCTATTGTCAATACAAATGGAGACACTGCAAATTAGCCAAGAGTTCGGCCTGGCTCTGAATGGTTGATCTTATAAAACTGAAATTCAAGTTGATATTGGAATGGAACAAGAAAAAAAATATTCACACTGTGGCCCTCTGTTCTATCATATCAGCTTTCCTGACCCTTTTCTAATCTTTGGTTAGCATGGGATGCAAATGGTATTTGGCCAGAGTAACTGGAGCTGGGGTTTGAATTTCTTCTTGGTTCTTCTTTCACTGTTATTTTCTTAATGGAAATTTCCTCCTTAATATCTTTGCTCCACATCATAATTTATGGAGACAGTATCTTCCCTGTTACTAGGCAGGATGGCTTATAACTAACAGCAAAATTGAATGCTCTAGGCAAGATGAAGAAGCATTCTCACATTCCTCTGGATTGAGGGTTACAAAGTTGCAAAACTTAGCATCGAATACAGTTCTGATTTTGTTCAGCTTTGCATGTATCATCCCAACAAGCTAATTATTTTAGGCCATACTGTATTTGAAAATAGACTTCAATATTGTGCCTATTATTAGGTTGATACGTACTTATATTCAGGCATCAGAGGTTTCTTAAAATCAGCGTCAAGGGGTTCATCTCACATAGCCTTATTCAAGATGATTTCTTTTAAATGCAAAATCTAGGGCTTAATCCTGCTCAGTCAAGACTACTGGGCAGTGGAAGGAATGCTAGATGTGAAACACGAGGTCTAGATCTGAATCCCAATTCCAACTTTTTACGTAGCAGGGCAAATCACCTCACTGAGACTTATTTACCTCACATGCAAAATGAGAATAATTATATGTACACTACCTACTTCACTTATTGCAAACTGTAATGCAGAATAATATCCTGAGATGTTATTTAAAAAAAAAACCTTTCTCAATAACTTCGCCTTACAGGCCCTCAGACCCTGATAAGGACCAGGAGAGCTGAGCTCTTTGGCTCACAGCATTATCTATTACTCAATAGCTGTGTGAAATTTTCCTCTCATCTGTACATGGAGGAAATGGAACTAAATGTGTTCTGAGGTCCATTATCACTTGAAAGTTCTCTGCCTCTAAGACAAAATGCCTAAGTTAATCAACGAAATTCAATGTGAAGAATTCAAGAAGTACTCATTAAATATTCACCATGTGTAAGGTACTAGGAATATAAAGCTGAAAAATGAAGATCTGGGGGGGGAGGTGGGGCAGTGTGAGGAGATAACGCACACACAGATAAACATAACATGAAGAGAATGTGATAAATGTAAAGAACAGAGCTCAGCAAAGTACCCTACGAAAATGAAACAGCAAGTAACCACTTTAGTTGAAGAAGTGGGAATGTGATCTGAGCACTGAGGAAAGAAAAGGATTTAAGACCCTCCATCTTGTGGCTTTGGGCCTTCTCTCTGGCTGTTCCCCAGGCCTGGAATGCTCTCCCTCCTCCACTCCCATTACTGACCTCCCTGGCTCCATTTAAGTCCCACTGAAATCCCACCTTCTAGAGGAAGCCTTCTCCAATCCCTCTCAATTCCAGTGCCTTCCCTCTGATAATTATCTCCTATTTATCTTGTATATAGCTTGCTTTGTATGTATTTGTTGTCATGTTTTCTCCCTCATTAAACTGTAAGCTCCTTGACAGCAGGGAGTGTCTTTTGCCTCTTTTTTTTTTATCTCTAGCTCTTAGCAAAATGCCTGTCACAGAGTAGGCGCTTAATAAACGTTTACTGAAATGAAACTGAAAAATGGGCAAAGATAGGTGGGAGAGAGATTAAAATACGGGAAGGACAGCCTGTGTCTCCTGGACATGGAAGCAGGAGTACAGGATGAGCTCCACAACACACACACACAACAGTCAAGTTTGTCCAGAACACAGCATGTGTGAAAGAAAGGAGCAATGCAAAATAAGCCAGGAAACGCAGGTAGGTTGGAGCGAAACTGTGGAGGGACTTAATCAGAAGGACAGACAAAGAAGGTTATAGTTTATCCTATAGCAACCATGGAAGGGTTTAGGATAGGAAAGTGACAGGGCCTGACTTTCAAGAAGACAACACTGTAGAATGTAAGTTCCTGAGGTAGGAACTGCCTCACTTCTGGTTCTGTATCCCCAGTACCTGACACAGTACCAAGCACAAAGCAGGTACTTAAATACTGATTGACTGACTGAAGATTCCTTCTGCAGCTTTGGGAAGGACAGACTGGAAAAGGGCGAGACAAGAGGTAGCCGCAACCCTTGATACAAAGCTATTCTAAGACTCAAGGTGAGAGTTTTGAATTAGGGT
Organism: Phascolarctos cinereus; assembly: GCF_003287225.1. Lineage (NCBI taxonomy): Eukaryota > Metazoa > Chordata > Mammalia > Diprotodontia > Phascolarctidae > Phascolarctos > Phascolarctos cinereus. Next base: position 388,600,720 of record NW_027556098.1, read on the forward strand.
GGTTATGAGTGGTGGCAGAATAAAAGGCGTGGAGGTGAGAACCAACAGGATCTGGCAAACGAGAGTTTGTGGAAGGTGAAGGGAAGGGTGGGTCAAAGCTGACGCCAAGTCTGCTTGGAGACAAGCTTCTTTCATGGTGTTTCACAGTCATCAGGTAAGGACTTCAACACCCTGCCTGTTGAGAGACACAAGCAAAGTGATCCAAACAACACTGGGGGTTTCATCATCAGGGTGCCACACGGGTATCTCCTGATTACTCACATTAAGGGAGGGCAAGGACAGCATGGAACAAACCAGTGATTTGCCAAGTGGGTCCATAGGGCTCATTCTGCCAAGGCAGACCTCTGACCACTGGACAGGGTAGGGTCTCTTGTTGTTTTGTTTTTGAAATTACTGCAGCCACAACATATGAGTGGATGAGATTAGGGGCTTACAGCAGGAAGCAAAGAAGGGCAGAAAAAAAAAAAGCCCGAACTGGTGTTTGACTGCAGGGAGGTAACCAAGACAATGCCCTTGCTGTTTCTCTTGCTTAAGGAAATCTAAAAACCTTTCTACCATAAGACATAAACCATGTAGCTATTTCATGGATAAACACTTATCAGGCGGCAGACACTCCTTTGCAGTTAAGAAACAAAGTTATCCGAAGCCACCCAGAGTTATCTCAGCACACAAGGTCTAAACACATGCAACCCAGTTAGACCAAGACTGTCCTGGTGTCTTAACTCAGCCAGGACACACGCCTGCTAACTTGGCAGGCTCTGGCTATGTTGCGACTGACCCAGTTATGAACTGAGTTGTTGTTTCTGATTCATCTGGAGAGAGCAGTTTGAGGCGCTAGCTTTATAAGGTCTTCTTTTTTATTTTTTTGCACTGAAAGGTAACTGTTTATTTTTGAGGGGATTTAAGAGAGTTTGCTTCAAGGTGGAAGGCTTTAAAAGTATACATATAATATACACTTTGGTAGATTCAGCCTAACCTCAGATGACCAATGAACTCACCAGCTGCAAGAAGCACCTCCTCATCCCCTTACTGTTTCCTCAGTTCGTCCTGTATTTATCTACATAAATGTTGACTCCAATATGGAGCAGTAGGAAAAAGCCTAGGTTTGCAGCAAGGACAGAACCAGCTTGGAATCTCACCTCTGAGACTGGAAAGAAAGTCCTGCCATCACCGACGCCTGTCAAAATTCTATTCATCCTGAAAAACTAAGCTCACGTGCCACTTGACCCAAGTCTTCCTTGATTCCCTCCAGAAAACGTCATCTTGCTATATCCTCTCTGCTCTTTGATTTTACCTCTTCTCATACTTAGTTTCCAGTTAGCTTGCAAAACGAGCCAGAAAAGCAAGCTGGATTTCTCGCCAGAGGACCTAGGTTTAAATTCTGCTTCAGCCCCTCACTTACCAAGTGATTTGAGGGTGGGGTGGGGTGGGGGTGTCCTCTCAGGTCCCCTCCAGCTCTCAATACATCATCCTATGATTCCTACCTCCGAGGACAGAGATGAGCATCTAGTTCTTGACATTCTCTACAGAGAAGCAGTGCTTTGCACAGAGTAGGCCTATTAACAAACTGATATTAAATGGAATTATTAATTAACCACCCATGACATCAGCCATTGAGGTTTTCCCATTTCCTACTTTAATCCACTGGTAATCCACTGGTAAATTCCTTCAATTCCAAGAAAGGACACTAGATTACAAATGAAGCTATCTGGGTTCTAGTCTCGATGATACTGGCAAGCTGTGCAGCTGTGAACCACCAACCCCACTTAGACACCTGTCTCCTCATTAGTAAAGTGGGAAACATTTACCTTCCCTGCCTCATAGGAATGCTGCCAGATCCGAGTCGGACAGGTGAGAGAAGGTGGGGAGAGGTGCTTCCAAACAACACAAAATACAAATGGAATTACTGCTCTTGTCCTGGGACAAGTCACTATTCTACTCTTATTCTTTTATAACTAATGTTCTGCAGGCTGTTCCATGGATAGAAAAAAAATGAATGCTTTCTGTAACTGAATAAAGGTATCAGGATGTGAAATCACTCTCCATGTTTTCACTAAATACATGCTTGGTACAACTCTAGGAGCAGATTGGACAAGAGAGATGTCAGGTACCTCATTCTGCTCTCCCATGATCCTCCTCTCCTCTGCTAGGTCTTTATATTTTGAAAGCCTTTGGTTGCAGGTAGCTTGGAGATAATAAGCAATAATAGTAATTGTGATTATCAGTTATTCCCATGAATACCATTACTAGAACCACAGAAGTGCTATACCAGCTTCCTTTAGATTTAAATACCCAACCCGGAACATCACATCCTGAAATACAGGAAACCAGAAACTTGTAAGAAAACTGAACACTCAGGGGGGGAAAATGTCATGTTCATTTTATTTCTGGTGACAAGGTCTTCAGTTTTACAAGTCTTTTTCATTTCAGATGAATGATGTGTCTTTCAGTACCAATGGTTGAGACAGAAAAGGGGAAGGGGGAGACAGAGAGAATGTAGATGAAGCTAGAGATGAAAACAGCGACCTGAGAGCCTCTATTATAGGCTGGGCTTCATCTCATTTCCTCTAACACTACAAACCAGACATTGTTCAAATGTTTGAAATACCTTGCTAATGTTTTTAAATGCCAGAATGCAAAATAAATCCTTCTTCAATCATCTTTGAAGGAAAAGAGCTTTATAAGAGGAAATATGGTACTTCTTGTGGGGAACCTTAAAGCTGGGAGTGGGATTATGCTTTAAACTTGGCAAAACATTTTCCTTCATTTGATCTTTACTAGCAGTAGGCTCTCCAGGTATTATTTTCCTCATCTTACAGATAAAGTGACTGACATTCAGAATAAAACAATTAAGTGACTTGCCCATGGTCATACAGCTAGTAAAGTAGAATTTGAATCCAGGTCTCTGAATGAACGTGAAAGCATTTATTATATACTCACTCTGTGCCAAGCATGGTGCTAAGCCTTGGTGATACCAACAGAAACACAAGGCAGAGAGTCTTTACTCTGACATTCTGACAGGGAGAAAACAACAGGTACCCATGGAGGAGTGGTGGTGCTGAGTCACTTGACATGCCCTTTCCATTGGATTCCTGTATCCTGAGGAAGAGGGCGAAGGGTTAGCCAGCAGCAGGCTGAAACATGGTCTGTGACCAGTTAATGAGAGAGGGCTAGACATGTTGTCACTCAATTGGTCGTCAATCAAGCAGCTGACTACAAATCCAGCTGTCTTTCCATCATATCAATATTAGATATACTTATAAAGATAAATAAATACAGGATGGTTTGGGGAGGGAGAAAGCATTATGGAAAGGCTTTCTGAAGGAGGCAGTCTTTGACTTAAGCCTTGAGGGAAGTTAACATTCCTGACAGGTGGAGGTGAGAATGGTGCGCATTCCAGGGCTGCAGGACAGGCATGAAGGCAAGTCATAGAAGCTCAAAGAACAAAAAGGGGACCAGTTTGGCAGGAGCATTAAGATTTTGAAAGAGAGTGATGAAGGAGAAGTGGGAGGAGAAGTGTGGTGCTCAGAAGATAACCAGAAAACCAGGGGATGAGGAGAGACCTGGAGAGCTAGACCCTGCCTAGTCCAGGGCTTCTTAAACTTTTTCCACGCATGACTTCAGCACTTCTTAAACTGTGGGCAGATACCCTGCAATTGAAGAAGCACCTGTCTACTCTACCCACCCTCCTCTCCACGTCTCCCACAACAAACCTAGATACAAGACAAACATTTAAAGAGCAGAAACTCAAGTTTTTGCAGCCTGGCATTTCCTTTAGCACAGGCAGCTCTGGGAAAGCTGGATCCACAACAGACTAGGCCAATGCTTCATTCTGGGGGGCTCTGCCAACTCTAAGTGAAGGAAAGTCAATCATTAACAAGTGTGACTAGTGCCTAGATAAACTAAATTGTCTACTCAGAAAGCCAAATGAATAATTCATTATTATCTTCCCCAATAAAAAGGGCTAAACCAATTTAAATGGTTTGTGCTAAGTTAGTCCAGGCTATCTAAATTAACAGTAGAATAATTTCTCATATGAATCCAGCTCAACCCCACACTTAAATGAAGGGCAGAAAGAAAGATCCTTTTTCAAGTGACCCAAAACTTTCTAACCTTGCAAATGGGTAGAGATAAAAATAAATAAACTTGCAATCTCAGGCTGTTTCCCAATATTTCCCTCAAAGACCTCAGATCTTTGTTGAAATAACTCTTTTCATTACAAAATGGCCTTGATTTATCTATTTACCTAAACTCTTTTGCTACTTCAATAAATTCAACTTAACTCAGCAAATATTTATTAAGTATCTACTATGTGACTTCCAGCTGAATTACTAAAGGAAAGGCGAGGAAGAGGTATATCTGACATTTACATGACCTTTTCACGTCAAGCACTTTTCCTATGTTAGTTCATCTGATCCTTATAATATTGCTGCAAAGCAGATACTAGCAATTACCCACTAGTATCTCTCTCATACAATTAAAATGCTCTATTATGGTCTTCAGTCAAAAAGTCCAAACTAAACTACCTGCAAGCAAAGATCAATTAATATCACCATTGAAAACAACAGCCCTATAAATCATCCACATCAAAGAGCCATCCCAATATTGTATTTGGCACAATTTATATGACAGTCCAAAGTAAATATATTTGCTTCTTTTAACTTTCAAGTATCCTACTTCCTGGTTATGACCAAATGACAAGTGATTCTGACCCACGACCAGGTTTGGAAAAACTCCCTTTTTTACTTGGTTTCTTTTATTTGGTTCTATTTTTCATTTTCTAGGAGTAGAATGAGCTATCCAGAACACAAATTAATTGTATGTGAACAGGCTGCATCTCTTGGTAATGCTTGCTTGCCACCATTTGCCCCCTCCACAGATATTCAGTGAAGGGTTCCTCTATCAGAGTTTCATCTGAGCATAGTGCGTGTGTGTGTGTGTGTGTGTGTGTGTGTGTGTGTGTGTGTGTTTTTTAGTTAGGCAATGGGGTTAAGTGACTTGCCTAGGGTCACACAGCTAGTAAGTGTTATGTGTCTGGCACGGGATTTGAACTCCAGTCCTCCTGAATCCAGGGCCAGTGCTTTATTCACTGCGCCACCTAGCTGCCCCTAGTTTTTCTTTTCTTGAGAGAGAATCAGGGCACTGGGAACTTGGGGGCTGGGAGCAGTAAAGGAAGGAGTACAGGGAAGAAAAAAAAACCCCTCAAATCTGTTCTATTAAGCAGTAAGCAAGCCCAACTGCACTGCTGAAAGGAGAACACTTCCCAGAAAGATTCCACTTCCTCAGAGAAGGTCAGCACATGGTGAGTGTGGATTTGACACTATTGGAAGAGGAAGAAAAAGTGGAAGTCTCCCACTAATCTGTCTTTCTTAGCTCTCCAAGGTAAACCAGCAAAGTCAGTAGCTAAGCTTTACTACCAGATTACATTCTCACTCAAAAAATCTATCCTGCACATTGCTATGGGCTCATCTTCCTTAAACATGTAGCAACCCTGCTCAAGAACTTTCACTTGCTCCCTATTGCCTACTAAGGTAGCTTAAATTTATTTGCCCAGGTTTCAAGACGCTATATAATAATATGATCCTGTTCCTACCTGGACAGCTTTATTTCCCACTGTACATACCATCCTTACTATCTAGAAACAGACAAGAGTCCACACTCACTCCTGCATCCATGCTTTGACTCGTTATTTCTCCTTGCCAGAAAGGCTCTTCACTAGGCTCTAAGGCCTTCTCCAAAGCCTCCCTATGTTTCAAGTTCAGCTCAGATTCTACCCTTTCAGTGGAGCCTTCTGACCATTCCAATGCTCATGAATCTCCTTCCCAGAATTCTTATGGTATATAAGTTAGGAAGGATGACACATTTTAGCATTATGTTATATGATTATATCATATTGTGTATCATATCACATCATAGCATATATTTACATATTATAGTAATTATATGTATTATATAATATTATCCATGCTAATCATGCCTCTCCCCTCCCCTGAAATAGATTACAAGCTCTTTGGGGAGAGGAACCTGAACTTAGAAGTAACAAAAAATTCAATTTTTTTCTATCTAAATAATACCTAAATTATCTAAATTTGTTATAAATAAATTATCTAAAAATCAATTTTCTTAAAAACAACCCCTTCGGGTAGATAAGTGCCATTATTATCTCTATGCTGAAGATGAGGAAATTGGCTGAAGTAAAAGTCATGTAGTGACAGTAGTTCTGAGCAGCTTTTTCAACTCACTCACCCCATTTACCAACCATATCCCAGACGGATCCCTGAAGGAAAGTCATATTCACTACACGGGATCAAAATGAACATTTTTACATTTGGACAAATAAACTAGTCCACAAAACCTGAGCAAGGCAGCTCTCCTATGGCTCTGACATCAGCCAAAGCACAGGTGGAGACAGGGATGAGGAGACTTGGAAGTCAAGTCTTCTAAACAACACATCAGACATTTGTTCATCTGAAAAGTTAAGAGAAATGCCAAGAATGTTGTACCAAAGTGGGGAAAACGTGCAATTTGGGAAGTGGTGGAGCCAACTGCAACCCCAGTCTGATTAAAACTGCCTTTCCTCTCTGAAGGCGGATGGGCTAGATTAATTAATGTCTCTCTAACACTTCGAGATCCTCAAATGTTAGAAGCTGCAAATACACAGCAGGCCTCATTTTTCAACACTTTTTTTCTTTCAGGGAACAGTGTGTGATTGAGAATGCCCTCAAGTTAAAACAGCCTTCAAATGTTAAGATGGTCTTACTCCAGCAAAGTGAGGCCCTTTGAAAAAAAGGATAATCATTAAAGCATTCAGAGCAGGTTTGGGAAAACAAAGGAAATCTCATCTTCTAAGCTTTGAAAAAGACCGGACTGTTGCATTCTACAGAATAAAAAGTATGAATCAGAAATACTGACCAGGCATCAGCCTTTGGATTACCCATGGAAATTAAAACACGACCACCACCACCAACAAAAACAACCCTAAAACACAAACTGGATAGGGTTCTCCTAACCAACTCTCCTTCTTCCCTTTTGTCACCATTTAGTTAGCTGTCTGGCTAATTTTAACATTAGCTTAAGGATCATTAGAAAGGAAATAACTGTTTCTATGCCTCATCCCTCCCTATTAAAATGTAAACTTCTTGAGGGCAGGGAATAACATTTCCTCTAGCAAAATGCCTTCCATACGTAGGCGGCCTGAGTGTCTGTTCAGTTGAAAGGCATGACTTTTTTTTAAAATCACGCAATCACACCACACCTGAGCCAATCATTTTGACTGACCCCTTGCACTGCATTATCCCAAGGAAGGCCATTTGGAGCTGGAGTCACTTCTTTCCTCCATCAGGGCAGGCTGCAGCAAGGTGTGATGCAAGAAGCAATGGCCCTGGAGTCAGGAGACGGGCTCAGTCTCTGGCTCTAGCAGGCAGGAGCTGCATGCAAGAGGCATTTACACTTTTCTGAGATTCCATTTCTTCATTAGGAAAACAGAGGTGTTTGTAAACAGTTAAGCGCTAAGCAAATATGAATGCACTTGTGTTCACTCTCTAGATACTTGCATAGGTGTGTGTCCATGTTTAGGCCCGTGTTATGTATATGTGTGACTAGAGAAAGAGAAAAAAGAGCAAACTACTTCAGTCTATGAGCTGTGGTTGCTGTGTTTTTCATAACTTTAGAATTTGGGTACAAACCTTAAGAGTAAGAACAGAGAATATTCACTCCCCTCCCCCATTTCTTTGAAAAGATCATGGGTTAGTTAGTGGAGACATACTGCTGGTGTTTAACAGACCCACTTAGAATTTAGGTTTTGGCACTGGCCCAGATGGTCGGTTAGTTGTTGTCCTTGGTGCTGGAAGAGGACCAAAAAGACATCACTGTCAGGGTCAAGGTACAGTGTGTCCGACTGTGGCTGATCAGACCAATACGAGCTCGGAATGTTCTACCACAGGTTGGGCACAAACAGTCCATGTGAACATTTGTGGTGGATTCTCCAAATTTGTGCATCTCACAATTCTTTTGAGCTACTTCAATTCTGCTTTGCTCATGGAGTACAGTGCCTTCTCTGATGCGGGCATCCCATGCTAGGCAGTCCTATGCCAGTATCTCCCATGTTGTGCAATCAATTCCAAAGTTCTTAAGAGAGACCTTGAGAGTGTCCTTGTATCGCTTCTTCTGACTACCATGTGAGTGCTTGCCCTGTGTGAGTTCTCCATTGTCTTTTAGACAAGCGTACGTTTTGCACTTGAATAATGTGGCCAGTGGCCAGCCCATCAGAGTTGCGCTCTCTGCGGCAGAGTTTGAATGGTTGGCAGTTTAGCTGGAGAAAAGGCCCTCAGTGTCTGGTACCTTATCCTGCCAGGTGATGTTCAGAATCTTCCTAAGACAATTCAAATGGGGCTTAAGAAAAAACAGTTAGCTTGGCTCACAAACTGTATACTGTATCTCTACATAGATGATTTTGAGATCTCTGTGTCCAACCCTAACCTCTCTCCTATCTCCAGTCTTGCATCACCAACTGCTTACTGGATATCTCCACCTGGACATCCCACGGACACATCAAACTTACCCTGTCCAAAACAGAACTCCTTATCTTTCCCCCCAAACCCTCTCTCTTCTCATCTTCCCAACTTCTCTATTTACTGTCCAGGGCAATGCCTTTCTCCTAGTCACCTTGTCCTATCACCTCAGGGTCATTCTCTATCCACTGGCACTCCTGCCACATACCTACGCTATCACCAAGTCCTCCCACATCTCATATGCTTCTTCTCTCCATTCACATAGCTTCCATGCCGGTGCAGGCTCTCATCACAGATGGATGACTTACCCCTCACAGCTGGATGACTTGGGAAGTTTTCTAGTTTTCAAGTTGTAAATCTCTATTTCATGTGCGGTACTGATTACCATTTCCCCTTTAAGAGAAAACCAGTCAACCAGGATTAAAACTAGGAACTTAGTATCAGATTTGCCAGTCCTGCCCATAGGAGAAGCATCAACCAAAGACAGGCAGATGCAGTAAGACAAAGTCCTCAAACAAATAGCTTTCAGAGCATAGAGAAGTGCTTTACATTGAATCATAGTGACTCAGTCTTCTAATCTCAGATCATATGGGAAGGTCCAAGGATATTGTGGTTTCAGAGACATGGAAAAACAGCTGTACTTTCCAGGCAGCAGGTCCTGAGATAAGGAGCTAAGAAATCCAGATATCAATCAATAAGCACTTATTAAGAATCTACTATTTCCAGGTACCATGCTAGGCTGTGGAGATTCAAAGACAAAAAAAAATCATCCTTACCCTCAAGAAGCATATAATCTGTCATGACAGATGTTATGTACACTTATAGCATATATTGTACAGAATATATACAAGATAAATATAAAACATTTAAAGGAGGACGGGCACTAGCACCTGGGTAGAGGGTGGGGGTGGGGAAAGCTTTCATATAGAATTTGGCACTTGAGATGAATCCTGAAGGAAGTTAGGAATTCTAAGAAGTGAAGGTGAGAAGGGAGTACATTCTAGGGAATGAGGGATAAATTATGAAACTGAAAAAAAGATGTTGGGCTCTGTGTTTTAAATGCCAGAGGCAATAGAAAGCTATTGGAGATTACTTAGCAGAGGAGTGATGTGTTCAGATCTGAACTTAGGGAAAAACACTTTGGCAGCTGCATGCTGGATGAATTAGAGTAGGGGAGAGACTTGAGGCAAGGAGACCAATGAAGAGGCCACTGTAATGATTTACATTGGAGGTGACAAGCGCCTGCACTAAGGTGGTGGTTGTGTGAACAGTAAGAAAGGCTTGGAAATGAGACACACTGTAGAGAGAAAAAGATAATCTCTGGCGATAGAATAGATATGTGGAATGAATGCAAGTAAAGAGTCAAGGATGACTCCAAGGTTGTGAACCTGAGAAACTGAAAGGATGGTGATACCCTCAATAGTGATAGAGAAATTTAGAAGAAGGGTGGGTTTGGGGGAAAATAATGAACTCTCTTTTGGACATGAGTTTAAGATGTCTTTATATCCAAATCCTGTACCCATTTTGACGTTATCTTGATATAGGGTGTAAGAGGTTGGTCTATGTCCACTTTCTGCCATACTATTTTCCAGTTTTCCCAGCAGTCTTTGTTAAATAGTGAGTTCTTATCCTAGAAGCGGAATGTTTGGATTTATCAAACAGAAGATGAGTATAGTCATTGACAGTTGTGTCTTGCAAACCTAACCTATTCCACTGATCCACCACTCTATTTCTTAGCCAATAACAAGTAGTTTTGATGATTTATGATTTATAATACAATTTAAGATCTGGTACAGCTAGGCTACCTTCCTTCCCATTTCTTTTCATTAGTTCCCTTAACATTCTGGACTTTTTGTTCTTCCAGATGAATTTTGTTATTGTTTTTTCTAGCTCTAGAAAATAATTTTTGGTAGTTTGATTGGTATGGCACTGAATAAGTGAATTAATTTAGGTAGAACTGTCATTTTTATTACATTAGCTCAACCTACCCATGAACAACTGATATTTTTCCAATTATTTAGATGTGACTTTATTTGTATGAAGTGTTTTGTAATTGTGTTCATATAGTTCCTGGTTTTGTTTTGGCAGGCAGATTGCCAAATATTTTATAATGTCTACAGTAATTTTAAATAGAATTTCTCTTTCTATCTCTTACTGCTATGCTTTGTTAGTAATATGTAGAAAATGCCAGTAATTTGTATGGGTTTATTTCATATCCTGCAACTTTGCTAAATTTGTTTATTATTTCAAGTAATTTTTTACCTGATTCTCTAAATATACCACCATGAGTTTAAGATTTCTATGGGACATTCAGTTTGAATTATTCCATGAGAAGACGGTGGTATGAGACTGAAGATAAGAGGAAAGACTGGGGTTTGATATATTTTAATATCAAAAAACTCTAGAGTTCCCAGGAGGACAGAGTGGTCAGCAGCATTAAATGCTGTAGAATGGCCAAGAAAGATAATGATTAAGAAAAGACGATTAGATTTTGCCTATAAAAGATGAATGGTAACAGACAAGATCAGCATTCTTTCCCAGGAAGAATCAGGATTCTCTTCTTCAGTTCTAGTTTTGTACAGAGCTAAGACTTTGTTGAAGGCACTCATTTCTTACCAAATCTGCCAAGGAACTTGTGCCACGTACAACCGCTGCATCAATGGCAGCGTTTTCTCTCCCTTATTTGTCTCCTTCCTTTCTTAAGTGCTGCTGAAGAGTTAACCATTTTTTAGATTCCCGAGAACATGAGCAAAAACAATCCAATACCTTGACTGTGTCTATGGAGGGAAGTAACTAAGGACTCCATGCCCACAGATGAAAGCATATAATCTGTTATCATTATTAAATGACTTCTTAATTTGTCCAGGAGAAACAAATAGCTTCCAAATTGATCAGTACAAATCCTAATTTAGAAAAGTTGAAGACCACTCAAAAGATCTTAGGAAACAGATAAAATTATTCTGATTAATTATTTGGTCGGTTAGTTGTGTTAAACAGTAACATGAAAGAAAGGAAGGGAGGAATTTTCAGAAAACGTTTACTGACTAGGGATTGCTAAGGGGTTGAACTGGGGTTTGGGGAGAAAACGGTTTGAAAGGGCAGGAACCACATTTCTCTGGTGAATACTCACTCCCCCTCTGAATTAAATTTAAATCAGACTTGACAACAGCCTGAATAAAATAGTGAAATGGTTTAACTGGGTTAAAAGGGCCAGAACAGTTCATTTCCCAAAATTTGGTTTCTTTTTAAATGATAAATATTCTGTCTGAAGGTTTTCTCTAAAAACTAAAATTTTTTATTAATATTCTGTTTTTACATTACCATCATTTCTGAATATATCCCTTCTATATCCACTACCGAGTGAGTCACCCATTGTAAAAAAGGATAAAAAAAGGAAAAGAGAAAAAAACATTCACATCTAACTGCGTCAGACATTCTACGCAATATTCTACACCATTACTACAACCATCACCACCACCTACCCTCATCTCAGCAAAGAGGAGAAAGAGGTGGTTATTCTCAAATCTTCTCCAGGGCCAAGCTTGGATGCTGTAATTACACAGGGTTAACTTTCCTTTTTGTGTTCTTTTCATTTATGTTGTTTTAATCACGGCACAGATTGTTTTCTTGGTTCTATCTTTTCATCCTGAATCAATTCCTGAGTCCCACCATTCTCTGAATCCTTCCCATGCATCAGTTCACTTCACATGCAGTACAGTTAAACACAATTTATCTCACCATTGCCTGCCTTTTAAATTCTTCAATAATGAGGAAGTCCCTTAGTTTGTTTGCTTTCGGCTATGAATTCTAGAACCTCCACTTAAGGAGAGAGCTCAGCTCAAAACATCTCCTCTGGCTTCTCCACTACAGCCCTTCACTGGGTACCTTCTCTCAGGTACCACCCTGGCAAGCTTTTCAGTTTCCTTTTGTGTGCTGTCTTCCTCCATTAGCCTATAAGCCCTTTGAAGGCAGGGATTGTCTTTTTTTGCATTTGTATTCCCAGCACTTAGCACAGCGCCCTGTAGGTATTTGATAAATGTTTATCGACTGTTTTTGGATTTTAGAAGAGATTTTTTTGATCTACCTTTTCATTCAGTTTTAGCCAGTGTATCATCATTGGGAAATTACACTGAATTCTAAATCCATTTGAGCTTCCTGAAACAGAAGACAACTTTGTTTGAACTTTTTTGTTTGAACAAAATACCTACGTGTATCTATAACCTCTTTCAAATCAAATTTTTTGTCCCACTGCAGATTTAACCACTCTACACACATGCTGGCCACTTGCAAAGTATTAAACCAAGTTGAGGTGTGGGATAGTTTGAACTGTCTCTGTAGATCATGCTGTTTTTACTTGCCACTAGCAAATCTGGTTGGAAAGTGAAAAAATCCAATTCTACAACACATTTTTTCATATGCAAATAAATCCAGAGAGGCTTCAGTATGTGACCAGGCCAGAAAGGTTTAAAGTATGTCCTTAGCGTTTGGGATAGTATAAGAAACTGCTGGATCTACACAGAAGAGTGCTTATGTTAAGTGGTACAAACTGAGAACAAAGTTGCACATTGCTGGATAATAAAGGAAATTAGCTGCCAAAGGTCTTTTCCCCCTTAAATCTCCTTGAGACTACAACTGGCTTCCTTGCTGCAAATATTTTGCTACAAAGTTGTCTAAGAATGAAGACTACTTTTCAGAGGTTCTTTCCTTTTCACTTCAAAGACCCAGGCTCAGCTAATTTTTCTTATCAAAGAACCTTCTTACTTCCAGCAAGTCAGAATCAAGTGCTAAAAGTGCAGAGCAATTGTCACCTTGATTTTGAATTATACAGAAAAATATGCCTAAACATTTAAAAATCTGTCATATCCAAAAGTCTACCGATTTGGGGTTAATTTCTCCCTGTGATTATGTCCACAATGTCTCAACAGTGGCCAAGCATACAAGCCTCCTTTGAAAACAGACTGTTGAACAAAAAGGAAAGGAAGACAGTTAATATTGCTTTCATTTGTTATCTTAGTAAAAGTAATGTTAGAGAGCAACAGGATCTTTTGCACAGGCAAAGGAATGAAGGAAATGGGTTGTTAACTTTTGATAAGAATTTCCTGGGATTGTTAATGTGTACCACTAACATGAGGTTAATCTAAATGTAGCTTTGCACATAAAGAGTATCATGGGACCTGGATGACACAATAAACATTCAGGTTTCCTGTGTAAACATACTAACTCCCACCTCCTTTTTAAAAGAGAATAGTATATGTAAGATTTTAAAAATACCTAGTAGGGTTAAAATAGTCATTAGACACAAACACTTATGATACCATGGTTTAGTTGTATAAAAAAAATGCCAGTCTTGGGAAAATACTGTATTCACTGTGCCCCAAAACAGAGCTGGTAAAACAAAACCACAAGCTATGATTCTTTTTCAGGATAGCTGTGGATGGCAGGAGAAGCAAGAACTGTGTAAGGGAATGAGCACTGAAACTGGAGTCAGGTGACTGTCTCAGGGGAAGCCACTCGACCTGCAGGGGTCTCGGTTTCTTTATCTATAAGATGGGGGAGGGGGTGCCGGCTTAGCTGACTTTGCTTCCCTTCCTGCTATGACATTCTGCTTCTTCCAGCTCTGAGTCTGTGAGCCAGGGACCCTAGCCATGGTGGCATATCTTGGACATGGTTATTTTCTAAACAGAATTCCCCTGGTTTGCAAACTCAGATACTTCAAGCCATCACCGCACCCAATAAACTTTTTAAGCAAGAGAATGGAAATCCTAAACACTGTGCTTTGTCTAGTACTAGGCCCAGTTTTGTTTAGTTGCTGAAAGGTGCAAAATTAAAGCTAAGCTGTAATCCGGGCAGGGGGAGGCTTATCACCGACAGGGCAAAATTGCCTTAGATGTCATTCATTCCATAGCACCACCAGTACAGTGTGAATTGCTTGAAGTTGGAAATTTGGGACCGGCTTTCCCAATCTCTCCCTTCCCCCAGGCTTCCATTCTCCCTTCCTCTTCATAAAGGCCTTTTAATTAGCTCACATCCCATAGCTAACTAAGTCTCATAATGCCTTCTGACACCAGCCTGTTGGCCCGGTAATGGGGTCTCTCTGTATGCTTGGTTAGCTGGGCATCCCGGGGGAACCCCGCTGCTCTTATCTCCACAGATGCCTGATGAGTTTGGTAGCTTCCCTCAAGGACCTCCTGGGAAGCTTCCCCAGCAGGTGCCCGCTGGCAATAGTTTTGTATTACAGGCCTGAAGGAATGATCCCCGCAGGAGTTTGCCGACTGTTTTCACATACACAGAAGGCAGTCAAAAGTCCACAGCATGAACTTGGAACGACCCCAGTTGCAGAGTCACTGGAGGGTTCATCTGGAGGGCAGGCACGCTTTATTAAACAACTAATACTCTTCCCAGATAACTTTCTGAAAAAGCTAAAGTGTTAACTCTTTCAAATCTTCTCTTGCTCCAAGGAAATAAAGTAGGGATGTCCATCTTTGCACAATCGGGGAAACAAGGAGTTTAAAGGACAAATACCTGAACGCACACAGGCACAATCAATCCACATTCGTAAAGGTCTTCTTTGGCCAGGACCATGGTCTGTGGCCTTCTTACCCTAGATTTCTGTAAAGCTTTAATTGTTTAAATTAGAGAAGTCAGAACATAAATCTTTACTGCTCTATTGTAGATCTTCAAGCCTATGACCTAGGCAGAGCCAGAAAAGGACCAGGGAGCAGCTTCTGAGTGTCTTAAAGGTCTCTAGACAATAGCTTATTTCACACAAACACACACACGCACACACAAGCTCTAACACATTTCTGTGACAGACAAATTTTATTTACAGGCAGGAAAGAAAAGAGGAGTTAGGCCGTGAATTATTCAACTGTGAACCTCATGATTCTCTCCTATCCTGGACTGGGTTTGCTCAGAAAACACTTTGTTCTTAGGGGCCAAAATCAGATCTGTTCCCTTTTGAAGGAAAACTCAGAAAAGGAACAAAGTTCAGCTCAAAATGTCCTTGCAAATGAATATAAAGTTATCCTTCAGACTTCAGAGCAACTCGACCTTTTAAAAAGGTATAGATTGCATTTTATTTACAGCGTGCACCCTGAGGAAGACAAGACCATCTCCCTCTGTCTCCCTGTCCTCAGCTGTGGTCAATGCAAGGCATTTTTTAAAAGTCACAAGGACTCTGGAGAGCCACCACAGGCACTAATGTAAAAGCAAATGCAGCACAAGGAGAGAGCTTATGCATTCTTAAAGCCCTTTTTTTTTTTTAAACAAGCCTACATACATTTCATTGTGGGGAAGAAGGAAGATAACATCTGTCAGAATCTTTGTAGTGCACCTCACCACCAGGCCTCCTGAAACTGGGCTATCCCAAGTATCCTTTTTATCTTTATTTTTGATCTATTTCCAGATGAACTGAACCTTGTCCTAGCTTAATTGGTCAGGTGAGGCATTGCTGAGGGACTGAAATGAGGTGCCTAAAAAGAGGCCAGATCATCCCCCCACGTTCAGGGTAGGAAAACCTTCCCTAATGCCAGGTCACCAGACCACAGCTGCTCCCCTCCTCACCTCTCCTACAGGCCACCAAACCAGGACTCTGAGGAAACAGCCACCCTCCAGTACAATGCTGACTGCCCAAGGCAGCTACCGTGTGTGTGTGTGTGTGTGTGTGTGTGTGTGTGTGTGTGTGTGTGTGTGTGTGTGTGGTACAGCTGTTGGACTCGTTATCTATGGACACAATTAACCCTGGTTTCACAAAACACTGCTGCCAGTCACCTAATAATAATAAATCACATTCCTCTTGCATTACAAGGTTTATAAAATGCTTTTTGCACTACTACCATGTGAGACTGGCAGGTCAAGTACTAGGCGCCTCATTTTAAGATGAATTCGAGGCTTGGAGAGGATCGACTTAGAAAGCAGTGTGTAGGAGTGAATGCGTGGGAGGGGGAGAGGAGGAAGGAAGGGCGTTGATTAACACTTACTATGTGCCCGACATAGTTATCAGGGCACTAGGTGGCGCCATAGTGCACAGAATGTCAGCTCTGGAGTCAGGAAGGCTGTCTTCCCGAGTTCAAATCTGGCCTCTGACACTTAATAACCGTGTGACCCTGGGCAAGTCACTTTACCCGGTTTGCCTCAGTTTCCTCATTTGTAAAGTGAGCTGGAGAAGGAATTGGCAAATCACTCCAGTGTCTCTGCCAAGGAAACCCCAAATGGGGTTATGAAAAGTCAAGACATGCCTAAAAAAATGACTGAACAAAAACAACAAATATGCCAGACACTAAGGGCTGGAGGTACAAATACAGGCCAGCAAGACAGTCTTTGCCCTTAAGGAGCTTATATTCTAACATAACACATACTGGAGTGTAGTGTCAATGGAGGAATGTTTTGTACAGGGACCTCAGGAAGTTGGACCTGGGCTAGAGTCCTTCCTCAGACCCTAACTTAGCTGTGTGATTATGGGTAAGCCACGACTGCGCGTCGACAGAATAGGAGTAACAATACTTGCACTGCTTCCTTTATGAGTGGTAGCGAGGAAGGTACTTTGCACACCTGAAAGCAGTCTTCAAATGTGAGTTCAAGTTGTGGTGGAGATTTTAACTGAGGCACATCGCTTGTTCAATGGAGCTCACAAACTTGAGCCTGACCCTTCTGGTCTGGTGGAATGAATTCTAGACCAGAGAATGTGCATCTCTAAGCTGCTAGGAGCCAGCAGCGTGACTGACCCAAACTTGGCCTCATCCTGCTCACCCATAAAATGAGAGCTTCAGACTAGGACAGCCAGGGAACAGGGAACAAAGGAGAAAATGAGCCAGTGTCTATTCAGATATTCTGTTTGAGAGGCCTTTTCAGCAGCTGAATACAACAGGAGTTAGAATGGAAGGAGACAAGTTGTCTCATAGAACAAATCTGCCACAATAATCCAGCCACAATTTAGGGTACCATCTACTATATTCATAATGTCCTTTATCACAAGGAATCATGCTTGAGTTTAGTTCTTTAAACAATTATCGTAACAGCCCACAGAGCACAATTTAGGAACATCTGAGGAAGAGGAGGGCTCCAACCTGAGGGATGAGCCTCACTCAATCCCCATGGGACTGTGTCGACCCCAGGTGACTATCAGCTAGACTGAACAGTGGGTAGAGCGCTGGATCTGAGGTTGGGGAGGTCGAAGATTGAATCCAGCCTCAGATATTTGGATGCCCTGGGCAAGTTCACCTCTGTCTGCCTCAGTTTCTTCATCTGGAAAGTAGAGATGATAATAGCACCTACCTCCCAGGGCTGTTGTGAGGGGAAAAGTGAGATAATATTTGTATTGCACTTTGCAAACCTTAAAGCTCTATGCAAATGCTGCCATTATTCTTTTCATCATTCTTACAGTTGTTGTTATCATTATTGTTGTTGTTGCTGTTATTGTCAGAAGCATGATAGAAATGGCCAGGCAAAATAAGTGAAAACCCCAAAGAGATGGCAAATGACCCCAAGTAATGAAATCAGTCAGGCCTAGAGCCATGGAAGGGCTAGATGGACAAGCTAAAGGTCGAGCTATGAGGAAGAATTGAACTGACAGGGCTCTGGAAAGAGCAAGCATCTGCCAGCACCGTGGAGAGGCCACGGAGAAGGACAGGGGACAGCGGCACAAGGAATACACTCACAACTCTGCCTGATCTTCTCCGGGGTGGGGGTGAGAACTAGAGGGGGATTCTTTCCAGACTTTGCTGGGGCAGAGGAAGATTCTCTTGGAATGTTTATTTATTTTACATTTCTCTATTAATTAAAATATCTTTGTTCCTGCAACACTATAAGCATGGTAGCAAAATGGATATTTATCCCTGAGCTGACTCAAGTGGGGTAACAGGAAAAGTGTTTGACCTGAGGTCGGGAGAGACTTGGGTTTGAATCTGGCTTCCTATACTGTTGCGTAGGACTCTGAACAGTCTCTTCTCTAAGACTCAGTTTCCACAGCTGTAAAATGGAGATGGTAATAGCACACACCTTACAGGATTGCTGTGAGGATAACGTGAGATGTTTGAAAAGCACCTCAGAAACCTTAGGACACTATACAAATGTCAGTGATCATTTATTTTTGTTATTATTATTATTATTTATTATTATTATTATTGTTTAGAGGCTCCTAGTTTCTTTCTAGGATGGGGACTGGAGTCAAAGATTTCCCCCACCACATAAATCCAAATCTATGAGAACTTAGTGTTGACCATCATCTGGGTGATGATATTATTAATGAAGTGGAAACATTTCCATTTCTCTAGTCAATCTATTTTTTAAAAAAATTCTTGCAATAAGCAACTTTATCTGCTGTTGTTTCGAGACTCAAAAACCATGGAAAACCAACTATAGGTACACGAATCTTCTAGTTTCTCTCCTCACTCAATATAAAAAACTGATTCTTAACTGGATTATAAGGGACCAAGTTCTACATAAAATTTGTACTTCTGGCAACGCCTTGCCGAATGCTCTGCATGTAGTTAGCAGCTTAATAAGTACTGAATGTCTGAACGAACAGGAAATCTCAGAATGCCCCATTTTTCTCAGTGGATTCCCATTTCTTCTCTCTGTGCAGTAGCACAGTCTAGTGAAAAAGCAATGCCTTTGAAATGAAGAGATCTGTATTCTAGAGTCCTGGCACCACACTCAATACCACCTCACTTCTATGTTCCTGATGTTGCCATCTGCCCTACTGACTTCCTTGGCATGGGACAAGAACAAATTTTATCTTATATATGGAAGTCCTTTGAGACTTTAAGGAAAGAAAGAGCATCGTCCAGAATGGAAAGTCTGGAATCTTGGGTCCTTCTTCCAGCTCTGCTCTGAGTCACTTCACAAGTCATTTTTACTCAGTTTCCTGAGCTGTCACATAGAAATAATGCCTCCTTTTCCTACCTCAAATAAAGATCAAATGAAAATATGTTTGAACAAACATCACAATGGTGAAACTGCTTTAAACAATAGATGGTACTACTACTGTTCTCTTCTGATATTCCTTTCTAATATCCTAATTCCAAGTTATCAGACTTAATTTAAAGTGAAACAATCCTTGAGATTACAAAATCCTCTCTAAACAGTACAAAAGCAATAAAACTAGCAATGAGAGACTGTTTTTAGAAGAATGTTTTGCTTAACCTTCATTTCTGTCCTTCAAGGAAAACACTGAACATTACTGCTTCCAAGGCAACTCACTATTGTATAAATCTAAGAGCTTGCAGGAAATGTTTACTTAAACATTTTCCCCTTGAAAAAGAAACAGACATTTCCCATAAATATTATTTAAGCAAATTTAGGTTAAGAAAAGACAACTCTATCAAGAAATTACTTGGGAGGCGCTGCACCCTGAGATTTAAAAAAAAATGACAAGGAAATGAAGAAACTTTCTTTTTTAATGGGTTCTCAGAATTTACTATTGCCTCTGCTGGACTAAGTAGGGTTGTCATTGGGTATAAGTTGGTTCCCTAATGTACTGCATTCTCAATTAATTAAATGAGACTTAGGTGCTATGAGGGATCAAAGGGGATGGGGGTGGGAAGAGAAGGACACAAGCAATAAGAATCTGTTCTCTAAGGTCCTTTCTGGCTCTAAAGTTATATGGTTCTATGATCCCTAAAGTTATGAAGCTTACAACCTTATTGAAGATAAACGACTTAGAAATATGAAATAATACAACAGGATAAAAATATTCAGCATTTACTCATTCAATAAAAGATTTGACTAATTCCTGTAAGTTAGGCATGGATTTGGAGAAAAATCTCCTGCCTACAAAGAGTTTAAAAATCTAATAAAGAAGAAAAGTGAAGTAAACAAGCAAGTATAAAACAAGGCAATGTGAGATAAGTCCCATAAAGGAAGTACAAAGTGCTCTAGAATCCGGAGGTGGGAGGGACTGCTTAGGTAGGGGCTTCCTAGAGGAAGCAACATGGAAAAGATACAGGATTTCAACAGGTGGTAGCTTGGCGGGGGTAAGAGTGCAGGGGGAAAAAATGGTGAGTTAATAAAGGAGTAGAAGCAGAGGAGCAAAAGTTGTGCTCAGGAAATAGCTATACTACACTAGCTGATATACAGGGAGAGTCAAAGAAACATGGCCCCTGCCCTCCAGGAACTTACAAATGAAGAGAGTCAACATTAAAGTGAACAAAGAGCAAGGAACTGTCTGAATAAAAACAGATTCAAAATGTGAGAGGTGGAAGGGTCCGAGCAGCCATCCTACTAGATCAATCCACAAAGCAAAGCAACTGCTCCCATAGCATACTCCACAAATGCCTGGTCTAGCCTCTGACTGAAGACCTCCAAGGTCTCACACGTACATAATGCTGTCATTTCCAAAGGCACCCTCTCCCACTTTGGAGTGGACAGCTCAAGTTCTAACTTTTAGGACTTCCTTGGCATCAAGCTAAACTAGCTTCTTCTCAGCTAACCAAATCCAATGGCCTTTTCTCAGTCCTCATCCTTCTTGACTCCTCGGTAGCCTCTGACACTGCTTCTCCTGGACACTCCTCTGCAGGTTTTTGGTACACTGCTTTCTCCTGGGTCTACTTCCACTTGTCTGACCACTCCTCAGTCTCCTTTGCTTGATTTTCACCCAGGTCATGCTGACTAACCATGAGTATACTCCAAGGCTCTGTCTTGGGCCCTTATACTATCTCATTTGGTGATCTTATCAGTTTCCATAGATCCAACTATGATCTCTGTGCAGATGATTCCAAGGTCTGTGCATATAGCCTTACCCTCTTTCCTGAGCTCCAGTTTTGCATCACCAATTGCCTTGACATCCCACAGATACCTTAAACTCATCACGTCCAAAATATTATCTTTCTCCCCACACCTTCTACTCTTCCCAACTTCCCCATTACTGTCAAAGGCATGACCATCCTCCTCCTCATCCAGATTCTCAACCTTGGGGTCATCCTTGATTTCTCAATTGCACTCACCCCGTATATCCAATCTATTGCCAAGTCTTCTTATTCCTACCTTCATAACATCTCTTGTATAAATTGCTTTCTCTCCACTGATGTAGTCAATGAGCAGGACTTCATTACTTCACATCTAGACTACTGCAATAGCCTTCTGGTTGATCTGTCCATCTCAAATCTCTCCCCACTTCAATCCATCCTCCACTCATCTGCCAAAGTTATTTTCCTAAAGTGAAGGTCTAAATATATCAACGCCCTGCCTCCCCACTCCAATCCAATAAACTCCAGTGGTGCTTCTACTTCTAGTGAACACCAAATGGCAGATGATGCCAGTGATGCAGGAGGCCGAGGTGGCTTACACAGTGGCTTCAATAGTGGGGTCCTAGGCTGTGGTCGAGACTGTGGCCATGACTGCAGGGCCCAGGGAGGAAAGGCTGAAGACAAGGAGTGCGTTCCTGTCACTAAGCTGGGCTAGCTAGTCAAGGACATGAAGATCAAGTCGTTGGAAGAGATCTATCTTTTCTCTCTTCCTATCAAGGAGTCTGAGATCATAGACTTCTTCCTGGGATCTTTACTGAAGGATTAGGTTATGAAGATCATGCCTTTTCAGAAACAAACTAGAGCTGGACAAGGTACCACTGGCAACTACCACGGCCATGTTGGCCGAGGTGTCAAGTGCTCCAAAGAAGAGCTGCAGCTATTCATGGTGCTGTCATTGTGGCCAAGCTGTCCATCGTTCCTGCGAGACATGGATACTGGGGAACAAGATGGACAAGCCTCACCCAGTGCCCTGCAAGGTCACTGGGTGACGTGGATTGGTTCTGGTGCACTTGGTCTGCTCCTGGAGGGACTGGCATCATCTTAGCTCCTAGGCCTAAGAAGCCCCTGATGATGGCTGCTACACTTCTGCAAGGGGCTGTACTGCCACTCTGGCAACTTTGCTAAAGCTCCCTTTGATGTCACCTAACAACTAGCTGTCTGATCCCAGACTTGTGGAAGGAGACTGTGTTCACTAAGTCTCCCTATCAGAAATTCACCAACCATCTTGTGAAGACACACTTACGTGTCTGCCCAGAGGACCCAGGCAGCTGCTGTGGCAACCACATATAGATGGTTTTTTATACATAAAGAATAAATTGAACTATGCCTGCTAAAAAAAACACACACACACACACACAAACTCCAGTGGCTCCCTTTCACCTCCAGGATCAAAAATAAAATCCTGTTTGGCATTTCATTCCTTTTCCAAGCCGGGCCCTTCCTACTGTTCTACACTTCTTATGCTTCACTGCCCTCCATGCACTGAGGTCCAGTGTCACTGGTGGTGTGCTGGTTTGTGCATACAACACTATCTTCTGACTCTATCACTTCACCTGCTTTCCTCCAGGCCTGGAAGACTTTCCCTCCTCACCTCTGCCTCCTGGCTTCACTGACTTTTCTTTAAGACTCATCCCACTCTCTGTGAGAAGTCTTTCCTGTCCCTTCTCCTCCCTACCCCTCTGAGGTTACTTACTCATTACAGTGGGACACATTTTTGCCTTTTTCTGTCTACCCAGGACTTAGCACAAGGTAAGAGCTAAGCAAATGCTTGCTGACTTGTCAACCTCCACCCACAGCTGGTTCTGTGCCCTGAGGCCAAACCCAAGTTTAATGCCCGTTTCACATAATCAGCTTGAAGACAGTTACCCCGTCCTCTCCAAGACTTCTCTTCAAGTCCTAAATAGTTTTGATACAGTCTGTCTGTACTGTCTCTATCTATATTGTCTAGAATAGCAAATTGGGAATTTACACGGCCAGACAGGGCAGGACAAGAAGAAATGATCACTTCTAAGATAAGTGTGAAACACAAGCCCCAAGCAGGCCAGGAGAGTCAGACAGAGGTAGGGTGTGAGAGCACCACTACTCCCCTCTGGCAGCTCCCTAAATTACAGAGGTTCCTTTCACTCCCCAGGGAAAATGCATTCCGATGAAGTCCCAACTTCCCACAGGTTGAGGAAGTTTCAAGGAAGAGAAAGATTAATCATTTTGGTAGTACAAAGAGATTCAAATGAAACAGAAGCTTCTACCTTTAAAGATTTTATACCTTTGAAGAGGAGACAAAGGATTCAGGTGGCATAACACTTACAAAGAAATTTTTAAATGAATGTAAATGAATATTTTTGTGGAGAGATCTCTATGGCCTTGCCACAAACTGCCCTGGAGGTCAACACTCCAGGAGGCCCACTTTAAGAGAGAAGTTGCTACTTAAAGAGAGCTTTGGCACCTCAGTGGCACTGAGGGACCAAGGAAGACCTATCATCCACCCCATTGTACTTTACAGCAGGCTGTTATACTGGGCTCCAGAAAAGAATACATTATTATTATGTTTTAACAGTTAACAAAGAGAGATTTACTCAGCCATAAGAAGAGAAGGATATTTAACAAGGATATATAGGGGATTATAATCTGGCCTGATTTAGCTGAGTAAAGCTCCTTGGAGTCTCGAGGCTGCCCATCATGGTCCACTAGCCAAACATGAGAAAGCATATGGAGGACCTTGTGATGGTGACTAGGATATCATGTTAAGAGCCTGACCTATTAGTCTCTTTCCCTCCCCAGGCAAGGCTTGAAGATGGCTAAAGTCTTAGAAGATAAGGAAAAATTTGCCTAACTTGAATGGGGTTAAGAAGTTAGTTTATGGCTTCCATTAATCAACAAGTCAATAAGCATGTAATAAGAGTTTACCAACTACCAGGCACTGTGCTAAGTAAAGAAAGGTAAAAGACAGTCAGTCCCTGCTTACAAGGAGCTCACAATCTAATGAGGGGTGGGGTGAGGGAGGGGCCAACATGCAAACAAAAATGCACAAACAAGATACACACACACACACACACACACACACACACACACACACACACACACACACGGTAAATTGGAGATAAACAATAGAGGGAAGGCAAGAGCATTAAGTGCTAGTGCCATACCTTACAACAAAAAATAAAGAAAGAGAAAAAGTAGTTCAACAGAATTAAAACCGTCAGCCAAGCCTGGCCTCCCATGCAGTACACCACACCTATTAGCTCTCACCTCTACAAAGGAAAGGATGTGCCTTCTGATATATAGCTCATCTTTGGAACTAAACCTGGTCATTATAATTACATGGCCTTCAGGTTTGTTTGTTTTTTTTTCTTTTTTAATTTCCATTTATATTATTATAAACAATGCATATATTGTTTCCCTGGTTCTGCTGACCTCACTTTGTATGTTGCATGTAAATTTTCTCATGCTTCTCTGTACTCTTCCTATACATCATTTCTTTTTTTTTTAATTTAAATTTTTTTTATTTTTTCCATATGCTTTTGAGTTGAAAATTTTTCTCCCTTTTCCTCCCCCCCACCCTCCCCAAGATGGCACACAATCTGACATAGGCTTTACATTTACATACCCATTAAACGTATTTTCACATTAGTGAAGTTGTAAGTAAAAATTAAAACCAATACGAGGAACCATCAGACAGATGAAACAAAACTCAACAGAAGATAAAAATAAGTGAGAGCGATTCGACTTCCATAGTTCTTTCTTTGGATGTGAACAGCATTACCCATCCTGAGGCCTCTGGAAATGTCTTAGATCCTCATAATGCTGAGAAAGGTTCAGTTTAACAATCTTAGTCACTGCATAACGTGGCTGTTACTGTGTACAAAGTCCTCTTGGTTCTGCTCACTTCACTCAGCATCAGACCATATAAGTCTTTCCAGGTTTTTCTGAAGTCAGCCTGTTCATCATTTCTTATAGCACAATAGTATTCCATTACATTCATATACCACAACTTGCTCAGCCACTCCCCAATTGATGGGCATCCTCTCAATTTCCAATTCTTTGCCACCACGAAAAGAGCTGCTATGTATATTTTTGTACATGTGGGTCCTTTTCCCATTTGTTTGATCTCTTTGGGATATAGCCCTAGAAGTGCTATTGCTGGATCAAAGGGTATGCACATTTTTGTAGCCCTTTGGGCATAGTTCCAAATTGTTCTCCAAAATGGCTGGATCATTTCACAACTCCACCAACAATGTATTAATGTTCCAGTTTTCCCACATCCTCTCCAACATTTATCATTTTCCTGTTTTGTCATTATACATCATTTCTTAGAGTGCAGTAGCATTACACTCATCATTACATTCACACATTTGTACCACAGTTTATTTAGCAATTCCTCAATTTATGGACTTCAACTTTTTTCTACTCTTTACTACCACAGAAAGTGGCATCTCTGGGTTCAAGGGTATGAATGTTTTGGTTATTTTCTTTGAACGATTCCAATTTGGTTTTCCAGAATTACTGGACTAATTCACAGCTCTTCTGAGAGAGTGCTAATGTACCCATCTTTCCACAGCCCATGCAGCATGGACTATGTGCATCTTTTGTCATTCTTTGTTAATTTGCTGAATGTGAGGCAGAAGCTCAGAAGAGTTCAAACTACACACAAAAGCAGTAGCCTGTTAGTGTAAGCCCATGAGGACTGAGAGGTCTTGAACTTTCAGAGACTGTCATCTTAGGATCACAGAATCTCAAACTGGAAGGGACTTTACAGATAATAGAATTTAATTCAACATGAAGAGAACTGATCATTTTTCCCTCCTCTTTCTTCAAACTATGCCTCTCCTAAACTTCCTAATTTCTGCTGAGGTTATCATTATTTTCTTCATCATCCTGGTTCCTAACCTCAAAGTCATCACTGGCTCTTTTCTCTTCCTCACTTTCCATCTCTAATTAGTTGTCAGATTCTGTCTACCCTCTCTCAACAATCTCTCTTACGTGGCTTTGGCCCCCATTCAGGTCCTCCCTACTTGTAACAGCCTCTTAATTGGTCTTCCTCCTTCCCTCTCTCCCTTTTCTAATCTATCCTGTACATAGCTGTCAGAATCATCTTCCTCTAGAACTGGCTGTGGGAGCACCTTAGGTAGACACTGAAACACCATTCAAAAACCTTCCATGGTCCCCTCTGCCTCTAAACTGATCCATAAACATGTTTTTATTAAGCAACTGCTGTGTGCCAGACACTGCTCTAAGGAGCTTACACACACACACACACAGAGAAGACACTAAGCAGCTAAGGGAGGGAAGAGAATCAGGAGAAAAGGCCCTCAGGTAGCAGAGGGTACTCAGCTAAGCTGAGATCTTCCAAGATGAGGAGGGAACAGAAGGCATTCCAAGAACGGAAGACAAGCCTGTGCAACGGAACAGACATGGGAGATGGTGCATCACGTGTGAGGAAAAGCAAGAAGGCCAGTTTGGCCATAATGAAGAGTAGATGAAGGGGACTCAATAAGCCTAGGAAGGGGGCCATCCAGTGCAGTGGTATCAAACTCAAAGAGAAATGGAGACCACTAAACTGTACATAAAGATCCTCACAGGCTGCAAAATTGACTTAGTTTAAAAATGTAATACTATCAATGTGTCATTGTATTTATTTCATTAACTATTTCCCAATTACATTTGGGCTGCCTGCTTGACACCTCTGATCTACAGTAGTTCCTTCATTTTACAGATGAGGAAACCAAAGCTCTGAGAGGCTGACATGACTTGCCCACAATCACAGAACTAGAAATGTCCAAGGTGGAAGGTCTTATGACTCTGGGACTTGGAATCTACCCATTATGCAAAGCTGCCCTGATCCCAACTTAACTTTTCCTAGTCCTATTTCCTATCCCTCTCTTCCCCAGATGCACATTCCTGCCAAACTGGACTGGCACTGGCATTCCATCTCCCTTGCCATTCACTTACTCAAAAAGACCTCAGTCTTGCTTGCTCATCTCCACCTTTCAGAAGGGGGAAGGTGGGTATTCTGAGGAGGTTCAGTTCAGGAGGCATCTTTCCCATGAAACATTCCCTAGCCTCCTGACTCTTCAGGACTCTTTCCCTGCTCAAGAGCGAATCCTGGCTCTGACCCTCACTGGTTGTGTGACCTGGGCACATCGCCCCCTTGTGAGCCTCTTTTTCCTCATCTGTCACACTTGAGGGCCTATCTCGCTCTATATCTATGATCTTAAGGTCCAACAAAGTCATCTTACACATACCTTTACATACATGTTATAACCAATCTCCAGCTTAATAAGAGCTCCCTGAGGGAGAGGACTGTCCTGCTTTTTGTGCCCCCATACAATGCCTTGTACATAGTGGCCACTTGGCTCTCAAGTCAGAGAAATAAATGAATCAACCAAAGTCACAAAAGCAGAATGCTGTAGAGAATTTAAGGGATTTAAGTACAGGTCTTATGAGTCCAAATCCAAGGTTCTTTTCACTATTTTTTTTTTTTGGTGAGGCAACTGGGGTTAAGTGACTCGCCAAGAGTCACACAGCTAGTGAATATCATGTGTCTGAGGCTGATTTGAACTCAGGTCCTCCTGACCCCAGGGCTGGTGCTCTATTCACTGTGCCACCTAGCTGCCCCTCTTTTCACTATTTCAGCAGTTCTCAAAATGTGTTCTGGGAACCTCTGAAGGTCCCCAAGAACCTTTCAGGGGTTCTGTGAGGCCAAAATTATTTTCATAATAATACTAATTTGTTTTAATTTCCAACACAATAAATATCAGTAGGTATAACCCATACAAAGAGAAGCTCTTTGAGGGGGGTATCACTCAATAATTTTAAAGAATATAAAGGAGGCTTATTATTATATAAACATGATTTTGTTTAGAAGTATATTTAGGAAGAAAGAAAAAGTGTTAAAAGAAAATGACTGGTCTTTTATAAATGAACAGTGAGACTATCCCTCTTGAAGATATTCACTGAGCCTACCAAACCAGGCCCAGAGCTCTGGTGACTGGATGCTGAATCCTTCCACAGATGCCAGACTTTTTGACAGACTTTTTCCTTGTCCCTAGGAAGAAATGACAAAATGGGCCAAGAGAGTAAAATGAAACAAGAATTCCCCAATCAAACAATAACTCAAGTCTTCCATGTGAATTACTCATGTTAGTCTTTTACTGAAGCAGACTGGTATTACCAAGAAACCCCTCAGCTAGAAGATCCCAGAAAACAAAGTGAACACAGAAAAGTTTTCCACAAATCCTGAGAACCAATCCTCACAAGCTAAACGCATGGAGAATCCAATTAGGAAAAGAGGAAGGAGTAGCTTCAGGGCTGGGGGTGTTTAAAATATATTTAAGGATTGACTTTCAGGCATCAATTGCTAAAAGGGCAGGACATTCTGCCCTGATTTTATGTTAATATGTTCAAATATATCTATATATCTCCCAGCTGTGCTCTGTGCTGAAAACCAAATATTATTATTTTTAATGACATCTTGATTGCTTGGAGATGACTAAAGAAGCAAAGTTCGAGAAACAACTTTAAAAAACTGCAATTTAACATACACATTTTAGAGGAAGATGGCTATTAGGGACGTGTTCTGAATAATCACTTGTCAACCTGGGCCCCAGTAAAATGGCCTACAGCTTTCATGTCATCCCCTGGCAGGGCAGAAGGGACAACCATGATGCCACAAATCTAATCACACTGGGATCTGAATAGATTCCTCCTTGGTGTACCCCCCAATCTGCAAAGTCCTGTCAGTTTAGAATCTGCTTAGTCATCTCTCTGAATCTTCTCCAATTTTGTACTCAGAAAAAGGAAACTACTCAATCTCTAGTCTTTTCTCCTGTTTTTAACCCCTTTACATCAGATTCTGGATGCCCAGGTACATAATCTAGAAGAGCTAGAAATTTTAGCTGGAAACCATAAGCAGCTAAAGAGATGAGACTCCTGACAGGCGGCCTTAAATCTTCCCTAGCAAAGGTAGAAGGAGGAAGGAAGACTTTGGAGGAAGACTATGTACAACTTAGTTCCTAATTTGAAGCATGACATGAAAGCCAACTTCTAGGGTTGAGAGAATGTAGCTCCCTATCTTCTTTGTAGAGGCAGGCACTAATGGGCTAAGAACACAGTATATACCATCGGGCTTGGTGGATGTGCTGGTCAGTTTTGCTGAACTGCTTTTTTTCCCCTTTTTTTATTCTTTGATACAAGAAATGACTCACTGAGTAGGGCAGAGAGGGAGGTATGTTTAGAAATGTAGATGATGGGGGTAGCTAGGTGGCACAGTGGATAGAGCACAGGCCCTGAAGTTGGGAGGACCTGAGTTCAAATTCAGCCTCAGACCAAACACTCAATAACTTACTAGCTGTGTGACCCTGAGCAAGTCACTTAACCCCAATTGCCAAAAAAAAAGAAAGAAAGAAATGTAGATGATGAAAAACAAAAGATATAAATAAAAGGTTAACATTTTTTAAATAGCAAAAGAAAAAAAAAATTAACTGCTGACACCTTACTCCAATGTATGACTGTGGCACAGAGGTGACCCAGCCTTCCCAAAGGTCATAGTAGAGGAGAGCAAGCTCAGGCAGGTCTTACTTGCCAAGTGGGCAAGAGCTTGGATATGGATCACATGACAAGTTCTAAAAGCCTGGCAGCTTCACACATCAGAGAGGATCAGCAGGGAAGATGGCAGAAAGGCACATGACTAACACTGTGAATGTACTGGCCTCTTATATCTGTTGAGATCACATTAAAGCATGGGCTGGGAGGGGGAGCCCTTAATCAGTCTAATTTGTTCCCATCACAAAACCAGCAGTCTAATTATAACCAACTGATGATCTGATAATTCTAGAAGGAATAATATTGTTTGAGAGCATTATGTATTTATTGACGATTTTTATCTAGGTTAGAAAATAGATCCTGAAGAGCAAAAAATATTTCCCATTTCTTTTTAATCTAACATTTAATTAAATATATTGGTCCAACCTGTGCATGAAAGGTGACAGACTGAATTCCTTGTCAGAACTTGAAATGAGATACTCAAGTGTGATTCCAGAATTGAAGGCTCTGAGTGTTAAAAGAAATACCATTAAGAAGGGAAAACAGTTTTTGATGTTTTTTCAATCCTCCTGCTTTAAGGGGAAAGAGTGTTTTCTTACAACAACTATCAGTTGGGAGTGAATAAAATAAAAAGCAGAAGGGAGAACAGAACTTGAGTGTTTCTCATAGTAAAGCAATTTACCCTAGAATGAAATATTATTATTATTTTTTTAAGAGAATGTTAGGGGTGGAAAAGGAGTCTAGAAGTTGGATAAGGTAAAGGTAAAATCTCCAGATGTTTGTTGTTCTCTAGAAATAATTTTATTGCCTGATATAATGATGCTATCAATGTAGCCAGAAGGGGATTTAGAGATTATCTAATCTAACTCTTTTCAGAGCAAGGCTTGGGGCAGGTGGTGAATGAAAGGTGGGGAGAACATATGACTTGTCCAAGGTCACACAAGTGGTAAGCAGCAGAGCCAGGATCTGAACCCAAGTCCTCTGACTACAAATTCAGTGATTCTTTGATGTCACTGCGATGCATCTCTATAAAATCAGCTTGCTGCTCTAAGGAATTCTCCTTAAGGATGGGCATCTGGCACCATTAAGAGAGACAAAAGCTTAGGTTTCAAATTGTAGATGCGACTTCTTCTTGTAATTCTTTGGGTTTTCCTTTTTTCCCCACCTCTTGCTATTTGACTTTATGCTATTTTCTGGCTTCTTAAGAAGCACCTTCTTCAATTAGCTAGCCCCATTTACCTGACTACCTGTGAGCAGCTAAACTACAAGGTTGTTGAACTTTCACTGATAGATGCTATCTCGTCATCATTGGCACAAATAATCACGACCAGCCAAGGCTTTTGGTGAGATGCCCAACATTGAACGCTTGTTTCTAAGCAAAGGATCTCTGAAAAAGGCTGACAGTTGCTTTAGGATTCAGGGTTATGAGGTCTAAGAGGAAAGCAGAGCAAGAGAATGTTCTAAAGCCAAGAATCAGACTCATTTCTCTACATATGGCAACTGAAGGAGCCTCCATGTGGACAGTGGAATTCCCTCAGGTACCTGTATTTAGGATCAAAGCACTTTTAAAGTACAAAACCTAGAGTCTCTAAGGAATATAAACTACAAAACTATCTGAAGTGAACTTTATTTAACCTACAGCCTGGTGCCAACTCAAATATGCTGCAACCTCTGCATTTGAAAGAAGGCATTTACCTAGACTAAGTCGCAGATACATGGAAAAGCTATTATAGGGATAATCAGCCAAACTATAAAATGGAGCAGTCATAAAATGACAAAAACAGACACAACTCATAAACTGCCTTTCTCCCCTTCAGAATTCATGCAAGCACTCCCTTTGTGGGTTCTTTCAAACAAAGATAAAACTTTTGCCTTAAATAAACAGGGTGCATTAATGTCTATTTAAGCCATATAAATATATTGTCTTTAAAACAAATGTGATCTTACACAAAGGGCAGATGGTTCAACAAACAAGGTAATGGGAGGAGAATTAGAACCTTAGCCAGTTCCAGCCAAGAGAGCCCTGGCTACTGATCACCAGGCAGAGAGTAGACAGGATCCATCGAGTTTGGACTGGACTGTCAGCCTGGCCCTGCTCCGCTGTCCTAGGCATGCACAACTTGGGGAAAGTTCTTTGGGGTGGCCAGGGACACATCAGCACATCACCTCTCTGCACAGAGACGGACGGAATCAGGAAGAAAAACAGTTTCATGAACTGGCTGTGTTTTCTACTGAACTGTCTGGCCAATCTGAATTCCACCCTCTCTAGACTAACAAATTTGAACAAGGCTCCTATTTCACTCCAGGCTATTTTTCTGAAAGTTACCAAAGCACATTCTAAAGCCAGGTGGTGATTGTTTAAAAAACAACAACAACAACAAACTCCCCAACTATGGGCATCAGCAGATCTCCTCAAGTCTAGGCTGGACAGCACGAGCCCCAGTGGCGCCAGAAGCAGTGACTGGTGTACGGAGCAGGAAGAACTTCAGAGTCACAAGACTGGAGTCCTGGCTCCGCCACACACCAGCTGGGTGTGACTTGGGACAAGCCATCTGGCCTCTTGGGCCTAAGTTTGCCTGTCTGTAAGAAGAGATAACTTCCAGTTCCTTTCAGCTCTAACAATATGACTTGGAAGGTCTGGGCTCAAGGCACCCACCTTGCTGATTTCATCTGTAAAATGGGGGGGAAATGTCCACCCTACCTATGTCAAAGGGTTGGAGTGAGGATCAAATGAAATAATGAATGTGAATGGGCTTTGAAAAAGCATAAAGTGCTGCTGAACATAAGGTATTATTTTGTTTCCTATAGAAGAGCTAAGTAGAATAGCAAGGAGGATGCACAGTATGGGGGAGGAGCACTGACTTGAGTCAGAGGACTTGGGTTCGAATCCTGTCTGTGGCCCTCTTGAGGTGACTTTGGATCAATCACTTAACTCCTTCTAGGGCTCAGTTTCTTTACCTCTAAAATGAAGAGGCTGAACAAGATGGCCTCTGAAGGTCTCTTCCAGCTCTAGAGCTCCATGATCCTACAAGGAGGAAGAGACCGCTCCCATTATTCCTGGAGCTCTTCCATGCTGAGAGCCTGACCTCGAGTCCCCTGCATGGAGCTGGGACTCCACCTGGGAGGGAATGGAAGCGCCTCAGGTGTGTGCTGGCTAGCAGACCTGGGAATCTGTGAAGGGACCCGGTGGTGAGCCCGAGGTGACCAGGAGACGACTGTGCCTTCAAGTCTGCTGCTCAAGGTGATCATCCTGCGCCTGAGCAGCCCTCTAGCTCTCCAAATATTTTTACATCTGTCGTCACTCTTTATGCGAATCTCCATGGAATCTTCACAACAAGCACCCTTTTGAGGTCAGCAGGCAAGGGAGCACTGCACTGGCCTGGGGCAGTGACTGGGGGGCCAGACAAAGGGGTCATATCCTACCCTGGACACTTACTAGCTACGTGACCCTGGCCAAGTCACTTCACCTCAGATCTGTAAAACAGTAACCACCCCTAGAGTATCTATCTCACAGGGTTAGGGTAGGAATCAAACGGTATAATGTTGTGAGGTGTTTTACAAACCTTAAAATGCTATGTAAATGTCAAGTAGGTTTTTGTTCAAGACTTGTGATTTCATTGGAATAGGGAATTCCCAACCAATCCATCGTTTATTAATCACCTATGATGTTCTACAGGCACTGTGCCATGTTCCTGGCCCTCAGGAAGCATATATTCTATTAGGAGAGGCAGCCTGTACGTACACGTGCACACACACACACACACACACACACACACACACACACACACACACAATGAAGACAAGGTAATTCGTGGGAGGCAGTCTCAGTCAAGGCCTCCCTACAAGGAGGTACTACAGCAATGCTACGAGGGGGTAGCATGTCCCAAGCAAAGGGATGGGGACTGGGAGACAGAATGCTGTATGTGAGGAACAGTAAGTAGCCCGGTTTGGCTGGGTTAAAGAGTGCTTGAAAGGGAATTCTGTGTAAGAAGCCTGAAAAGGTAGTGTGAAGAGGGGCTGTAAAGGGCAGTGCTAAATGCCAGAGGGCTTTGTATCTGATACTCGAGGCAGTGCAGAGGACAGAATGCAGGACCTGGGGTCAGGAAGACTTGGGCTCAAATCTTGCCTCGGACACTGGGCAAGTCACTTCCCCTGTCTGCCTAGTTTCCTCATCTGTAAAATGAGCTGGAGAAGGAAATGGCACACTGCTCCATCAAATCACTCCATGAGGTTATCTTCGCCAAGAAAACCTCGTATGGGGTCACCTGACTGAAATGAGTGACTGACAACAACTACAGGTAGCATAATGCCAGGGGAATTTATTGATCAGGGAGTACCTGCACTTTAGGAAAATCACTTTGGAGTCTCTGTGAAGGATGGATTGCAAAGGAGAAAGCCTTGAGGAGGAACTAAGTTAAGAGACTGCAATAATTTTGCAGGCTCGAGGTGATGAGGCCTGATTTGGGGTGCTGAGCGTTCACAGAGAGAAGGGGGCCAATGTGAGAGATGTTGTGGAGGTACAACCAATGACAGCTGGAAATGACGACATATGTGGGAGCTAAGTGAGGGTGAGGAGCACAGGATGACTCCAAGGTCACAAACCCAAATGACTGTCAAGTTGGTGGTGGCCTTATGAGAAACAGGGAAGGGTTTGTTTCATTTTGGGGTGGGGAAGACAAGCATTTTACTAAGTGTTTACCAAGTGCCAGGCACTGTGCTAAGTGCTTTACAAGTATCTCTTTTGAAAGGATGGATTTGGGGGGAAAGATGAGCTCTATTTTGAACATAATTTAATTAGAGATGGACAAGAGATTTGGGGATATCCGCTTGAGAATGTGCAACTAGTGGTTGGGGCTACAGACATGGAGTTCAGAGTAGGGGAGATATAAACACGTCTATATCCAGCCAATCATCTTCATCAACCCTCATTCTCCTTGACCTTCCTGTAGCCTTTGGCACTGCTGGTCACCCTCTTCTTGATGCTCTCTTCCCTCTAGTTTTCAGGGACTCCCCTCTCTCCTGGTTCTCCTCCCATCCATCTGACCGTTCCTTCTCTGTCTTCTTTCATGCCCTTTAATACTAGGTGTCCTTCAGGGTTCAGGCCTGTGCCCCCTTCCATTCTCCTGCCATACTATTTCACTTAGTGATCTCATCATCTTCCATGGATTTAATTATTATCTTTATGCTAATGATTCTCAGATCTACTTATCTAGACCTACCTTTTGCTATCTCCAATCTCACATCTCCAACTGCCTTTCAGACATCTCAAACTGGATGTCCAGTAGACATCTTAAACTCATCATGTCCAAAATGAAACTCCTGAGCCCTCCTCCCCTCCTACCTTCTCTATTACTGTAGAAGGCAACACCATCCTCCCAGTCCCGCAGGCTCACCACCTGGGAGTCATCCTGGACTCCTCCCTCTCTCTCACCCCCCATACCCAAGCTGCTGCCAAAGCCTGTGGATTTCACCTCTGAAACATCTCTTCAACAGCCCCTCTTCTATCCTCTGACCCTGCCATCACTCTGGTGATGACCACAGTCACCTCACCTGTGGATTACTGCAGTAGCCTGCTGGTGGGTTTGCCTGCCTCCAGTCTCTCTCTGCTCTGGCCCATCCTCCAACTGGCCACTAAAATGATTTTCCCAAACAGCAGGTCTGGCAACGACACCTCTGTGCCTCTCTTCTAATGCCTCCAAGATCAAATACAAAAAGCTCTATTTGGCATTCAAAGGCCTTTAAAACCTACCCCTTCCTATTTTTCTAGTCTTCTTACACCTTACTCCAAGAAAAGTATTCTTTGATCCAGTGACACTAGCCTTCTGGCTGTTCCCTAAACAAGACATTTCATGTCTTGGCTCCAGACATTTTTTCTGGCTGTCCCCTATGCCTTTGGAATGCTCTCTCTCCTCTGCTCCATCTACTGACCTCTCTGGTTTCCTTTAAGTCTCGACTAAAATCCTACCTTTCATCAGAAGCCTTTCCCACCCCCTCTTAATTATTTCCTATTTATCCTATATCTAGCTTAGTCTGTATATATTTGCTGCGAGTTGCCCACCTGCCCCCCCACTCCCCACAGACTGTAAGCTCTTTGAGGGCAGGGGGTGTCTTTGGCCTCTTTCTGTCCCCCCAGAACTTAGAACAATACTTGGCACACAGAAGGTACTTAATGATTACTGACTCACTGGCTGATATACCTATTCCATACAAATAGACACATAAACACACAAATACACACATGGGAATCATCTGCAGAGAGATGACAACTGATCCTGTGGGAACTAATGAGGTCACCAAGAGCACAGAGAGAGTAAAGACTGTAGGACAGAGCCTTGGGGTGCACCTTGAAGTAGGGTATGGGTGATGAACTGGCGAAGGAGACAGAGTAGGAGTGGTCAGACAGTAGGAGAACCCAGGGAGTGGCATCAGAAAGGGAAAGCCCCCTTATCAATAAGAGGCTAAAGTGACCTGCCCAAGGTCACACAGCTAGCGGGAAACAGAGGTATTCCAGGCTGGACAACATCTCCTTCTGGGCCAGGTGAAACAGAGCTGAGGCTGACAGGTGACAGAGGCCTGGGATGTGAAGACTCTGATTCCCATTGGTTCTGTCCATCTCTAGCTCTGCGCACTTGAGCACACTGCTTCCCCTCTCTGGTCCTCAGTTTCCTTGGTCCCCCATCCAGATCTGTGATTTTACTGATGGGGGAAACTCCTGGAATGGAAACCCCCTCTATTGAAGCAGACAGTTCATATGTAACAATGTTTTACTTATTACTAGATCAGCAGTTCTCAAATTCTTTGGATTCAAGACCCCTTTGCAGTCTTAAAAGTTACTAAGGATCCCAAAGACCTTTTATTTATATGGATTACAGCTATCAATATTCACTGTATTAGAAATGAAGGCCTTTTAGTATTTATTACGAAGAATTTTGACCTTGCAGGCCCTCTGAAAAAGTCTTGGGCATCCCCCAGGATCCCTAGATCCCACCCTGAGAACCATCGCACCAGACCATAGATGGGCAGCTGGATGGACGTTTGACATGATCCCTTAAGGTTCAGCTGTAGCTCCAACATCATATGATTTTCTGACTCCCTGGGTCCTGCTATCCTCCTCTGATTTCTTTCTTTAATCACTAGTGCTAAGTCCCTCTTTAATGGAATATTTCCCATGGCCAGTATTTGATTATTGTGGTCATTTGCACTTCCTTAAACTCCCTTTGTGTGCACAAAAAAACAAACAAAAAACTACCCAAGATCAACATTAAAGGTCTGACTCTAGCCCACAAAACAACAAGGAAATTTAGACCCTTTGGCCCACCACATGCATAATCATAGATAGCTCTAAACTTGTGTTTAGCCAACGGGCCGAGCTCTGAAGCTACCCGTTTCCATGTTAAGTGGTAATTGCAATTTTGCTTGCTTTCTCATTTTGAAGACTTCCTGGCTGATTTTTTATAACACATCTAGTTCCCTCTGTACCAAGATATAATTATCCCAATTCCCCAAAGTGGCTAAGCTTATGATTCCAATCCTAGTTAGTTTATCAAAGGCAAAATGATCAAATAAAAAAAAGGTTTAAACCACATGTTGAAAAAAAGTAAATTGGCTTTCCTGTGTGCCCCAAGGACCACCACACTCCAGAGTCCAGGCACTGACCACATGAAGGAGTAAATTCCAAGAAGCAGAGGAGCCAATACACAGAAAACCTAAGCATTTCTAGAGAACTGACTCTGACTGGTGAAGCATTTTATAGCAATAAACTACAAAATAAATGCCAAATCATACATTTCCTAGAAAAACAAAACTGACTGCCAATTAAATACATTATCACTGCCACCCATGCCTCGATAGTGCTCTCTGGAAAATATGATAGCATTCATGGGTCAAGCCACAGTCCTGTGCCATACCAAACCAAGATCAAAGGCAGTTATTCCAATAACACTACAAATCAGTTTGCATTAGAGGGAGAGAATGAGAAGACAAGCATTAATGAGATTTTTAAAGAGACATGCTTTTGGGGTAGAATGAGTAATGGCATCTATAAGAAACTCAATTAAGGGGTCTCCTGTCAAACTAGACAGGTCAATGCTTATAGGCACTATACTGCTAACCAACAGAACTGTCAGAATCTGATAGAAACATATTTTCGCATGAGACTGAGGTATCAATTTTTCCAATACCTCAGACTCTCTCCCATTGCGAAGGGATGAATAGTGCGAATTGGTTGAATTTTTACTGCAAAGACAATCAACGGTCTCCTGGTACTTTCAGACATTGAATAACGATGCAAATGTTAAGTCAAATACAGGTCTTCCTCCTTCCCAATTTACAATAATGATAAACCAAAGGTAAATGTTCTAGTACTAGAGAGCATTTTGTCTTCTTAATGGGGTTTTCACATATACACCTCATTTAGTCCTCACAATATGGTGTGATGGGTTCATTACCTAGCCAGGTACAATGTGGACTGATTCACACAGCAAAATGGAATGGAAAGCAACACCCACAAAAGCACTCTCCCAAAGGAAGAAACCATGAGACCATGAACTTCCTTCCATTAACTCAAACAACCATTTCTTGAAACTAAGGATCTAAAACTGAATGTTTAAGTGTGTCAGACCATGGCAAGGTTCAGTGGCTGAAAGGGAGAATTGAGAAAGTTATTCTATGACTGTGTATGGTAAAAGTCATCTGTATAATACCTGTAACCAAAATCTGCCCTAAGGATTAAGTTCAGGAGGTAACATGAAAATTAACCCAAGGAGGAAATGTAGACTAATTTGAGTTTTTAGCCCTTGTCTAATTTTGAGAAATGAGTCACTTGTTCTCTCCTATCTCCGTCTTTCAGCTCTCTGAAGATGAAGAGGATATTCTTTCCCTAAACAACCATGAAAAATCAGCTAGATCAAAGTAGCCATGGTATCGTAAAACCATGCAATTGTGTTCGGTTTCCACAGGTCCAGTCTCCAAGTGTCCTGTTCCCCCTGCTTCCCAACTACGGCCTGCTGGCCACAACTCTCTCTTTATCTTCTCCCAATCCTTTCCTCAAGCATTCCGGTGGTCCCTTATATAACAGATCAAGTTCCTGCCATGCCATGGAAACTGTAAATCATCAGGGCAGAGATTTAGATAAAGAAGAAATCTTGGAAATCAACTATTTCAACTCTCTCATTTTATAGATAAGGAAACTTAGGCACTAAGAAGTGACCTGCCACAAAAGTAGTCAAAAGTAAAACCACATTTTGAACTCAGGTCCTTTAAATCCAATGCTCTTTCTAATACACTATGTGGCTACCAGCCTGCTGGCTGGCATACCCTACCTGAGACTAAATCAGTCTTAGGTTATGGTGAAATGAATCGAGTTGAAGCAACATTACATGGACATATCTCCATAACATTATGAAGAGGAATTTCATAAGACCACACTATTTCTATATCTTGGTGGATGGGCCAAATAACTAGGCTCTGTTGAGCTTTTTAACAAATTCCCTATAATGAAAAGCACAGTACTACAAATGTTTTCTTTGGTCCCTGATAGACAACAGTCCCTTTTAAAGAAAAGTACTTGATTACTGTGGATCATCAGGCAGAAGGAAGTTGAGCTTTTTAGAGTTCTTATATCAAGAAGCAATTTTTCTTCATTAACCCTACCCCACCCCTCACTCGAGTATCCAACCCTCCCCCTCCTAAAATCAAATATATCTAAGTTATCCACTTGAAAGAAGGCATCATCACAAAAGACCTAATAGTTTAGAAAAGAGGCACATGAATGATACCATTCACTGTAAACTATATATCAGTTCTACTGATTACTGTAAGTTCTACTAATTACTATAAAGGTAATTTCTAGCCACCAATTTTACTCCCTATGACAAAAGTATAGTACAGTCAAATAATGCGGCCCCAAGAGATTCATTATAATGGCATTTCACCTGTGCTTTCTTACCTTGGCAGCTGAGTTTGATACTCCATGTGTGACATTTCGTATAAGGCCCCCAACATTTCCATACTTTATTAATCCAGTAACACCTTCAGATACATCATTCAGAAGCCCCATAGGATTGCCAAGGAAATCAACTGACCCCAGTATCCTAGCAGCTTGACTAAGGAGTTCCTTTGAAATAATAATAGAGAAGAGAAATGTGATCAGCTTCTATTTAGATTACTAAGTCTGGTGTTCCTAAGCTAAAATATCAGAAATGCAAAAATATCCTCTTATTCTTACAATATAAACACAGCTTCAGGAATGAGAGGGCTTTCTCCTTTCATGGTTTCTACCCTAACTAGTCCCCTCCCCCATTCTCCCTATACATTCTCAGCTCAGAGACGATCTTTTAATTCTTTTTGAAAAATTAATTAATTAATTCTCTGTTTTCAACAATCACTTCCACAAGCTTTTGAGTTTTAAATTTTCTCCCCCTCCCTCACTGCATCCTTCCCCAAGAAGGCATGCAATCTGATATAGGCTCTACATATACACTCCTATTAAACATTAGAACCGATAGGAGGAACCACAAGAAAGAAGAAAAAAAGAAAACAGAAGAGAAAAAAAAAGAGCAAATAGCATGCTTCAATCTGCATTCAAATTCCGTAGTTCATTCTCTGGATGTGGATAGCATTTTCCCTCATGAGACTTTTGGAGATGTCTTAGATCGTTGCATTGCTGGGAAGAGCTAAGTCTATCAAAGTCATCCCACGACGTGGCTGTGACTGTGTACAACGTTCTCCTGGTTCTGCTCACTTCATTCTGAATTATTCTTTAAAGCCCTTTATTAGAACAAAATCAGCTAGCACATGGGCCTCACAGAACACTAAGTATGGATACAATGGCATGTTTGCACTAAGCGTCTTCATGGGTGAATCAGTAGTAGTTACAGAAGGAAGCAAAGGTAGGCAGACAGGGAGCAGTCTTCCTCCCCAACTGGTGGCTGAAAAAGTCACAAAATTTACCTCCATCTTAGGCTCTGACTCCCAATTCCATAGGATTCTGACTTTCACATTCCCACCCTCCCACCCCCTGCCAGCCATACTTCTCTGCTAATAGGTGGTATTCAGCTCCCCCTATAGCTCAAAGGAAACATTACCAACTACACAAGATACATTAAAAAGAAAAGGAAAAAAAATAGTCGTACCACAAAAGGCCAACAATGGATAGACTACTTGTGACTGTGACAGCTGACAAGTTGGACATGATCCTCACCAGCTGCTTGCTGAGAACCTATGGCATTGTGTTTATTTGTCCTTTTTAGTCTTAGGCAATAAAAATGAAAGAGAAAATGTACAACTTGGTTTTCACAGTGCCTGATTTTCAAACTAATGCCTAATCCTGGAGCTAAGGTCTTGGTGATTTTTTTTTTTTGCCACTTTCCTTTGCACATCTAGCAGCCTTTTCTTCCAGGCAGAGGAACACAATATAAACATGGACTTATGACTAGTACAGATCAAAGCACCCACTGCCTTTGATGTCACCATTCAAACCCTAGGAAAACCATCAACCTCAGAACTAGTAGAGGGGAAGCCACTTATAATGTCGGTATCAGGGAATAAGAAGGCAATCCCATCGTTCTTCAAGAAGCAAAATTCTGATGTGTGGCATATCAATAACGCCAGAAAGAGTGTGACTAATAAGCTATGATAGGCTTCTATTGAATTGCTTTAGTAGTAAGAGTCTTCAAACCATTAACATGCAAATGTATTTCCAATGTTCAGTACTCACCTCTTGGAAATGTTTGAGGACATCATTAATGATAAACTCTTTTGTTTCATAAGGGTGAACTCTAGTGAATGGGTCCAAGTTGATTACAGCATCTTCAAATCGAATGAGTGGAAATCCCAAGGTGCTTTTCAGGGCCTGATTAAAAACAAGAAAAGACTCCTTTTATCCATAGCCCTGA
This sequence comes from Phascolarctos cinereus, assembly GCF_003287225.1. Lineage (NCBI taxonomy): Eukaryota > Metazoa > Chordata > Mammalia > Diprotodontia > Phascolarctidae > Phascolarctos > Phascolarctos cinereus. Next base: position 388,642,405 of record NW_027556098.1, read on the forward strand.
CTTCTGCAGGATTCCAATTATCGTTTCCAGGGAGGTCACATGCCATATTAAATCAACAATAAAAAGAATCACAGCATTTCAGAGTTGGAAGGGACCTCAGTGGTCTCCAACTCAGCCCATCCCTGAACAAGAATCCTCGACATGACACACTAGTAAGCGGTTATTATGTCTTCGCTTAAAGTCATCTAAAGAAGAGGAAGCCACTACCTCCTGGAGCAGACTACTGCACCGTGAGATAGCAGTCACTGTTTTTGTCTAAATTCCTAGTGATATCTTTTGCCTTTGTGTTACTTTCATTGTCCAATATATCATTCTCCTCTACTTCTTCAAGAGAGCCATCTTTTATAACTATGAATTTTAAAATGAGGGGGGAAAAGCAGTTTAGCAAAACTAATATATCTGCCACGCCCACCGACACATGAGGTAGCACTCTATACCCACCTCAGAAGGGAGAAAGGGAGCTGCAGCTTGCTCTCTCTGTACAGGGGCCAAGTTTGAGCACTCTGAATTCGTGGAATTCAGCTTTAATTCTTCTGTTGCTGCAGTCACTGTGTTGTTCTGGTTCCATTCCACACTGTCTCTGTTCACGTATAGTTTTTGATGTCTCTCTGTATCGTGCATAGTCACTATGCCCATACAGCAATACTCCACTTCATTCATGTACAACAACTTGTTTAGCCAGACCCCAAATCAATAGGTATCTATTTTGTTTCTGGTTCTTTGCTGCTACAGAAGTGCTAGAAAGCTCTAATTTCTAGTCAGTTTGTCCTCTATTCTCCCTGAAGCTAAGACAAAACCTTTTGGTTTTTGGCCTTAGGTTCCCTCACCAAACTTGGCTCACCCTGACAGTATTCTTACAAAACCATGCCACAATTTCATATTTGTCCTTATTTATCCTTCCCTGCTTCCCTTTCTGTATGTGCTCAGCACAAGCATGTTAAGGACTTCATATATATACAGACCTGTCTTTTTTTTTTTTAAGCTTTACCTTTTGCTTCCTCTATGAAATGTTTCCCTGTGAATCTTCATAAATTCATTCCTGAAAACTTCCCGTCCTTTTTGGGTGACTGTTTATGTCTTTGTGACCTCACAGTTTAGCATGAAGCCTGGTACATAGAAAGCTTTTAATAAATGCTTGCTAATTGACTTCCCTTGGAAAAAAATTAGGTGACAGAATCCACCTAGCTATTGTTTTATACCTTTTAGATTTATAAATGCCTCTTGCTTTTTACCCCTCAGACATTTTCTAATTGCCATTCACCCTAACAGAATCCTTCCTTGTCATAAAGGGTTAAATAAAACCAACCCATGTAGTGCTATCTGGTAGCTTATGCAACATTCAGTACATGTGAGGCTGCAACACAGAATGGCAGAGGGTACCTCCTTGTGCATAATAAACCTGGCAAGGCAGGCAGGACCCAGTCTGTGAAGGCTTTAAATGCTACATGGAAGAGTTTACACTGGGATCCTAGAGGGAGCTACTACAGCTTTCTGAGTAGGAGAGTATCATAATTAGATGTACACTTTAAGACTTATCACTTTCAAGGCAGTGCTGAGAATAGATTGGAAAGGGGAAGAACTTAGGGGACAGAGACCCACAAGGAGGCTCTTGCAATAGTCCACATGAGAGATGAATGAATTCAAGGCATGAGTTCGAGCGGTGCCCATGTGAGTAGGGGGAAGGGGAAGAACTCAAGAGATCTGGAGACAGAAGCAGCAAGATGTGGGGAGTGCCTGGTTATGTGGGAGTGAGGCAGAGTGAGGAGGTGAGGATAACTGGGGACCTGGAAGACAACGGAGCCCTGAACAGAACTACAGAACGAAGGGAAAGAGAATGACTTCTGCTGGTAACAATTCTAGAGGCCCTCAGAAATGTCACAGCTGATTCCAAAGCAGTTACTGGGCACACAGAATCTTCTGCATTAATAACCACAGAGTGGCACTCTGGCTTCTGTCAGTTATCGGACTCTACATACCCATGGACACAACTGGCAGTTTTGTAACAACAAAGTTTTAAAATTGTGGCAACAGTCAAACAACTTTTTGTCCTGAAGTCCTCACTCCGCCACCCTAATTTACAGGTCACTTTTCTTCTGTAGGCCTTGAAAGGCCTTCACACATGATCACATTTAACATTACCAATCAAAGCTGCAGACAGGGGAGAGTCTGATTTTCCTCATTTTGCAGTGAGAGAAAGTGAGACTTAATTTTCTTGCTCAGGTCTTCAAGCAAATCCAATTCTATTTTCTACTCTGATTCTTAAAGAATTATTTTTTACCATAGGACAGGAAGTGAGATAAGGAACAACAGGCCAAAACATGAAACTAATTTACTGTGACTTCCTCAAACCAAACACTGGAAGAGGAAATACATACAGTAAAGACTTATCCAAACACTCCAGTATTTCTACGGTATTGTAAAAATTCTTGGACCATCAAAACACGTCCTCCCTATTTAGAAACCTACCAACACTTTGGCCAACTCAGAGGCGTAATCTGGCACTATGGTCTTCTCCCCTCTTCACTGACTTTGGGCCACAGACAGGTTTACGAAGGTGCTAGGATGCATCTAAATGGCATGAATTACTCTGCCACCTAGAGGTCACTCAAATTACATCCTTGGTCAGTTCAAGTGCATGAGTGATGGCTAAATAGGGCCTTTTTTTGCAGTAACCAATGACTAATCAAATACAGTAGTATACAAACCTGATGCTTATTTACACAGGTAGCAGGCGGTTTCCTGTCATAAAATCCTGGATGTTAAGAGAAAGCAGCTCTGTGCATATAGGTTCCTAATAAAAATAAGGAGCTGTCTACCTCCTACCTCCCCAGAAATGAATGCTTATAGAAGACTTACAGAAACTTCATAGTTGGGAGGAGAAATTACCTGCCTATATGCCATAAGATTTTAGATCATGAGCTGGGCCACCTCTTTCCTTTCTCAGTTTATTCTACGCTAAACAAAACTGTCTGGAATTCATTCTTTAAAGGTTTATTTATGGTACATAGTGACTGTTTATGTGAAATGGGGTATTTGCCCATTTCCCTCTTGGGACAGTGTTTAAGACTGCAAGGATATTTCCCTCTCTTGCTCTCTCTGAAATACAATTAACAATGCTGGAACTTTTTTTGTGAAAATCTGGTTTTTATTTAGGGAAGGGAAGAAAAAAAAGTTAAGGGTCTGAAATTTTCCAACAAATTATTTCAAGCCTTTGAGAAGACACTTCTGAGCTTTTTAAATAGTGTCTTTGTTTAAAATTTCCCCTTACCCCCTCCTTCTCACCAACTATTTAAAACTGGATTTTCTTCCAAACTACATTGCTCAATTAAACCTCTTCTTTTGTAACTCCTCAGAATGGAGAAAGGCCTCTTACAAGCTTTTGTAAGTTGGGAAACACCTTCCATTTTCAATATCTGTGAAAACCTTTAAAGAGCCCTGAACTCCTTTGGGCTTTTCAATAATAGTATAAATTGATGGGAAGTACTAACAACTTTGGGTTCCAGGAGTAACTATGCCATGGCCTGACTGTGGGAACTTGGGTTAAGTACCCTGACCTCTCTAGGACTCAGTTTCTCCTTCTGTGAAATGGGAATCAAAGTAAATAACAAACGTGAGAGTACTTTCAGTTCTTCAGGAGATATACACTATATACTACAACAATGAACCCACTGGCAGTGTAAATCTATAGAGGTCTCCTCTCTGGCCCAGAAAAATGGAATCAGACTGAATAGTCGCACCAAAGTCACAGTTAACTTTTGGTCAGACTATGATGATTCCTCTTCAAGGATAGGATGAGATTTTCCTAAGGCTATTACCAAGTACATCTTTTAGCCATTACATATTCATCTATAAAGAGCACATTACCTTCTTAGGAAATCCTAACAAAATGATGTCACTATGTTCAAAATCTCAGAATGAAATGAGGTCATTTTATTAGTCTTGAGGCCTGAGAAGCAAAAACTAAGACCCAGTACAGTGGAGACCTCTAGATTACTTGAAGTTCTAAATCTCACTGTACTCAGTGTTTTCAGCTCCCTTCCTCCACCCACCCATATACCCCTCCCAACATCCCCCCATACACATACATGCCTCATCATATGATCATCTCATTTAATGTGTTTACCAACGAATGGAGAAGTACCTTAAAAATATTCCTTCAGTATGGCTTAGTGCCTAGATGGGACATTTTACTTAAATCAGTGATTTCCTGTCTATTGTACACATTTTAACATTTATATATAAAATTATAATGCATTAGCAGTCTTGAGGAAAAATTGTCTGCTGGGATAAGTATTTGAGTTTCCTATCAAGAGGTTTAAAAAAAACCAGGAAATGCCTGACATCAGTTTGCTGGGAGAATGCCCAAGAGTTCTGGGGGGAATATACACTTTATCAAGCAAACTCATTCTGAAAGGTTACACAAGTCAAGTGCACACTTGTGGATGTTAGCAAGATAGTGGTTTTCCCATGGTTTTCCCCCACTTCCATGTTCAGTATAAGCATCCATGGGAAAAGTGGAATAAACCAGACTAAGAAGTGGTGCAGTAAGTCTTCCAAGGCCCCATGCCTCCTCAGATGGATGGGATAAGCACTAATGGGTTCCCTGGTCTGGGCCCTCCAGAACTGGGAACAGTCCTGAGTGCAAACCCAAAGACTCCTGCCTGGGGAGGCAATGTGCTGCCCAGGGAGGAAAACTCGACAAGAAGACAGACCTTTAGTTCACACTTTGGCACAAACTCTGTGTGTCACCTTAGGCAAGACATTGTACATCTCTGGGCCTCAGTCCCTTCATCTGTAAAATGAGGGACAGGTTAAATGATTTCCAAATGTCCCCGGTGGTTTTAAAATTGTGATTCTACACACTCCTAAGGGGAGGAGCCAAAGTTATGTATTTACTGGTTGACATGAAGAAGTTCCTTAAAATAAAGGCTTTTTGATGATAATGAAAAAAACAAAGATGGTGCTTTGTGTCCTTACTGATGTAGCTATCACATGGATGAGAAATGCACTAAAGTGATTTGAGGGTACCAACTTCCTGTAAGAAAGACTATAAATATTTTCTGGAAAAGAAAACGTTAAGAAGACAAAGCTGAGCATTAATGTACATGTTTACCCCATGGAAAAGTCTACTTTGAGACTCATCTACACAGTTACCTTTTGGACACTACCATACCTTAAGATCTAAAGGCAGCTTGTTGGAGGTGAATACGCTCAGTTTGATCTGAGGTAGGCTGATTTTGAGATTTTCAAAGTAGTACCGAGTCGGTGTCCCATCTTGTTCAACAGTCTTTTCGTGGAGGTTTTCATCATATTTTTCCACCTCTGGAAGAAAAAACAGAGCAGAACCATAGTTTGAACCCACTGAGAGGTTACTCAGACAAATGTACTCAAATTTACTGGGAAAAAAAATAATTTACTGAAAAAAGAAAACTTCAAATCTAACCTACTATAGCAACAAGCATGAGATTCTGGATACCATCCTTGTGCAATGTACCTACACTCTGTGATGCCCTGTTGTGCCATATTTTCTTCGTTCAGTCTCCTAACGTGGGCCTTTATATGATCTGGCAATTAATGGCTTTGAAAAAAATTGGTAAGGGTTTAAAACTAGGAGTCCTCATTGGTAGGTTTTCTAAACTATCATCTTTTCATTAACCCAAATCTGTTAATTTCATTCTACAAAAACAGTAAATTTATATATGATGGGGGAGAATCTCATTAATGAGACAACCTAGTAGGCCTCTTCTATTAAGTTACTAAACATTTATTAAGTACCTACTGTGTGCCAGGCACTGTGCTAAGTGCTGGGGATTCAAAAAGAGGCAAAAGACAGTCCCTGCCTTCAAGAAGCTCATAATCTAACGAGGGAGACAGTATGCAAACAAATATATACAAACAAACTATATACAGTGTAAATAGGAAATGATTAAAAGCATGGAGCTAGAATTAAGAGGGGTTGGGAAAGACTTCTTTGGAGCAGATGAGATTTGAGTTGAGACTTCAAGGAAGCCAAAAGGCAGAGATGAAGAAGAGAATATTTCAGGCATGATGGATTTAAGAGAAGAGAAAATGCCTGCAGCTGGGAAACCTTATTGAGGGAACAGCAAGGGGGCAAATGTCACTGGATCAGGGAGTACAAGAAGGGCTGTAAGGTGTAATAAGACTAAAAAAGTAAGGGGTGAGGGGCAGGAAGGCAGGTTACAGAGGACTCTGAACACCAAGCACAGGATTTTGTCTGCTGTTCTAGAGGCAATAGAGAGCTAATGGAGTTTATTGGGGGGGAGGGGGGGCGGCAGCGGGACACGGTCAGACCTGTTCTTTGGGAAAATCACTTTGGTTGCTAAATGTAGGATGGATTGCAATGCCTCAAGGCAGGCAGACCCATCAGCAGCTACGGCAATAGTCCAAATGTGAGTTGATGAGGACTAGCACCGGGGTAGGGGCAGTATCAGTGGAGAAGAGGGGAAATATCTGACAGTTGTTGCAAAGGTGAAATCAATGGGCCTTGGCTATAGGTTGGACATTCAAAGTGAGAAATAGTGAGGAGTCAAGGATGACGCCTATGTTTCAAGTATGGACTGGGAGGATGGTGTTGTCCTTGATAGAATAAAGAAGTTAGGAGTGTAGGAAGCTTTAGGGAGAAAGAGAGTAAGTTCAATTCTGGACATGTTGATTTTAAGATGTCTACTGAACATCTAGGTAGAGACATCTGAAACGCAGAGGGAGAAAAGAAAAGGGCCCAGGACAGAGTCCAGTTGGACATCTATGATTAGAGGGCATGACACTGAGAAGTAGTAGTCTGGCAAGTAGGAGGAGAATCAGGAGAGAGAGTATCCCAAAACCCTAGAGAGAAGAGAGAAGAGAGCACCGAGGGGAAGAGGATGATCAACAGTGTAAAAGCCTGCACAGAGTTTGAAGAGAATGGGGACTGAGGCAAGTCCCCTGGATTTTACAATGAAGAGACCCATGGTCACTTTGGAGAGAGTAGCTTTGGTGGAATAACTTTGGAAGCTGGGCCATCAGGGATTAAGAAGAGAGTGAGAGGAGAGAAAGTGAAAAGAAAATTTCTATTCCACAAAGTACACTATATTTCTAATAAACTTAGAAAACAGGCTGAACTTGAGCCATAAGCAGGACTCTCTTCCTAAAGGCATATGTTCATTTCAACAGGAAAGTGAAGGCAGATTTTCTTTAATTCCAGAAGAGATAAAAATGAATATATACAGTGATGTTCACTTTGTCCATGAATCTTATCCATGCAGATGTGAATAGTTCCTGTTGTTCATTTTTCATTTTTGAAGAGGACCAATGACATCATGAGGTAATGTCTTATTCTACATGTGAATTGGATTTAAGTGAGAAAGAGTTGCACAAGTCTCACTCTCTCTCCCAGAGTCATCTAAGTCCAGTGGCAGGACAAACGTCAGGATGACTGGCGATGGCCTGGGATGTAGTGGACGGCCTTGGCATCTTCGATGGCCAGCCAAGCTTTAAGTGTTCCATAGAGGATGCTTCAGCTGCCTTCGTGGCCCATTGGAACAAACTGTTCTCATCTGCTGGGGAAAGTCTTCCCATGCTTGGGGGTAGGCATCACTCTAGCTCACTGTCAGGTCTGAGGTTACACTCCATCTATTTTAGCCCATCTGTCAAAACAGTTCAACTGGGGTGTAGCCTCTGCATGTGCCACAGCTTCTTGGAGCTAGAGGGAAGAGTTGGATGACAGGTGGACACCAAAGGTGAACGAGCAGTTCTGAAAAGGCCTCGGCAAGCCCACACACCACAGGTGCTAGTCCTCCCTCAACACCCTTAGTCTGATGTGATAAGACAAAAAAACTAGAGGGGACTTAAAGGTCATCCAGTCCAATTCTCATTTTATACATAAGGAAACTGAGGCCCAGAGGGGCTCAAGCAGTTAATTCCCATTTGGTTTCCCCTGCCTCACAATGATCCAGGTGAAACTCGGAGCCCAAAGGACATTTACTTGTCAAATTGACTCATCAGACTGTTCTCAGTTCTGACAAAGGAATGAAAAGGCTTAGGGGAAGACTGCTAATGCAAGTGATGTTGAGGCCTCTCTGGAAATGCCCAGGAGACAAATGCGGCCTTGGGAAGCAGCGATGCTCAAGTGAGGGGAGGGCTATGATCCAAAAGGATAAAAAACAAAGACAAAAACCTAGACCCAGTACACGCAGCCTGCAGAGAAGCTTATTTACAACAATGTACAAGAAATATATATCCATGAGTCATGTTGTAAAGAAGAATTAGAACCAATGGGAGGAACCACAGGAAAGAGGAAACAAAACGGAAAAAAAAAAGAGCCAACAGCACGCTTCGATCTGCATCCAGACTCCATTCCATCATGAGACTTATGCATCTTAGATCCTGAAAGTAAAATTCCACACAAAGGGACCAAAAAGGAACAGAAAATCTGCAAGCAAGGCCTCAAGTGACTGGCTCAATGAATCCCAAAAAGCAGCGGAGTTCCATGCACAGTCAGGAAGCTTGCTGCCGACCCTCCTCATTCCATTCAGTGTTCCAATTCTGAGTCGGGCCAAAGGAGCACAGATAGCTCCTTGATATCACGTGTGTACATATACATACGTGCAAGCATGCACACAGAGTTTGGGACAATTTTTTCTTTTAAGTCAATAAGCATTTATTAAGTGCTTGTGATATGACAGGCACTGCGCCAACCAGCCCAGATATAACCCACCAAGTGTTATTCAGTAAAACATATCTCCAGGATCTATATCTGCTCTAACTTGAGGAAAGGCCACTGCTGAAGTCTTTATGAACTGTAAGTCTGTCTGCTCTTACAAGGGACTTTTTAAAACCAAGAGAAAAGCCCAAATAAGGAATTCAGAAGGACAAATGTCTACTTCCTATACTTCATTATTCTGGTAGATGTTTAGGCTCTACAAATATCTTACCTCTCTCTTCTTCCCTCAAAAGAAAGTAAAGTAACTAGAAAATTTAAAAATTACATTATAACCCAAGGGTATAGAAGGGAGAAGTTAAGGGGTTGAGGCTGGCCAAGAGTTTTCTCAGGAAGACCAAAGGAACTGCCCAGGGAAACAAATGCATAGGGCTCTGATTTCTAAACCTCACTCTGTTTAACAAACAAAGGTTAGAAAACAAAGTGGTTTGCTAAATGACTAACATTATTTCTGTCATCCTAGATTAGGGGAATCAAGATAGAGACATAAAAAAGTAACATTAAAATTACTTCCCATAATCCAGCCACAGTGTGTGCCTGTGGTCCCCTAATGGGTTGCCTTCTGCTACATTCAGAAGCTAGTCACTGAATCATCATTTCTTATGGCATGTCATAACGAGCTTTTGAGACCAGGATGAGAGGTAAGAAGGGAGGGGCCGGGGCACCAGAAATTTCTCATTTTCAAAGAGAGACAAAAAAGGGATGCCTTCTTGGATAAACACTGAGTCACTAATTAGAGCATTAGGCATTACCTGATTCTGCTTGGTCATAGCCGAAGAAACTTAACAATTTAAGGAGGAGTTTCTCTTCAATTTGCACCGTGAACCTCTGAGCAGTGATCATCAGATGCTAGAGATAAACAAATCTTGATTTACAGTGAGAATAACAGAAGGGACATCCATCTGTACCATTAATAAGTCTCCAGTGACATGACACAGTTTCTTTATTCACATGATTTCATAACCAGGGATAGGCTGCCAAATTGCTTCTGGCTCTTCTCTACTTAGCTACAATTAACCCCAAACTGCAGGTTTTAAATAAACAATTTAGCATCTGATTGTCTAGTTCCTAGGGCATCTGGGTCTGATTACTCAGGGCTGAGGTTTCAGATGCATCATGGTTGATAGGACTTTATAGTCCTCCCTTTAGATGGATTGTAACTAATGTCAGGATCAGCATCACTGACTTTGTGGGTTCAGGCCCCGCATGGGGGCTCAGTCCCAGGGCACTGCTGACATAAGGGCAGATCAATGGGAGGCAACCTTTCATTCCAATTCCTCAGCGATGGGGGTCTCCAATTTATCTAGGCGTTCTGGTAGCGGTAGCTGGCTCTACACAAAAGGATCTCTCCAGTGCTTCACACAATGCCGAGCACACGCTGATGAGGCACTTCATCACTGCCTGCTGGCTGACTGACAATCCCTCTGTTACCCTCCTCCAGTCCCTCTCCCATGATGGCAATGGTGCCTAGGCAGTTCCATCTTTGAATCTACTTGGATCATGTCTGAGCCTGATCAAGAGAACTGAAGCTTTATTTTACTGAGGAAACTACGAGGAATTGAACTGACAGCCTTCATACGCTCCGTTCTACCATCTGGCTTCTTATCAACCCTTAGAAGTAATTTAAGAACCTCAGGCACTCCAAGACAGCAGTCCTTTTACACACGATATATATGATTTAATAGCACCACACCATTTCTATTCATACTGTTTGTATGGCTTTGAGACTTGGCTCTAAAGAGAACACATCAAAATACATCACACCCTGCCCAAGACAAGCTTACCTTGTAGATGTTAGTCAGGGAACTCTTACTAGGGAACTTGACTGCATTGACTTGTACGGCTGGGCCCACCTCAATGACTTCATTCTCATTACTCAAAGGGGTGACAAAAAGCATGAAGGGCTGGGTGGTGCCAATGAGTTGATTGTCCACCTATTATAGAAAAACACAATGAGAAACATTTTACCACAAAATGTTCATTCTATGTTTCAGGCCACATAATGTACACATTAGTCAAAGTAATAATTGCTATTTTACACTCTCACTCAACAACAAGGAAAAAAAAGTATTTTCCTTGAGCTCAGTTAACTAAAAGCTGAGAATCAGTCATTTAGAATTGCTAGCAAATGGAAACAGCTTATAACCAAAGAATGACAGGCTCTTCCAGGAATCTTCTTTCCTCCCAGTATCAAGCATGAATTTAATGTTCCTTTGACATAGCTCCCTGAGTACCTGCCAATGCTAATATTGAAAGCTTTGTGTCTCTACCTTCAGTGGTCTGGGAATGCCAATGGGTTCTCTGCAGGAAGAGGTGACTGTGACTTTTTATTTTGTAGATGAGTATTATAGGGCCACCATGCACTGACTGCTGACATCCTCTCAAATTTCATTAGTGGCAGAAATGAAACCATCACTGTTGAAAGATGTGAAAAATTGGTCCAAAACCCTCAGAAATATTTTTGGAACAAGCAGATATCAGTTCTCTGAGAAATATGAAATGCTGATGACAGGTACATGTATGTTACTGAATTCACAGAATGGAACTAAAAATAATTTACTTATAAATGGAGCCTATGAAAAGGTTAAGATCCAAGAAGTGGAATCAAAAGGTCCTTAATAGATAATTTCCATGTGAACTCAAACAACAGTGCCAACAAGCAGCACAAAACAAATGGCTAAATCATGAACATTCATTTGCAGAAACAGAGGGGCTTATAAAGGCCATTCAGGACCACGTTATTGCCACCAGAAATTATTGGATGGGTTATCTTTAAGGGGCAGCTAGGTGGTACAGTGGATAGACTCAGGAAGACTCATCTTCAAATCTGGCCTCAGATACTTACTAGCTGGATGACCCCAGACAAGTCACTTAACCCTACTTGCCTCAGTTTCCTCATCTGTTAAATAAGCTGGAGAAGGAAATGGCAAAGCACTCCTGTGTCTTTGCCAAAAACAAAACAAAAACGCACAAATGGAGTCATAAAAAATTAGACACAACTGAAAAAGGACTTAACTAGTATCCTTAAGGAGCACAGATACAATGATCAATATATTTTGCAAGGGAAACAGTAGAAACTGTGCCACATATCACTTTAATTTAAAAAAAAAATAGTACCTAACAAATATCTTTCAAGACATGTCCTAGATGCTAGTATTATACAAGAGAAGCTGACAAATAACAAATCTCAATACTACAAACATGAATCTCAAAATAGGTTTAGAAATTCAACCAAAAAATGGTACTAGAAACGAACCATTATCACATGGGCAGACAGAAGAAGGATCCATAAAAATGAAGACCATTTTAAATAATGTCACTATTTATCAAACATTTATTTATCTCCAAGATTTACGGGATAAAAAGCTTTCAAAAGAGAGAGTCCTAGCAGAGGAGAGGAGGATGGCAAAGGCACAGGCCAAGGTACGCGTTGTCCCTGCCGTCCTGCTTGCTTCTAGAGCTGTATGAAGGATACTTTCAGGGAGCACACCGAGGTGGAGAAGCTGACAGCCTAACCCTTTGAATTCAATTACAGAAAATAGTTCTTTTCTTCCCCTGTGCCCTGGTCCTTAGATTAGCAAATGTAAAAGACTCACAGCAGGTCAACACCTTGTCCCAAATCTGTACTGATCTGGACCCCATCAAAAAAGGTCTGAACGGGATAATCATAATGAAGGACTTTGCCACAGCAGCCTGAAGTTGGCAGAGTGCCTTACATATATTCTCTCATGGGAGCTTCACAAATACTCCATGAATTTGGTACTATAGGTATTATTCTTCCCATTTTACAGATAAAGAAACTAAGTTTCAGGGAGGGTAAATGATTTGTCAGCAGTGATTCAAACCCAGATCCTTTTCTGAATGAAGCATTTTATTCAATATGCCAGGCTGCTTAAGAGAGTCACATGCTTTATCAGTTTTTCCTTTTTAAACCAGTTCTACCTTACTGAAAAGATCAACAATGGAGGACCTTTTCTCATTGCCTACCTCTCATCTGTACAGCACATAAGCCTCCTTTGGCCTGGCTTTCAAAGCCCTCATCCATTCTCATCTGGTCTGTATTCTCTGGGACTCAAGTCTCTGCTACTCAGGTTATAGACTGACTACCTTAGTTGTCAGTTACTGGAAAACTATTTTGTAAATAAGTCTAAGTTCTGTTTATCTTCCCCACTAGGTTACCACCTCCTTATAGGAAGGGCTACTGCTTTCTATTTCTTTCATACCATCCTGCTGTATTAGAGTCACAGCAAAACCTGAAGACATGTTTCTTTTTTTTTTTTATTAATTTATTTTGATTTATCAACCATCACTTCCATATGCTTTTGAGTTGAAAATTTTTCTCACCCTTCCCCCCCACCCTCCCCAAGATGGCACACAATCTGATACAGGCTTTACATTTACATACCCATTAAACATATTTTCACATTAGTGAAGTTGTAAGTAAAAATTAAAACCAATACGAGGAACCATCAGAAAGATGAAACAAAACTCAACAGAAGGTAAAAATAAGTGAGAGCAATTCGACTTCCATAGTTCTTTCTTTGGATGTGGACAGCATTTTCCAACCCGAGGCCTCTGGAGATGTCTTAGATCCTCGTAATGCTGAGAAGGGTTCAGTTTAACAATCTCAGTCATTGCATAACATGGCTGTTATTGTGTACAAAGTCCTCTCGGTTCTGCTCACTTCACTCAGCATCAGACCATATAAGTTTTTCCAGGTTTTTCTGAAGTCAGCCTGTTCATCATTTCTTATAGCACAATAGTATTCACCACTTGCTCAGCCATTCCCCAATTGATGGGCATCCTCTCAATTTCCAATTCTTTGCCACCACAAAAAGAGCTGCTATGAATATTTTTGTACATGTGGGTCCTTTTCCCATTTGTTTGATCTCTTTGGGATATAGCCCTAGAAGTGCTATTGCTGGATCAAAGGGTATGCACATTTTGTAGCCTTTGGGCATAGTTCCAAATTGTTCTCCAAAATGGTTGGATCATTTCACAACTCCACCAACAATGTATTAGTGTTCCAATTTTCCCACATCTTCTCCAACATTTATCATTTTCCTGTTTTGTCATGTTGGCCAATCTGATAGGTGTGATGTGGTACCTCAGAGTTGTTTTGATTTGCATTTCTCTAATCAATAACGATTTAGAGCATTTTTTCATATGACTATAGATGGCTTTAATTTCTTCATCTGAGAACTGTCTGTTCATATCCTTTGACCATTTATCAATTGGGGAATGGCTTGTGTTCTTATAAATTTGTCTTAATTCTCTATATATTTTAGAAATGAGGCCTTTATCAGAGAGACTGGTTGTAAAAATTCTTTCCCAATTTTCTACCTTCCTTCTAATCTTAGTTGCATTGGCTTTGTTTGTGCAAAAACTTTTCAATTTAATGTAATCAAAATTATCCATTTTGCTTTTCATAATGTTCTCTATCTCCTGTTTGGTCATGAATTCTTCTGTTCTCCATAGATCTGATAGGTAAACTATTCCTTGTTCTCCCAGTTTACTTATGGTATCAGCCTTTATATCTAAGTCCTGAACCCATTTTGACTTTATTTTGGTATATGGTGTGAGATTTGGGTCTATGCCTAGTTTCTGCCATACTCTTTTCCAGTTTTCCCAGCAGTTTTTTTCAAAGAGTGGGTTCTTATCCCAGAAGCTGGGGTCTTTGGGTTTATCAAATAATAGATTACTATAGTCATAGACTACTGTGTCTTGCATATTTAACCTATTCCACTGATCCACCTCCCTATTTCTTAGCCAGTACCAAGCAGTTTTGATGATTGCTGCTTTTTATAATACAATTTAAGATCTGGAATTGCTAGGCCACCTTCCCCTGTATTTCTTTTCATTAGTTCCTTTGATATTCTGGACCTTTTGTTTTTCCAAATGAATCTTGTTATTATTTTTTCTAACTCTATAAAATAATTTTTTGGTAGCTTGATTGGTATGGCACTGAATAAGTAAATTAGCTTAGGTAGGATTGTCATTTTTATTATATTAGCTCGGCCTACCCATGAGCAACTGATGTTTTTCCAATTATTTCGATCTGATTTCATTTGTGTGAAAAGTGTTTTGTAATTGTGTTCATAGAGTTTCTGGGTTTGCCTTTGGGAGGTAGACTCCTAAATATTTTATAATGTCTACAGTAAGTTTAAATGGGATTTGTCTTTCTATCTCTTGCTGTTGGGCTTTGTTGGTAATATATAGAAATGCTGATGATTTATGTGGGTTTACTGAAGACATGTTTCTGAGTAGCTTCAAAAAACTGAATTTTCCTAGAAGTGGCAGTACTCAAGAAAGAAACTTTGTAGTTAAAATATTTTATCATAATCTAAACAATTTTTTCCCCTGTAGTTAATGTTTTTAGGGACTGTGGAGACTCTCTACCCTCATATATCTAAATATCTATTTTTAAAAGAAGGAATATTGAATAGTAAGTCTGTTTATCTTTCCTGTATTCTTTTGCGGATGTGTGGATACTCCTTCCACTGATGCAAACCACATCCCAAAGGGATTTTGCTCATGTCTTCTGGCAAATTTCTCAGAGAATTCAATTCAACACACCAGATACCTTGCTCTAGCTCTTTAATGCTTCACTGTTAACAATAGGGTACTTGAGCTCTACTATCCCCCACTCTTGCCCTGTGCCTAATTAATCTGTCCTTCTGAGCACACCCTGCTCACCTTTATTCTTATGTGCAAATGACCACAGGTAACACACAGCAGCCTACTTACACTCACCATGGATCTTTCTAATGCCCTTTGAGCGGCACAGATCACCTACAATTCTGACTCACTTGAGATCATTGTGTTTAATAATTCATTGTCACGTAACATCACCAGCTAAAGGCTGGTGGGCTGTGGTAGCAAGAAACAGCTTAGAATCATTTAAGTTGCTGCGAAGTATTTTCCCACAGAAAACGAACCCTAGCACTCCCTTGTATAGAATCCTGAAGACAGCTTTTTCGTCTGCTGCCGCACTTGTCCATCACATAGGTATCAATGGACTAACTGAATGGGTTACCCATCCAGCTACATGTCGTCATCTGGACAACGTGGAGTCTTTCTCCTTCTGGTTCTTCCTTTGCGATCTGTTAAGATTACATCTCTTTCGATTACTTCTGAGTAGGGTCCACACTTGATGCGGCTTTATGTAATTAGTACAGTGTCATCAAAAGAGCTCAAGAACCCCACCATCTTCTGGAAATAGTTCTACTGGCAAGATATCCTCCGAGACTCTAATGAATGCCCACATGAGAACGTGTCCTGTTTTGTGACTCCCTTGATTGATGTTGGTACTTAGAAGACGACTAGACAAAATCCTCTCTCCAGTTACCTTTATCAGAGACTCACGCATGGTCTTAACATCCATATTTTTGGGAGCAGGGGTGGTAATCAACAAATAACTCTGTAGGAGCTTGTGTTCTAGGTGGCTTTTTCACAGCCTCTGCAGCACTGACCACTTGTGACTCCCTTCTTGTCGTGCATGTTCTTTTCTCTCTGGGTTTTCATGATACTCCTCCTGGCTCTCCTCCTGCCTGCCAGACTGCTCCTTTCTCAGCCTCTTTTGCTAGACCATGGTGAATATAGCCCAAGTTTGAATCCTGCTTCAGGACCAAGGGCCAGCTGCATGTCATCTTTGAGTATCCCAGTATTCATTTCTAAAATGAAGATATGTAAGCACTTTCCTCATAGGGCTGTTGTGAGGATAAAATGAGATATGTGTGAAGTGCTTTATAAATCTTAAAGCCTCATGTAAATATTAGCTATTATCATTATGATACATGTGCTAATTGTGAGTCCCTCCTGAATCAGTGCCTTGTTGTGGCAGAGGGGCTTGTGTAATGCAATGAAACTACGAGCTATGCCTTGCGGGGTTACCCGAGATGGACAGAGCATAGTGGAGAGTTCTGAGAAAAAAGGTGATCCACTGGAGAAGAAAATGGCAAACCACTCTAGTATCTTTTCTAAGAAAGCCCCAAGGAGAGTATTAAAATGATAAAAGAGATGACACTGGAAGACGAGCCCCTCAAGGCCGGGAGGCGTCCAATACGAAAGACAGGAGGATTACTAGAAGTAGCTCCAACACTACTGAAGCGGCCAGGCCAAGGCCAAAAGGAGGCCCAATTGCATACGTGTCTGGTAATGAAAGGAAAGTCTGATGCTGAAAAGATCCACATTGCACAGGAAACTGGCATGTAAGATCTATGAACCAAGGTACATTGGATGTGGACAAATAAGAGATGGAAAGATTAAAAATCAACATCTTGGGTGTCAGTGAACTCAAATGGAAGGGAATGGGTGAATATAATTCAGGAGATCTTTATATATACTACTGTGGGCAAAGACCTTAGAATAAATGGAGTAGCCCTCATAGACAATAAAAGATTGAGAAAAGCAGTATTGGGATAGAATCTCAAGAATGACAGAACGATATCTGTTCAAATCCAAGGCAATCAGTTGTATGGAGACCTATAACATCTTCTAGAAGTAACACCAAAAAAAAGGGATCACATTCATCATGAGGGACTGGAATGCTAAAGTAGGAAATCAAAAGATAATTGGAATAACACACAAGTTTGACCCTGGAGCACAAAATGAAGCAGGGCAGAGACTAATAGAGTTTCGTCAAGGTAATTTGCTGGGCATAACAAACCATCCTTTTCAACAACCCAAAAAAGCAACTCTATACATGGACATTACCAGATGGTCAATATCGAAATCAAATTCATTATATACTTTGCAACCAAAGGTGGAAAAGCTCTATAGAGTCACTAAAAACAAAACTTGGAGTTGACTATGGCTCAGATCATGAACCTCTTATTGAAAAATTCAGACTTAAATTGAAGAAAGTGGGAAAACCATCAGACCATATAGATATGATCTAAATAACATCCCATATGGAATAGAAGTGAGGAAGAGATTTAAAGGATTAGATCTTGTAGACAGAATGCCTGAAGAACTACAGACAGAGGTCTGCAATATTATACGAGAGGAAGCAACAAAAAACATTCCAAAGAAAAAGAGCAAGAGAGCCAAATAGCTGTCTGATGAGGAAAGAAGGAAGAGGGGTGGGGGGAAGGGAGGAGAAAGGCAAAGATATATCCAACTGAATGCAGAACTGCAGAGAATAGCAAGGAAAGATAAGTAGGTTTTCTTAAATGAGCAATGCAAAGAAATAGAAGAAAACAACAGAATGGGAAAGATACGAGATCTCTAAGGAAATTACAGATATCAAGGGGAATGTTTCATACAAACATGGGCATGATAAAAGACAAAAATAATAGGGACTTAACAGAAGCAGAAGAGATTAAGAAAAGGTAGCAAGAATACAAAGAAGAACTATACCAGAAAGATCTTAACATCACTGATAACCGCAATGGTGTGGTTAGTGATTTAGAGCCAAACACCCTGGAGAATGAAGTCACACGGGCCTTAAGAAGCATTGCTAATAATAAGCTAGTGGAGGTGATGGAATTCCAGCTGAGCTATTTAAAACCCTAAAAAGATAATGCTATTAAAAGGCTACATTCAATATGCCAGCAAATTTGGAAAACTCAACAGTAACCCCTGGACTGGAAAAGCTCAGTTTACGTCCCAGTTCTAAAAAAGAGCAATGTCAAGCAACGTTCACATTTCACATGCCAGCAAGGTTATGTTTAAGATTCTGCAAGCTCAGCTTCAGAAACATGTGAACTGAGAATTACCAGAACAGCAGGCTGGTTTCTAAAGAGGCGGAGGAACTAGAGACCAAATTGCCAATATTTGCTGGATTATGGAGAAAACAAGGGAGCTCCAGAAAAGCATCTATCTCTGCTTCACTGACTACGCTAAAGCCTCTATGTGGATCACAACAAAATGTGCTAAGTCCTCAAAGCGGTGGGAGTGCCAGATCATCTTGCTTGTCTCCTAAAGTACTGTCGAGGCTGTATAACTGCCGCCTTATTCATGTGACTTACATGTAGAGTGTGTCACGTGAACAAATAAAGAGCCGGAATGAAGGCTGTCAGGAGGAACATCCATGCTCTCAGACACGCGGATGATACTGTCTGATGGCGGAGAGTGAAGAGGAACTAAGCAACCTCCTGATGAGAGCATAAGAGCTGGCTTGAAGACCTTAGCATCTAGTCCCACCATGTCCTGGCAAACAGAGGGAGAAGAAGTGGAAGAAGTGCCATGCTTTATATTCCTGGGCTCAAAGCCTTCTGCAGGTGATGAGCGCGACCATGAAATGAAAAAATGCTTGCTCCTTGAAAGGAGAGCTACGGGAAATCTGGACAGCATGCTAAACAGCAGAGTCATCACCTTGTTAACAAAGGTCATGTAGTAAAACCTATGGTTTTTCTAGTAGCAGTGCATGGCTGCGAGAGTCGGACTGCAAGGAAAGCTGAGCGCCGCAGATATGACGCTTTCAAATTGTGGCGCTGAAGCAGACTTTTGAGAGTCCCTCGGACAGCAAGGAGAGCAAATCAGTCAAATGCTTCAAGAAACTGATTCACACTATTTACTGGAAGGTCAAATACTGAAGCTGAAGCTTAAGGACTTAAAGAGCCTGATGTTGGGAAAAACTGAAGACAAAAGGAAAAGGAGACAGAAGAGGATGACATGTACGTAGTGCCACAGATGCAAAGAACATGAGCTTGGGACAGACTTGGGGAGACAGTGGAGGACAGAAGGGCCCAGTGTACTATGTTCCACTGGGTCATGAAGAGTTAGACACAACTGAACGACTGAACAAAAAGAAAAACTAACTGTGGGTGCCCCACTTGCTCTGTCCTAGGCCCTTTTCTCTTTGCTAATTGATTTGATAATTCTCATTGGCTTTCAAGGATTCAATTTTTATATTTATGCAGATTACTCCCAGATCTGCATATCCAGTCCTCGTCTCTCTCCTATGCTCCAGTCTCACATCACCAACTGTCCACTGAACATCTGAAATAGGGTGTCTCAAAGATATCCTGAATGGAACGTGTCCAAAGCAAGTATCATTATCAATACCTACAAACTCTCACTGAAAACTTCTCTATGACTCTTTTTTTTAATTCTTAAAAAATCAAATTTATTATTTACCTTTAGCATTCTTTTGTTTTTTAAAGTTTGAATTCTGAATTCCATCTCTCCTTCCTGTCTCTCCTTCACCCATTTAGAAGGAAAGAATTATGGTATCAATTAGACATTTGAAATCATGCAAAATCTATTTATATTAGCCATGTTGCCAAAAAAAAAAATAAAGTGAAAAAAAATTATACTTCAACATGCATTTAGAGGTCATCAGTTCTCTCTGGAGACAGATGTCATTTTTTATCATGAGTGTTTTTGGAATTGTCTTGGATCACTGTATTGCTGAGAACAGTCAAGTTTTTTTTACAGTTGATTATCAGTACAATATTGCTGTTACTGTGTACAATGTTCTCCCAGTTCCACTCACTTCACTTTGCATCACTTCATATAAGTCTTCCCAGGCTTTTCTAAAACTACCCCTCTTATTATTTCTTACAACACAATAGTATTCTATCACAATCATATACCACAACTTTTTCAACCACTGCCCAATTGATGGGCATCCCCTCAAAGAATTCACAGTTCTTTGCCATCACAAAAAGAGCTGCTATGAATATTTTTGTACAAATAGGTTTTTTTCTGTGATCTCTTTGGGACTGCTGGGTCAAAGGGTATGCACAGTTTCATAGCCCTTTGGGGATAGCTCCAAATTGTTTTCCAGAATGGCTGGACCAGTTCACAATTCCACCAACAGGGCATTAGTGTCCCATTTTTTCTACATCTTCTCCAGCATTTGTCATTTTCCTTTTCTATCACATCAGTCAATCGTATAGGTGTGAGGTGGTAATTCAAGAGTTGCTTTAATTTGCATCTCTTTAATCAATAGTGCTTTAGAGCTTTTTTTTCATATGACTAGAGATAGCTTTAATTTCTTCTTCTGATAACTGCTTCTTCATAACCTTTGATCATTTATCAACTGAGGTATGGCTTGACTCAGTTCTCTATACATTTGAAAAATGAGGCCTTTATCAGAGAAATTTGCTGTAAAAATTTGTTCCCAGAGAAGGCAGAGGGCAGATTTGAGGAGGCAGCAGTCAGAAGCAAAACACTTTTGAAGAGGGACAGGGTGAAAGAAGAAAGAAGGAAAAACTGGGGGGAAAAACATACCCTTTGACCCAACAATATCCCTACTAGGTCTGTATCCCAAAGAAATCAAAAAAAGAAAAAGAGGACTTATTTGTACAAAAATATTTATAGCAGTTTTTTCTGTGGTGGTAAACAACTGTAAATTATTTGGGGGATGCCCATCACTTGGGTAATGGCTGAACAAGTTGTGCTATATGATTTTTTTAAAAATATGTTTTTATTGATGTCTTCTGTTTCTTAGATCACCATAGTTAGTCCAATTATCCTTCTCCTTCTTCATCCCAGAAAGCCATCCCATATAACAAACAGCATTTTTGGGGAAAAAAAATCAGCACAACTGATGGATACACTGAAAAAGTTCAAAAATGTGTACAATGTATGATAGCTGTGGGCCTCCCATCTCCACAAAGGGTTGGGGGTGCCTTCTCATATCAGAATCCCCTATATGTTATGATTTATTACTGTTTATTAAGATAGAATTTCATCTGTTTTGTGTTGTTGTTTGGTATCCACCACAATCATTCTCTTTGGTCTATCTAAATTTTGTGTATCTGATTTTCTAAAGAAAATACTGATACTATACTGGCAAGAAGTTTCCAAGCCTTTGGTCTCCTGTTATTGTTCCAACTTCCTAAGTAGGTTAGGATCTCCTTCTGGATAAGGTCTTTATCTTCTATTTCCTTTGTTCTTCCCCCAAAGTACTCCACACCCAGTAACACTTCAAGATATTTCTAACTGGGCTCAAACATGATTATTTCTTACGATCTGTGGTACGTATCAGATAGTGAAACCTAACCATCAAATATTTTATCATCCCAGAAACAAGTTTTTTCTCTACATTAAACTCACTTTTAATGGAAGTCATAGTTGAGACGCTCTTTTTTTTTTTTAAAGATTAACGAAAAACAAATGGCTCCATGGATTTCCCCAATAAAGTTGTTTGTTTTATTCTTAATGAACAAAGACAAAGAAATAGCACAAGTGCAAAATACTAATTTTGTATCTCTTGTCAAAGAAAAGGAGAAGAGATTACTTTGAATTCTTTTCTGGTACATACAGATAAAAGCAAGGCTTTCAGCACTGACAAGACTGAATCATATGACATGAAAAGAACTGGAAATTCTGCCTCTCAAGGGGATGCGCTGTACACTGCTAATAAGAATGCAGATTTTCCACTCTGGGATGGAAACGCGTCTTTGTGTCTTTGTTTTCTGAACTATCAGGTACTGATCCCTTAGCTTATTTCAAGCTAAACGAAGAGTGGGAGAATGGCGAGAGGAAGAGAATGTTCTAGTATGATTCTACAACGGCATACAGACGCACACTTCTTTCAAATCAGGCAACGGTCGAGATCTTTGGGGACCATCCAACCCACTGCTACCTCAAAGCCGATCACAACATGTGTCATCGCAGCTAGGTGGCCAGCTACTTTCTTTTTCAAGCCAGGACCAGAATTTCCCTCGGTCACACAGTCTAAGGCTTCTTCTTCCTGCTGATCGAGGTTCTCCTTTTACCCTCTTCCCAAAGATGGAGAACGACCGGGCCAGCCTTCACTAGCCAACCATTTCTCCAATTTGTGATGTGAATTACTCGGTCCAGACGAATAGTTCTACCTAAAGGCGAGAGATCCCTTCAGGCTTAGCGGTCACCTTCGAGAATTCTGTGTGACGAGAACTAAAAAATGACAAGCCCTCCGTACCCTCTGGGTAGTCAGGTGGTACAGCAGAGAAAGAAATGGTAAACCACTCTGGTACCTTTGCCAAAAATACCCCAGATGGGGTCACAAAGAGTTGGACGTGACTGAAAAACGACTGAACCAAAACAAACCTTTGCATTTGAAAAAAATATTTTTCCTTTTCATATAAAAATGAGTATGGTGAACAACAACTATAAACGACTCCACATAACTGTGTTACAGAAAAGAGTGTGACATTTTCTATCGAGCCTCTGTGGTTGTTCAAACACCCAACCCTGGTTTCAGTTTAGGGCCATGAAAGAAGATCAATGAGCTCTAAAATCTCTCCTCTTACCTGAACATCCTGAATGCTGAGTTCAAGCATGTGACTTGTTGCAAGCTGTGTGTAGTGAACACTGATTCCTGCCAGGCTGGCAAAGACTAGTTCTTCCGGGGTTTTATTAATTAAAGACAACCCAATTCCACCTTCTAGTTTCACGAGAACCTGAACAGAAACAAAATATCCCAAACTGAGCGCTACATGGTGGTCAATTGAGACTGAGGAAAGGAAGCTGGGCATGGCCATTCCCTTAGACAACCCTGACACCCTCCACCACAGCACCCGGACTTCAGAGGAAACACAAGTCACATGCTAGCTGATTCTGTTCCTTTACAAATTTGTTTTTCTCTTTCCAAAGGCAGGAGCCGTCAGGATCGACAAGAAGTGCAAAAGACCCTTCCATTCTCTTTGTTCCCCCTACTTCAAATGCTATTTTAAACTCAGATAGCTATTTCTTTGTAATAACAGCTTCTACGCTGGAACATGTGTTTTGGATGAGCTTAAAATGTCATTGCAGACTGTATTCACATGTTTGTGAAGCAAGATAACCAAGTGACAACATTTGCTGCATTCAAATAGCACATCATATTTAAAAGAAGATGGAAGCAGGGGGAAAAAGAGCAGGGCTCGGTAAGAATAAAACCGAGGAGGGAAAGCTTGTTTCAACACTGAAGGCCAAAACATGGAGTTGTGATATTTAGATCTTACTTCCAGCTCCTGCTCTGTATCTGGGCTCTTAAACTTCTGTAACTCTTGTTCTGTAACAGGAAGGTCATCCACTTCATATGATGGACGGTCACTTTTCCGCTGGCTGAAGTCTGTTATCTAAAATCAAATAAACTACTAAGAAGCCTGCTTTTTATTTTTAGTGACAAATCTATTCTGTATAGGTGTGCTAAAAGTATGGGAACTACAAATACTAGTGAGGGACAGCTTTAATTAATAATGAAGCAAATTCATTGTATGTGACAAAGCTTCAAACTTCAGATCTGAGAAACCAAATGTTCATACTCTGGCATCAGCTAAAAAAAAATTCTAAACATATTAAACACTGAAACACGTGAGTCTGAAGTTCAACACTTTATAAGATTCTTGTCTTCTTTAAAGGTACAATTATTACAAAGCACGAAGTTCACAGATATAGTCGAACATAAAAAAAAAAAAGTCTACCATGTTGCTTTATAGAGGATACGTGTAAAAGCGGAGGTGGGAATTTTTTGTAAAAAAGGCAAAACAAAAATAGATTCAAGAAGTTCCTGTGATGGCAGACACTAAATAATTATATGTAAAAGGTGGTCAAAATTGAATCGTGTAGAGCACTGTGTAAAAAGGTAACATCAGAAGTTACAACCCACTAGGGGTCCCAGTGGTTGGACTGAACCAAAGCAAGCTAAACATTCCTTTTAAAAAGGAAGAAACACATTGAGTTTGTCAGGACCATGTGATAGACTGTCACCTGGAGTACTCGAGTTGGTCCATCTGGAATAACTTTAACAGCTAATATTCCAGATCCAGGCCTCATTTTGTGATCAATGAATTGTTGCTCAGGTGGAACTGGTCCCAGAAGCTCCAGAGAAGTATCAGGACCAAGAACAACTTCTGCGCCATCATATAAACCAGAGAGTCCTCCTTTTGCCTAGAGGATGACAAAATAAAGAGAGTCAGGGTACCAACCCTGGGACACCAACAATGTCATGTGTCACATGAAGAACAGAGCCCGAAGTAGCACCAAGTAAGCAAGGCTTTGCCTCAGGCGCTGACATACAGGCATGAGGAAGACACTGTGGCCCTTCCCCAGCTCTCCCCCTGAAGAATGTAGCCACCCTGGGCCTTACTTCTTTGCTGGACCCTGGGCTTTGGCTTCTCCAGGGTTCCATGTGGACATCATGCTCCTCTTCCAGGGCCACCTTCCCATTTGGGCACCCAGAGTAGGGACCTATGCTACACAGATGTCTGGGATCAGTGGCCAAGATGGTATGCACCAGCTGCTATATCCTCTTACCCCTTCCAAAGTAAAATCTTTTTTTTTTCTTTCCCAAAGTAAAATGTTAAGAGGGCAAGGACAGAGCTCCCTTGTTCTCCTGAGTACCCAAGAGTGTGCCACCTAGACTGATTACTCAAGTAATAGCAGTTGTGAGTCCTGACACTCTATCCTTGACCCCACGCCACCCTCTCTCCCACTTAGGATCCACAGAGGACCTCACACATCATTCTAATTAGAACCTTGGAGCCAATTTATCTTCACTGGGCTCAGTCCTTTCCATGAACTATGGCTAACAACCCCAACTTCCTGTGTCTCAAAAACACCTTATGCCAGGCAAAAATGTCTTTCCCTGATGTCTCGGCTTTCCTCATTCATCCGTATCTAGCTCAGCCACAGCCCACCCAAGTCCCACTCTCCTCTTTCCCCTGGAGTTCTCCTCTATTATTAATAACCTTCCCAGACCTCATGTTTCTTTGATCTTCCTGAAGCCTAGCTTTCTCTTGGAGACACCACCTCTCCAAGGTAGGCCATCCCTGTTTTTCCACCCTGGACACTCAAAGACAAGAGAAGTTGGCTTGTCTCACTATCACTTTCCGAACTCCTCCTACTAGCATTCCAGCACTTAGCATAGCGCCTAGTGCTTAATAAATGTTTACTGAATTCAATTTGTTGAATTAAGCCACTCAGCAACCACCTTGCCTCCTTCAGATTTCATTCTCTTCTATCCTGCTGCTTGATCTCTGAAGCTCCGGGTCCCTCTTTCTCCTCTGCAATAAAGTCAGTCAGTACCTGGCTCAAGGACATTTTCGCCGCCACAACTCCTGCCTCCTTGCAAGCACCTTGGGGCCTTCCACGGACCTTAACCTGACCAGCTTTCATGACTATCTCAAGGCTACTTCCACAACAGACAGGAAGAGCACTATCTCAATAACTTCTCCCCCAGCAACCCTTATTCAAAGGACATTGTCTCTGATGAAAAAGCCCTTACCCTGCTTAAATTCTTGTCTAGCAAGAGTTACCTTTCATTCTTATCCAGGCAATTCCCCCGACCCCCCATTTCCATGCGGATTTCATTCTCGGGGATGCCTCTAGCTTTTCTCTCCTTTGTAAGCCCATTCAGGATTGTCTTCTCCTTCCTAAGGTTCAGAAGGTCTAGTTTTCATCTGTAAAGCTTAAGCTTGTGAATTAGTGTTCCTTTTTTTTAGCTTAAAAAGATTAACTTATTAACACATTTTGCTTCATCACAAAAGACCTTCACTATAAACACGTAAACAAAGCTGTCTACAAAGTGCATTCTTAGATCACTTCAAAGACACACAAAGCTGAGTTACACAGTAAGTTCTGGGGAGAGCATGCTTGGATCTTAGACTGTTCCCACAAATGTTTTATCTACATTGCTTTACTCAGCTTTCTTTAGTTAATCACTCAATGTCACACACTCAACATTTATTCACTGCTCCAAGGATCCATGTTTTTACCAATGTGGTGACTCCCTCCACCATCACAGAACACATTCTTCTCTCTACCGTAATCAATGCCTTTCATCATCAGCTGCTGTGACCAAAATAATTTATGACCTACTAGAGAAACTGTCATGAAGGAGCCTCTTCCAACGTGGATGAGCAGGCCTTTGTGCTCCACTGACAGGGCCTCTACCATGACATGAGGAGGTGTCAGAGGAAGACCTGGGAATACACTAGTCATAAGAAGAGCTAAAATACAGCCCAGGCCCTTTTTCTTTAAATTATCATCTCAAGGAGTCTAAAAAACAACTGAAACTTATTAGAAAAGCACAGCAGGCTACCACTGCCTACTACTTATCCTTCCAACAAGAGGCAAATTCCAGAGCAGAAAAACTCTCCAAACAGGAATGTATAAGTATCCTAAAGCCTAGAGATACATACCAGAATACTTTGAGGACAGGCCTTTTCTAAAACAAGGTATAGGGGGAAAATATCATTAAGAGCCCAGGAGGTCCAGGATATTATGGCAAAATAAGCCCCAAATGCAGCCTAAACTGAAGCTATATCACTTCCATAAACCAGGGCACAGACAAGCCAGACAAGAGGGTGGAGAAGGGATTCCATATTTGCTTTGTTAATTCATCAAACCAGAGTTCAAAAAGTGAGTAAAGAAAAAAAAAACCTTTCAGTTGTTAATCTGTAGGGCAGGTTTCAGCATGGAGAGTGCTTTTATGACTGGTGAAGGTTTAAAAAGAAAGTGCATATACTTCCTTACAAGGATATTTTCAGAAATTGTTTTAACCTTTTCAGGTAATGTATTGTTCAGAACAACTTGATTAAAACAAGCTTATTTCCCAAACAAAACAAGTTCTCTACTTTGTTGAATATTTTACTACAGAATTATTCAGATATAAAAATGACAAACTTGTGGAATTTTTCCTTTTAAATAAAATTTAAAAAACCCACTATAGAACGATTTACGTAGGGGGGCGGGGGGCAGAGAAGAAGAATATGTACCCAGAGGATTATGAGGATTTTAGAAACACATCAGAAATAAAAGGTGGATCAGACACAGAACTCACTGAGTCTAACAAGGCCTCTTTGCCTCAGAAAGGATGAATTGTAATGCTAATTGAAAAATCACAAATCTGTTCCAGATGTATGCTTCATATGGCAGGGAGCTTGTCTTTGATCCAAAGAGCTCAGGGCAATAGGAATAGAGTACAATTTTACTCAATAGTACTCTGGGGTTGCTCTGTCTGCCGGAACACAACCACCTTGATATCAGCCCCAGAGCACATTTTGCTATAAAAGTCAATTTATCACATGGAAGAACAACTTGGTTTCCACCTAAGAAAAACACAACATGAATGCTCCCAATCACAAAACCTCAGAGTTGGAAGGAACTTCAGTCTGCCATCTAATCCAAGATTCTTGCTCCCCAAGATCTCCTCTCCAACATACCCACCAAGTGGCCACTTGGCTGGCCACCTCCAGTGAGGGACAACTATATTGCCTCCCGAAGCCACTTTGGGAGAGCTCTACTTCTCAAAACTTTTCCCCTCCCATCGTCTTAAATTTGTCTCTGCAACTATCAACTACCACTTCTGACTCTGCCTTTTGGGGCCAGGCAGAAAATGTCTAATCCTACTTTGACTTAACAGCCCTTCAAGTACTTTAAGACAGCTAAATATGTTGACCCCCAACTTCCCAGGACTTCTAGTACCCTAATGATTCCCTATTCTCTGAACTGGTCCTTCGATAGCATGATAAACTCATGCTCCCTTGAGGTTCTGGTTGTCTTCCTTTGGAAGCTCTTGACTTTATCTTCCTTAAATCGCAGTACTCATGGGCCCTGCATTGGACACAATACTCCAAATGTGGTTGATCCAGGCCACTGGGATTCTCATCTCATTAACTGTGGACACTGTACCCCTCTTAAGGGAGCCTAAGGTTGCATTAGTTTTCTTGATTTCATACAATACTGCTGACTCCTATTAAGCTCGTAGGCCACTAAAACCCCCAGAGTTTCCAGCTGAACTACTGGCCAGTTATGTCTAGATCACCATTTATTTAGTCGATAGAGAACCAGCCCTAGAGTCAGGAGGATCTGGGACCTGAGTTCAAATCTGACCTCAGACACTTGACACTCACTAGCTGTGTGACTCTCGGCAAGTCACTTAACCCCAACTGCCCTCAGCAAAAAAAAAAAAAAATAGACCACCATTTATTTATGAAGTGTATTATTTAATCCCAACTCTAAGGTATCACTTATACACACTTAATTTTAATTTATTAGATTCTGTCTCATGCTCTAGCTTGTAAAAATCTTTGGGGAACCTGGCTCTGTCATCCAGTATACTTGCGATCCTTCCCAGCTTCTTGTCGCCTACAAATTTAACTAATATGTCTTTTTCCAAGTCACTGATAAAATGTTCAGCAGTAGAGGACCAGTGACAACTGGTGACTCAATCAGTGACAAACTGGAGATTCAATCAGCTGGTATCCAAGTCAGTCAATTAAGAAGCATCGATCAGCACTTCCTAGGCGCCAGGCACAGAGCCAAGGTCTAGGGATCCAAAGAGAGACCAAAACACAAAGGATGACACTTTAGCTCTGACCATTCAGCCAGTTCTGAACTGTCCTGCTGCTCAGTCCATATCCTGACATCTTTTTCATAAGAAGAGCACGCAGGACTTGATCAAGTGCTCTGCTAAAACTGAGGCAAACTGGGGAAGCTAGGTGGTGCAGTGGATAGAGCACCGGCCCTGAAGTCAGGAGGACCTGAGTTCAAATCTGACTTCAGACCAAACACATGACACTTACTAGCTGTGTGACCCTGGGCAAGTCACTTAACCCCAATGCCTTAAACAAAAAACCACAAAACTGAGGCAAACTACAGATCTACAACATCCCCCTCTCCAATTAGTCTCATAATCTTGTCAGACAGGGGAATACAGAAAGTTTTACAGGGCTTGTTATTGCTAGAACCACCACGATTCTTTGTGATGACCACTTCCTTTTCTAGATATGCTTGCTAACCACCTCTTTAGTATTCTGAAGATTTTAACCAGGATTCCAAGTCAAGCTCATAGGACTATAGTCTACTGAATCCATTGCATTTTCTTTCTGGAAAATTGAGGCATTTGCCTTTCCCCAATCCTGTGGTTTGTTCAGTCATATTCTTTGTGACCCTCTTTGGCTTTTTCTTGGCAAAGATACTGGAGTGGTTTGCCATTTCTTTCTCTAGCTCATTTTATCGAAGAGGAAACTGAGGCAAACAGGGTGAAGTGACTTGCCCGGGGTCACACAGCTAGTAAATGTCTAAGGCTTGATTTGAACTCAGGAAGATGAGTCTTCCTGACTCCAGGCCCAGTGTTCTGTGCACTACAGCACCACCCAGCTGCCCTTTCCAGTCTGGGGTACTTCTGCCATTTTCCATAGTCTTTCAATTCTCGCTAACAGACAACGATCACATGAACCAACTTATCAAGGACAGCTATCTGTGCTTTATCCTTTTGGGTTATTCTGAGTACCAATTCCCAACTATCCTGTGTCCTGAAGTCCAACTTTGGGTCTTTTCCCATTCAAAGTAGAGAAAACAAAAAAGAAGTAAGAGCCGAGAAGCTCTGTCTTTGTAAATCTACTGAACTCTCCATTTTTAAAGACACAAAGATGACACACGGACCCCATACTCAAAGAGCTCATTGCCTAAAAGGGCAGCAATCCACATACACAAATCGCTATGATATAGTCAAGAGAGAAAGAAGTACAAAGGAGAGGCCAGGGTAAAATGCTCAGGGACATCTGGGTAAGAAAAATCCCTTCCACCCGGTGCTGTCAGGGAAGGTGTCGTGAAAGAAGCGGCAGCTCAGTTTGGTATTGAAAGGAGGGACTTTAGCAGACAGAGGTGAGCCAAAGCAGGTAGGGGTGGGGAAGGGCAGGCCATATCTGGGAATATCACAGTAGTTCATACTGGTCAGAGGACACAGTGAGAGGAAGTAAGGCAAAATATGTGAGAATGGTTGACTGAAAAGAGACTGTAGAAAGCCTTTGATTACAGGCGACAGTCCTGAATATGCAATAGGTCTGCCTGGAAATGTCTACTCTGGACAACTGTCGTGATTCTGACTCAGCGTACAACAAACAAAGGGATGTGCCCCAACAACCACGTAATCCGCACTTTGACATCCGCTGGAAATGCCTTAGAGAACACAGGAGCAGAGGATAAACAGGAAAGCCAAGCCGACTGGAGAGCAGGCACAGTTCTGAAAGGTTCTCATTAAAACTTCACAGAATTGTGCCTCATATGCCTTCCAGTCGCTACAAAAGGTCTCCATTTACTCTGGACTCTTCATTACTTAGAGTAAACCTAGCTCAGTTGAATCACTTCTGGGCTGCTGGCTGACTCCTCTTCAAGCAGGGCTTGGGCACTGTGCAGCCTCAAGCTTCAGACAGTACTGACCTGTACCACAAGCCCGTGCAAGCCACAAGTCAGCTTTCCTTCTCGGAAACTCCACGTCTGGGTCGTACTGCGTCGACGATCAGGCTTTCTCAGCATCAGAGGCTCGTACCTACGGGGAGAGAAAATGACAAGTCTTTGTTTCTGCTAACACAGAGATGAGCTTCTTGGTTCTCTATTCCCTTGCAATACCTTCTACTCTTAAAATCTAATGAAATGCCTGACTGTCTGGGGCTAAAGCTAAATATTTCTTAAAGGTGGAAAAAAATGGGCATAAAGTAAAATGGAAAATAATAAAAGATGGGCATTCAAGTATTAATTTGGAAAATGTATACTATAAGAAATAATAATAAACATTAATACATATTATTATATTTCTTACAAAGAAATTTCTGTGAAACACAGCAAGGGATATCTATCATACCTATTTCAGCTTCCTTTAGATGGTCTCTGTTCTATTTTACCCCCAAATGCCTCATTTTGTGTCATACTTTAGTTGTTGCAAATTGCCTAAGGTCTTCCTGCAAGTAGGTGGGACATACACCTTAAATAAATAAAAGCACCAGTTTTACCGATGGGAAAACATAGGCACAGGCTTACTCAAAGTTAAATGATCCTTTCCAAAGAATTCACAAATTAGAAAAATATTTGCTCATGTTTTATTGTTAACAATTTATTGCAATCTTAATTTTCAAACTGCACAGTTGGTCTCAACCTGAATTTGTCAGCTATGAGTATTGACCCCAAACTGCCTTGCTAATGACCTGTTGTCTGTAACAGCAGCAAGACCAGCGATATCTAGAATGGCAGACCCTTCGACGGATCGGGAAGCTGCAGGCTTATTGGGGTTATGAGGAACTGAAGAGCCTTCGTGGACCAACATGCCAGTCCCTGTCATCCTCCACAGCTGAGACCGCTTTCCTGGTTCCTAGAGTGTGCACAGAGGAAAAAACAAAATGGCGATTGTGTGACTTTGGGACTGTCTCATCAGCGGAAGCTGGAAGAGCTGCAGGGCTTCAGGGGGCAGTCTGCCTTAACTCATGTTGTAATAAGAAGAGGATGAGGAAATATCTCCATTTTATGTATCCTTTCGTCCTTCTCATTTTCTCATTAGTTACATGATGGTACTTGGGATAGAAAAAAAGCAGGAATATATGCTAAGTTCTAATTCAACTCAACTCAACTAGTATTTTATTGAGCATCGTCCATTTGCCAGGCTCTACGCTAGACTGTGGGGAGACAGACAAAAAGTCCCTGTCCTCAAGGAACTTACACTCTATCGGGAGGACACAATTACACAGGGAAGAACATACAAAACATATATGAAGTGATTTCACCTGGGGGAAGGCACTAACACTTGGGGGGGGATGAAGAAAAACTTCCAGAAGTGGGCTCTGAAGGAAGCCTGGAATTCTATGAAGCAGAGGTGAGAAGGAATGACATTCCAGCTACAGAACTTAACTCAGGAAGCTAACTTATCTGAAATTCAAATGAATCCAAAAACTCAAATAACCAGCATTTTAAAAAACAGCCCTCATTCTGCTTCAATGACAAGAGAGCTAAATTACAAGTAAACAAAATGAGATGAGGGTTATTCTTTAAAAAGGAAAGCAAAACAACACTACCTCTGAGGTATATCTTCTTGTTAGTGCAGATCTCACCAGGTCTCAGCACAGTGTAGTGGAACTTGCAATCACAAGAACTGAGTTCAAGTCCTCTACTCACTGTAGGACCTTGGATAAATCATTTCTAATCCTCAGTCTCCTCATATGTTAAAAGAGATAGTGAGCCTAGAAGACCTCTGAGGTGCCTTCCCCTCTAGCTCTGTAACCATAAGCCTTTTACATTTACAGTTTCACACCATAACTGCAGTTTGAAACAAGAGTCCCTAAAAGATCGAGTGTCTCCTGATTCAATTAAGTTTAATATAAGTTTGTTTAGTGAATTTTAGAAGTGTCAAACTTGCAGCCCAAACCAGATTAAATGTAACTGGGAAATATTGAACAAAATAAATTAAAATACAACAGACACAATGTCATTTTGTGATTTTCTAAATCAATCTGCGAATCCATTTCTATTTTGACACCATGTACTTTAATACCTTGAAAATCCACAATCCATGTAGGATACATATGATAACTCTCACTTAGCCAGGGAGTGTAATTAACCTCACTGCCAAGCCATTTACAAGAGTTGAAGTTTACCTTACAGCCAGGTCCCCAACTTAAAATCTATGTTGGCTCCTTAGAATTCTAAATTAATTTTTCTTCAAGAAGCAATGTTATAGGGGTGAAGTTCCCATACCAGTCCATCAAAGCATATTTAACTCACAATATGCCTGAAGAAGCAGGGAAGCAACATGACAAAGTGGACAGAGAGGCTCAAGTCCCATCTCTGACACACACTGGTTGGGTGCCCCTGCACAAATAACTCAACCTTTCAATTCCCAGGTCGCTCCCTAAGATTATAAACCAGAGAATCATTGCAAATCTACAATGGCAGAGAAAATTCCCTCACCTGAAGTTTCCGAACCAGATGAAACCACAAGTCTGGATCAAAAACAACAATCTGACACACAGTATGTCCGACTGTTACATCAACTTGATGGAACTAGTCCTGCAGAAAGAAACCTCTAAATTTCCATTAGAGATGCCAGGGACACATGTAGTAGGGAGCCCTCCAAGGGGCTTCACAAAGCCCAATGAAAGCACAACTTCTTACCTTTTTCTTTAATATAACTCTCTGTGTTTTGGCTAAGACGTCTAGGACAAGCTCTCCACAAGTAACAGCCTTGTTGGAAGCCACAGGCCTTCCAGTTCCCTCCTGCAACCTGGAATTTCAAGAAAATCCCACATAAATTCAGTGAAAATGAGAGCCCAATCGTTTTTACTAAAGAATAAGTAAGAAATGGAGCAGAAAGGAAAAAAACTTTGTCATGGTTAGCAAACAGACTAGATTTCTGTCCGGTTCAAAGAATCACTTCATATGTAGTATGTAGAATACAGTGAAGCAGGTTATAATACTATGTTTTCCATTCTACAACAATT
Source organism: Phascolarctos cinereus (assembly GCF_003287225.1). NCBI lineage: Eukaryota > Metazoa > Chordata > Mammalia > Diprotodontia > Phascolarctidae > Phascolarctos > Phascolarctos cinereus. Next base: position 388,676,251 of record NW_027556098.1, read on the forward strand.
TCAATGACTTTTTCTTAGGTATAAAATGCTTACTGGACAATAGATGATAAGAAAACTATGGAGGAAGACCTTCCTCCCAAGGCTTTTGCCAGATTCCTGTCTCTTGCTTCTCTGAGTGGCAGAAATCAGGAATAAGGGAGCCAGGAGGGCAGCTTGATGGGAACCAGGCACTGAAGGCTTACCGATGAATAAGGCAGAGATTAACTCTTGCTTATTTGACTTCCCTGGGGATTCAAGATCCTAAGCTTTCAGGGGAATGCCAGAACCTGGGCTTTTCAGTGTCTTAGATGAAGTTTCAATGAGCTGAGTATATTCCTAAGCTCCAATACCACAAAGAAATTTGTCAGGTAAGTAACCTGGAGGAAAAGATTCAGTCCTGCCCCCTTCCATTAGTTACTCTGAAGATGTGGGGAAACCTCAAAAGGAGATTCAATCATTGAGTCATACAATCCCCCAAGGATCTTCTCCTATTAACCCCCTGCAGTTCTCTCAACTTACATAACTCAGAGAACTACTAAGGGCCAGACTTGGGAACTACAGGGTTGATATAATTTAAGAGGAAAGCTACTATTGGAATATTTTCTATTACAGACTTTGAAAAGCTAAACATGTCCTACCATTTGTGCATAGGACCACGGCAAGGTAAACAGTCAGCATTACCAACACCAGAAAAGAAGGGCCTTTAGGATCCAGGCCCCTGAGGGAACTTCTATGTGGCCCCCAGGTATGTTAAGTACCACATACTGATGGCCAGTCACCCCTTGCAGGAGGATGAAGTCATTCTAAACAATCTGTTATAGACTGGGACCTTATTAATTAATAAGAGGTCCAAAAAGCAATCCCCAAATAAAAAAAAACCACACCAACATACAGGTATATTTGTAATGCTAAATATTTGGCTATGGCCCCTCTTTGGCCAGAGAAACCCCAATTGGCATTTGCTCTGACAACATCAACATGGAAAGAGCAAGCTGTACTTATGATTGCTGAGAATGACTACATAGAAGAAAAAATACTCAACACATTTTTACAGACTTTTCTTGTCTCCAAACAAAAATATCAGTGTTAGAATGATCAACTTGCCAATCCTTATTTGAAGCTAACCTCCAATATGTAGCTGTTTTTCACAATTTCTACAGCTAGATGATGACAGATATTCCAATCTGAAGGGTTTTGATGGAGAATTTAGCACTACTAGCAGCCTCAACTATTCTACATAAATTCAGGAAAGTCCTGGCATAATACACAAACGTTAGCCTCACCTAGTATCATCAGTGGGTGTCACTGGAGCGTAAGGATGAAAGCCGTTTTGCAATGAAGAATGAACAAAAAGGAAGAGGCTTTAAAACGGCAGCAAGGATTTAGAGTTGACATAAGGAATATATAACCTTACAGTAAAGGTTGTTAAAAGGTCACGGAGGGAGGTTATTTTGAAAGAGAATATTCTATTCAATTTGGATAATGTTTGGCACTGGCCCAAAGTAAGGGACTAGATTAAATGAACTCCCAAGAGTTTAGCCCAGGAGTTTATGATGACAACTGACCAGAATTTGTTCTGTCACTAGAGAAACAGTTTAAGATGCAATGCCAGCTAATAATCAGATCTTTTTGTTTGCAAGAAGAGTGAGGAGGGATTACCCTGAGAACGTATATGTAGCAGCTATGTAGATGAAGTTTTCATAATAAAGCTGCCAGTTGTCCTGGAAATCATTCATGTTGCAGCTGATCTCTGAGGAGCCGGCTCCTTTAACAGTTAATGTGATGAAAGGAGGCAGGATGGGCTCATCCCACGCATAATCCAATGAGGTCATGGGCTTCACTTCAGTTCGGAGCCTGGGCTCAGCCACACCATGCTGAGTAAAGACAACTGGGACCTACAGTAACGGCACAGAAGACAAAGAGCACTTTCATTCAAAGTGGTGACATCAGGTGGTGAATCAGTGCTTTGCTGGGGAGCTGGTTTACATTCCCGTTCCTTTCTGCCTGTTGATTATATATAGAAGTTCAGACCCTCCCTTTTAAAACCTGAGAATACTTCAGCTAAAGGGACCACAGATGCTGGGATGGGGGACTTGGCAGGCAACATAGAGACTTCACACCGACAGATTCCTAAGGACAGCAGTCTATATTCTATGGCAATTTTCCCCCTGCTGTGAAATACCTGAAAAGAAGAGTAAAGGTTTTGGAATGAAAGTGTTTGTTATTCACAGAAACTACTTAAAATAAGATTGCTTCATTTTCATTTGGCTTTCTTTGGATGCCTGGTTACAAACCTACAGCAGAGTTACCCATTCCTGGGCTGCTGGGCTGGACTAATTCTGAGTCTCTTTCTCCCTGGCTACATGGAACTCTAAGAGCCTGCAACTCAGTGGAAGAAGGCCTACAGACTCAGGAATGCCAATTGTTATAGTCAAAAAAACTCTTGGTAAGCTACAGAGTCCTACCTAGGCTGAGCACGTCTAGTCTGTTCCCAGGGCATTCATCAGTAATTAATTTTAATTAATGTTATTGCTTTCCAGCAATATGAAGGATGCTAGGTGTACTAAAGGGTAAAAGGATTCATATTTCTCATTCTTCCAAAGATAAAATGCTTCCAACCATTCTTTTAGGGACAGAAAATACCCCAACCTTCCTTCTACAAAACAGTCGGTGTGGTCCTGAACGGGGTCCCCACTGAATTAAGACTTGATACCTTGGAAAAGTTGTCAATTCGGAAAGGAGGAGGTAACTGATCAGTGTCACTGAATGAAATTCTGTATGTGGCTCCTCGGAGAGTAATTTCCACTCGAAGGAAGAAGCTTTTGCCCAGGTTATCTCTGCAGAAAAAGGCAAACAAAACAGAATTCATAACATGGAAAGAGCAGAGGCTATAGCCTGATTTTCGATTGGTGTGATCATGTCAATATTATCAGATGGCCAAAAACAATGAGCACCCACAGGGTGCCTGTGCACAGCCCAATACATGCTAGGTAGATTAATCCACATAAGAAGATGGGATGCATAAGAACATTAAAAAATCTCACAGGTGATACTACATTTGTATACAAGTAAACTTTCAGTTGCCTGTATATGGCATATCCAAAATAAATTTTTTTTTTAATTCCAAGTTGGCTTCTTGTTCTCAGCTTACACTAATGGGCTGCTTCCTTTGTCATCAGCCTGCATGTACTTGGGGAATGAAACTCACTGCTGTGTTCACTCCACAGACCACAGACATGATCAAGCACCCATGCTGTGCACTGTCCAGGCTGGCTTTTAGACCAGAGCCAATCCAGATAACCGTGAGACAACACAGGGACCCTGGTCTTACTCCCTTCCACTTCCTTTCAGAGCCTGCCCCTTTAATCCTTCCCTATCACCCACATACTATCTTTCCTTTTTTTTTCCACCTCCTTCCCTAATGCTCACAAACATGGCCAGATTCCTGCATCCTTAAAAAACCTTGACTTAGTCCTACCAACCCCTCAAAGTATCCTCCTTTAGTTCATCCTCCCCTGGACAGCCAAACTTCCAGAAAATGTTATCTGCATTTTCTAATCACCCAATCATTTTTGAACCTTTTATAAATCTGAATTCCAACTTCATCACTCAACCAAAATTGTCTTCTCCAAAAGTACCAATAATTTCAACTGATTAATCCAACAACTTTTTCTTGTTCCTCATCCTTCCTGACCTCTTGAAACATTTGAGACTGTTGACCACCCCCTCTTCCTTGACACTTAAACACTCTTTTCTCCCTGAATCTATCTCTGTCTGTCTCCCAATCTCATAAGCTCCCACTGGTTCAACTATTATCTCTATCTAATGACTCCCAGATCTCTATATAGGGTCTTCCTCTCTTTCCTTAACTCCAGCCCCACATCGTCAACTGCCCATTGGATGCCTTGTCCTGGATGTGCCAGAGGCATTTTGAACTTAATGAATCCAAAAGAAAATTCAATTATCTTTCAAAAAACCCCTGCCTTCTTCCCAACTTTCCCACTTCAGTAACAACGAGCCATCTGGTCAGCCAGGTCAGCAACCTCAGAGTCACCTTCACCTCTTCCCTCTCCCTCTCCCCCTCATACACAATCAGTCTCAGTTCTACCTCCACAATCTCGTGCATCTGTTACCTCCTTTCCATTCACATGGGGGAGGGAGGTAAGGGTTAAAGTACTAAGCATAAATAGCACCTACTTTGTGCCAGCCACTGCTCTAAGAACTTTTACAAATATCATTTCATTGGATCCTTACAACAACGCTGCCAGGTAGGTGCTATTATTATACCCATTTTACAGTTGAGGAAACTGAGGCAAATGGGGGTGAAATGACTTGCCCAGGCTCACACAGTTAATCAGTATCTCAGGCTGGATTTGAAGTCAGGTTCACCCGTCTCTACGCACGGCGCCACCACTTGGCCATGACCCCAGTACAAGCCTTCACTACCTGTCACTCGGGTAAGTGCTAATTGATCTGCATCTTGTCTCTCCCCACTCTAATCCATCCTCCCTACAAGTTGTCAAATGGACATTCCCAAAGCACAAGTCTGACCACCCCGGCTCTCTGCTCCAGAGGCCCCCAGGTGCTTCCCGTCGTCTCTAGGACAAACTACCAACCCCTCTTGGTTGGTTTCCTCGTCTTTGGGGATGGTGCTGGGCCAGCCTTTCCAGGCTCGTTGCTCATTACTCGGATCCACAACACTCTCTATGTTCCAAACAAACTGGCCTCCTTGCTCTTCTCCACACCAGCACTCCCATCCCACTCCCATCTTCATTGGGACTCCCACACCTGCAAGGGCCACCTTCCTCTCCTCTGCCCTCCCAGAATCCCGAGCTTCCTCCAACGCTCACCTTAAAATGTCACCGCCTCCAGGAAACATTTCCCGATCCCTGCAAACTGTCAGTGCCCACCTCCCAGGAAAGCACTTCTTTACACAGGTTTGACATTTACTTTTCTGTGTACGAGTTGCTCCTCCCAGCCCAGAGAGAAGCCATGTTCCTTGAGGGCAAGGGCAGCCATCATCAGAGGCTACCATGGCATCTTGTACACAATGGACACCTAATGTTTACTGAAAGAATTGGTAACCGATCGACTATAAAATGTAAGGAGAGGAAAGCGACAGAGATAATCCCAAGGATTTGAAGATGGGAGGCTGGGTGAACAGAGCTATCGCACACATAAATTAGGAAGTAAGAAGCGGGGGGTAGGTTTAAGGAGAAAGACCACAATTCGAATCTTAGACTTGTTGAGTTTGAGGTGATGGTCAGAGAGCCAAACTGAGGTGTCTAGACAATTAGAGATGAGGGTCTGGACCTCAAGAAACATGTCAAACCAAGCCTGCCACCAAAGAAGAAATAAGAGAATGCATTTCTCTCCCTTCATTGGAGAGATGAGGGAGTACAAATGTAGAACATCACATGTGGGTGAAAAGCATTCCAAGTGCCCCTATCAAATTTTCTTTATTTTTTTAAAAAGGAAAGGCTGGAACTTGGAGATGCAGATTTGGAAGTCTCTGCATAAAGGTGGCATTTCAGTCATGTAAATGCAGTCAAGGGAGAGCTTTACAGGAGAAGATGGACTTCAGTGGAACACCCACAACAAGGTGATGCAAAACACAAATAGGAAGATATTACCCAAAGTCACCACCCTACCAAGATAATGCATTCCTATGTCAAACATAAACAATTTTTGGGTTATTCCCCACTTTAATTTTTCCACATTACAGCTCCTTTCCATGAATGCACACAATGAAGTCCTGACTATTAATACATGTATATAAAAGTGAATCTAGGGCTCCAAATTGGATGTGCTATCACAGAATCCCTAATTCTTTAGATCATGTTTCATGGGATAGAAGTAAGGTGATACTGAGACTGTAAAAATTTCCCCTGGATTGGCTGAGGTTTTTTATTTTTTACTTTCATTATTACAGGCTTGAAGATGCCTAGCCTGGGAATAAGGAGCCAGACTACTTATGAGAATGGCACTAAATCACTGGAGAATTTGCACAAACTTGTAAGAATAGATAAAAAATAGGTAATCAGATTCTTCATCTAAAGGTGAGTAGAATTTCCCGAGCTCCAGGCACTCATTAGTTCACCACGTGAGCTCCGCACTCTTCTGACAATTCTAACCCTTGGACTTTTAGCCCGTCAGAACACAAGCAGTTCTTTCACTGTGGTGAAGAAGACCAACATTGCCTTTAAGCTCCTTCCACCAATACACTCATACTTGCATGAGCTCTATCAGGTCAAAGGTCTCAAAGACACCTGTCAGGGCCAAACTAAACACAAACATGCCAAGGCAGGAGAAGTGGCAGTTTCCATTATTGCATTCCCAAGGAAACTGTGTCTTGCATGAATAGGGATGCCCTATGTTTACCTCATGTTGATATGGAATGAGTTGTTCTTGTTGACCTCAAAGCCTCCAGACCAAACACAGTTGGGGACATCCATCAACCGCACGCATAAGAGCTGGTCGTAGTCATTCCGGGGCCAGTGGAAAACCACACTGGACCCAGGGAGGGTAGAGATATAACCTTCGGGATTCGATGTTCCCTAAAAGATAGCAGCCCATTAAAGTCGAGTGAACAAACCAAGTTATTTTCCAACTTCAAACAGTTAGATCTCTCCCCTCCACCCAAAATGGAGTCCTCAGGTGTTTTCTATTCTTAAACGTGAACAAGTTTTAGACACAGGTTTAGACACAGGTTTTTTCCAGGTATCCCAAAATAAGTTCAGTCATGATTTATTAGAATGGACAGTTAAAGATATTTGAACAAGGCATTTCTATTACCTGTTTTGACTACAGCAGATGGAACAGGCATTCCATTAATAATAGCCTCTAAGTTCCCATAAAGAAGGGTTTAGGATGAATGCTTCTCAAACAACAGCCAGCTTGTCCAAAGCCATCAGACTAAGTAAGTACCAGTCACTTTTCAGAGGTAAATTTCTTACCTGCCCCTTGGCAAATTCTCTCTGTGCAAAAGCTAGCTTGTGAGATGATTTATTATCTAGAAGATAACGGGGCGCAAAGTTGACCATGCAAGTATCAATGTAGCGACCTCGGCCTTTTTTGACATCAATACCTAAAAATAAGAACAAGTCTGATTAGTAGATCCAGAGAAAGAAAAGAGTTTGACCCAAACCAAAGAAAAACAAACAGCCTTCGTGATCAAAACTGGATGGCTCAAAGGGTTCTGTTCTGTCCTGGGCCCTCTTTTCTTCTCTTTCTATACTATTTGACTTGGTGATTTCATCAGTTCTCATGGATTTAATTACAAATCTACTTACCCTGCCCTAACCTCTCTGCTGACCTCCAGATTCACATCTCCAACTGCCTATCAGATGTCTCGAACTGGATGTCCAGTAGACACCTTAAACTCAACATGTTCCAAACAGAACTCATTATCTTCCCCCAAGACCTTCCTCCTTTCCAAATTTCCCTATTAATGCTGAGAGCACCACTTACCCTCCCAATCCCCCAGGTTCACAATGTAGGTATCACCCTTGACTCTTCACTATCTCTCACCCCCCATAGCCAACATGCTGCCACTTCATCTCTGCAACATCTCTCTAACATGCCTCCATGTCTTTTCTGATACACCATCACACCTGGTGCAGGCCCTCACCACCTCAATCTATCCTCCATTCAGCCACTAAAATCATTTTCTTAAGAGTGCAGGTGCAACCAGGTCACCTCCCTATATAATAAATTTCGGGGGCAGCTAGGTGGCACAGTGGATAAAGCACCGGCCTTGGAGTCAGGAGGACCTGAGTTCAAATCTGATCTCAGACACTTACTTACCAGCTGTGTGACCCTGGGCAAGTCATTTAACCCCAACTGCCTCACAAAAACCTCAAACAACAACAAAAACCAAAAACAAACAAACAAAAAAATCCCAATAAACTTTGGTGGCTCTCTATCACCTCCAGATTCAAAAGCCCTTCCTAACCTAGTCCCCTCCTACCTTTCTAGTCTTCTTGCACCTTTCTCCCCACATACTCTTAATCCAGTGACACTGGCCTCCTGGCTTTCACCCAAACAAGATGCTCATCTCTCATCTCTGCGCATTCTCTGTCTGTCCCTCCATGCCTGAAATGATCTTCCTCCTCATATCCACCTCCTGCTTTTCCTGGTTTCCTTCAGGTCCCAGCTGAAATCCCACCCTCTACAGAAAGCCTTCCCCAATCCTTCTTGATCCCAGAGTCTTCCCTCTGTTGATTATCCCATGCGTGTTGCCTCTAACTGGTTTGTTCACCACTGCTTGCATATTATCTCCCCAATTAGATGGTGAGCTCCTTGAAGCTAGGGATTTTCTTTGCATACCCAGTGTTTAGCATGGTCCCTAGGACACAGTAGGTGCTTCATAAATGTGTACTGGCTCAATAAGCTCCTGACTCAATTGTTCAGCCATGCAGATTTGGAAATGAAATGAAAGCATAATCCTATTAGCAGAGTGCAGAGCTTCCTATTCTAGTCTTAGCAGCATTTCATTTACATAACCACTTGATTCATTATTGGACACTCCACGTTGCCTAGCCTGATTTCCTTAGAAACACCGTAATAAAACCAGACAGTGCGGTTGGAATGGACAGGAATTCATCCACAAGCATTTTAGTTTTAAACAGCGAAAGCTGGCCACTGTTATAATTTTATGTAACCTACTCCTGCCTCTCTATGTCTCAGCTTATGCTCCAAATATTCCAAACTTAACCACCATCTGCATCTTTGGTCACCCACAAAAACACCTTTCATCTGAAGAGCTCAAATGACCAAAAAAAAAAGTTAAAAAACAACAATAAAACTTCAGTTTCCCTGTGAGTTGCTTAAATTATCATTATTTTATAGCTCTTTGTGGAGATACAGAGAAGTTGAGTGGGCCCCCCAAAATATACAGGCCTGAACCAACAGACCCAGGAACTAAGACTCTCTGATTCCAGGCTCCAACTTAAAAAATCTTACCACTTTAATCAATAGTTCCAGGCTCTCAGATTCAGTGATTCAATACTGTCTTTAACTTAACCCTTCTCTCTCACCATTTCTTCTTTACGCTTTCCTTTCCATATTGTTGTTCTTCTATCTCCTGGCCTAAGAATTCAGTTTAGCCAAAAGGCTCAAAAGAATGCAACTGAAGTGTATCCCTGATTCTCTTCTCTCTGGTGGAGATGAAGGTCAATCTTTCCACTATAACAAGCTATATACTTTATATACCAATCCAAAAAGGCAAAAACAATGAGAAAGAGAACTTTAAAACGAAGCCCAACAAATCAAGAGTAAACAATTTAAAGTCTACACAGGACCACAACAGGGGCACACATGATAATCAGGCATTTCCAGGAAACAACAAGTATCAATATAAACAAATGTCTAGACAATTTTGAAGGCTTGCAGAGACCTAAAGGGCCGGCTAAATCATAAAACACCAAAGAACTTAGAAATGCCAAGTCAATCAGTTTGCTAAACAGGTAAAGTGGTCTCTCCACTCACTTCATTACACAAGGAAATGGCACACCCTATGCCTTTTCCTACAATAATGCAGCAGAAACTGTTGTCTCCATATTTCTAGCACTTAGATGCTTAAAACATGCTTGTTGTTTCCTTTTCTCAACGAGAAGCACCCTTGCTCAGTCTTGGAAAGTTCTGAGTCTGGCTTCACAATTAAGTACGGATGTGAACTAAGGCTGCACCACCCTGCCAGAACTATAACCATGGGCCTGCTGGGCCCAGCCGGTGCTGTCTCATCTCCTGCCTCCAGGCTCTCTTCTCTACATTCCTAAAGCACACATCTGGGCAAGTTACTTGTGCGCTCAGGAAGCTCATGTACTCCTGTCTGCCTTGAGCTGCCCCGCTGCTCTTCCAGCAGTTGTAGGTACTGCTCTTCTTCATATACTGCACCTTCTGCTGCTCCCCCTACACAAAATCCCATGTTCCACCTCCTTCACTTTGCACAAGCCAAGCCTCAGGCCTGGAGTGTCTTCCCACCTCGATTTCACCTCAAGGCATTCTGGGCTTCCTTCAAAGCTCAGATCAGATGCCACCTCCTATAGAAAGCCATTCCCCAGCTGCCCAGTGCCTACTGTTCTCCCTTCAGAAGACACTCTGTATATACTCTGGGAAGAGTCTGTATTTAAGTTGCTCTGTATATGTTCCTCCCTGCCCTGCCCCAACAGAAAATGAAAGCTCCTTGAGAGCAGAAACTTTTATTTTTTGTCTTTGTGTGTCTCATCACACAAAGTGTGATGCTTTGGCTATAGGAGGAACTTAATAAATGCTTGTTGAATGAATGAAAGAATACAGCACAGTACAAAGACGCCTGGGGGACAGGGAGTGGTGCAGGGTAGATTGTCTCCCATGGGTGAGGTACATTGCTTCTGGTAAGCTTTCTACAAATTGCTAGCTGATAAAAAACCGAAGGTAGACAATCCTAAAGCCTGAGAGGTCAAAATGTCCATTTCTTCTCTCCCAGGTGGGCTGTGCCTAAAATATGCCTTACCGAGTCATTTCTCAAAGAGCACAAGACAGACAATCCACCATCTCCCATGAAGATGACTTCCTACCCCTCGATGCCCATCAACTGAGGAGTGACTGAACAAGTGGCGTATGATCATGATAGAACTACCACGCTACGACAAATGATAAGCAGAATGCATTCAGAAAAACCTGGGAAGACTTACATAACTGATGCAGAGTGAAGTGAGCAGAACAGGAGATCACTGCACACGGGAGCAGCGACACTGTACGATGACCAACTGTGAACCACTTAGCTAGACCAATCAAGACAATGATCCAAGACCATGCTAAAAGATCCATGATGAAAAATGCTATCATCCATCTCCAGGGGGAAAAGTGATGAACTCTGAGTGTAGACTGAAGCACACTTTTTTCTTTCTTTCTTTCTTTTTCTTAGTTTTTTTTTCTGTTTTTTCTTTTGCAATGTGGCTAATATGGAAAAAATATTTTACATGAATTCACCTGCATAGTCGATATCAAATTGCTTGCCTTCTCAAAGAGGGGGGAGGGGCAAGAAGGAAGAAGAAAATTTGGAACTCAAATTTTTTTTTTTTGTGGGGGTCTAGGCAATGGGTTAAGTGACTTGCCCAGGGTCACACATCTAGTAAATGTTATATGTCCCAGGTCGGATTTGAATTCAAGTCCTCCTGAATCCAGGGCTGATGCTCTATCTACTGCGCCACCTAGCTGTCCCCTGGAACTCCAAATTTTTAAAAAATCATTGTTAAAAATTCTTTTTACATGTAATTGGAAAATATTTAACAAAATAAATAAAATATACTTAAAAAATGAATTCATGTCTCTCACCAACGTGTAAGCCCATTTCCTCTTTTCCAAGGACTGTGTAGGTCAGTATTCCCCTCATACAACAGGTTGTATGCTCCAGTGAGAGTTCTTGCATCAAGGACTCTGTAGGAGTTCTGCATGTCACTTAACATCAGTCACTTTGTAGACACCAGTTTGTTGGATTTTTCCCCATTAGTTCTCTCAGCAGCTCCACACCCAGTAAGATTCAACCTGTTCTGGCTTGCTTTGGGAATCACATTGAGTAAGTACAAGCTACCAGGAGAAAGCCAAATTGGGCATGAAATAAGAGAAAGTCCTTTTCTTCTTTGACACTCTTAATGTCAACAAGGTTTAAACAGCAACTCACACTGAAGGAGCAGGCAGACAATGAAAGCTCAGGTACCAACCATGTACCAACCAAGGCAGTCCTGAGCATCTGTGAAGGCCAGGACGTACCTAGAAGGCCGCTCTAAGACCCATCAGAGAATTTTGGATGAACAGTGTGATAATGGCATCTTGATTTTTCCCTTTTAATGTGTGAATGGTGATGCCTGACTGTACAGGTATTCAGTTCAACTGAACAAGTAGTTATTAAGCACCTACTATGTGCCAGGCACTGCCCTCTATGCTATGGATACAAGGACAAAAGCCAGTTGCTACCTTCAAGGAGCCTACATTCTGCTGGGAGGAGTTCTTATACCATTATAAATTAGACACATCATGATTGTTATTTTCATTATTACTGTTTTTGAAAAAAGGCATGCAAGTCAAATTTATCTCAGTCCCTACAAAAACACTCCTGGTCTCTCTGTGAGAATACCACTATTCAATAGTTTGGGGCTCTGATTTTGCATACTCACCAACTCCAATTTCTCTACACTCTCTTCTGGTTCAGGGCACTGAATTCTAATCCTGCTTCTGACCCAGACTTGCCCTTCAGTGCCAGGCAAGTCAATGAAACTCTCTGTTCCAGTTTCATGGAGAAAGTTGCTACCCACCCTCCTAGAGTTCGCAAAGTTTAATGAATTCAGGGAAAACGATGAAAAGCCTTTCTAAGTGTTCCTATTACTCTCTGAAAAATAAGGATTCGAGTCAAAATGACACGTTTCCTGGTCACAGGTGAATATGAAATTAAGCAAACAGAAAGCCCTGAAGGGCAAGCTTTAGGTAGCTTTCTGATTTGCATTTATGTCACTTCTCATACCCAGACAGAGGCAACCTAAAAGTCACTGTTGCCCTGTGGCAGGCCTATGCCTGCAGTGCCATGGTCAGGGTCTGTGTTAGAAACTGAACCAGAGGTCACATACCAATGTTATAAATCAGGCCAGGCCGGTTTCCTGGTTGGATCACCTTCAAGGCTCGAACACCACTCCCACCATCCAGTGAAAAGCCCTGGCACCAGCCAGGCACGCCTTCAGGGTGAATTCCCCTTCCGATCCTCATGGTACAGCTGGTGGGCAGAAAAGCAAATAAGTGGAATACGCCAACAAGACCCCAGGTCCAGTGTCTTTCGTGATTGATCAAAGCATGCTCTGGCTACATGAGTGTAGCGAACTCACTGAAAGCAGGCTTTTTCTACAGTTTTGTGCAGTAAAGGCTTTGTGCTCAGGAAGGAGTGAAGTTCCCCAGATTCAACAAATGTGTTAGCCATTTAAACCAGATGGTAAACTAGCTTGAAAGGGCATAAAAGTTTTTACCAGGCTGTGTAAAAAGGTTCAAAAAATGACAGGTGAAGTTGGTGAATGCCCAACACAAGGTGAGGCACTTTAATGCTCTATGATCACTGGTGCAGACTGCAGAGGCTCCCCCACTGATGGAACATGCAGCCCCTTTTAGGCTTGAATAGATAGTCCTTTTGAGTGCTACGGCCAAACGTTTTCATCCTGGCTCTAGCCGACTGACTAAAGCAGAACCTCTTCAAAGGTAGCTGGGCTAGTCCTTGGATGACAGACCCAGACTCTATCCAACCCGATGGACCAGACAGAGTTTATACTCCATTGAGAAGAGGTTTCAAGAACTCTGGGCAATCTCTACGCCACAATAAAGCCAAAGCAGAACTTGAGTGGAAGCAAGGTAATGCATCAGTTGAAAAATAGTATTATTTGACTGTCTGTACTATTAAGTACAATACAGAAAAGAATGCAAGTGTTATTATCAACCATTCCTTGCTGACACTGGCCCAGTGTGTGTCTAAGGCCAACAAAACGGAAAGCTATCAGAAACAGAACAGGATATACTACCTTATGCTTGTACAAGCCATCCTCCCCAATCCTCACTTTCCACTTGAAAACTGCTTTTGCATTTTTATCTCCAGACCTCTTTAGTTTAGAGGAAGATGTGTCCTTTGCTCCATTTTAAGGATGTGTCATCACATATGTTCTCCATTCCCTTGAGATCATTAATTATGGAACTAGATTCCATTAATTATTCCCCTCATTATATCTCTTAGCCTCTTCACTAGCGACTTCCCTGTAACCTACAAACATGTTTACATTTCCTCATTAGAGGTGGTGTGAAAGTTAAGGAAGGGGGGAGGTTTCCTCAAATGTGCTACCCCCACCCCACTAGGGGTGACAATTTGTCTCTTTCTTTCTCACTACACACTTCCTGAAAAAGCAGTCTATATTCACCACTCACTCTATAACCTCTCATCAGGCTTTTACCTGATGCTACGTAACTACTTTAGATTCAGCAGTTGTCTCCTAATCATTAAAGTCAATAGTCTTTTCTGAGACCAGACCCCAGACCTATACGCTCCATCTGGCATGAATGACTACATCCTTTGCTTAAAACCATCTCCACCTATGGTTCTAGGACGCTATCCTGGTTCTTCTATTTCTTGTTCAGTTTGTTTCCTAGGCCCTCTTCTTCATTTGGTGCCTGAGATGTAGGCGTTACTAAGCATTACCCAGAGTTCTGTCCTCAGCCTTGTGCTCTCTTCCCTGATGATCTCACCAACTCCCTTCAACTATCACTTCCGGCAGGATAAAGATGGCTTCCAAATCTCTATCTCTTAGCACTAGTCTCTCTCCCAAGTTTCAATCACATGCTTCCAACTGTTTTTTGGAGTTGGAAAACCCCACCTCCATCTAGACACTTCATCAACACTTCAAATCCACTGCCTAAAACTAAATTCATAGACTCATAAGGATTTAGGCCTGTAAGGAATCTTAGACATTTACTCTTCCAGTTGATAAAACGCACTTCTCCCTTCTATGCAGTGGAGGGAACTATGGCTATGGAGTATTGCATATGCTGCCAGACTCAAAAGATAAAATATACTGGTTGGTTTGAATGAACTCCTTTTTTTCCTCTCTTTTTAAAAAATCTTTGTTCATGAGAGGGCTCTCTGGGTAGAGGAACAGATTTGTTCAAAACTGAAAGTAATGTAAAAACAAACAAGAAAATCAATAAAAATAAGCTTAAATTTTTAAAAAGAAGTCTACTCTTTTAAAGTACTGCAGAATAGATGCTTTTGAATTGTGGTGCTGGAAAAGACTTTTGGAGAGTCCCTTAGACAGCAAGGAGATCAAATCAGCCAGTACTTAAAAGAAATTAAGTCAGACTATTCACTGAAAAAAGCTGAAGTTTAAATACTTTGTCCATATAATGAGAAGACAGGACTCATTGCAAAAAAACCATGATGCTGGGAAAGATGGAAAGCAAAAGGAGAAGAAGATGGCAGAGAATGGGATGGATAGATCTACTGTCATCGAATCAGTGAATGAACTTGGACAGACTTTGGGAGATAGTGAAGAATACAAGGGACAAGGGTCCATGGGTCACAAAAAGTTGGACATAAGTGAACGAACAAAAACAACACAGCTCTTCCAAAACCAGCTCCTCCTTTCAATTTCCATCCTGTGGTTAAGGGCACCACTGGTTCCTATCACTAATGCTCAAATCTTAGTTATCATCATAGTCACAGGATATGAGGTGAACTACTATAGAAGCCTACACCCATTTCTAGCAGTTCAATTATAATTTGTATATACATGCCCCACCCCCTGCCCAAATCAATATATCCAGCCCAATCTAACTCCTCACCAACTGCAGGATACACTAAGATGCTCAATATCATATCATCTACTCTTCACTCTGTAATAGTCTGTATGAGAAAAGCAGCACAAGAGTCTTAGAATTAAGTATTGAAAAGTAAATAGGGCAAAGTGAGTCACTGGGCTTTCTTTCCTGGAAGCATAACGATCTCAAGTTACTTCCTAGAGAGAGGAGATGGAAACAAAGCCATAGAAACTTTGTCAATAAAATTGTTACATGGTCAAAAGAAATTAAGGTGGTGAACACACTCAAACTTCAGGAGTGTTCTTGTGCATTTGGTAACAGGGAGACTCCCTGCAAGCATCTTGGTATACATGCATAAAATAAACAAGTTCTGAACAAAAGTTTTAGATTAAAATGTATTAGAAACCTTTAATCAAAAGAGTAACATTTAGCTGGCTGAACTTAACAGATAGCTTTCTTCACCTCTTGCCAAGCCCAGAGCCCCGGTCAATACTCTTTTCAACATGGACGCTAAATTACTGAAACTTAACTCTGGTTTTGCTTGGTGGAACAAATCCACATTTATTAAAGTAGAATACTCAAAGAAGCACAGAGACTATGCGTGTCTCAGAACACTATGAGGCTATCAACAGGATATTACAGACTACTGGAATGGTGTTTTTATAAGAGCAGACACATCCTTCAGATGTGACTTTGTAATATCAGACATCTCCTCAGATTAGAGCTATAATTTTGCTTAGGCAGACAATACTAGGTCAGTTGTAAAGAGATGAAAAGAAACCAGTAGGAAAAAGACAAGTATAAAATGAAATTAGTGGTCCCTACCATCCTCCTGCCCCCTTTCAGTAATTCACATAACTCTTGCCAGATTTCATTTTCTTTCCTATAATTAAAAAAACCTTGAAATGCTTTGAGATACTGAGATGGTACATTTTATTTAGAGGATTAAAGGGAAAATTTCAAAAACTCGTACACAAAAGGACTTAGATTGGACTGATAAAGTTGTATATGTTTTAACAGAAGACCAATGTATCTCCATATATACCATTCCTTCCCTGTAGTGAAAGCTTACAGAAAGGAAAAATAGCATAGGAAGCGAAGCAAGGAAAAAATGTGGGTTTCTTCTCCATTGCAGTTATGAGAAGTATGACTTCAATGCATGTAAAGTAAAACCACCCCCAGCACTTTTATTATAAACCAACTAAATGGTTTGTTTTCAATATCAAATAACACAGAAATTAGATATGGAAAAAATCCCATTAGGTCATCCTATCTACCTCCTTGCCAAGCCAGGGTTGTTATCTACAGTGTATTTCTACTTAAATACTAGTCCTATATCCTTTGCTAAGTTTTTCCACTCTCTAGGAGCTTGTTTGCCCTTCCCATAATTAATTTTACTTACAGATTTGGCTGTTCTTTGTCAGCATAACAGAATAAAAGAGGGCTCAGGCTTCGAGCCAGCTCATGTTCTTCAAACTGTCCCGCAGCATCTGTCTTTGCATTGTCTTGTCTAAAGATAGTGGTAACCCTTTCAGGGAAGAGATAAGGTAGAGAAGAATTGCAATCGGTCAGATCCAATGCATTAAGACAAAGGAAACTGAATTCACAGAATCATTAAACTGTGGAGCTGGAAGGAACCACACAGAACATACAGTCCAATTCTTACCTTAACAGGAAAATCTTCTCTATAATATCCCCAATACATAACCATCCAACTTCTGACTGAAGAACTACAGTAAAGAGGAACTCAATACCTCCGAAAGCAAGTCATTCCATTTTGGGACAGCTCTACTTCTCAGGAAATTTTCCTTTCCAGAGACCCTAAATTGGCCTTTCTGCAGTTTCCATTCACTCTCCTTGCTCCATTCTCTGGGGCCAAGTGGTATATATCTAATTCCTTGACCACGTGGCAGATCTTCAAGTATTTAAGCTGCCACATCTCTGTAAAACCTTTACTTGTCCAGCTAAAAATCCTTAGTTTTTCCAACTAATCCCTGAATGACACAGTCTCCATTGACCTCACCCTTCTGGCTACCTTCCTCTGGACACGGTCTAGCCTGTCAAATCAATGTACATCATAAAAAGTGGTACCCAGAAAAATGCTTCAACATAAATTCAAATGACAGTTGAGATTTTTTAAAAGACAGACCTGAGTGAGAAATGAATATTTTATTCAAGGAGTTTAGAACCTGATCCCTAAAAGGGTTATTTTGTCCATAGCGGCCAAAGCAACAACAAAGCTCACAAAGGAGAGGAAGCTGAGGCTCATGACTTTAGCAATCAGTGTGCATTAGCTCTGGCTGGCTGAGAAACTAATCCCATATTCCTAAGGTTCACAGAAAGGGGCTAGCAGGCAGAAGATCAACATACCTGTTTTGTTGATGAGCCAATATGGAGCAGAAATAAAGATTTTCAAGGATCCTTCTGCTCGACACACAATCCGGATGGTAAGATTGAACTGCCGTCGGTTGATGTCATATAGTCGCATGCGCACCATATAATTTTGGGTCCCAGGAGGAATTAGGAGCTCTTTACATAGTGGGAAATTCTCTAGAGACACTCCTGGAATACACATATAGAAAGTGTTCACTTTCTGAGGGTTCACTTTGGTCTTTCAAAAATGTATTTCGAGGAAACTAATTTGGTTTCCTCTAAAATTATCTTTCAAGTTAATAATGATTAGAAGCATATGAAAGAAAATAAATTACATCTAACTGGTAAAATATCTTTAAAGTGGTCAAGAACTTTCTAATTGGGGTGAGGTAAACTACAGAGCAAATCAGAGGAACTGGAAAAACCATTAGGAATTGATGTTGTTCAAAATGGTAAAGTACATGTTAAAGAAGAGTCAAGACATCAAGAAAGCAACCAAGTATGTTCTGCATTTAAAAATACAACACCATGAGTCAGGGGCCATATTAAGGCATAACCAGTTATTGCTTTCAGACATTATTTTCTTTGCTAGACACCTTAT
This sequence comes from Phascolarctos cinereus, assembly GCF_003287225.1. NCBI lineage: Eukaryota > Metazoa > Chordata > Mammalia > Diprotodontia > Phascolarctidae > Phascolarctos > Phascolarctos cinereus. Next base: position 388,694,525 of record NW_027556098.1, read on the forward strand.
TTTCCAACGTAACCAAGTTTTCATATATCATATATACATCCTTGTGTGTATATATAGTGTATATATATCTATATCTATATGTACCTATACAAACATGCATATACATGTGTGTATATATGACACATACATACACGCATGTATACATATGCATGTGACCATATAAATAAATATATGCAGCTTTATTAAGTCCTTTAGGAACTATTATAAAACTCTTCCTAAGCAGACCAAACTTCTAGAATCAGGTGGTAGGTACTTTCTAGATTCCATTCAAATTACTAAATGAATTTATTTATGAGGTGGTCTCTAGAGTCACAGTAAGGATTTACCGTTTCAAAAATTTTTTATGTAAATAAGCATACATATCCAAAGAACACGGAGAGCAGCAGGGTGTGGTGAACAGCATAGGGGAATAGGAGTCAGAAGCCTCCTAGCACTCAGTTCTGTAACTGTGGCTATGTTTCCTAACTTAAACTATGAAATGATGAGGATAATATGTGTTCTACTTATCTCGCAAGGCTGCTGGTGAGGAGCAAATGAAAATGTATGCCAAAGCCCTTTGAAACCTATAAAGTGCTATACAAATGTAAGTTATTATTCTGTAAAAATCTATTTCAATGAAAAGATCAGGAAAATGGATCAAACTAGTATTATGCTATTTCTGTATTTTAAACTAAATCCTGTAGCCTGTATAGTCATTGAGACAGCGAGGTTATATTTAAAAGAGACTGGATTATTTGATAACACATCTATTAAGGTTTTCAGGTTACATATATACATCTTATCTAGAATAGAGAAATATCTATCTGTTTTGAGTGTTAAATAATAAACTTTTAAAATGATGATAATCCATCTTATATTTATGATTTCTTTGTTCCAAGGATCACTTGACCTACATGATCTCATTAATAACCCTCAGAACTTCCCTGTGAGGTAGGGAGGGGCAGATATTATCTCCACCCCACCCCACTCCACCTTTATTTTATAGGTAGGAAAAAAATGCAGTTCCCAAGGATTAAATGTCCTGCCAAGGTCAAATAACAATTAAGGTACAGTGCCAGAAATCAACTTTGTTTAGTGCTCTAAACTAACCTTTGTGAATCAGATACGGGTTTTTTGATCAATTTGGTGTTTTGGAAGTTTAAACATAGTACTGCATGATGCCCCTAAAAAGGGCGCTAGTGAGGGTCCTATCTTTGTACCAGGACTACTTGGAAATATTTTCATAGCAGCCAGGGAACACTGTGTACTGCTCTTGGGCAGAAATAGAGAATGGTATTACTTTAAGACCTTACCCAGCTCAATGTTCTGAGATGTGTCTGCTGTATGCAGGGCTGCCTCTTTGCCAGGTTTCAGTGTCCCATTAATTGGCATCCCTTTAACATAAAAGTCGAGTTCACAAGGTAGCAAGTTACAGATTACCACAGTTGGCAAGAGATAAATGGTGTGCCCAGGCTGTCTGAAAATCTGTTTAGCACTGTCAGAAAATATTTTTGAGGGTATGTAATCTGGATAATTCTCTTTCTTTATAGCCACACAAAACCTATGAAGAAAGAAAGATTGGTGTGAAAAATCAACAGATTGAATGGAAAAGCTATATTTGATCTCTTGCTACTCATGAAGAAGTATAACCTTACAACTGGTTTAACAATCCAATAAAACATTTATAGTTCTTGTGTCTAAATATTGTAGCCAGTGATAGCCTGACAACATTAAGTCAGAAAAACCAATAACCTAGTGTAAGAGAAACCATTCAGGGTAGAGGGCTAGTTCTGAGTCCAACTGCCTGTTGTTCCCTCCTTTATACCCAAACTATCTAGTTTTTCCCTTCCAATAGGATATTAAGAGTTTTCTTTAAAATCCTTCAATATAAATACCAATTAAATATGGAAGGCACCAAAACTTTGGAGTATATTTTAATATCTTCATAGAAGTTCCAATAATCCTCCAGCATTACTGACATCAAGAGCTTACATACGGCTTCATATTACATTACCCCAAAAGGTATAAATATTACTCATGTTCAAATGGGCAGGGTAATTAAGGCCTGTTCCTACTATTTTTGTTACTGGATAACTACTAGCTACATAGGGCATTATATAGTCCCCAAGAAGTAGCAAATAAGCTCTCTAAAATCACAATGACAATAAAACTCTCCACTATTTTCCCATCACTAAACGTATTTAATTCTCCCACCCCTGAATAAACTGTCAGAGGGTTTGTGTATACAAGCTTCTATAACCCCGCCATTTAATTTATAGGCTAAAAAATCCAGATCAAATAATGAAAATAAGAACTGTGATAAGTAATAGTTTTTTTGATTCACTGAAATTTTTCTTTAAACAAAGTGAATGGATTTCTCTACAACATCTCAGCTCACTTCACTTCCCACGCCCGAAATCCTCTTCTGTTGGATGTGTTCTTCCTGGAACCTCCATTCTGTAGAATGGCTCAGATGAGATGTCTTTCATTCTCTTAACTACAGCACTGTGTCTCAGCTGCCTTCTCCTTCCACCCCTTCTTATCCTCCCTCTCCCCACTCCCTCCCATCTCTCACCCAGCTTCTCCCAGAGCCTCACTTTGAGGGAGGGCGCAGCTCAGTTGTCCTTCGCTCTCCAGGCACCTCCACACCCCCAGTGGGCCCCTTCCTCCCATCCGTCTGATCAGTTCCCTTGACGTGTTGCATTCCCCTGTTAGAAGGTAACGTCCCCACCCTGCTGCGGGCAGGAACTATCTTTCTTTTTGCTTGCCTTTGTGTCCCTAGGGCTTAGCACAACACCCGGCACATAGCAAATGCTTAAGAAATGCTTTCTGACTTGACTTGAATGTTTATCTCTGCAATGAAGCAACCAAGCTAATAAAGACTGACCTTAAAATACGTTTAGCCTGAGTCTGAAACAGTCGAGTATTACTCATGACAAACGAGACAGCATATAGTAAAAGCACTTTATAACTATAAAATGCAATGGCTAAGCTGCTCGTGTGTTTTTCTACCAACATCATACCTAGTACATCATCTCTGGTCTTAAAACAGGAATAGCTGAGGCCCAAAAGGTCTAGACAATGCTATCGAAGCCCCCAAGCAAGTAAGTGACAAAATGTGAATCCACTTGACCATCCTGATTTCTAACCACTCCCAAATACTCGGAAAGTAGGGTCTTGGGTTGTTTTCCACGCTTTCTAGGCTCATGTTTATATTTTCATAGGTCACCTTGTCCTACACATATTAGATCTCAAGCCTGCTCAAGTAGAAACCATATATTCTTAAGAACTCCAACACAAGAAGACCTAACAGACTTCAAGTTATCTTACACTTACAAGATTCTCAATACATATAAATGAATTAATTCTTCCATTAAAGATTCTGAAATAAAGAGAAGGAATTCTCTGTTTCCTTTAATCCTTCAAGATGGCCAATGCTGCCTACCTCATGATTTTATCCTAAAGAAGGGAAAAAAATTAAATACTACCTGGGACTTACGTACCTGAAAAATCTGCTTTTTTCTGTATCCATTGAGTGGCACTCTCTTTTGCTGCTACTAATTTCTGTGCTCTTCACTACTGTAGTCCAGTGGATTGGAGTCTTACAAAAAAATACTCCCATCCCTTTGGGCCGGGCCTGTAACCGCCAAGAGGTGAGGTGTAACGGGACTGCAAATGAATCCCCTGGCATGATGGCTGGGAGCACGACAGGTTCTGCAACAGAAAAGAAGCTAGCAATCATGGATGTGGATCTCTAACTCAAAGATATTCAAAAGGTAGTACATGTACAGACTGCTTGAGAAAACAGATCCTTCTTCCTCAGAAAGAAAGGGAGGAGCTAGAACTTACTGTCAGGAGCGGAGGGGCTGTCCAGCCTTAGCTCCATTGGCGTCTCCAGCCTGTTCTTCACAATCAGAGCTGAGCGGACAGTGATGACCTTTCGAGCACTGCCTTCCATGGTCACTGCAAAAACCACCCGGACTGGTGGAAGTGAAGAGAACTATAGGATTGGTTATAAACAGAGAAAGAATACTGCTGTGATTCTGAAGATGTGCACAAAATGCAATGACACTATCTAAAATGCCTAAATAAGAGGTTCAGCGGAACTTGAAAAGTGTTTTATTATTCCTCTTCTTTTTACTAATGAAATAATAACAGTTGCTCTTTAAACCATCTGGCCTTGAATAAACCTCAATGCTGCTTTTCTTTAAACAGTCTACACAGACGACCTACAGCATCACAAAATAAAGTCAACTTTTAGACACATGTCTCTCACTTCCAAGACACTGTTATGAGGCTGTGAGATTAAAGCAACAATCTTCCAAAATTCTAGACTTCTAGTTATTAGAAATAGATTTTAAAGGGCATTTCAAATGCCCTTTAGTCTCCTACAGCCAAAATTTACATACTTTTCAAAATATGGTTTGTTGTAGGTTTCCTCTCTGTATAATGCCTGTTAAATACCAAATGTGATAAAAATGAATAAGGCAAAGTTCGTGTTCTCACGGACAGTCTTGTAGGAAACAGAAAACATGGCATTAGAGGACCTGGGTTTAAAGACCAGCTTGGCTACTATTTGTGTGACTTTGAGTGTGCTGTCATCCTTATGTACCTCCTCACTGGAACACTGGCCACTGACCCAAGCAAGCTGGGTTCTGATAAGTGAGCTTTCAACTCACCTTGTCCTGAACTTGGTATCCATGCCACTTCCCAGTTACGCAAGCACCATGCTGCCATGGTACTCTTTTTTTCCCAGTTCTCCTTTTATGAATCTTCTCCCGTTAGAACATAAGCTCCTTGACGGCAGGAGCCATCATGCTTGCTTCTATGTGTGTCCTCAGCATTTTGCACAGTGCCTAGTACACAGTTGGCACTTAATAAAGGCTCTATCACTTCACCTCTCTAGACTTTGCTTCCCTCATTTGGGAAATGAAGAGGTTGGACTAGATGACCTCTAACCTCTCTTTTCAGCTTGAAATTTCTGATCCTTTGTACAGAAATATAATGTCAAATATGGCAAGATAAAGACTTAAAAGAGGTACAGAAAAGTTTTATGAGAATTCAAAGAAAACAGATTGCTTCTGACTGGACAGGCTAAAGTTGGCAGGTAGGAGGTGGCACTTAGGATAGCCCTAGAAAAATAAATAGGATTTCAACGAGTAGCCAAAGGAAGGTGACACTTCTGGCACAAGAAATTATATGAGCAAAATCATGGACTTCATCGTAGTGGCTGTGTGACTCCGGAATGGGGAACAGATTCAGAGATGCTACGGAGGTAGAAATAACACTATTTGGCAAATGATTGGATATATGGGCTAAGTAAGAGTGAAGAGTCAAGAATAGCACTTAGATTATGAACCTAGGTGACTAAAAGGATGGTGATATGCTAGACAGAAATAGAGAAGTTTAGAAGAAGAGTAAGTTTGGGGAGAAAGATGAGTTCTATTTTGAACATGTTAAGTTTGAGATACCTTTGAAACAAATCCAAATTCAAATATCTAAGAGAGCCTTGGTGGTTTGGAACTGGAGCTCAGGAGAAAGATTATGGCTAAATAAATTAATCTGGGTGTCTCCCGCACAGAGATCACAACTAAACCTATTAAAGCTGATAAGATCCTCAATTGAGAGAGGGTAAAAATAGAAGAGAGTGCAGCACAAATCCTTCAGGGTCACCACAGTTAGAGGACCTAACATGGATGACGATCAAGCAAAGGAGACTGAGGATACATCAGACAGGCAAGAAGAAAACCAACAAAGCATTGTGTGAGAAGGTGCTATTATTATCCCTGTTTTACAATCAAGGAAACTGAGATAAACAAAGGTTAAGTGACTAGCCCAGAATCACATAGCCAATAAGTGTCTGGGGCCAAATTTGAAATCAGATCTATCTGACTCTAGACCCAGAACTCTATCCACCGCACCACCAACTGCTGGAATCTGCCTGTAACACAATTTGCCTAGCCATTCTACAATTGATGGGCACCTACTTGTTTCCAGATCTTTGCTAATACAAAAAGAACAACACCATAAAACCAAAAAGTTGGGAACAAACCGTTCATCAACAATTGTGGAACAAATGAACTATAGTGTATATATGAAATGGAATATTATTGTGTTGTAAGAAATAACAAATAGAAGGATATATGGAAACAACCGTCATTAAATAATAAAAAGTGAAGACAGCCGAATGAAAAGAACAAGATATATGATAACTTCTAACATGATGACTTTGCTTTTGGTTCAGATCTCTGATTTCATCAATGTAGGGAACTCTGGGGTTGGAAACTCCCTGCACCAGTGAAAATTAGTAACTCATCTCTCACTTAAAATCTCCCACATTAGTCATACCCTCCTCACAAAAATAAGAAAAGATAAGAAAATACGCTTTAATCTGTGTTCTTTGTCCATCAGTTCTCTTTCTGAAAGTGGATGGCATGTTTCTATCATGAGTCCTTTGGACCTGTAGTTGATCATTGTACTGATCAGTGTTTCTAAGTCTTTAAAAGGTGACTATCTGTACAATATTGTTGTTACTATATAAATCGTTCTCCTGGTTCTGCTCACTTTACTTTCCATTAGTTCATACAAGTTTTCCCAGGTTTCTCTGAAACTATGCCCATCATCATTTCTTACAGAACAATATCAATCCTATTCATACATTGTAACTTGTTCAGCCATTCACCAATGGATGGATGTCCTCTCAATTTCCAATTCTTTGCCACCACAAAAAGAGCTACTGTAAATATTTTTGTACATGTGGGTCCCTTTTCCTCTTTGCTTTATCTCTTTGGGGCACCACTCAGTAGTGGTATCATTGGGTTGAAAGATATGCGGAATTTAATAACTTTGGGGGTATAGTTCTAAATCGCTTTCTAGAATGGCTGGACTAGCGCACAGCTCCACCAACATCTGTCATCTTCCTTTTCTCCCAACTTAGCCAATATGATGGGAGGTGGCACCTCAGCCTTTTTTTTTATTGCATTTCTCTCACTTTGTAATTTAGAGGGTTTTTTCATACGACCATTTGATAGTTTGGATATCTTCCTGTGAAAACCATTCATACCTTTTGACCATTTATCAACTGGAAAATGGCTCCTATTCTTATAAATTTGAGTCAGTTCCTTATATTATATGTCTTAGAAATGAGACCTTTATCAGAAATGTGCTGCAAAAATTCTTCCCCAATTCCTGTGACTCTTAAAATTTCAGCTGCATTGGTATTGTTTGTGCAAAAACTCCATTTTATGCATCAAAATTGCCCATTTTACCTCCCGTGATCCTCTCATCTATTTTTTGATCATGAGCCATTCCTCTATCCATAGATTTAAACAGGTAATTATTTATATGCTCCTCTAATTTGTTGATGTTTTCTTTTATGCTAAATCATGAACCCATTCAAACTTTATCTTGATACACAGTGTGAGATGTTGATCTATTTTCCAGTTTTCCCAACAGTTTTTGTTGAATAGTGAGTTCTTGCCCTAAGAGTTGGCATCTTTGTGTTTATCAAACACTAGTTTATTGTACTCATTTGCTTTTGTATACTGTGTACCTAATCTCTTTTTCTGATCAACTTCTCTGTTTTTTAATTAGCAACAAATCATTTAGGTGATTGTGGCTTTGTAGTATAGTTCGAAATCTCATTTTATTTATTAATTTGATGTTTTTATCTTTTAACTTTCAATTTTATCAATCTGTCCTTGACTTTCAGGACATCTATTCTGATGTTTGGGGTTTTTTAATTTGTTGATTTTTCTAGTTGTTGTTTCAAGTTGCATACACAATTCACTGATCTGCTCTTTCTCTCTTTTACTAATGAGAGCCTTCAGAAACAGAAAATTTCCTCTAACTACTGCTTTGGCTGCATCCTCTAAAACATGATATGCTGTCTCACTGTTGTCAATATTTTTAATGAAACTGATTGTTTCCATAATTTATTCTTTAACCCACTCATTCTTTAGGATTAAGTTATTTAGTTTCCAAATAATTTTTAATCTTTGCTTCAAAGGCCCTCTATTTAATATAATTTTTATTGCATTATGATGAGTAAAAGATGCACTTAATATTGATGCTTTTCTGCATTTAATGAAGTTTTTACACTCTAATACAATGTCAATTTTTGTGAAAGTACTATGCATGAATAATCTCCAGAGATCAATTATATATAACTTTACTGAAATTCTCTTCAGGTCCTTAACTTCTTTTTCATTTATTTTTAAGTTAGATTTATCTAGATCTGAGAGAGAGAAATTAAATTTCCCTATTGTTATTGTTTTAATGTCTATTTCTTCCTGTAACTCACTTAACTTTTCCTTGTAAGAATTTAGATGCTATATCATTTGGAGAATATTTGTTCAGTACTGATATTAATTTATCATCTTCAGTAGTTTCCCTGTTTATTTCCTTTAATTAGGTCTATTTTTGCCAGTACTTTGTCTAAGATGATGATCGCTACCCCTGCCTTTTTCACTTCGGCTGAAGTATAATAGATTCTGCTCCAGCCCCTTATTATATCTTTTGTTTCAAGCACATCTCTTGTAAATGGCACACTGCTAGATTCTAATTTCTAATCCTTCTGCTATTCTCTTCTGTTTTATGAGTTTATTCATCCCATTCACATTCACAGTTATAATTGCTGGGTATTTCTCTTCATCCTATTCGCTTATACTTTTCCTGCTCTTTCCCCCCCACCTTCTCTTTAAAGGTTTGTTTTTCTTCTAATGCCTCCTTTAACCTGTCCTCTCTCTTATTTCTTCTATTTCCCTTAACCTCTTTCCTTCCTGTTTCCTTGTCGGTTAAGATGCATTTCTGCACCCAACTGTGTGTATGTGTATTTTTTCTTCCTTTGATCAGTTCGGATTAGAATAAGGTTCAAGTGTCACCTGCTTTCCCCCCCACCAACACACCTGCACTGACCCAACAAATTGTATAAACTCTTCCTTATGCACTACATTTATGTGGGATAATTTCCCCCATTCTTCTTCTCTCTTCCCTCCTCTCCCAGTGTGTTCTTCTTCCCTATCCTTTCCATTCTTCTGAGATAATGAAAACATAATAGAATGACTCTTAGGCCCTCTGATGGTAACAGAAGCCTGAAACATTACACACACACACACACACACACACACACACACACACTCCCTACATAAGAATGCAAGCAGTTTAATCTTTTAGTACCTTATTGCTCACTCATGGTTTTTTTTATGCTTTTCTGGTCCTGTGCTTGTATGTCAAGTCTTCTCCTCAGCTCTAGTCATTTCATCGGGAACACTTGGAAGACTTCTATTCCATTAAAGGTGTCTTTTTCTCCTGTAAGATCATACTCAGTTTTGCTGCGTAGGTTATTACTGGTTGTAAGTCTGGATCCTTTGCATTCTGGAATATCATGTTCTGAGCTCTTTCTTACGTGCTCCTTACTGTGGCCCTTCTCTTTCTGACTGCTTGCAGTATTTTTTCCTTGACTGGGGTTGCGGTTGGAAAGGGGCTCTAGATTTTGGCTATAATATTCTTCACAGTTTTCATCTGGGTGTTTACTTTAGCAAATGACCGGTGGATCTTTCCACTTCTATGTTGCCTTCTGGTTCTAAGAGATCTGGATACTTCAAGGCTCTGCTTGTTGATACTTTCGAGTCACTCCCTTCTAGGTTTATGTCTTGAGCTTCCCTGTCATCATAATAGCTCTTCATGGTGGGATTCTTTTTTAGTTTGTCCATTCTTCCAGCTTACTTCTTGACTTTATATTAGTGTTGGCTCTGGACACTTGGGGGTGGGGGGTGGGGGAGGAGGGAGCGATGTCTGGCCTGAGTTCTGTTCTATTACATCCTTCTCCTGCTTTCACAGCTCAGGCCAGGGCTTGAAAGCCTTCAGTGATCCCAACGAGGTGCGATCCAGGGTGAGCTCTGTTCACCGTCCTCCTGGTCTGAGCTCTGCAAGTTCCTGACTCAAGTTTGGGTCTATTGGCTTGTCCCTGGGTGGAGGTTTCACTTCTAGACTCAGCTATTATTAGCCCTCTGGGAGGCTCTGGAGGTTCAAAGTGACTGAACTGCCGGCTCTCCCTTGGTCTAAGACTCCTGCCTTGGTTACTGCACTGCAGGACTCCATGCTGGGCTAGAGGCTAGAAGCTAGAAATTAGACCCTGCTCTGCTCCTGGGATCAGAGCAATACAGCTACATCTTACTTTCATAAATATTCCTCGATCAACATGCTGTTAGGGTACATGATCACCAAGGACCACTTCTCTCTGCCCTGGATCCATTGGGATTCAGCCCTGGGAACTGGCTAGTGAGCAAAAAAAGAACCAAACTGCTAAACAGGACCTATCTCTGCACTTAGCACTGCTTCAGGGACCTCTGGCACCTCTTTGTACTCGAGCTCTTTCTGCCCTGATATCACCCTGGCCCTCTGTCCTTCGGCAACAGCCAGTACCACATGCACTCCTGGCGAAACCCTATCTCCCAGTGGCCTTGTACCTCTCTGTCTGTCTCCTTAAGTCACCCTGGACTAGAAAAATGACTCACTGTGACTCTTCTTGATCAGAATTCTGCCTGGTGCATTTCCCAGATCTTTGTGGAGGAAATTTAGTGGTTAGGCTGTACTACTTCTTCTCACTGCACTATCTTGACTCTGCCTCCCGTAGCTTATAATCCCAAAGAGTTTCTGGTGTACCAAGAGGTTAGGTGACTTGCACCTAGGTCTTGCTATCAGCTGTGCCACAGTTTATTTCACACTTACATCTATGGAAAGGAAGATACCTTTAAATGCAAAAGATGAGATGGAGTGTCATGGAAGCAATGAACATGAGCTTAGACAGCTTCTGGGAGATAGTGGAGGACAGAAGGGCCTAGTACGCTGTGGTCCATGAGATCACGAAGAGTGAGACACAACTAAATAAAGTATAATGGACAAAGCTGTAATAACTTAATAAAAACTTATTAAAGCTAAAGCACACATCCTTACTGTCTCTAACAAATACTAAAGTGCAAGATTGTTGACTGCTAACAATAAATGTTAAATTATAATAGTATAAGGTTACAAGCATTATTAATCGTAGTTGCTCTTTTGAATGATTTTGTTTATGGTTTTCTGGGATGGTGCTAGGAAGTGTTGCATAATTTTAAAATGTTTAAAAGGTGTACATGATGGAGATAAACAAGATTTGTCAATAGAAAAGGTCACACATTGGCAAAAATGCTCATTCTATGTTCTGAAGAACTTTACAAGAAAGATCTTAATATCAGCAGTAACCACAACAGTGTGGTTAGTGATCTAGAGCTAGACATCCTGGAGAATGAAGTCAAGTCAAATGAAATCCCCAAGCCAAGTGGGCCTTAGGAAGCGTGGCTAACAATAAGGCTAGGGAGGTGACAGAATCCCAGCTGAGCTATTTAAACCCTAAAAGATAATGCTATCCAAGTACTGTACTCAATATGCCAGCAAATTTGGAAAACTCAGCAGTGGCTATTGGATTGGAAAAGATTAGTTTAAGTTCCAATCCTAAAGAAGGGCAATACCAAGGAATGTTCAAATTACCAAACAATTGTACTCATTTCACACATCAGCAAGGTTATACTTAAGATTCTGCAAGCTAGGTTTCAGCAATATGTGAACTGAGAATTACCAGAAGAGCAGGCTGGTTTTTGAAGATGCAGCGGAACTAGAGACCACATTTACCAACATTTGCTGGATTATGGAGAAAGTAAGGGAGTTCCAGAAAAATACCTACTTCTGCTTCATTGACTACACTAAAGCCTCTGACTGTGGATCACAACAAAATGTGGTAAGTCCTCACAGAGATGGGAGTACCAGATCATCTTACCTGTCTCCTGAGGAATCTTTATGCAACAATTAGAACTGAACATAGAACAACGGATTAGCTTAAGATTAGAAAAGGAACACAACAAGGCTATATATTGTCACATTTTTTTTTAACTTGGATGCAGAGTACAACATGCGATATGCCAGGCTGTACGAATTCAAAGACTGAATTAAAGTTGTCAGGAGGAATACTGAACAATCTCAGATATACAGATGATACCCCTCTGATGGCAGAAAGTAAAGAGGAATTAAGAAGACTCTTGATAAGGATGCAGACAAACGAGGAGTGTAAAAGCTTACTTGAAGCTTACTATGAACTTGAAGCAGAGGGAGAGGAAGAGAAGCTGTGTCAGATTTTATATTCTTGAGCTCAAAGATCACTGTAGACAGTGGCTGCAGCCATGAAATTGAGAAGACAGTTTCTCCCTGGAAGGAAAGCTTTCAAACTGTGGGGCTGGAGAAGACTTTTGAGAGTCCTTGGACAACAAGGAGATCTAAAGAAATTAATTCAGTCTCTTGATTGGAAGGACAAATACTGAAACTTAAATACTTTGGCCACATAATGAGAAGAATGGACTCTTTGGAAAAGACCCTGATATTGGGAAAGATTAAATGCAAAAGATGAGATGGAGAGTGTCATGGAAGCAATGAACATAAGCTCGGACAGCCTCTGGGAGATAGCGGAGGACAGAAGGGCCTATTATGCTATGGTCCATGAGATCACGAAGAGTGAGACACAACTAAATGACTGACCAAGTAAACAAAAACAATGCTCTGAAGAGAAATAGTTTCTTTAACTACTATTCTTAAAACATGTGCCCAGAACACACTGGCAATGCTCTTTAATTAAAAGAACAAATGACACATATCTGGGTTTTTTGCACAGCCAACTTCTTTACTAAAGTAAACAGGATCTGAACCAACCTCATAAAACAATGAAAAGACCTGTGTATTTTGTCAAAAAAAAAATACCAGTCATGCTTTCAGGAAGTGCCAACGAAAAGGCTGACATCCCTTTGGAGGGTCTACATAGAGCCAAGATTTCTAGCTCTAACGATGACCAAAACTAAGGTGCCTACTGATCCAAAGCAGTAACACCGTGACAAATTCATTGCTAGAGAGCGGTCATTTAAATCTTAACTCTATCCTCAGGCCTAGATGCCCCAAAGTCCACATTTCAAAATGCAACACCTTCAAGGACAGAATTCTAAGCAGAAATCTGAAGGTTGTCTTGTGATGATCCATCAAAAAACCAGCTGGAAAAAATATTACAATTTTTCAATCTTCCTCATTCTTGTACTTGGCTGCCCATAGCTTTTGTTTACATCCTCATCCTGGAAGAAAAGCCCTTGGGATCACCCCATATTTGTCTTATTCTGACCTATTCAGTCTCAGCTATAAAGTGTCCGTGAAAGATTCTTTTAGTGAGGTTTCACAGAAGGAACATGCTTTATAAACTTAATGTATCATCATTAAAAGAAAAGGGTGAAGAGTAATTCCATTTGCAAGAATCTGCATGTTCTAGGGATCACTGTAGAACACATTCATCAGAAATAGCGTGGTCCAATTCACAGAGTATAAATAATAAATATGAAATCATAATAATAAAAGCTATACTCACATACACCTGAGGATGTATTATATTTGTTCTGCTGCTAGGGCTGCCAATCTAAAAAAAACCCAGAAGTTAAACAATCAGCACAAAACACATGATGCAAAGACACCAAATTCTAATATCTTGTTTTGTGAAAATTTACTAATCTGAATTAACAGACTATCTAAACTAAGGGAGCAGTTATCATCGACATAAGGCTCACTTATTCATTCAACTATTATTTACTGAATATCCCTTATTTGCCAGATACTTTGGGGGCTACACAGCTGAACAATATAATTTTTTCCCTCATGACTCACTATTATATACCATTAAACGGATGCTCCTTTCATGCATTTAAATAAAGCGTTCCTGTTTTTACAAAATACCTACTACCTAAGAGAAAGTGCTAAAGAAGGGGGTGGAAGAATGGAAAAGAAAACAAAAATATCAGAAACTAGGTTCTCTGCTGAGGCTAGGAATTAAAATCTCGTCAAAAATGAAGACAATCCACTGAAAAAGTTTTACTGAATACTGGCTACACCTCAGTTTTTAATTGATACTAATGCACAAAGCAAGGCATACTTGTTACAGGTATTTGGGGGAATGGGGTAATAAAGTTCAATTGGAATATTCCTTTCATTGCCAAAGATATGAATTGAAAGCACTCAAGTTCCAGGAATTTTTAAGGTTCTGGAGGGAAAAAGATGGAAACTGACATGGCATAATGTTCAAGATGAACACAAAACTGAGCAAAGCAGCGTCACTACAGCAGATTAGCACTTACATATTCATCAGTGGAAAACAAAATGAAAAATTGGCCCAAAGGAATTAAGAACTGGCTGACGGGCAAATGAGCCTGCAGTGGCTGTAACTGCTAAGTCTCTCAAGATTCCTCCTCTGCGGCACATGTTTATTGTCGATGCTACTAATAGCATCCTCTTAGACCTTTCAATACTTAATCCTATAAAGTATAGATCAGCACAAGACAAAGGAAGAGAGTAGGTATGAAGATGAATGATGAGACACTAAAATGGCTGGGGGAGGGGGGGAGCCAGGGAAATGCCTACATCTGTCTCCAATAAGAATTAGGAGAGGTAGGAATAATGGGTAACTAGATCAGAATGTAATTACAATAATAAGAAGTAACAGAGAAGAGGCGGGGGCTAGAAAATGTGAGAGAAAAAAAATAAGGTAAATAAAATGTTTGGCAAATTAGTAAATGTCTGGCTAGGCCAGCAGAGTGTGAAAACTCTCTCCAAGATGGACAGACCATCTACTAGATCAAAATTTTCAGTCTCAATTTTCCATTGAGAACAGCCTTGGATTGGCAATGGTGATGATCCTCCAACTTCTCCGTATTAAACAGAAGATTCACTCTGGTGGAACTTAAAAGGACTTTATGTCTGTGGCAACAAAAGGGCTATCACAACTGAGCTTTATCTCCCCCAATGATGCCCAAGGAAAGGTTTCTGTTATTGATAGGCAGTAGAATATATGTATAACAAATGAGATCAGATTTGTAAAGTGCCTGGCACAGAGCAGGTGCTTAACAAACGCTTATTTCCTTATATAACTGAAGTTTTACAAAGTGAATCACTCTTGATAACTAACCTGAAATTAGACTATATCTCCCTCTTAGAATTAATAGAATATACACAATAATCAAATCTCAACAGAACAGAGCCTAACGTTGCATTTTTACTATCTGGACATGTAGCTGAATGGGAGAATTGCCACCTAGGCCAGAACCATGCTGTCACCAGTTCCCAACAAGCACACACCGTGGAAGATGATGAATTTTTGTCAGGGGCAGCATATCGGAAAAAGGTCCCCACTTTATCCACGGACACAGGGCTCACTTGTTCCCAGCCATTCACTCTCACTTGCAACTGGTGGATTCGGAGGTCATGCGTATGCCTGTCGGTTGGGATGCAAAAAGGGAGGGAGAATTAAACCCCATCTTAAGAAGAAATAAGAAAAAGAAGATATTTCCATTTTAATTTAGCCATTACACAGAGACCCATGGGAGAAACTGCTCTAGGAACAGATTCTAGGAACGAGGAGTTTAGCCCTGTAATGGCCAGCATAAAAGAATACTGGGTTACTAACTTAGAGAACATCTAGTCCTAACCTCTCACTTTATAGATGAGGAAACCAAGGCCTGGAGAGGTCAATGGACTTGCCCAAAGGCAAAAGAGATGATCCGGCTGCATATGAACAAAACAGACTCCCACAATACAAGCTCTGCCAATTCTGACCATCCGCCCTCTTTCTCAGCTGCACAAGATCTGCAGATAGCCTTTAAAGTGAGGTGAGTTTCAGTAAATTTCAATAGAAAAGTAAAATGCTATACTAGAGCCATGCCCTTGAAAATACATGAAAACAACATTTTTTTCCCCTTTGGTTCTTCTGTCAAGCATTCTGCCTTCAGTCTCATGTGACTAGACAAGAGTTATATGAGAGAGATCTTCCAAGTCTAAGTACTGAAGTGCTTGGTGGAAATCAAAGCAGAAGGCAACAGGAAGAACAGGAGGAATGGGAGGAAATTACACATTTAATTCTATTTTAGATTTTGCTTAATTCAAGCCAGAAGCTCTAAATAAGGAACTGGATTTGAGGCCAGAGGTGGGGTAGGGAAGGGGGAGAGTAAGAGAATATACTTATGTTGATGAATTCCAGGAGAAATGAAGGAATAGAAATAGGTTACAAAACATGGAAACTGAAGAGGGAGAAAAAACTGAGAGAGAGATCATATCCTCTTTAATGTAACAGAAACAGCTTTGTAGTTGGACTGACTGACAACCTGCTCTGTAAAGTTTCTGGGAAAACCTTGAAGATGTCCTTTTGCAGCTAAAATTTAAGTGGCTTCCAGATATGTATTAATACATTATTCATTTTTATACTCTCTTTTTTAGAGCCCTTTAAAGGCCGAATGTCCAGAATCCAATGTCAATACACATACACTAAAACAGCCTTGGGAAATAAGGGAACACACAGCATTCACCATCAAGGTTTTTGCATGTGCAGACTAAAAACAGTCCATAGATCTAGAAGCCTGGGTCCAAGCGCTTAACCCTGGCCATTAGTAATTTCAAATAACCATTAGCAGGTTCTAAAACCAAATTCTGTCTTAACACAATCAACACACACTGGGTATTTATTTTATATGCCACCTCTTAGCAGATCCTGCACGCCCCAGACATGAAGCCATTCTTCAGTCTGCTCCTTTTGCTGGTTCTATCCAGAAGCTCACCAGCTATCACTGCTAAGATACTGATGCCCAATACTTTTTGGGAGTGGCACACACTTTGAGGGTTCAATTCCCTCAAACTTTTTCCTTCCTAAACCCAACAATTTGATTCAATTAAAATATCTCATAAGCCAATGCAGGGTAAGCCACCATACTCACTACTGAATAGATGAAGACAAAAGTCTAGCCTGAGCCTGCCCTCTTACATTCTACAGGGGCGGGGAGAAAGAGAGCAGAGACACTTCATTCATTTGGTTGTTGCTGTTGTTGTCGCCTTTTCGTTTTGCCTTTCTGAAGAAGGAAAAGGATGAGCTCGAAGGCTCCTACTAACAACAGGAACTGTGTTGAGAAACATAATTGTAGCCACTCTAATTTTGGGAATCAGAAATTGAACATTCGGGTGCTGTAATCCAACACAAAGAAACTTTTAAGAAGTTAATGCATGAATACAAGAATTCACATCGTGGCATATAGAAGTAATCAGAGGAAAGCTTTCTTCTTTCAGAGGCTGGTGTGCCTCAGACCTGCCACAGAAGACTTGAGGTGTCTATTCCTAGAAAGGGATATCTGCATGATCACGTGGCCAGGAATTCCAAAATGTGAGAAACATATGAAAGATACCCCTGAGGCCACTGACTACAATCTGGCCCTGAACAAGAAGGCCCAACAAAAGTCATTCAGTCCTCTAGAGGAGCCCCCAAAGCAGCCCATTCCATGTGGGGACAGGAGCATCCCTGCTAAAGAGGCAGATCACAGCTCATCCGTACTCTTCCACCCAGCGCGACATCTCCCATTT
This sequence comes from Phascolarctos cinereus, assembly GCF_003287225.1. Taxonomy (NCBI): domain Eukaryota; kingdom Metazoa; phylum Chordata; class Mammalia; order Diprotodontia; family Phascolarctidae; genus Phascolarctos; species Phascolarctos cinereus. The sequence continues at coordinate 388,711,961 of NW_027556098.1, forward strand.
CTACAGCCCCTGAAGGTTTATAAAGTGCTGTCTTCATCAGAACCCTATGAGGCAGGGAATACAAGTATTATAATTCTGACTTTCCACATGAGGAAGCTCAAGGACAACTAGTCCAAAGTCACCCAATCTAGGGTGTGAGGCAGAGATTCAAACCCAGGCCATATGACACCAAGGTTGGCCCTCACCACTGGGTCCTTACTCTTGGACTAGCTCATTTGTCTAAGCCCTTTTCCATATGATAGCTCTTTAAATAGTTGAAAACAGCTATCATGTCAATTTAATTCAACAAACAATGACGAGGGGACTATTAATAGCAAAGCACCATGTAAAGCCTGGGGAACACAAAGCCAAAAAAAAGAAAAAGAATCGTTCTCGCCTCCCAGGAGCTTCCTGAAGGGGCAGACGACACGGACACAAGACGAAGCACATACAAAGTGATATGAAGCCATTTTAGAAGGATGTGAGCACTAATACCTGGAGGGAGCAACGGGAAAGTGTCAGAAGGGGGTCCTGAGCTGTGCTCTGAAGGAAGCCAAGGCTTCTAAGGGGGGGGAAGAAGGAGCATACTTTAGACATGAATGCGCCCCAGTTGAAGGCCCAGAAGAAGATGAGAGAAACAGGGAGTGACTTCATGAAGAGGAGCAATAGGAAAGACACTTAGTGAGAGGGAAGCCAGGTGGGAAAGAAGTCTAAATACCAAGCGCTATCTAAATGGTAGGTACTGTCTAGAGGCAACAGGGGCCCCCTAGGTCAAGTCCTCTTTAAGTTTTTGTTTCATTTGAGCTAAAAATTGAAATCTTTGTGCCATCCTCAACTTTTTACTCACTCACTCCACACGGCCAAACCTTGGCATTTTTAACCTTCACAGTGCTTCTCACATCAACCACTTCTCTCCATTCACACAGACACCAACCTAATTCAGGCCTTCATCACCTTGAACCTGAACTACTACAACAGTCTCTTAACAGTCCCCCTGTCTCAGGGCTCCTACTCCAATCTAGCTGCCACATAGTTTTGATTTTCCAAACATGTAGCTCAGACCATGTCACCCCCATCTCTAAAACAATACATTTCAGTGTATTACGCCTAGTCTCAAAAACAAACTCCTCTGTCTGTCCTTTAAAGCCCTCACAATGGAGGTGCTAGTCCTTCTTCAACACCCCGTAGATCCCTCTTGAAGCTACAGGTGAAAGCGGGATGAGAGGTGGACACCGGAGGTGACAGGGCTGCTCCTCTGCCTTTGCTGTCCACCTGCCGCCCAGATCTCACCTGTGGCTGCAAGAAGCTGTAGGATGTGCAGCAGCTACACCCCAGTAAAGCCAACAGGCCTCAAACGTATCAGTGCGTTAGGGGGACGTCGGCCCCGAGGGTGTGAAGACTTCTCCCAGAGCAACGGGTGCATGAGAACAATTTGTTCCAATGGCCATGAAGACGGCACTGTGGAGTGCTTAGAGCTCGGTCAGACGTTGAAGACAGCAAGGCCATCCGCTGCATTTTAGGCGACAGCCTGTCATCCTGACTTTGGTGCTGTCACTGGATTTTGACAACTCTAAGAGGGAGAATCAGGCTAATGACTTTGCACAATTCTGCTTCACTTAAACCCAATTCACATGCATGTCAAGACATCACCCCACGATGTCACTGGTCCTCTTCAAAAGTGAAAGACGAACAACAAAGCCCTTTACAACCTGACTCCAATCAGCCTTTCCAGTCATATCAAACACTGCTCCTCCTCTTCATGCACATTACAGTCCAGCCAAACTGGCTTTCTTACTGTTCCTCATATACAATATTTCATTCCTATCTCTAAGCTGTTGCACTGGCTTGGAATGCATCCCCCCCCCACCTCTTAGAATCATTAGTTTCTCTCACTGCACTGTTCAGTTGTCCTTTTCTACACGAAGCCTCTCCTGATGACTGCAGCTGCTAATGCCCCCGCCCCCCCACCCCCACCAACTGTGTGTCCCTTCTGGATATATTGTATATGCACGTATCATTTCCCTTCGGTACAATGTAAGTTCCAGAGGGTCAGGAGTGTTTTTGTAACCCCAGTATCTAGCACAATGCTTGGGCATTTACGTAGCACTTAATAAATGCTTATTGTTAGGTAAATCTCTCTAGTTTCTTTAGTCAATCCTTACAAGGCGCCTTAGTTACCCTTATATGGATACTCTCTAGCTTAATGCTTTCCTAAAATGAATGTAACAGACTAGATGTGGTCTGACCAGAGCAAAGGATGGAAGAGCTATCACCTTCCTCATCTGGAACATTACAGTCAGTTAATCTGTTTTGTTGTTGTTTAATCATTTTGAGTTGTAACCAACTCTTCATGACCTCATTTGGGGTTTTCTTGGCAGAGATACTGGAGTGGTTTGCCATTTCCTTCTCCAGTTCATTTTACAGATGAGGAAACTGAGGCAAATAGGGTGAAGTGACTTGCCCAGGATCACACAGCTAGTAAGTGTCTGAGGTCAAATTTGAACACATGTCTTCCTGACTCCAGGACTGGTGCCACTGGGCCACCTCGCTGCCCACTCTGTTAGCAAGCATTTATTTACTAGGCCGACTAATAGCACTCCCCTTTGTGCACTCTACCATCCAGCCTTCTTGCTTTTCTTCCCACACACAGACCTCCATCACTGGCTATTCCCTATGCCCAGAATGCATTCCCTCCTCACCCACCTCCTTATTTCCTTCAAGCTCAGCTCAAATTCAACCTTCTACAACCAGCCTCTCTCAGCTTTTCTTCCTCTTCCCCACCTACTCCCTGCCCAGGCCTGCCACCAATTTGCCTCCTCTCAGGAATTACCTCCCATTTACACTGTATGCCCTGTATATACATAGGTACTTGTAGATTGTCTCCACCATTAGACTGTGAGTTCCTGGAGAACAGGGACTATCTCTTTCTTTGTATCCTCAGCACTTAACACAGTGCCTGGCACACAGTAGGCACTTAATAAATGCTTGTTGACCGATGATACATTTCTCTTAATGCAGCTTCTCTGAATGAAATAGCATTGAGTATTCAGTCCACTAAAACCCCCAGATCTTTTTCAGATAACTAGCTACCTACCTATGCCTCCCCAATCTTGTATTTGTGAAGTAAAAGGTGACATTTACCACCCTTAGTATATTTCAACTTAATAGATTCAGCTCACTGTTCTATCTTGTCAAAATTTTTATAAATCCTATCATTCAAGATGCTATCTGAAATTTTGCGTTTTCTCAAATTTTGAAAGTCACATATGCATTTATCCAAATTAATTACAAAAATGTTAAATGGCCAAGGACCCATTCCTGGAGTACCGTCCTAGAAAACTCCTCTAAGCTTCCCCTAAACCACTGATGACCGCTCTCTGGATCTAACCATTCAACCAGGTCCAGAAGCCACAAAATCAAGCCTACATCTCTCCATCTTGTCTATAAGAACAGCAGGAATCACTCTGTAAAATGCTCTATTCAAATCTAAGTAAACTAATTTTTTAACATTCCCCTAATCTAGTCTAGAAAAATCTGTCAAGAAAATAAATGATCCTGGTTTGGCACGACCTGATCTTAGTGAAGCCATACGGGATCCACATTCCATGTGCGGTTTCTTTTCCTTAAAACTGGACCTATGCTTTCATTGGCAAAGGGAACTCCTAGTAAGGAAGTGTCCTCTACAGCAACTGTTCTGCAGTCTGTAATCATGGAGAACTGCCCTGGGCACTGGGCAATTAGATGACTTGCCCAGAGTCATACAGCCAGTGTGTATCAGAGGTATGGTTTTAACCTGGCTTCTCCTAACTACAGAGGCCAACTCTCTGAATACTCAATCCCACCAAATCTCATGTTGCACACACCAATTTTTTAAAATTTTGATTTGAGAATACTTTGAAAAATTGAAAGGCAAAAAGAGAAAGAAAAGATAAAACCATCCCTATTTGCTGATAACAAAGTCACAGGCTACAAAATCAATCCTAAAAAACAGCATTTATGTATATGCATATATATAAACATATATATGTGCCTATATATCTATGTACATACATATGTCTACACACACACCCACATACACACACACATACATACATATATATATGTATGTGTATATATATAATATATATAAATATATATATGTATGTATATATATATATATATATATATATATATATAATAAAATAACAAAATCCAAGACGCAATAATATAAAGGTAAATCCCATTTTAACTCATTACAAAATACATTAGTTATCTGAAGATCATTCTACCAAAGCACACAAAATACTTGCATACATTCGATTAAAAGGTGCTCCTTCAAGAAATAAAGAACAATTTAAATAAATAAAGCATTATTCAGTGTTCCAGAATGGGTTGTGCCAATATAATAACAATAACATTACAACCAATGTGAATTTATATTTTTAATGCTATACCAATAAACTTATCAAAAGGATATTTTATAGAACTTGATAAAATAATAACAAAATCCATTTGAAGAATATTTTGAAAATTTTGTGATAACCCTATGTTACAAACAATTAGTGAGAAAACATATATGTTTTCATCTGCTCAAAGAAAATTGATGGAATAAATATGTCTCCATGGCAGTCTTTATACAAGCACAAAAAAAAAAGCCCCACAAAGACCATTACTTGAAAAAAGTAGGCAAAGCACAGCAATTCACCTTCCCTCACTTCCCTCCTTTTTTTAAACATTGAAGGAATTAGAGTATGCTTTACCTGTGCCTTAGTTTTCCTCTTGCTTCAAATTCAAAAGGAATCTCTTCCCCGGTAAGGACTTCCCGCCACTCACTGACATTGTGGGCATCGTCCAGGAAAGTTCTGTTTCCCTCTGGAACCAGCCCTGGGCTTCCGCTGTGAGACAAGGCTGCCCTGGAACCAAATCACACATAACTAGATCTCTCTCGTACACACACTCAGAACACTGCAACAAGAAGTGCCAACCACATCCAAGACAGACGGAATATTTAGGATCTTGCCCTATGACAGCCTGCCTAAAAAGAATAGGAAAGCAATCATCTTAAGGATCAATAGCAACCAGCTTGAATTTTGGAGATATTTCCGCTAACACCAACTTAAAGTAGATATCAGTGTCCATTTCACTGAAACATCTCATTGTCATCTACAGAACGAAGTCTAGCAAAGAGTGCTGTGTAAATCTCAAGTATAATTAGAACGAATGAACATTTTACCGAGTACACAGAATATATGCAATTAATGCCAGGCATAACTGCCAATGGGAAAATGAGAGATAGTATGTTACAGTGGAAAGGGACTTGGACTCAGGAAAGACTTGGGTTTGAATCGTGCCTCCAATATGTCACAGTCATAGAATCATGGGCAAAACTGGGACAATAATGCCCACGCAGCCCCTTCTTTACAGAGCTTCTGTGAGATCCAAATAAGAGGGTACATGTAAAGAGCTCTGCAAACCTTAAGGCACTATGTTAAATAATAATAATAATTTTTAAAAGAATCATTATTATTAAGGAAACTGAGCATTAACACATTCAGTTAACTAAACTCTTACACTAAGAAAAACAAAAAGAAAACTCACTTCCAAAACAGGTGACTGCACAGACTCAACTACTGCAATGCCTACTCTGTAAAGATCAGCATTTCCACACTGCAAGAAGCCGAGTTTTCAATGACAGAAAACTATGACAGAAGGCCTCTCTCTTGGCTTAGGTGAAATCTCATTAGTTTCCCCAACCCCACCCAATCCCATCTGGGCTAGGGAGTGCATTATAAGTTCAGAGATCAATTTTATTTTTCTTTGTCAGGAAAGTTTTCAGAGAAGTCTTGGAGGAAGAATAAAAAAAGATTGGTTTGGGATTAGATCAAGCCACCACATGTTTCTTTAAAAAAAGGGGGGGGGGGAAATCACATGGGCTAGTCTACCCTTTCCTCTAATTCATGTGTGGTTTATTTGATCCTCACTTTCTTTCTTTTTTTGTTTGTTTGTTTGTTTGTTTTTGTTTTGTTGGGCAATGGGGGTTAAGTGACTTGCCCAGGGTCACACAGCTAGTAAGTGTTATGTGTCTGAGGCCGCATTTGAACTCAGGTCCTCCTGAATCCAGGGCTGGTGCTTTGTCCACTGTGCCACCTAGCTGCCCCTGATCCTCACTTTCAATATAATGTGTCAGGCCTCTGCTAAATACTGGGTCCCCAATCACTATCTGGATATTTCAGATTTGGCATTTTGCTCTATCAATCAACAAATAGTTAGAAAGCACTTGGGAAATACATTATTAGTGTCTAACAATGGAAAGAGGAAGACAAGACCTCAATATAAGTATTAATAATATGCAAAGTTATATGGAAAACAGCACAGAGGTGCAAAACAAAGTACTTAAATTGTTGATGATTGTTAACTAATGATTATTATGTCATAATTAATAATGTTCATTATTATGTCATAATTAATAATGATGTTCACAGATCATTAATCATTAATAACAGCGCAAAATGTCAGCTGATTAAGGAAGAGATGGCCTTTTGGTTAGACTTTAAAAGATCAAGCTGCTGTGAAAGTCTCTTGGACAGTGAATATATCTTACATGTCACTAGAGCCTTGATATCTCAAGTAGGGCAAGCCTGCACGCTGCCAAATCAGAGATGCCTGTCTCTCTCTCTTTACCAAAATAAACAAACCTCCCTATTTGCAGTCTCGCCTTTCTGACCCTCACAAAAACCCAAGGTTAAAAAGGAAGACAGATATCACTTATGGAGAAATCTTGTCAAGACTCCTTACCTGGTAGGGGTAGTTGTCAGCGTGGCAAACCACAAGGTGCATCCTGTATGATTCCTCAGAGCAAAGGGGACAAATGGCTGTCGGCGTTTGGGGGTTTTCATTTCTGTGATGGGAAAACCAAGGAAGGTTATTAGAAAACTCATTCTCTAGGATATCAAAGAAATTCCCCACAACTAAATGGTGTTGGTGCCCCAAAGTAAAGCCTGCACAAACCAAATGAAGGCACAGAAGACAGAAGGAACATAAGAAAAATAAACCCCAAAAAGATGTGTACATAACCAAAATGAACTGGCAAAAGGTTGCATCAGACACTGATCCATTCAAAACATGGTTCAAAAGCCATGATTTACTATATACTATACAGCAGGAATACATACTATACTATATGGCAGGAAGACAAATGGGAATTCTTCAAATTTATAACCAAAGGACTTAAGTTCAAATCCTGGTCCTGCTTATTGTCCCAGTGGCCTTGGGCAAATCACCTTAATGACTCAATTTTCTCACCTGTAAAGTGAAGGTATTGGACTAAATGATCTCTAAGGTCCCTCCCAGTTCCAAATCATCTATACTTGTGAATTCATTATCCAGCACAGCAAAAATTTGCTTCAAAGGCCAGTATGGGGCACAGCATGCTTCCTGTCTCACTCTCTCCTAATCATCCTACTGAGCCAAGTATGAGTTATACTGAGTTGCTCTGAAGAGCAACCTTCAGGTGCTGACTGCTTTGGAAGTAAGAAAAGCAAACCCTTAAAGATGTGTAAATAACCAAAATGAATTGGAAAAAGCCTGTATCAGACACTGATCCATTAAAAACCTGGTTCAAAAGCCGTGATTTCCTTAGAAGGCTTCATTAATAGAGAGAGAGATCCCTGCTCATTTCTGTGACCCCCCTCATTCCCAATATATGCCCAATGAAGAGACAGGGAAATCAGAACAGAAACAGCAGAGGTCTGCTCTGCTTTCACCATGCCATCGCTTCCTTGTCCTCACAGGACATAAGACCATTCTAAAGGGATATTTTCAGTTGCCCTATGTCATGGACACTACTACAACTTTCTATAGGCACAACACTGTTCTGAGTGCCGTGGGGAAAAAAGTAATGTAAGATACTGTTTCTGTCCTCAAAGAGCCTGTGACCCAGTTAGGGAGGCCAAAATCACACACAAGATTAGGTAATTATAAATTACAATATATACAGTCAGTCACCAATTTACAAATGAATGAGACTACAAAAGTTCCTTTGTAAGTTGGAACTTAGAAGGTATATTTCCCATAGAAAATCTTTTTATAAAAGCTAATTTGATTCGCAGGACAAGCACAAAAATCCCATATGAACTATAGCACTAACAGTATTACAGACCCTAAAAATAATAAATGATAATGTTTCTAGGAGAAAGAAGCTATCTTCAGAGTACTAAACTGGGATGTCAGGAAGATATTTCCCAGCTCTACTGTAAGAGTAGAGACTTCCCTATCTCCCATCTCCCCATCCATTAGGCAGTGGAAGAGGGCAGGTATCTGTAGTGGCAATGATGACCTACAGCTCTCTTGGCCTAGGGTATGGTGAATATTGGGGGTTGGTGGTGAGAGTCCAGGATGAAGGCACAGGGCTAGGAAAGGAAGATGGGGGTAATGCCTCTTACCAGTAAGAAATCTGTCCTCCATACCAAGGACACTTAACCAGTAAGAAGCTGGTTCCTAATCTTTTAGAACAGTTATGGAAGACTTTGTGGGGGTACATGGGAACTGTTTCTGGTCTTATCCCTATCATCATCATTTCCTCTGCTTCCCAGATTGGTATAAGTATTAGTAGCAATGGAGAGGCCCCAACTCCTCTTTACAGACCTCTCTGCAAAGATGATGACAACTATATGGAGAACAGCAAAAACAAATTTAACTGAATCCCTCCTACTCACCAGCCTCTCTGAAGAGAATAAATACACACACACACACACACACACACACACACCCCTTAACTGGAATTATAACTTCAGTGGATAAAATGGTACCAAGAGGCAGCTGCAAGCTCTGTCCAAGGAGGGCAACTAAAGCCAAATAAAATTCACCTTGTAGGACCACATTTTTTCAGGCGATGAAAGCTAAAGAATAGTCTACAGCCCACTCAAGTTTTTACTGCCTTCTAAGCGAGGCACGGGGGTGGTTTCATAAAGGGCTAATGGGAAGAAGAGATCACTGCCATTTGAAAAGTAATAACTTTCTTATTATCCTTTTTTATCATCAAATATTTTCAGAAGTTAATGCAGTAAGTGTTTCTAGACAAGCACTTTCAGGTTAGAGCAAGCCTCTGTTTTGACAACCACTAGAGCTCATCAGGTTCCAGCTTGCAGTAAAATGCTAAAAACTGAAAACCTCCAGCGGATAACACTTAACCTCCTGTCTCTCTTACACAATCTCTCCATCATTTATTCAGTCGATCATTTTTGAGAATCTCGGCTATTTCCAAAGATGCCTTCTCTACTTTTCATATAACTATTTTCACACTAACAGCTTCCCTTAGTTTCCAAGTTTTGTGAGGTATTTTATGTATATGTATGTGTATGTGTGTGTGTGTGTGCACGTGTGTGTATTTAAATCACTAGTCAATGAGACATAAAGCACAAAGCTAAGAAATAATTGTGAGGCTGCTGACAAGAGCAGAGGGGGAGTGAAAAACTTAAGAGCCACCCAAAGGGCACACACTATATATTGTAGAAATCTGAAAGGTACCTCCCACTCCATGACTGCAGTAAGAAAGCAGCATTTATTACAATAAGGGATCCAGCAAAAAAAAAAACCCAGATGTGCTCTCATATCTTCCTGTGAGCCAGGCTCTAAGTTTCCATTTACAAATTACATTTTTAAAAACACATGGCAAATGACTTTGATCACTATGTCATAATGAACAAAATATCAGAAGCCTTTACATTCAAGAGTATTTAGTTCTAATTCTGAGGTTCTACCTCACACCCATAAGATTGGCAAAGCTGGCAAAAAAAATTAAAATGACAAATATTGGAGGGGATGTGGGGAAACAGGCCCACTAATGCACTGCTGGTGGAGCTGAGAACTGGTCTAGCCATTCTGGAGAGCAATTTGGAACTATGCCCAAAAAGCTATTAAATTGTGCCTACCCTTTGCCCCAGGGATTTCACCACTAGGTCTATTCCCCAAAGAGAGCAAAAAAGAAGGAAAAGGACCTATACATACAAAAAATATTTAGAGCAACTCTTTTTGTGGTAGCAAAGAATTAGAAACTGAGGGGATGCCTATAAATTGGGGAATGGCTGAACAAGTTATATCAATGTGATGAAATATTATTGTTGTTATAGGAAATGGTGAAGGGGATTGTTTCAGAAAAACCTGACAAGCTTTTTATAGACTGATGTAATCTGAAGGGAGCAGAACCAGAACAATTTATACAGTAGAACCCATATTAAATCAATCAATTTCAAAAGTCTTAGGAATTGTGATCAGTACAGTGACCCCGAATGACTTCAGAGGAATCATGACAAAACAGGCTGCCCACCTCCTGATAGAGAGAGGACAGACTCAGAGTACAAACTAAGACTGTTTTTTTGGACATGGTCAATGCAAGGAATCAGTTTTTTGCTTAACTATGTATGTTTGTAACAAGGGTTTTGTTTTTCTTGCTTTCTCTACTAGGAGGGGAGAAGAAGTGGGAAAAAGAGAAGGTAGATCTTTGTGGGGTTTTTTTGAAAGCAATTTTTAAAAAGAGTACTTGGTTTTACAAATTAAAAAGCATGGCTAGGCACACTGCCTAAGTCACAAAACTTCTCATATTTGTCAGACATACCAAAGCAAACTTCAGACACTCACTTAGCCAATGAGAAAACCACTGATTGTACACCCTACAACAGCCCAAACCCTATACTAGGGAGAAGCCAAGCTGACCAAATAGCTCTCACATTATGTCCCAAAATAAACTGAGTCTGGACCCTAGCCATGCAAGAGGAGAAAGAAATTTTGAAGGCCACCAAAGAGAACGGCTTCCCTTGATGGCTTTGGAAAATTTGCCTCCAGGGACCATAATCTCTTCAGAAAATGAGAAAAAAAGCTTCAAGTTCATCACATCTTAGTTTAGCTTCGCTTGCCTACAACTTGAGAAATGTTTTCCCCTTTGGACTTGTTTCAAATAATTAATTTGGCTGTTATAAACAAAGCCCAAGGTTTCCACTCTGTGAACAATTTGCAGCAAAAGGAACACTGGATTAGAATTAGAAGACCAGGATTCTAGCTCTCAGCCTACTAACTATATGAACTTTCTGAATATGTGCTTCTTCATCTATAATAATGCCTGTCCAAACTACCTACCTCTAAGGTTTTTTGCAAGAATAAAATAAAACAAACCAAAAAATACCCTGAAAAGGACGTAATGCTGTACAAATGTCAAAGTACTTCTTTCTTTCAAAATCTTCCCTCACGCTGCAATCTTGATAAAAATTCCCAGAAAACAGCCCACAGCTCTGCCACCATTTCACTGATGCCTCTGTTTTGACACCTGGGTGGACTCTTTCTGGGCCACTTCTTTTATAAAATCCACTGCACCCCAGAAGAACCTGCAACTAAGCGCACTCACGGCAACCAATTAAGAAATGGCACGCTGGGATGCTGATGTCCTCGTTTTTATGTTCTTTCTTCCAATACTCTACCTGTCAACTAACATCTCCTCTCCTTTTCCCTGCCTCAAGGGTTCCTAGGTCATAGGCAGGAATGAAGAACATTTTCTCCTCTATTTCTTAAGGACCACGTGTACCTAATTCAAAACTATAAGAAATTTTTATCTTAGTAATAGCATGAGGATTTAAAAATGCCTCATATTCCAGAAATTCCTTTGCATTCCCATAAGGATAAATGTTTACCAAGTGTTCTATAAACAAAGAGATTTGTAATGTTGGTTTGTGGAAGAATTTTCCCATCATTTGTAAGCCTTTCAACATGGGACGTGGCCACCAGCTAACACAGTATTTCCCTTTGTGTAATGTCACAACTGCCAAAAACCGGCAGAAGAGAGTTCTGGTTTTTTGTCCTTCACCAGAAGGGAAAAGGGAATGGAAAAGATATAAATAACATCAGAATCAATACTTGGTTTATTTCTAACGTTAAGTCAAATGTTCCTTCTGCTCTTGCTAAAATGAAATAGTCACAAGCAGCATAGAAAATCAGCTCCACGTCACAGAGGATTATTGGGCAAGACATGTGGTAGATCATAGCAGCCATGCATTCCCTCCCTTAGCTGTACTGTACCTCTAGCATAGATCTGGTGCTCTAGGTTAGTCAGACTGGCTGTACTCCTAGTCCTAAGGTAAACAAGGGGCAGGCCTGGTAGACAGGAAAGACAAAGTTAGCAGTTAAGGAAAGAGACAGCAAACAGGCAGCTTCACCTCCATCACTTACATGCGTGTGAATAAAGAATACTGCACAGAGCAGGCACCATGCAGCTGGGCAGTGGCTGACAACACACCAGGCAGAGGGATCGGGATGTTCCTTTTTCCAAGGCTAAGCTACTTCCCATCGGGGTGGAAGTTTTATCATGTTAACTAGCACGCTCTCCCCTCAGAATCAGGGAAAGAAAAATTATTTAACACACTCTTAAACGGAAGCCTTTTAAAGGCTCTGAATTTGAAAGTGTGCATACACTTAGATGGCACAGAAAAGTTACTTTAAAAATCTATTTAAAAAGATGGTAGTGAAGATAGTGTCATTTAAATTCCAGCAAAGGAGACAGTGTCTCCAAAAGTGAGTGGAAAAAGCCAATACATTTCCTAGAGTCAAACAGTCTCTACTAATGAGTTGCCTCACTTTGATAGCTTTGAAAATCCTAACTTTTAAAGTAATTTAAAATATGCATTTTTAAAAATCCAAATTGAAGATCTTTATCCATATTTTCATTGGCTCCAAAATCCATCAACTCTACAAAGCCCAATGGTTTATCCTTTAGAATCTATGACCTTACTAAATAAAGTCAACAACTATGCCCAAAGTGATACCAAAGTCTTCCTATGCACTGCTCAATGACATCTGAGAAATTAGCAGGTCCACCAATCAGATTTTAGGGCAAGAATCTGAATTCCAAGGGCTCCAATTTCTAATCTGATCTTGGCCGTTTATGTTTGTTCCAATTTATTAGAAACATGACTTCTTATTATGGTCTTGTAGATTCTGATCAGTTTAAAAATTAAGGATTTTAGTACACTTACTAAAAGATTTCTATTTATTAAGGGGGTAGGGCAGAATGACAAAGGAAAAAAAGATGCAGATATTTTTATATGCTTTTTTAAATCTTTTCATAAAGAAAAAGATGGGCTGTATCTCTATAAATCTGAGAAAATATGAGCTAAAACTAAGTAACTCTACACAATACTTTATCAATGCCACTGAACACATATATGTCCTCTTCTGTTAACTATTAAAAAGGAAATGAACTGCTGCCTCTTCAGAACTGTGAAGATCCAACAGCCTTGTGGTTGTGTTTACTACTGACTTGGGAATGGAGACTTCCAACAAACAAGTGTCTTTAGAAAAATGTTTCCCTGCCCATACTACAAATTCTAGTGGTTGTTGGAAGTCTTCTGGATAGACTGTTACATTTCCTCAACACATAAATTGAGAAGTCTAGAGGAAGAGACAGAGAATTGACACTGACAATGTTTCAAAAGGCCCTGGCTCCTGAAACAATGACCTTGTGACTCTCAGAAGCAGCATTCTTTGTCTCTCCCTTCTAGAAGTACAAAGAAGACAGAAAGAGGCCACTCGCACACCCTGAGGAGAGATGAGCCAGTTCAAACACTTCAGACACTTAAGAAAGCCCATCTGCCTATGACATGTTTGCAGACCAGATGGATTATTTCTGAAGTATTCATGGGCTATGTGAAGTCCAGCCAAGAAATGCAATCACAGAGACTTTCCGAAAGAAATCAGAATTAAAGGGCCGGGACAGAACTGAATTTGGATGACAATTAGTTATGAAACTGTTGTTCGTTATTACACTGTTCAACTCTTAGAAAAACAAAGCTCAAAGTGAGGCAATGAGGAAAGAAAATAAAGTCATCAAAGAATAAAATGAGACTACTATATATTCAGAGGGATACAATCACAATACTTAGATTCTTTGTGGACACACTGAGACGGTTTCTTTACTTCACCCTTAATATGCCACACCCTCCCAGTTCTTAGGACTTCTGTCCAAGCCATTGTTCTCTATATCTCAGAAGAATGAACAGGGTTTCCAATGGAGGTTGAAACTACTCATGCATTCACTCCACAGGAAAAGCAATGTTTCAAAGTATGAAATAATCTTCTATAGGCTGATTGTGCTGAAATTTTGGGAGTATCAATTTATAACAAACATCACATGTATCAGAATGTGTTGAAGATCTGTGTGCCTTCACCTGAATGAGAGTTAGAAATCTGTCAGCTGCAGAGATTAACCACAGAGGACATATACTATTTCCTGTAGATTCTTGCACGAAGGTTGATGATTCTGCTTTGAATTCCTCAATAAACCAATGGACTACTAAGTCAAGTATGACTTAGACATTCACATACATAAACACCTTACTTTGTCCGAAGCATGGAGGATCCACAGAAGAGCCCATCCAACTTTCTGATTTGGCTATATCCACTTCCTTGTCCTGTTTACAATAATCTGCCATCCATGATTCTTTGGTACTTACATACTGATCTAGAAAGAATCCCCAAAAGATAAAGATAGAAACAAATGAGGTTGTGAAGGTTAAAAATTAAAATTAGGAACAAAATAATACAATGTAAAATGAAGTCAGATAAATGACCAAAAAGCCTCAGAGCAGAGCAATATTACTGTTAGTGGATTAACCCAGAGCCAGATTTGGATGAAGAACTCCTAATAACTACTAAGATACAATATTTTCCTGGAAAAGTCAAAATGAGAACAATCATTTTTCCTCCCTCTTGAAAACTACCATAGTTTCCCTTCCCTCCATCTTCTCTGTTTCAGATTTTCAGTCCAAATATTTAGCCATGGAAATAAAGGCCTAGGGATTACAGCACCATTAGAGAAATATGTAAGTTTGAGATTAGGTTAGCACTTTTAACCAAGTACAGTACTAGGAATTAAAAACCATGGGTGCTAAATTCAGACTTCACTACTAACACAGGTACCTTTCAGAACATCTCAGATATAATTAAAGGGATAAAGAGATTATCAATATGACTAAACATTTTTCAAAAGAACAACTATTAACAAAGCACATCCAAGACTGCTATAAATTACTACTGATAAGGGAAATGAAAATCAAAACAATTGTGAGGTTTCATTTCATCCCTAGCAAATAGGTAAATATGGGAAAAGATAGGAGTAGTTGATGTCAGAACGACTGTGATGGCAGAGGTATGAACTGTTTCAACTATTCTGGAAAACAATTTGGAATTACGCTAACAAAGTGACTAAACTACCCACTGACTGGAGCTCTCACTTCTAGGTATGTGTCTCAAGAAGGTCAAGGATAGAAAGTTCCCACATCTATCAAAATGTTCAAAGCAACAATTTTTATAGCATCAAAGACTGGGAAGCAAAGTAGATGCCCACTGATGGGGGAATGGCTAAACAAATCATGGTGCACGGATTAACAGAATATTGCTCAACTAAGAGAAACAATGAATACGAAAACTTCAGAGAAGCATGAGATAACATATGAACAGATACAAAGTGAAGCAAGAAGAACTACAAAAACAATGTGCACAATGACTACAACAACGCAAACATAAAGAACAAAAAAAATTAAACTGAACAGCAGATAATGACAATGAATGAGCTTGGCTCACAGGAAAAGATTTTTTAAAAGGCATCTCCCTCCTCTGCATAGGCAGGAGACTAGGGCTACAAAACATCCCACATATTGTCAGACACAGCTGATGTTGGCTGCTTAATCCAAACTGCATTTTTTTTGCTCATTATTTTTTATGCTTTTCACAAAGGATGGCTAATATATTAGGAGAAAGGGAAGGGACACACACACACGCAAATAATATAAAGACAAAATAAATCAATAACTGTAGCGCTTATATAGCACTTCAAGGTTTGCAAAGCCCTTTACAATTATCTCTATGGATCCTCATAACAACTCTAAAAGGTAAGTGCTATTATTATCCCCATTTCATACATGAGAAAACTGAAAGAGACAGGTTAAATGACTTGCCCTGAATCACACAGCCAGTGAGTGTCTATGTCCAAGTCAACATCTGAACTCAAGATTTTCCTGACATCAAGGCTAGCACTCTACCCACTTCTTAGCTAGCTAGCTGCCTCCAATTTTTAAAAACTTTAGCAATTATAAAATGCTTCAAAGTATCAACACAGTCTTTGTGCAGAGATACATATCAACATGAATTATGCAGGCAACCATATCTCATAGCAAGTAACTATTTGTAAGTTAAGCATTGGTAGATGTACTAAAGACTACAGTCTTCACTTCTGACTGAAAAGCCAGTTTTAAAATGCAATACTGTTTTCCATCACAATTTATTGTCTGTTAATTTAAAAAGTATCTTGTAGTCCAGTGACATTTTAGTGACATTTAGTGGCATTTAACTTAAAGAAAGAAAAATATGCGCTAAGGGGTCAAGAGGACATCATTAAGACTTGTCATAGTGTCAGCTATTGCCAGGTGGTTTGAAAATTCAACCATCCTCCCAGGAAAATTATTCCTTAATGAAGAAAAATCTGTAGAGTTTAATCCTTTAAAGCAATATTTTCAACTATTTGGATCAACAGACTCTTGGTCTAATTTTATATTCTCTTTCTTCTCGATATGGTGTCGGGTGTGGCCTGCTAATTCCCATATTTAACCCATCACCACAACTTCTAAAGATTTCACAAAACCTGTAAAATAACATATGTCCCTTCAACATAACCAATGTTTAAGGCTGGCTGTGCATAGACCAAAGATTTATACCTGAGTTCTGCTTTCAACATAGAGAGTAAAGGTAACCAACATTATCACCACGAAGCTAGAAACACAGACGATGTGTGCTTCTGATCTACCATCATCTTAATCTAGATATCTTAATCTAAAAGTCTCTAAATTGGCCAAGAAGCCATGCAAACAAACACCTCTGAGTCAGAGGTCCCAAAACAAAGGTAACTTTAAGGATTCAGACAAAACAATATATAAGAGTGAACAACACAGGCAGCTTGCCCTGCTACACAGAGAACAAGGCCAAACAAATATCATATACAAAGCGCTGAAGAGGTAGTCTACATGACATAAATCCAAATTCACTTCTGTGACACCTAGGGAGAAAAACAGAGAATTTTGGTTGCAAAGAGCCGAAGAGGAAACAGCATCAAGGTGGCAGAGTAGAAGAAATTAGTGCTGTGAATTCCCCTCACCCCCGAAAAAATAAAATGCTTCCAAACAGATCTAGAAAATGGCGGAATCCTGATTGGGAAATCCAAGGAAAAGTGACAGCGTCATTTTCCAGGCCAAGCTGGCATAGAGAGACACATTGAAAGCTCTGTGCTCACACAGAGCAGCGTCTGGCCATGAGTGTGCACCTGGAGCGCTTTAGTGCTTCAAGGCAAGAGCCCCAGACTGGAGCACAGCAAACTCAGGTAGGGGGCAGGAACAGGTATGCTCACTACCCAGTGCCTGGTTCCAGTTCCTGCCCAGACTGAAAGGACCTACACCTAGGGGTGGCATTCCAGGGTAAGGAGCAGTCAGAGGCATCAGCCTGTGTACCCAGAAGGGAAGTTCAGAAGCAAATAGCAGCAGTGTGACTCAGAACCCAGAGCAGAGAAGCATCTTAGCTCCATGAAGAAGCCCATGTTGGAATCCAGGTCAAAGAGAAGCCTATACTTCTATCCCTTTGCACCAGCAATGCTTCCCAGCTGGCTAATAGGGGCAGAGTCCAACAGCAGTCTACTTATTGCTCAGATCCAAACCCAGGTCAGGAGCTTGCAGAGCTCACACTAGCTCAGAATTTGCCTTGGATCAGACCACTCTGGGCGCACTGGAAGCTTGCAGGTCCCCAGTCTGAGCTGTCCCTGAGAACCTGGAACAACGCAACACTCAATACCCCCAAGAAAGCAGCACTAGGACCAGCCCAGACCTTACCTCTGGAAGGACACAGAATCCAGCCCTAACGTCAAGGCCGAACTCAGGAAGAAGGCTGGGAAAATGGGCAAATGAAAAAATAATCCAACCATAAAAAGTTATTAAGGTGACAAGGACACTCAGGACATAAACCCAGAAGAAAGAATGATCTTAAAATATCTACAAGCAAAGCCTCAAAAAAAAGCACAACTTGAATTCTTGGAAGAGATGAAGCAAGAGTTGGGTTTGTTTGTTTTTTTATTTGTTTTTAAAGAGTTTTTAAAAATGTTTTTAATCAATGAAATGAGAGCACTACAGGAAAAAAAACTGAAAATTAAATGAGAACTAAGGAAGAGGTATTAACAGCTTGACCCAAGAGATATAAAACCCTGCCCAAACAACAAACTAGCTGAAAATTCGAATGGACCAAGTAAAAACCAATGATTCCGCAAGACAAGATATATTAAAACAAAGTAAAAAGATTAGAAAAAGAAGAAGAAAATGCAAGGCCAAAACAATTGACTTGGAAAACAGGTTCAGAGAAAAAAAGTTAAGATTCATTGGACTGCTTGAAAGCCCTGAACAAAAACAGGGCACAGTTTAAGAAATCTTAAAAGAAAGCATAGAAAGATTTGTACGAACTGATGCTGACTGTAGCAAACAGAACCAGGAGAACAACTTAAACAGTGACACGATATTGTAAAGACAAACAACTTTGGAAGATTTAGAACTTTGATCACAGCAATGACCAACTATGATTCCAGAGGATTAAAGATAAAATATACCTTTCTCCTCTTGATAGAGAGCTGAAAGACTGAGAGTACGGAATGAGACACACAGAGAGAGGGTGGTTTTCTTTCAGATACAATCAAAGAAGAAATTTGTTTTGCTTGACTGTGTATGTTTACAAAAGGAGTTTTTCTTTCACCCTTAATGGGGGAAAGGAGGTGGGTTAGAGGGACAGAAGGTAGATTTTTGCTGACTGAAAAAGATAAAATTTAATTTAAAAACAAAACGAAAACAAGCTGGCCCCACTCTGTCAGTCAGCTATGAGGAAAACAAAACAAAACAAAGAATGTCAACACTAGAGTGCCACCACCCCGGGCATTAGCTAATTTCTTTGAACAGAGAGCTTATTCTAGATGACCTAGACTAATGCTGAGATTTGATTCACTTTACTGTTCTTTGACTCAAGGGGTTTACAGAACCATGTCAACATTCTAGACTCTTACCTATCAGTACAGAGGTGATATTGATATCCAAACGAGTTTTGGCCTTGGCTTCCAACTTCAGTCGTGGAGGATGGAGGCGGCTGGCTGCCTGCTGTTGCCAGGATAGAGAGCATGGCCATGGCTCAATAAATGGCTCCCAGCCTAAAAGAACACAGGAAACATGACGTACATTTAACAGATACCAAGAAATTATGGAGGAAAGCTGCTCATGAGTCCTAACGACTGTCTAGCAAGGGTTTTTTTTTTTAGTAAACCACAGTTGATGGCTTTATATTTCCAATTTATTTCAATGTACCATCTCTCATCATAGGACATCTACCAGATGGTTAGAATGTCTACTGTGTGTAGAACCATTACTGATCTACTGTAAATGAAGTAAAACATCCCAGACTCAAGTTAGATAAATAAAGCAACAGAGCTATTGTCAAAGAGCTAGTGCACTAAAAAAGTTTTACATAAATCAGCTGCTCTCTGGGTGTGTCAAATGGATATATCTGAAAGTGTTTATATTCTTCCAGAAAAAATTTTCTTTAATACAGATTTAAAAAATAACCAATATACAAATGTGGAAGAAAAAAAACCCTATGTTCTCTAGCAGAACTCAATCCAATATATATTTTTAAAGCCCTTGTTATGCACAAGGTGCTACATGCTTGGTGCCAAGAATAGAAAGAAACAAAGGAGCTTGCCATATGAAGCTTCTCTTGGAGAAATACAACAAATATGCAGATAAAGTAAAACAAAGCAATATGACGATAGAGAGACAGAACTAGTCACTTGGAGGAGGTAGCAAGAAAGGCTTGACGAAAGCTGAGCTAAGTCTAAAAGGAAGAAAAGGATTCTGACAGCGACAGATATAGAGGGAAGGGATTCTAGACATCAGGGATAACTTGAAGAAAAAGTAACAACGCAGGAAACAGAATATCAGTTTCAGGAGAAAATCCAGTTCAGTTGAATAGGGACTGCATGGAAGGGGCTAAGATGAATAAGGCCTGAATCTAGTTCTATTCAACCCAAAAGTAGCTGCTTCAACCTTTTTTTAAGTAACTGATTTCTTTAGTGAGCTGAGAGAGTTAATGTGACTCTAAAAAGGTAAATGATTCTCAGAAAAATTATTAGCATGTGCCAGCCAGGTCTAAATACACAAGATAAGAAAATACAAACGTTACCTAGTCAAGGTGAGAAGGTGAAACTAATTCTAAAACTCTAAAATAATCGTTATAAACACAAGTTCCTTTAGAAAGTCTTAGGACTCAGCCAACATAATGCGATCTAATGTAACCAATCTCTACCTTTAGGGACTTCTGGTAGCTTGCAAAAAATGACCTTTCCAAACTCTCCAACAAGAGAGTTTTAATACCTTGGAAATACCTGCCTGATAACAGAAAGTCTCTTGTGTGTCAGCTCAAATAGATGTTTTTCCTTCCATCAAACCACCTTAGCCCCTCATCCATCCAGGAGACATTTCTTTGGAATAACAAGAGTTTATGTATACTAAGTATAGCATAGCAGTATTCCAAGTTTTGATACTGAGATACAGATATACACACACACACACACACACACATACACACACACACACACACACACGTATACATACAACTCAGATTCTGAGAAACTCAAATGTACTCTAATTATTCAAGCAGACAGAGGACAAAATAAATATGTATATGGTCTCAATGGTTCTCTTTATTAGGAATTCTGTCACTTTTAATAGGAAAACAAGTAAAATATTTGTTTTTCAACTAGTATGAACATATAAAATCAAAAGCCATTAGAGAGAGAAAGGAACAAAGGATAGGAAAAGTTCTCAAAAGAAGACTGCAAATTATTAACAACCATATGGAAAAATGCTCCAAATCACTAATAATAAAAGAAATGCACATTCAAACAATTCCGGTTTCACCTCACACCCAATAAACTGACCAAGATAACAGATTAAAATGGTCAATGGTGGAAGAGTTATTGAAATAAAGGCACACTAATAAATTGGTAGCAGGGCTGCAAATTGGTTTAATCATTCTAGAAAGCAACATGCAATTATGTAAAGAAATTGACTAAAATGTCCACACTCTTTGATCCAGAGATCCCATGGCTAGGCATATATCTCAAGGAGGTTAACAACAAAAACAAGAGCCCTACATTAAATTAAGTGCCCATAAACTGGAAGATAGCTCAACAAGTTATGGTACTTAGATGTAGTAGACTGTTACTGTGCAAATAAAAAATAGTGTAAAGAATACAGAGAAGCATGGGAAGACTGATTTGAAGCAGAATCAAGAAAACAACATACACAATGACAACAGCATCAATGGAAAGAACAGCAACACAAAACAATGGAAACTGAATACTGTACAATCGTGGTCAAGTTTTGCTCCAAAAAACAGATAGGAGAAGGCCCTCTCCCCTGTTTACAGAAGCACTTAAACGCTTGTTGGCTGAATCACTGCAAAGATGGGGGACTATGGGTGCAGAATACAACAGTCAGAACTTTTTCAATAAGTTGCTTAGTTTTCTTGAATTTTTTCCTCTTTTTAAAGATATCAATAAAAATTTATCATTTTTTACAATTACTAATGAAAATCTAGCTAATAACTAACAGAGCCATAGCTACAGAGGAAAGACCAAACAGAAAGACCAACTGATACAGTTTTATATTCCAGGATGAGCCAAACTTTAGAATCAAAAATGGTTAAATTATTTTTAAAAAATCATTCAAGTCTTTTTCAGCTATAACCTATCAGATACATTTCTAAAGACTGATTGAGGTGCAGCTAGGTGGCACAGTGGATAGAGGACGATCTGTGTTCAAATCTGGCCTCAGACACATAACACTTACTAGCTGTGTGACCCTGAGCAAGTCACTTAACCCCAACTGCCTCCCAAAAAAAAAAAAGATTGAGCATTTTCATCCTATATATTTCTGTAGCTCTTTGCTTTTGTTCCCTTTTGCCTTCATCCAATATGAAATGTATACTGGGTGCAACCGATCCTACTGTATGTATATATATATATTCTCCAAATTCTAGAGTTCTCACTTACCTGACAGTGCACGGTTGTAATAATCTCCTGAGAGGGTAAAGTGGGCATAACCCTCAGGGCTGGTTCTCACATGCTGCAGAAAATTCAAACCTACAATAAAAGTGTCCATGACCTTAATGCAATGTCAGAAGAGTTAAAAAAGCAATGCTAACAAGAAGTTTCAAGGAAAAATAAAACAAATACCTGACTAAATATCACTAAATTCTATTCCCAAAAGAATCAATTTCATCATGTGTATGCCTCACAGAAAACCTTGAATATATTTCTATAAGCAGAAATAGACATGGCCCAAAGACAGGGAAAACAAGGACAATTTATTTTTCAACCACACAGGGATCATCAAACCTAAGCAAAGATAAGGAAAATGAGCCATGCCACACCCCCTCAGATATACCAAAGATCTTACTCTCATCATATCCCTTAAATCTCAGGGCTGAGGACACAACAGAGGTTCAGCTTCAAAAAAGGTTGTACTCAAACAATCATTTCCATAGCATGATCCAAAGTAATTGAGTACCTTAGATAACCTTAGAGAAGTGATTTCTTTAAAGTTTTTCAACATGATTTATTGCTTACACTCATGTTAAGAGGACACTGAGTCTTTATGTTAAATATCAAGATAGAGAAGCTAGCCCTATTTTTATTTAATCAGGATTGGTAATGATTTGATAGATTACTAGAAATCAGAAATAACTGAAACTCAGTAAGACAAGAGAATCATAATAGTAACATATAGTCAACATTTCTATAGCCCTTTCAGCTTTGCAAAGCACCTTTATATATTATCTCATTTTATTCCCACAACAACCCTGGGTGGTAAGGGCTATTTTTATTCCCATTTTACAGATGAGACAACTGAGGCAGACAGATTATGTCACTTGCCCAAGGTCACACAGCTAGTAAATATCTGAACATAGAAACCTGGAAAACAGGCAACCAAAACATATTTCGTAATCTTATCTCAGAATGAATCATTTAATTATGTTGTAACTATTATACACTTCCCCTCACCCTTAAAAAAAAATCCCCAAAAGGCCAAGCTGAGACGGGAAGGAAGAAGGCAACTATCAGCAGTGGTAAAACTAAGAACAACCCATTGGAGGCCACAGTCACTGACCTACCAATCTAGAGCAAATAAAGTTGATGCCAAGTGAACAGTAAAGAAAATATTCATTGTGTTAAGCCCTAGCTTACAACCTAAAGAAGTTTGTCCAGATGAGGACAGTGCCTCACCCAGAGGTGCTTAAAAAACACTTAAGACCATGAATGCTGACTTCATTCTTTATGGAACCTGGAAAGAAGGCAAAAAAGAGAAAAACGCCATGGCCTGGTAATGTCCAGTTCAGATTCATAAGCCTATTGCAGAAACAAACCCCAAAGTCTCTCCTTGGGAGCATAACAGACTCTCTTGGAGACAGTCACAGCAAACATGGGTCTCATTCCAGCCACTGCATCTTCTCTGGGAGGCACAAAGAGCTAGCGATTGTGGACAACAAACATGGTTCTTGGGCAACAAGCAGGCCTTGATGGTCTCCCTCCCAAAACTCAATCCCCCTCACTGGCTGTAAATCACTAGCTTCAGGATGCTGTTTCAGCTCAGCCAAAAGGTACCAGCCAAAATCTTTTCTAGCAACATTCCTAGTCCTACTACTGGGTCCCCACTCAAAATAATGCAAAATTAAGATTAAACAAGGCAGCAAGATTTCAATTTCTGCCTGTGGAAGTCTCACTCTACTATGTATCTGTGGCGGAGCAACATTCACTAGGAAGAGCTTAGTGCTTTCTCATTCATTTAGACTATCCTATTTTGTATTGTCCTTAGTGCACAGAATTCACCTTTCCTACTGCGATACAAAATACCAGGAGCTTAGGCTAAATCTTATTCATCTTTGAGTTTCCCTAACAGGGATTTTAAATTTATAAAGGGCTTCAAGAAAGGTCAACAGATTGAACTGAAAGTAAATGACTGAAAGGCATATCTTCTTTTTAACAGTTTTACTTATTTAAAAAAAGCCTACTGTGACTGGGTCTGGCAGTTTATTGGAAGAATGATCTGGCTCATGGTATTATTTTCTGTACTTGTTTTCTGAAAGAGGTCAATAACACTACTGTACTGTTGATGAAGTTGTGGACTGATCCAAGCATTCTGAAGAACAATTTGGAACTATGCCCAAAGGGCTATAAAACTGTGAATGCCCTTTGACCTAGCAATTCCAGAACTAGGTTTGTATTCCCAAAAGAGCAAAACAAAAGAGAAAAGGACCTATTTGTACAAAAATATTTATGGTAGTTCTTTTTGTGGTGGCAAAGAATTGGAAATTGAGGGGATGCCCATCCATTGGGGAATGGCTGAACAAGTTGTGGTATATGAATGTAATGGAATACTAGTGCTGTAAGAAATAACAAGCAGGATGGTTTCAGAAAAGTCTAGGAAGATTTATATGAACTGATGCAAAGTGAAGTGAGCAGAATCAGGAGATCACTGTACACAGTAACAGCAATACTGTGTGATGATCAAAGTAAAGCATAACTTAGCTATTCTGATCAAGACAATGATCCAAAATGATTCCGAAAGACTTATAATGAAAAATACTTCCACTTCCAGAGAAAGAACTGATGGTGTCTGAATGCAGATCAAAGTATGATTTTTAAACTTTATTACGCTTTTTTTTTATTTGAGTTTTCTTTTGCAACATGGCTACTATGGAAATGCTTTGCATGACTGAACATGTATAATCTATATCAAATTGCTTGCCTTCTCAAGGGGGAAGGAGGGAGAAAACTGGGAAATCAAGATTTTAAAAAACAAATGTTAAAAAGCTTTGTTTACATGTAATTGAGAAAAAAATAAAATAAAAATTAAATGTAAAAAAACCAGAGGTCAGTAAGAATTCAGAATAAATGCAATAATCATAAAAAACATATAAGAAGTTGAAAGATCAGGTATTATTTACATAGCAGACCTGCTGATGCAAGAGATATTTCATTCAATGAAATGGACTATTACCAGTGTACAGGGAAAGGCTAAACAGCACTAGAAAACCCAAATTTCTTCCTGGAAAAAGAAACACACCAGATGCTAAATTGGTTATTCAAATTTCACTCGATATACTAAGTAGGAAAATAAACACGAGCAATATAAAAAAATAGGCCCAAAAGATTCCAAGATCACTGTGATCATTTGGGATTAATCAGATCCATACTCACGGGAAAAGGTGAGCTCAGCAAGGGGAACATCGCAATCCATGCAGTCATCAATAAAACAGATGCACACACTTTCAGCTTTAATCTCTACTCCCGATATCAACTGTGTTGGCAGGGTCCCCTGGTTATCTTTACTGTTAGACACTAGTGAGACAGACTTTAGGGGCTCAGCATTTTTAAACAACCAAGTAGCTGCCTTTTTCAGTTGTCCTTAAAAAACAAAAACAAAAACAAAACCAAAAACAATCAACTCAACTAATTGTCAGAGCAGCTCCAGCAACATACAAAAAGAATGCCAAAAAAGAGTTTCTAGGACCTGAAGAAAAAGCTTAAACTTTCCAACAGTCTCTGATAAGATATCTATCTCTATGCCAAAAGGATGGAGAGAAACCAAGTGATAGAGAGTAAGATCAATTGTTCACTCTCCTTCCCTGAGCAAGCCAGGGCCTTTTCTGCTTCTCCTCCCCCAGTCTATTTGGTAGTATACTTACATATATAAATATACATATACATATACATATACATATATATATATATATACATACACACACACACACACACACATATATAAGTATACTTATTTCTGTACATGTTTTATCACCCTTACAGGATTATAAACACTATGAGGGGAGGAATCACTTTTATATATCTCTCAGCACAACGTAAATACAAGAAACGCTTGCTGAATTTAATTGACTGGAAGAAAGGAAGGTGGGAAGAAAGCAAAGAAAGGGAAACACTGAAACAAACAGACCAGGCATTGGGCTCACCAAACAAGATATACACTAGGCATAATTTATCATTTCTATAGATTTTCAGAACACTGTGATCCCAAATGAAGCTCACAGGGTTCCAGAAGTGAGCAATGAAACTGAAAATTCAGACTCAAGTTACCTTGACATGCCAAAAGAGCTTGGCGACAATCCTCCACACTAAACCCCAGTTCCTGAAGTCGGGCCAGCTGTAACTCTGGAAAATTAGAGAGATCAGAAGTGCAACTTTTCTAAGATCAATCAATCAATCAAAAAAAAAAACCCAAAAAACAACGCAAAAATCAGAAATGTCTCAGAGATGCCTAGTTATTACTAACAAAAAAAGTATACCTCCCAAACTGCGGAGGTATAAATATTTCATACTTATAAAATACAAATTTCATTTATATATATGTATACATACTTGCATACTTACATACATATATGTAAATGGAACAAGATTTTGAATCTCTTTTATTATGTATGTATGCACACAGTACACATATGTAAGTATAAGTCACAAAATTTTGAATCTCCTTAATACAAAAACATTACAATAGGGAAAGAAAAGATCAAATTTAACATAAACCCTCAGTTTGAGAGGTTTATTTTTATTTGTTAATAGAAATGAGGCATTTCAGTGAGAAATTCTGAATTTCTCATTCTTGACAAATATATTATACACAAATATATGTCCTGTATATCACACACACACACACACACACACACACACACACACACACATAATAATACACACACACACACACACACATTCATTGGAAGAAAATATGGGACCTGCTCTTATAGCCTGGGGACATTTATAAAAATAGCAGTTCCCCACACTAGTGCAAAAGGAACAGTTGAGGTTACACAGTGGTAAGGAGGGCCAGCTCCTAGTTAAACACATACCTAGGAGAGGGTCTAGAGTGCGCCTGGGGCTGTCCCTGGCTTCAGGGATCGTGGAGGTCTCATTGCTCCGGGAGGGCCCTGGAAGGGGACTGCCGGCAGAGGCCGCCTCCCCCACTGCTGAGTCTGGCACTGCAACACTAGCCTGCTCTGGGACGGACTTTGCAATGGCCAGAAACAGCTGAACATCATTGTAGGAGAGTCTGATGTCCAGGCTTTGTAAATGAATCTAGCAAAAGAAAACAAGGTTATTTTTCCAAAGGATACATTTGGCTTTATTTCTTCCTCTCTCACAGGTACAACTGTTTTTATGAAATCTTTCCACAACACCAGAAGTTAACATGCCCAAAGCAACAGATGACATTCGTTGTTCCATGGGTGGCAAGGTGCAAAGATCTTAGAATCAAGCACGGGGCTAGGAAGCCCCAGATCCGAAATTCAAGGGTCATACAACTGTCCTTCAACACAACCAGCACACATGATTTCATCAGTATGGGTTCTCCCTCTACCAATACAGATCATAATCCCATGAAATCTCAGTGGATGAACCTTCATGAATTGCCGTGGTCAAAAATACTCACCACCTAATGGACCCCCCTTCCTTGTTAAGTTTCTCCTCAGCTACCACAGACTAGTGCTCTCCAACCACTTCAGGCCTCATCAGCTGGGTGGGAATGACTAAAACTTATCCTCCCTTGCCCTGGGCTTCCAAAACCTGGGCAGATGTTGACATGGGACACACCACATCAACTGGAAAATACTAACGTGTATTTCCAAAGAGGGGAACTACAATAAAATTCCAGTAACTTAGTGTTCAGACAGTGATTAGGCTGAACTTTACCTATTTACCTAAAAAAAAAAGAATCTTTTTGAAAAAAATAATCAGGAAAATGAACAGCATGAAGGGAGGAGCTGCCTCATCTTCCTGGACACCCTTTCTCACTCAAGCAAGACAGGCACAGCTGTCACCCCCTGGCAGTAAGGGAGCTGATTTTACTCAGGATAGTGAAAGTAATTTTTACTCAAACAATCCATCTATAAAGCAAACTCCAATAGCCTGCAGATGAAACAAGCCTTGGATCCAAAATACACTGACATTTATTTTTTTTCAGAGACTCTATACAGATAAAACTTCTGATGGCAATATGACTATCAGAAAAAATTGTGACTCCATGACAACTGCTAAGATGATTAGATGTGGTCTACTTTTCCTCCATGGGATCCTTTCAGACGAAGAAACAGATGAATGTATCTCGTAATACAAGTCTCCTTTCTTTTTTCCCAAGAGCCTATGGCTCAAACAAATGAATTACTCCTGTTCTCTCCCTCCCCAGCCATGGTGGTATGCACCCAAATACTGTGTGGGCAATTATTTTTTAAAGTTTAGGGAGACAAAACATTTAAGAGTGGTTCCTTACTGCCTATCAGATCTGATATTCAAGCCCCTTAATTAATCTGCTTCACTTTCTCTCTTTATTCCCCAACAAGCAATCTGCTCCCATCAGGCTGGTCTCTTTATCAGTCTCCACATACACAATGCCATTCCTGCCTCCACAGCTCTGAACAGAAGGCTCTTTGGAGCAGGAATGCCCTCTCCTCCTCTTTCCTGCCTGGCCAAATCCTCGCTATCATCCCAGGCCTACCACAAGCCCCAACTCTTTCGTGAAACCCAATATTCTTATCTAGCCCATAGTGATCTCTCTCTTCCTCGAAGCTCTTAGTGTGCTGGTTTGCCTGTTCCACATAACAGGACACTTGTTTTTCTATTGCCTATTACCATTCCTGAAGTTGTTCATGATCCTACATCTGAGGTCCTCAACAAGCCTGTAGAGGCTTGAATTCAGTCACCATTACTTGGTATTTACATCACAGTCCCACAGCTCATCCTTCTTTTGGACAACCTATAGCATTTAGCAGGATCCTAGCTGTATGCAGAAAATGCTCAGTAAAGAACTGTTGTGTTTTGACCACACAGAGAGCATTCAACATCTACCATCTTTTCCAGCGATACCTCCAAGATTGGGGGGAAATCTTCACTATTGAAGGCATCCATCAGCCCAGAGCTGTTCTGATAAGAAGAATTTCCCACCAGCTCAACTTGAATTTGTACCGGATCAACAATAGAGAGAGCTGTGTCCTGCTCATTCCCCAGGCGGCATGAAAACACCTAGGAAGGAAAATGGAGGGGGGAGAGCATTACTGTCTGAGATCACAGGAGAGCAACCTCTGCTGACAATTTAGGGTTTTGCATTTCCCTCGAGTCTTTCCTGGTGTAAAACTAAACCAACATCTTTATCTTGCTTATGGATGAGAGAGGGGAAAGAAGAGCGCTCACTCACTTCACTCTCCCCTCTACACTCCTTTCAGCATTCTCCAGCACTGCTGAGAAATGTGTTAGCAAGGGTCTTTGTTGGATTCAAAAGCAGCTCTTTACATTCTCTTTGTAAATTCTCCCTGAACGATGGGCCAACGGGATCTTAGAATTCAGATCCGAGCATGCTGTCCGAAGAATCAAGCTGAAAGGGGCTTCCAGGGTTGAAAGGAATCTCAAATATTCTACCACACAGCGTTCCAAGACTTTGGGACAGGAAAGCTTCCCTTTTTCTTTTCTTCTCCAAGAGCTGCTGCTATACAAAGCCCAATTGTACCTGACAGTTCATTCATCAATCACCAAGATACCTCATTCAAAGCTGGTATTGTGGTGGCTTGGAAAGCAGATGAATTTGTGCAATTTCATTATCAACTCACATAAGACTGCACCAGTATGCAAATCTCCAGTTCCCACTCTCCAACCAAGACTGGAACTTGTGGAAGGAGTGGGGGAGGTGTTAGGGCCAAGAAGAGAGGGAAGGAATGGGAACAAGAAATAAAACCTCTCCAAAGATTTTGTTCATTTATATCTGGCACCAACACCCGCCCCCTTATTCTCTCCCCCACACCACCCCCCGGCCCAAAACAAAACACAAAACATCACATATTACTGACAGTGGAAATAGATTGTATCTTATGTCCTCAGCTAGTGCTGTAGAAAGAGCAGGAGATTTGAGGTCAGGAGAGACCTAGGTTTATATCTCACCACTGACTCTTATTAGTAACGTGATCACAACCAAATTAATTACTATCTCTAGGCCTCCTGGGGTTAGTATCTGCACAACCTACCTCATGAGGCTGTTAGGTTCAAATGAGAATGTATGAAAAACACTTTGCAAACCTTAATAACAAATGTCTGTTATTATTAATGAATAACTGCTAAGCAATACCATAGGACAGAAGAGAGCCCAGAAAGGAAGAGAAAGAAGGGAGCTTAGCCATCGGCTAAACTCTAAGCCAGGGGGTTTTAACCCGGGATTCATGAACTTGAAGGGGAAAAAGGTACATCTTTATTTACCTAGAATTAGCTTTCTTTGTAATCCTGTATGTTTGATTTTACATATTTAAAATGTTGTTCTGATGAAAGGGCTATTGACTTCACCAGATGACCCAAGGGGTTAATGATATGGAAAAAATAATACCAACAACAATGATAATAGCTAACACTTACATAGCACTGACTGTGTGCCAAGCACTTTATAATCATTGTGCCACTTGATCTTCACAACAATCCCTGGAGGCAGGTGCTATTATTATCCCCATTTTACAGATGAGGAAGCTGAAGCAATCAGAAGTGAAGTGACTTGCTCACCAAGCTAATTAGTGTCTGAGGCTGGATTTGAATTCAGGTCTTCCTGACTCCAGGCACAGCACTCTATCCATTGGGCTACCTAACTCTAACCAAATTCTCTGATACTGTGAGGAAAGAAATCCTAAAGAAGATCAGTGGCCCAGAAACAATACAACTGAATGTCTCCCCATCTGTCCATTCGCCCAGAGACACACCCCTTTTAGAAAGTCTCTGGATTCGGGATAGCCATCGATGAGCTACTCTTAAAATGCACATATTCCTGACACCTAGGCTTGGACTACTCTATCCAGATGACCGGACGACCAGGCAGCAGGTGAGTACTGGGCCTTCCATGTGACACCTGCCCTGCTCCCCAGGAGAAGCTGATCTCCTACAATCTCTCCACGCTGACTGGCAGCTTCTGATCCTTAGCACCTTCTCTCCTCCGTCCCTTGCCTCTCTCCTCTGTCCCCCCAATGCCTTCCTTTAGAGAAGACCTCGAACCTGCAGAATTTTCCAGGTAACTCTCCATTTTCCATCAGCAGCTCCGCTTGGTTTTGACTTCACAGAACATCATGCCTCCATGCCAGGTACCCCTAGACCTCCCCCAACCCCACTCTCACTTTCTGGTTTCCTTTTGTGTGTCTGCTGTCTTTGCCCATTAGATTGTAAGCTCCTTAAGGGCAGGGACCGTCTTCCTTTTTTTTCTTATTTGTATCCCCAGCACTTAGCACAATGCCCAGCACACAGTAAGCCCTTAATAAATGTTTACTGACTTGAATTGAAGCTAATTGTTTTAAATGGAAACATTCTCCTTCAGATGCTCCTGTACTGAGGTGAGCACGTATCACTCAGGGCACCCCATGCCTTCTCACCTCGATACCAAACAGACTTCCAGAAAAAGGCCGATCCACAAATCTGGGTTTGTAGGTGAGTACTGTGGTTCCTTTTAAAATTATGGCACTGGTATCAAAGCAGGACATATCTTCAACTACCACAAATTCAGTGCCTGAAAAAGATGGCACCAGTTAGAATCCAAAACTTAGAGGCTGAAGAGCTACTCTGTTTAGTCAGAAGAGGAGCTAGTCCTTCTAACAGAAACTAAAACGCATTAGCTATTAAGATCTGCTCTCCAGGAGACAGACATTATATTTCATCCTAATCACAAACCAGCCCTCTGACTGCAACCAATAGCAGCTGACCCAACAAGAGGAACCTGTAGGTTGACTACTGCTGAAAACAGCATTTCCTCCACAAAAACTATTAAAGTTAGGTATCTTGGGAGACTTCAGTTATTTTAGATGTGCACATGACAGGAGGAAAAGTGTCGTTAAAGAAGGCACAGAAAACATACACAGATACTCCAGTTTACCAGTTAAGTACCACACTGCCTATGTAGCTAGCTGTTCAAGTTCATTACAGCAGTTTAGACCAATTTAATTCTGACAGACATTTCTCAAATGAAGAGATGTTGGGAAGACAGTTTTCAGTTCATCTGCAAAAAGCCAGTATAATCAAGCTATATATAATGACTGTGTTTCCAAAAGGACACATAGTTTAAACACACAAGGGAAGCCTGCTATCTGAAAAATAGCTCAAATAAAACCTTTTGTAAATGAAAAAAACTTTTGTAAAGCAAATTGTCTCCCCCTGATTTATCTGCTTTGTAAATCTAGATTTTTCACATACTGATTTACTTAAAGCTGGGTACCTCTGAATGAAGCTTCAGAATGAGTAAACTAGACCCAATTAACATGGAGCATTTTGCCTCTGGTGCCTAAGCTGGGGCTAGACATCAAGTGATCAGTGAAAATGAGGGTCCCATCCTTTGGCAGCTAAGCACTAACATTAACTTTTTAGCTCCAGGCTCAGCTGAAATCAAAGACCATATAAGCAAGGCCTGTTTCCAGAAAGATTGATTGCATGTATCCAAGTATGCACACAACCAAGTACCACTGGTTACTCTGACACAAGCTGCAGAGAAAATAATCTGTAACAAATGCACTGGGGTCCTAAAGATCACATTAAGAATCAGTAAATTATGCTGATTCAGCTCAATATGGAGACCTGCCACATTTGCTCACCTGTCACATTGACCTTCACTTCCAGGTGCCTCTCTGTAGACACGGGGAGGGAAGACCGCTTGGTAACTACCCCACTTTTCACTGTTTTGGGGAACACAGTTGTTTCACTGTTATAGCTACGCTGACGTGAAGGAGGAACACTGTCTGGCTTCTTGATGTCACTGGGAGTGTGGAGAAAATCGTGGACCAGCAGCAGCCAGTCAAATATGAGGAACACTCGGAGGTTGTTGAGAACAACCGTGAAACAGGAAGACTCTTTGGTGGATCTAGAGGGAGAGAGAGAGAGAGAGGACAAAAAGAAACAAAAAAATGCATCGTTTCCATCCAGTGTTTGTCCTCACTAGTTCTGGTATCTGTATTCCAATGTTTTCTGAACCAAGAAGGTCAAGTATCGGTACAGAGAGAACATGAAAACTGCAACAACAGATTTGGTCTCTAGTTAATACAAGTTAATTATACTTTTTTATGGTATAAAAGTACAATAATGCAATAGGCAAGTCTATGGCTGCTAACAAAGTACCTGGTCTCCTTAGTGACTAAAGTATTTTCTTTTATTGACCCCATGTTAAAATGGAAGGCATGACTAGCTGAGATCTAACATGGAATGAGACCAGTGTTTCTTCAGAGTTTAGATCTCTTGACCTAAAGAAGAAGGTACAAGCAACAGGATAAAGTCAGAGAAAGCTGAGGCATGAGGGAAGGTGTGGGGACAAGAAAAGAATCATGGATGTACAGCCACCAAAGCCCCTCAATTCCAGATCTATGCTGGATGTCTAAGGAGATCTAAGTTGGCCTCAGAGCAACACATGGTGAAAGGTGTGCATGCATGTGTGCGTGTGCGTGCGTGTGTGTGTGTGTGCGCGTGCGTGCATGTGTGTGTGCGCGCGTGCGTGTGTGTGTGTGGCATTGGAAGTGGAAAGGGAAAGAAGTGAATGTATGCTTAGGAAATCCTTACAGGGACATGCCAGGTAACCTTGGTCCCACCCCTCTAAGAACAGGAGTTTCCTCTCACTGAAACATTACCCTCTGCAAGCTGCTCTTACAGAAGGTAATGCTCAGTGTCTCCACCCACTGCTATTACTATTAATTCAAAAGAATCTGACTTGAGGAGGTGGCCATACTTGGTTTCCCCAGCCTCTCTGGGGAAATCTGGCTTGCTGTTTTCAAAAAAGCACAGAACAATGAATGTCTCCCTTTACACAGACCCAGCATTTATCACAAACATTTTCCCTTTTGTCAGAGAGAAAAAATGCTACCCTTAGTGAACTTTTTCCACCCCATTTTGAATGCAAATTGAGAGGGCTAGGCACTTAATTTGATGATCTAGAATGTCAAAGTGTGTCTGATCCCCTTTGCTGGAAAATATTTCAAGCATTTAAATACTGTGAACCAATTTATATTTGACACACACATCACAGCTCGGAAATCTCAACAGAGGGATAATTCTTCTGTGAGAAGCTTCTGCACTCTGAAGTTACAATCAAGATGGCATTTAACCCCCTCACTACCAGGCATATTTCTTTCTTTTTTTTTTTCCAGCAAAAGCCAAGGTAAGAATCACTTAGTTTCAGGAATTTATGAGCCAAAAGGAGATAACACTCAGTCTAGAAAAATAATGCTTCAAGACTCCCTATCTCCACATACGAAGAAATATGGCTGGTATGACAAATGACTGTCAAAGAGCCATAATAAAGGAGAAAAGAGCCATAAAGGGAAAGCCTCAAAACAGCTGTGTCTACATATGGACACAACGTGTTCAAACCACCTCCTAGTTCAGGGATGGGGAACCTGCGGCCTCAAGGTCCTCAAGGTCCTCAAGTGCAGCCCTCTGACTGAATCCAAACTGTGTAGAACAAGATTCCTTCTGTGAAGTTTGGATTCAGTCCCAGGGCCGCACGTGAGGACCTAGAGGGCCACATGGAGCCTCCAGGCCTCAGCTTCCCCACCCCTATCCTGCCTAGCTCAATCTTGCTCTTCAAATAAATATCAACTGCACATCAACATCAGCTTATCCAATTTCATTAATTAAATGACTAGAATTGAAGGGAGGTCTGGTAACTTTACTGAACCTTGAAGGCCTGTGAAAAAGTGCTCTAGAGCCTTATTTGCGTTTATAAATTAAGCACCTACTATGCATGCCAAATGCCATACTTGCTACTATGCTTGACAATGCCTGGCCTACAGTGAGCGTTTATAATAAACAGTTTCTCATTCATTCATTCATCCAGGACAGGGAATGGCTACAGCCCCTGGACTGAAGGCACCTGCAGGCAAAGGAATTAATCTACTACATCACCAGACTAAATTCACAAAAAAATAATTGATCACTGTCACCACCACCACCACCACCACCATCATCATCTTCACTCTCACAGGGATTCTATGCTAATTAGACACTATTTCTCTCCCAGAGTCTAGCACAGGCCTCTATGTACACAGTATCTGTTGACTGACCACTGGATGAATCATCTTGCAGGGGCATATTTTTCATCTTTTCACATTTTCTCTGGCCTTTCTTCTACTTAAAAATTTCATAGCTACAACATCTCTGTTGCCAATGGGCCTCAGGAGTGTGAACACTATTAGTGGCGCATCATATCATAACTTTTCCAAAAGTTTCCAGGTCTGTGCTTATACATAAAACATATTGGTAGTACGTATTCTTGCAGGAGAAGATGGGGGAAAATGATGGGAAAGAAGTTAAGGTCGTGTTTATACATGAAGAATGGAGGCATTTTACTCTAAAACTACTTTTATTTCAATTATCTGCATAGGCCATTGTTTTTCTTCTTGAATCTGGATAACTTGACATGTGTAGACGTGGTTTAAAAAACAGTAGGTAGGTTTATGACTATGGCTCAATTCTGAATTTCTTAACCTCCATTAAGCAAAAGAAAAAAGAAAAACTCAAGAGAGACATCTACTGGCACATAGTTCTAACTGCAGGTATGAGTACTGATAGTTCTGAATTCACAACACAATGAGCTCTAGATTATTAGGCCTTGGGAACTGACTGGCTAGGAGATGTGAATGGCAAGGCAAAGTTAAAGCTAAACCAAGAGTTTCCTGCACAAGCGACCATGTAAACAGAGCTGCCACAAAATGAAATAGTGAAGTCAGGCAGAGAAGCAAGCTCAGGGGGGTAGTCCAGGTGGTAGAAGGTTACTACAGAAGTCAGGATGACCTGAGTTCAAATGTGGCCTCTGACACCATGTGACCTCAACCAAGTCATGCAACCTCTGCCTGCCTCAGTTTCCTCTTCTATAAAATGGGAATAATAATAATAGCACCTCCTTCCAAGAGTTGCTAGGAGGATCAGATGAGAATACCAGGAAAGAGCTTTGCAAACTTTAAAGGACTCTACGATTGCTAGTTGTTATTACCCTAACAAGCCAAACTTTAGTCATGTTGTGTGTGATCAGCAACTTGATGCAATGGCAAACAGGTATGGGAGTCAGGGGCCTTGGGTTCATATCCTGACCCTTCTTCCTAAAATTCAGCTTCCCATCAATGAGGCAACTGTCCATTCAGTGATTCCCCAATTGCACAGGACAAGAGTCAGGGGGGATTCCATCAGAGAACCTGGATCCGTTCCCCTGCCATCACAGAAGGTAGCCAGAGATAACAAGATTAACTCCCACTACCTGAAATGCAATTCAATCTGAATCGACCCCTGGGTTGTGCTGTTCTTCGAGGGCTGAAAGATGCAGTTGAACACATTGGGCATGCGAGGACTCGTCTTCTGCCCAGCATAGCGGGTGTCAAAAGCCATCATGGAGTGGGAAACCAGGTTTATGGATTTGGTTTGGTTGGAAAAACTCTCAAAAAGCAGCTTGCATTTCTTAAAGTCGAACCTAAGGGAGCATATGTAAATCAAATTAAGCACCATTTTCCTAGCTCCTACACACAAAAAATGAACTGTAACAGAAACACAAAGCTCATAAGGATAATCAGGGTTATGCAGACAGCAAGCCCAATAGCCTCAGGCTTGCTTCTACCATTGATATTTTGGTAACCTTCAAATAAATGACTTATTTTTTTCACAGACTCTAAACTGGAAAAGATGTCGGAGGGTACCTAGCTCAACCTGAAACTAAGCAGAAACCTCCTCAAGGCCCTGGCTTCCTATTTGCCAAAGAACATGTCTTTCTCCATAGGGATATATAATGATGAAAATTTACAACCACAAATTCATTTTATTTCAAATGTATTTGCATCCAAATTACCTGCCACAATCCTGAAAAGCCAAGGTAACAAAGATTCAAAGGCTGCCATGTATATAATGCTTTAAGATTTACAAGAGGGCTTTCCTCATCACAACCTCGTGAAGAAGAGTGTATCATATCTCCATATTACAGGAGCAAGAACTCAGAGAGTCTGAGTGGCTTGCCTCTAGTCACCCTGTGTGTGACTCTAGTGTCGGAGCTGAGGTCTGACACCAAGTTTAATCTACACTTAGACCATTAACTCCATGTTGACTCTCCATCTGCAATATCCCTGAAGTCAGCGTGGGTTAGTAACTGTAGCAAATGATGCATAAACGTATCTAAGAAGGTCATCAGCCACGTGTGACATTCCACTGCTCCTTGTTATCTCAGGATCACAGAGTAAGGTCTCTCATTACCAGGGGCTGGGGACTGACTACCTAGGAGCAGGGAACTCCTCCTTCTGCCTCTATCTCAGACTCTGGTCCTCCCTCTGTAATTCTGGGCATGCCACTATGACTTATTAAGAAAAACAAACCAAAAAATGTGTACAAATGTGTATCAAAATGACATTAGTGACTCAACATTAACAACAGAACATCCACTGAAAGTGGTTTTCCCTTGAAAAGGGATGAGTCACAGAGAGCTGCCTCCAGGCTCCTAATCCTCTTCACCGCCTATGTACTGCTTTCTGATATAAAAGGGCAAATTTGAGCACCAGAAGTGCCCTACCAGTAAAAATCACACGAGCCGGCCTGGAGCCCTGGTCTTATCAGTAGCATCTTCTTAACCCCTCAAGCTTAACAAATATAGGCCACATCAAATTCTACCTGAATACAGACTGGTGGCCAATGGCGGTTCAAGCCTTACCTGGCCAAGGATCCAGTGCCTTCTTTTCCTTTTTTGTCTTTAAGTTCTAGACTGACATTCACCATGTCAATAAGGAAACACATGCAAGTGTAGACTTCACCACTCAGCACGGTCTACAAAGGAAAAATGCTAGTTAGTTTGTACAATGGCATTTCAAAAACTTCAGAAGAAAACAAAGCAATGTGTTTCTCACTCCCTCTGTTCTTGGGGAAATGCGAGAAAAAACACACCAGTAACATTTGGGGAGCAACACAGGGTTTCACTCACATGAATTCTGGGGTCTTGTAAGTCATAAGGACGCATAAATTCCTCGATGGGCTCTCCAAGGTTGTTTTCCAATAAACCTCGAATCAGCTTATATTTACCTAAATCCAATGAACAGTGTACTGAAGATAGGTTGCCATGAATGGATATGTCTGGCACTGTATGACTTATTTCCCTACAGAAAAAGAAAAGACAGCCACTGTTAGCAAATCACCACTTAACAAAGGCATTTTTGCATGACAGAACACAGAAGAGCTGTACAATCTTTGGGATTTCACCTGGCTAATGGCATTTACCATACAGTCAAAGAATTATAGACTTTTAGTGTAGAAACATGCTCATTTGTAGGGGGGGAAAAAACTGAGTGGGGCAATGGTAGTGAGAGTTGGACTGATTTAAGTATTAGATGATAAATGCTGTGTAAACCATGTATATTAAATTACAGAATGAGAATAAAACAGGTAGAGCAAGCAGAAGCCAGGGAACAAAAAAAGCATACAATTAAGTCTAGCTTTGTGAAATCCTGAATATTCTCTGTGCTTTAGTCTCACCCTCTCTGAAGAAAGGATGTTACAATATCTCCCTTCTCCAGGACCCTGGACTGTCATGAGATGTCTCAAAATAATATGAACTTTGTCGGGGGGGAATGTATTTTGAATTTATCAAGCACGTTAATGACGCTTTGTTTCTCAGCTTTAGATGGTCCACAAACACCTCAATGGCATGACCCTTAGCCAAGTACACCCTAACCTTTTATTGTTGAGACTAAAACGTCCAGATAATTTATGAATCTTTTATATTTTTTTACTAAAACAGAAACAGCAACTCTCACCATTGAAGAAAGTAGCTAGCTCATCTTCCTACACCTTAAATTTGTTTTTCAAGGTTCATTCCTTAGCCCTCTGATGTTATTTTTCTATATTTCTTAGAAATTTTTTCTGCTTCCATGAGTGACTCCAAAACCTATGTACTGCTTTCTGATATAAAAGGGCAAATTTGAGCACCAGAAGTGCCCTACCAGTAAAAATCACACGAGCCGGCCTGGAGCCCTGGTCTTATCAGTAGCATCTTCTTAACCCCTCAAGCTTAACAAATATAGGCTACATCAAATTCTACCCGAATACAGACTGGTGGCCAATGGCGGTTCAAGCCCTACCTGGCTTACCTCGCCTTGACGTTTCCTTCCCCTGCCTGCCCACCAGCACTAACAGCACTTGACCTATGCATGGCCAGGAGCTGCGGAGTGCTTGTGTCTCAATCCAACCCTCATTTCTAAGGTCCAACCAGGAAGTGAACCCTCCGCTCCCGGCTGGATGCTGACTCCCCTATCCTCACCTGATGCAAGTGTCCCTGGGATCCACTGTTCTCTTGGTTAGTGACCATCTGCCCTGCCACTGCTTCCCTAGTGTCTCAGGACCTTGCTCTCTGCCCTCACATTTTCCCTTCCAGATCCTAAATATCATCTGGCCTTTCCATCTGCCATGAACTAAGCTCTCCTTCATGTCTTCCCAACAAGAGTGTGAGCTCCCTGAGAGCAGAACCTATCTTACTTTTCCATCTGTATCCATCACTTGGCCCAGTGCTTGGTACACAGCAAAGGCTTAATAAATGCTTCTTTTTTTCCTGTTGGAAGAATCTTCTTTTTTTTTAAACAGCATTCCCATTTGCTATGTAAAATTTGCTTTTTTTCTTCAAGTTGCAGCTTTCTACGCTATCCTGCTTGTGTGTGGTCTTTTTCCAAGCTTTCATTTTCAGAGGTTTTTTTTTTTTAGTAAATAGTATTTTTTTTTTTCTACTTACATGTGAAGGGAATTTTCAACGTTCATTTTTTATAAGATTTTGAGTTCCAAATTTTTCTCCCTCCCTTCTATCCCTCCTCCCCAAGACAGCAAGCAATCTGATATAGGTTGTACATGTGCAATCATGTTAAATATATTTCCACATTACTCATGTTGTGAAAGAAACAACAAAAAGGAAAAGGCCTGAAAAACAAAAAACAAAAAAAGAGAAAACAGTCTGCGTCGATCTGCATTCTGACACCATAGTTCTGGGTGTGGATGGCATTGTCCATCATGAGTCTTTTGGAATTGTCTTAGATTATTGTAGTGCTGAGAAGAGCTAAGTCAATCATAGCTGATCACCGCACAATGTGGCTGTTACTGGGCACGATGTTCTCCTGGTTCTGCTCACTTCACTCAGCATCAGTCCATATCAGTCTTTCCGGGTTTCTCTGAAATCGCCTGCTCATCATCTCTTACAGTACACTAGTATTCCACTACATTCACATATCACAACTTGCTCAGCCACTCACCAATTGATGGGCATCCCCTCAATTTCCAATTCTCAGCCACCACAAAAAGAGCTGCTATGAATATTTTTGTACATGTGGGTCCTTCTCCTTTTTTTATGATCTCTTTGGGATACAGCCCTAGCAGTGCTATTGCTGGGTCAAAGGGTGTGCACGGTTTGCCTTTTGGGCATAGTCTCAAACTGCTCTCCAGAATGGTTGGATCAGTTCACAACTCCACCAACAATGCATTAGTGTTCCAATTTCCCCACATCTTCTCCAACATTTATCATTTTCCTTTATTGTCACATTAGCCAATCTGGTAGGCGTGAGGTGGTAACTCAGAGTTGTTTTAATATGCATTTCTCTAATCAACAACATTTTTTCATATGACTATAGATAGCTTTAGTTTCTTCATGTGAAAATTGCCTATTTATATCCTTTCATTATTTATCAATTGGGGAACGACTTGTATTCTTATAAATTTGACTGAGCTCTCTCTATAGTTCAGAAATGAGGCCTTTATCAGAAACACTTATTGTAAAAATTGTTTCCCATCTTTCTGCTTTCTTTCTAACCTTGGTTGCATTGGTTTTGTTTGTGCAAAACCTTTTTTAATTTAAAGTAATCAAAATTATCCATTTTGTGCTTCATAATGTTCTCTATCTCTTGTTCGGTCACAAATTCTTTCATTCTCCATCGATCTGACAGGTAGAACGTTCCTTGCTCTCCTAATTTGCTTATGGTGTCACCCTTTATGTCTAAATCATGTAAATAAATGCTTTTCATTCTATTCTATTCTGTCTCTCTCCTACCTCCAGGTTGCATTTTCTTTTGCTCACTGGACCAAGCAACATGTCTAAGACCAAGCTACAAAAACAGCTGCTCCTCCTCCTCCTGATTTTCCCTGGTTCTGTTAATGGCCGTACCATTCTCTCAGCCACCCACTTCTCATACTCTGGGTAGCAGAACAAAGAGCAATGACTGAAAGTTTTATTTAGGCCCAGTCTAAAAGAAAAACTTTCTAACAACAAAAGTTGTCCAAAAGTGGCATGTTCTACCTTGGGAGGGGCTGAATTGCCCCCTCATTACATCTTCAAGTAAAGGCTGGATGATCACATGTTGAAAAAAATTCCTATTAAGGTGTGATGGGCTGGAATAGACGGACTCTGAGAGAAGGCCCTTCCAACACTGAAGTTCTGCACCCAAGGAGAAGTGACTTGGCCAAGGCCATTCAGCTAGTCAGTGGCAGATCTGGGAATAGAATTCAGGTTTTCTGAATGACAGTTCCAGGTTCTTTCCTCTACACCACAGTAACAGTCAGCCATTTCATAAGGAAATGGCCAGACAGAAAGAAAAGTAGTATCAGGAGCATGTTAACTACTTTAAGTTGGAAAGGGTACAAGAATAAAGTAATGAGACTGGTTGTCATCAAATCACATGCAAAAATCAGTCTCATTATTTCAAAGTCACCCCAATCCGTCACCTAAGTCCAAGGTACACATGTGGCTGCTCTGTCTCAAGACTGCAGTCTCAAGCAGGAGCTCAGACACAGGGAACACAACTGAGCCAGTTCTTAGCAGTTGAAAATCCTTGCTTGATCATTTGAAGATCAATGAAAATTATGTGAGGTTAGCTCACTGCTCCTTGCAGAAGGCTTTCAGACTGCTGCACTGAATGAACTTAGTGAAATGACCACTTAGGATAAATAATTAATAAAGAAGAACAAAAATAACAGCTGCCATTATGTAGGCCATTTCCATAGGGCAGGCCTAGTGGGCTGGGCTCTGCATCCCCAGGCTCTTCAATCAGTGAGATCACAGGACTATCTGAGTACCTGAGGACATAATGCCATAGGAAGTAATTTATAGCCTTTATCTTATTTGATCCTCACACAAACTTAGGAGGAAGCTACAGTAGGTGTTATTATCCCCATCCAAGAGGTGAAAAAACTCAGACTCAGGATAGGTGAAGTGACCTATTCCCAGTTAGCCAGTGAGTAAGTGTCCACAGCAGGCTCGGCACCTGGGTCTCTCCTGATTCCGCATCTTTTCTTTCTAGGAGCTATGCTGCCGGGGACTGCTACTGAGGGCCCCTGGGCCCTGTCAGCATTCTGCAGGGCTTATTTCACTGAATCCAGTCTCTGCTTACAAAAGACAGTTGCTCGGAGGTTAAAAACTCACTTGTCCAAATTCCTTTCCACCTGCAATTTCAGCCTACAGGGCTCAGTTAGGAGGCTTCCACCCGTCTGTCTGACAGAGTAGGATGGGAAGGTCAGATCACCACTGGTATTCTCCAATGCCTTAGAATATTCCCGGGGCTGTCTCTCAGCAGCGAAGATGTCCATGTCCTGCAGGTCCACAATAATACAGTCCAGCAGGCAAATATAATCTTCTGCAAAGGGCCAAAGAGAGTGATAGGATTAGAAACCCTGGACTCCTGCCTGAGAAAGACTGTCCAAGAGAAGTCGGGTTTTCCTTTGGTACCCTTTCACCTCTCGTTCCACTGTTAGAACTCTCCTCTCTGCTCACTCAGGTATCGAGGGTCCTACATCTGATCTTTGTATAGAACCAGAGAATGTCAGAATAAGAAACCTCAGATATTGTCTAGCCTTACCCCAAACCCAAGTAACCCCCCTCAACATCCCACCAAGTAGCCATACAGCCTCTTCTTGAAGACTTCCAGTCTGGAGGAAACAGGGAAACTCATCATGGTGCAGCGTCAAGAAGAAGGAAGGTAAAAGTCCTGTTCCACCCTACCCTGGTCAAACCAGAACTGAATTCCTGTATTAGGAACAGTACAGAGGAGGGGACCGAGATGGTAAGGAAATACTATGCCATCAAGGGTTCGGGACGTATGTCCCAGAGAAGAACAGACTCCACAGGGGATGCGGTAATTGTCTTCAAATAATTTAAGAGCTATGATGTGGAAGAGAGATTAGATTTGTTCTACTCAGCCTCAAAGAACAGATGTAGAAATAATGGGTGGAAGCTCTGTAGAGGAGGGAAGCAGGAAGGAAGGATAAGAGGAGGGAACAAGGGTTAATAAGTGCCTACTATGTGCCAAGCACTTTACAAGTATGATCTCATTTGATCCTGGGAAGGAGGTGCTATTATTATCCTCATTTTACAACTGAGGAAACGGAGGCAAACAGAGATTAAATAACTTGCCCAGGGTCTCATAGCTAGTAAAGGTCAGATCTTCCACAGTCCTGGCCCAATGCTCTATCCAGTGATCCATCTAACTCTGAATCAATCTCTCAACAAGGCACAAGGTCAGAGTGCTCATAAGTCACTTTTCCCTCAAT
The DNA here is from genome assembly GCF_003287225.1 of Phascolarctos cinereus. Taxonomy (NCBI): domain Eukaryota; kingdom Metazoa; phylum Chordata; class Mammalia; order Diprotodontia; family Phascolarctidae; genus Phascolarctos; species Phascolarctos cinereus. The sequence continues at coordinate 388,755,624 of NW_027556098.1, forward strand.
CTGAGGGCTAGAAGGCATTTTTCAGGAGTAGTCTATTGATCTATTCCTAGAAAAGAGTGCATTTAACCCAAATCGAGAAGTTCTCATCTTTTCCTTAAAACTATTCAATAAAAGCTATTCCAAAGCCTCACTCAATCCCCAGTCTAAAGTCTTACAGCCTTACAGGTCCAAGCTCCTTCCTTAAGCTGACACTGATTTCCTCCCACTGCCCTGCCCCTGAACACAACCTAAGCATTCCTTCTCTCATTCTCTTATTTCATGACACTCATGGCCACTGCCCTCAAACTGCTTTCTTGATGAACTCCATTCTCCAGCTAAGAAGCAGCATGGCAGTAAGGTCTCTGAGCAGACAAAACACCTGTCACAGAGTCCACGTGGGTCAAGCTCAGCCACTTCAGTCACTGAAGAGCACCTCAAGCCCTCCTCAATCTGAGTAAATCCACTTTTATTTCACACACAGACTCCACGTATAATTCTAACCAACTTGGTCATCTGGCTTCCTAGTCCACAGTAGATGGAGACAGCAAACAGAGGGCCATCATGACTAGGGCCAAAGACATGCCACCAAAAAGTACCATCTGACAGATGATGCAGGAAGGAAGAGTCAAAAACACTCTGACCAAAGGACTATTCTTGGCTGGTCACTGAGGAGCTGAGTGGAAGTCAGAGGCTGATGGTGCACCAAATTCCACTTTAACCAGGAGCCCCTGCCAGGGAGGCACTGCTAGCAGAGGTGGAGCCACCATGAACGTTATTCCACAGTGGCCCACTTCACGCAACTCGTGACACATCCCAAGACTTGAACACTTCCAACGCCAAGGGTTCCTGCTTCTAATTGTGAAGAACTCATTATGTCAAGCTGGCTGAGGTCTTGCATGTTAAGCACCAAATCGCCTTGATCAGGACAATAAGAAACTGGGTGAAGGTCTCTGCAGAACTGACAGAGAGGAAAAGCCTTACGAAGTGCTTGACTGCTGGTACCTTGTTAAGGAGTATGGCAAGAAATCTTGGACCAAAAATGTTATCAAAGAATTTTTTTAATGTAAGAAATGAATAAATAAAAACCTTGATCTGAATTGAAAAGTTAAACAAACAAGTGAATAAATGAATAAAAAAAATTCAAAAAAATCCGAGGAGTCCAGACACAAACTTAAAACCCTGCAATAGCCAGAAGACAGCTTCACCAAGTGACAGCCCAGCATTATAACTTCATGTTCATAATAATGGTCCCCAGGCAGCAAAAAACAAATAAATAAATAAAATCATGTGTAGTGTCCTCTGTTTAAATAGACAACAAAGTAATACTTTTTCAAAGATTTCTATCTGAAATGGCTAAGATAAAAACATGTACCTTTTTTGGGGAAGATACAGTTGTACAAAAAATTTATTTTCATGGAACTCATTCCCCAAAGATACTGAAGACACATTATACTGGAGACCACTGCATTATGTAGAGGAAATCTACTACAGAAGAAAGAATATCGAACACTAGCCAAAACCTGATTCAAAAGAAAAGGCGTTACAGGCAGAGAGCAAAACCGTGGTAACTACAAACTTGCTAAGGGGAAACTGTTCAAAAAGTAGGGGCAGCTAGGTGGCGCAGTGGATAGAGCACCGGCCCTGGATTCGGGAGGACCTGAGTTCAAATCTGGCCTCAGACCAAACACTTGACACTTACTAGCTGTGTGACCCTGGGCAAGTCACTTAACCCTGCTGCCTAACCAAAAAAACAAACAAAAAAAACTGTTCAAAAAGAAAAGTCTGCTCTTTAAAAAAAAAACCAGTCATTTCTATCAGCAGAAAAGTAGAGAAATGCAACTCTGTGTGTACGTTAACTTGACCTGTGCTGCAGAGCAGGGGGAAGATGATCAGAAATATCAGAAAAGGGAGATCAGGATTTCCAATGTAGTGGAAGAATCATCCTGGGGGACACTGGCTTCATGGATACCTTTTTTTCAGGGTTTGCAGATAAGCCGGAGCTGGCTACACATAGTACTGAGTGACTAGTTTGCACCACTGGGTGTAATGAGAATGATTAGTCTAAGTGAAGGTTTAGGAACAACCATCACTCTGATGAGCACAAGAGTGTTGAGGAGCAGAGTCAGGAAGTGTAGCTCTCATAAATGGCTCAAAACTCACTTGATGAACAAAACTGAGTCTAGTGTCATAGATTTAGTTAAAGAGTAACTGATACTTGATTACGGAAAGGACATCCATTTGTGGCTGACACTTTTATTTCTCTTAAGTAGTGTTTCTAATAGTATTTCCATTATATTTTAGATATCTAATTCATCTTTTAGACTTAATTTAATGTTTTAATAAAGATCTCTATAGGGGCAGCTAGGTGGCGCAGTGGATAGAGCACCGGCCCTGAAGTCAGGAGTACCTGAGTTCAAATCTGGCCTCAGACCAAACACTTGACACTTACTAGCTGTGTGACCCTGGGCAAGTCACTTAACCCCAACTGCCTAAAATAAATGAATGAATGAATGAATAAATAAATGAAAGAGTTCTATTTCTTTAAAAAAAAACACAACTAAACAATGTCAACGAGATTGTAAGCTTTATCCTGTCTGTTATTTATACATAGCTACTGTGAGCTAAATCATCAACCTAAGTTCTGTTAGCCAAAAGCATTTCTGCCACCTGGTGTCAGTCACTTGAATTGTAGACAAAGTTCCTGGGGGAAAAAAAGCCTCTAGCATATGCCTTGTCACCTCAATTCTGATTAAACGGTGGCAATAACCATAACCTCATGAGAATGTACAGATAACTTAAAGATGGTAGGGATAGGAAAAATACTGGGAAAAGTCAAGATGCAAAAAATCTTCGGCAGACTAAAAAGCGTCACAAAATCAAATAAGAAGAAATTGGGAAGGGAGATCCAGGAAATCGCTTCAGAAGTACCTCACTAGAAAGGTACTATTAGAAATGTATCTGAAAAAGCAATGAGGTTTGGGTAGCTCATAAGCTTCAATGAAAGCCAAGGAATCTAAGGGAAGCATTAAGAAGCATTAAGAGAGGCCTGGCTGGAAGGAAGGAGGGGAGGAAGGGAGGAAGGGAGGAAGGGAGGGAGGGAGGGAGGGAGGGAGGAAAGAAGGAAGGAAGTGACAGTCCTCCTGTTCTCTGCCCTGGTCGGACCATTGACACAGTACCGTTTGGTTCTGAGGATCAGCGGGGAGGAAGGACAAAGATAAGCTAAAGAATGCCCCACAAAGTTGGAGAACTAGAATAGCAAAGGACCTGAAGTCCACGTCCCAGGAGACCTGGCTAATGTGGAGATGTGCAGCTTGAAGAAGTCAGCAGGACAATACATCTATCTGCAAGTACTTGAAAGGCAGCGACACAGAGGAGGGATTCCCCCTTGTTTTCTGTGGCCCCAGTGGGCAGAACGAGGCGCTTAGGGTGCAGGCTGCTCAGAGGGCAGACAATTTGGCTTGGAGGTCAAAAAAGATTTCCTAATCATCAGCGGTACCCAAAGCAGGATGGGTCACCAAACTCCTTCCTCCAGGCTACACTGGCCTTCTGGGTGCTCCATCTCCTGCCTCCCCACCTTTGGCTGGCTGTGCTCCGAGATGGGAATGTGGGGCTCCTCACTGCACTTCTTGGAAGCCCAAGCACAATACAATGGCCCAAAGCTGGCACTCAATAACTGCTTCCTGCCTGTCTGCTGCCTGCACGTGTGCACCCCCTCCCTGAAGTCCCCAAAGAAAGGCTGGACGCCCTCTTGCCCAGAACGTCGTGGGCCGAGCTACAAGTTAACCAGAGGGCCATAGAGTTCCCTTTCAACTACAAACCTCTTGAGCCCTCTACAACAGCAGCAGAGCAGAGGAAAGTCCAGGCCTTTCACCCAGCAATGGAAAGTATCAACAAAATGCTATTTATTTGGCTGACCGTACTCAACTGTTGAGTCAATGCATTCTGTTGGAAAAGGCTGTTTTCCCTGCCCTTCCTGGGCAGGTTCTTTGCTCTCTCACCTGGACCACTGGGGGCATAGCTGCCAGGGGACTGGGCCTGCTGCCCTGGTGGGCTGGTCAGAGCACTGGCCGCGCGTTCATTCTTCAGGCACGCTGAGCCGGTCCCAGCAGGGGATGTCATGAAAAGGCCCTCAGCCTGGGTACCCTTGGAGTCTTCTACACTCGCTGTTTTCTTCATGCTGTGCTTGGGAGTGCCCAATGGGGAAGACAAAGGGGCAGATTCCTAGGAATGAGACAAACCCCCCCCCAAAACACAGAAATGAGGGGGTGGGGTAGGGAGAGGGGCTAGGAATGAGAATTACCATGTCTGCGATATTCCCAGGAAATCCCAGGATTTAAGAACCATAATAACTCCAAAATATTCAGCATTTCTTCCACCCTCCAGGTTCCATATCCAAAACATTGTCGCCTAAATAACTTTTTTCAAAGTGTATTTTTTTACAGGAACACAACCCAATACCTACTAAAAACTAAAAAGTCTCTGAAGGGAGATACTATCATTTTGCCCAAAAGCAAATGGCAAAATGCTTGTTGCTTAGGTGGATTTAATCCAGGTTAAATAGAGCACAAGCACAGTTGTCTTGTCCACAATATTTTTAACACCTATAAAAAAGTGCATATACACATGTATATGTATGTGGTATGTACATATGTGTGTATGTGTATTTACTCTTACTACAAGAAATTATCCCATGCACTTCTGATGAAATTAGACCCAATTTTAAACACTGTCACTCCAAGTGGGATCTGTTTTCAAAGGATCACCTTATGGAAATCTCTGAAAAAGAGACAGTGAAGCATTTAAATTTCCAATCTCTGCTTTTAAATATAGAAAGCCCAGTCAAACAACACACACACACACACACAACACACACACACACACACACACACACACTTACTTTCTTTAAATACAAGTCAAGGAATTACTTGTTTTGAGAAGCACAAATTTATAGCAGGGAAAAAAACTGGATTTAGAGTCACATGAGGCTTGGATGCCAATCCCACCTCTGGGACTTAGGTGTGTGACCTTATACGAGTCACTCAGTTTCTCTGAGCCTCAATTTCCTCATCTGTAAATGGAGATAATAATAGTTGGTAGTGCCAGTTACCTCTCCAGACTGCAGTGAGAAAAGCACTTTGTAATGGTAAAGCACTATAAAAAAGGGAGCTGCTATTAAATCTCTGCTCATCAGGATCAAGAATGGAGAAAGCAAATGTAAAAGCCAGGAAATAGTTAAGACAATAAAAATCTCCCCAATATTACGTAATTTATCTTTCCCTTAAATGCCTGAAAAGCTTCAGTAAGTCATTAATGAGATCAAATAGGAGAACACAGTGAAAAAACTATACTTGTGACACCTGGCATTCAATTCAAAAATGGATCTGTGGCTTTCACACTGCAGACAGTGTTTCTCTACTATGAAATAACCAAATTCCTCCTGCATCTTTTTTTTTTCTTTCCTGTATCTGTTACAACCAGAAAATGATTTTATCTTTAATGTTGCTATGTCTTTTCCTCTTAGTTTCAAAGGAGAACCATGCTGGTCACCTCTGAAGAGATTCTGGGAAGTAAATACAAAAGAACTTTTTATATTTGTAAATCCATCAACAAATGACTAAAGAAACGCTCGTATGTTTTGCACACAGCAGGCACTTCATATCTGCTCAATTTTAATTGACAGCCTTCTGTTCGTGTTTATTTACACCGTCCACTGCATTTGTTGATCTTTCAGGAAACCCCAGCACCTTCCACGTCTGCTTTTTCTATGTTGTTGCTTAAAATAACTAAGTGACTGGAGAAGAGACTGATCTGGGGCTCCTGTGAAATAGGACAGAGAGGCTATGACCAAGGAGCAGGAGATGACTAAGAAAAAGGAAAAAGGAGGCAGACGCAAAACACTCAGACCTGCTCCCATTAAAACACAGATCTATGTAAAACGATTCCAAACACACAGGAGTAATGACATTCAAGGGCAAACAACTCCAACTCTTTCAGATTTGATTTCAGGATGATTTCCTGTTCTCAAACCACTGGAGTTCCTATTAGAACAACAACACACATGCAAGCTCTTAGAGGGCAAAGAGAAATGCAAAGCAATTGGTAGTGGTAACTGGAGGGAAGTAATCACCCCATTCTTTATTCATTTATTAAATACTTAATAATCTACAACAATCAGGCTTTGACTATGCCTGATTGGGTGTACTTCCCAGATCCATTCATCTGAAACACAAGGTCCACAACAAGAGAACACTCCCAACTTCCCCTACGGAATTCCACAGAACGATCAGTGAAATGGGACACGATGAATGTTTTTTTTACAGCATAAAACTATCAGGAAAAATCGATTTAGGGTCAAAAAGGTAAAAGGTTCTTTGGAGTCATCAGGGGAGCTTTTAAATATGGGAAATTACTTACAGACAGTACAAGAAGGAAGTAGATCTCTCTGCTGATGAAATATTTATAAGGTTTTTATTTTTAGGTGATAATACATAAATTGACTGTGGAATCCCATAAGGTTTATCATAATTTGGGAGGATGTCAAAGAAGGATATGACACTATTATACCTGGAAGCACAAACGATCCTTGTATGTACTGCCACTTAAAATGAAATCCTCAAAAACAAAACAGGGAAATAATTTTCATTAAAACACTATGAAATACTTGCTCTTATTTAGTTTACTAGAGAAAAGAGAATCCCTCTCATAAACATATTAAGTTCAGTATGATCTACTCCAATTGAAAACACACCACCACTCCTTACTTTAAGCCAATGCATATGAAAATTCAAGTCAACTAAATAAACTAAGGAGTATTTAATTTCACCAAAAGATTTTTCACTTTCTAAAAGCACACATCAGTAGGTTCTGCTATAGAAACTTGGACGTGTCCCTTCATTACTCTTTATAAAACAACTAGGTCGAATTGAACAACCTCTAAAGTCCCTTCCAGACCTAAAGTGTATGAGCTTATGATTTTCTGGAACATATTTACTACATACAGAAAAGGAATTACCTATATGTGGTAATGTTTAAAGTCCCAATTAAATTTGGAAATGTGGGAACAGTTCAAGAGAAGCCCCATAATGTAAAATAACTTAAGGTGAAAAGTAAGCAACGGCCCAAGGCCTCCTGACCAAAAAGAGGACAAAAACAAGAGGGAGGATCATTACTATAAAGCAGGCCATTCTATGGTACGTAAGTGCATGAAAGGAGGCCCAAAACAGATGGGCCTCATAAAGAATTTGGTTCTACAGTGAACAATCTTACAATTGAATGCTGCTATACACAAGACACAGTGCTAAACATTGCAGATACAACAACAAAATAATAAAATAGTTCTTGCCCTCAAGAAGCTTACATTCTACATAGAAGCAAATGAGTTTTCTGTGTACAAGGTGTGACTCTACAGTAATCAGACTGATTCCCTTTATTCTCTTTACCCATAGCTCAGAACTCATATATTATATATCCAAATACGCAGCATTTCCCAAGCTGCTTGTATCCCATCTGCCTCAAATGCCCATCTTTTCAAATATCTTCTCACAAGGATGCTAGACAGCTGGGAATAATGTAACATTCAGAAGAATCACACCTGTTGGAGAGGCAGAGGGGAATGGAGAGACTGTGGTGGATGTGACAAGGATCAGGATGGGAAAACCAGAGTGAGAGATAAGATCATCAAAGGCATGTGTGACCAGAAACATCACATGGTGATAGCTGGCCACCTAAGTGTGGCACAGGTATCCGTGACACAGCCAGGAAAAAAAGCAGAGGAAAACTTCCAGTGCACACACAGGTCCTCTGTGACAAAGGCTAAGAATCAACCAGGCCGGTGCGGATGGCTGGTTGCCTGTATTCACTGCCTACACTATGCCTTTTGGAGAGCCTGGACCCACCCTAACTCCGCTGTTCTTCAGAAACAGCCACCCAAAGAGCCAGGACACTAGCTTCAACAATGCTAAGTGACTTGAAATGTTCCCCCATCTTCTCTTAGGGCAGTGCCTGCAGAGAGGTAAAGGGAAATCTTTCTCTTTACTGTAAACCAAACCCAGTATGACCCAGGGAACAGAAAGCCCCAGCCTATACTCACAACACAAGGTTCAAGTCCCATCTCTGGCAGGCATTGATCGTGTGGTTCTGGACAATCGCTTATCCTCTCAGTGTCCTGGGAACCCTCTCAGATCACAACTTACAGATGAGAGATTAACTGACTTTACGGAGAGACTTTCCATGCTACAAGATTCCCACACTGACCAAGCCACAGGTCTGGACTGTTCTGCTCCACCTCTGCCAAAGAAAACTCCAACTTTATAGTCACGGATTTTGGACACAAAATACTCTTACCCTGATTAACCAATCACCTTATTTGACAGCTCAGAAGACTTTTATCTATTTCCCCAAAAATGAATTTATCCAAAAATACTGAGGCTCTTCTAAAAACTGTACCGCAAAGGCTAAAGTTGATTCCCAAAGAATTCTAGACCTGGGTGACGTGATGAATAGAGCTCTGGACTTGCAGTCATGAAGCCCTGGGTTCAAATCCTGCCTCAGTCACTTTCTCACTGAATGACCTGGAAAAATCGCTTCACTTCTGTCAACCTCAGTATGCCTGTCAGTAAAATGGGAAGAATAACACTTGTAGTAGCTACCTCCCAAGGTTGCTCAAATGGTTAAATGGGAGTGCTACACAAATGTCAGCTGTAGTGATCATTATTATTCTTATCATTATCATTATCATTATTACTATAGTCAGGTTGGAAAATGTGCACAGCCATTCCCACTGTCTACCTTAGAATAGACAGCTCTCATCCAGATTTATAAATTATGTTGTGTTCATTTAAAAAATTTAAAAGTCACCCCTGAGACTGGGGAAAACCAAGTTAGAAAATCTTGAGGAGCAGTCAGTCACTAGTCTGCACAAACAGGCTCTCAGCAAGCATGCTTTTCTTTAGTACCGTCCATCACATAAGGCAATGAAAAATGAAGAAATTTTTCAAATTGAATGTTTAAAAATTTAGTCAAAAAAGAAATATTCTGGAAGAAGAAAAATGGGGAGCAAACCATGTCTCCTAAAACATAACTACATAAACTCACCACAACAGTGCCATCATCTACAAAAAGAAAGCATTATCAAAAAGTTTCTCCATATTAAATTGCTACATAAAGCTATAAGGTTAGAATTAAGAATCACTGTGTTATTCTTTTCTTCCCTGTCCTATTTCCTTGTATAATTTCTCATGGACAGGGCTGATGGAATATGGGATTCACATTTTCCTCATTCTGGGTACTGCTACTCTACCCAACTAAATCAGACTAATCTAAGGTGAACTCTTTCTGCTCAGGCTTGGGTAAGGGATAAATTCTTTGAATAGACTGCCCAAGGCTGAGGGTAACTTAGAAATAAATGACATAATCAAGGTTCATTAGCCCCTCATTGTAATACACATTCTCTCATTAATTGTTAACCAATCACAGCTAGAACACCCCTCTTCCAAGGGCAGATAAGCCGCTCAAGAACCACCATACTTGTCTTTGGCATTCAAGAGTGCCACAGATCTCCTTTTATTCAAATGCTGGCATTATTAATAAAATGACCAATTACCCAGAAATTATGTCTCTTGAACTAACGTCACAATCTGAAACCAAGATATTTCTTGATCTCTCAAGTTTAATGGGACTAGAAGGAGGGGCTTTATACAAAACCTAATTGAAAACCTTTCTCTCACACAGACAGCAGATCCCGACCAGAGAAGCTGTCAACCCAACAGAAGGGCAGCCAATCTTCATATCCATTTATAAAACTATCATTGAAATTCTTTTCTAGAATTTAGATTAGAGATAGAAAGAGCAAACTTCTCAGCCATCACCATATACCTGAATCTGTGAACCACTAATTGGACTGGGTGAACTAACAGTTTAATAAATCTGTTGTTCAGTTGTTTTTTATTTGTGTCTAACTTGTCATGACCCCGTTTTGGGTTTTCTTGGTAGATACAGTGGAGTGGTTTGCCATTTCCTTTTCAGCTCATTTTACTGATGAGGAAACTGAGGCAAACAAGGTGAAATGACTTGTCCAGAGTCACACAGCCAGGAAGTGTATGAGGCCAGATTTGAACTCAGGAAGATGGGCTGTCCAGGCCCAGCACTCTATCTTCTGTGCCACTTAATTGCCCAGCTTAATAAATGCTTATTGACTAATTAATAAGATATCTCCCATTTTTCTTTATAGCTTGCTAACCTACCCCTCTCTGCCTTTTCCCCCTTTTCCACTGGCTCATAAGAAAGGATTCCCAGCTAGGCTTGTGAGAGATGCTGCCAGGGAGGGGTTTCTGGTTTCCCTGTCTTCGGACCTTCCTTTTCTAAGCCAGTTTTTGCTACTGGGGGACAGCAATGTGCCGTGTGTTGGCTTCCTTTCACTTTTCCCAAGATTTTCTGTCTCTGTAAGTAGAGACAGCATGGCACAGAAGCAGAAATAGCACTGGCTTTAGAGTCCAAGAATCAGGATCCAAATCTCAGCTCTGCTATTTATTACCTTTGTGACTCTAGGCAAGTGACTGCCTTATGGGTCTTAGTTTTTTCAATGGTGAAGATAAAGGGTACTCATGATGTGATACCTAAAGTGCCTTTAAAACAGAAGCATGGAATTTGAGAGTTGGAAAGAACCCTGGTGGCCAATGAAGCCATTCCACAGAAAAGAGGAATCATCCACACATAACAATCCTGTGATCCTATCATTTTTTAAGACACCCTTATGCTTTCTGTAGGACATTTTGGGGGTCAAGTGTCTGGGTCACAGAATCTCAAGCCAAAAAACCAGTACACGGACAAAAGCCGTGGGGTGCTCCACTCCAATGAAGGAACACTCCACGCCCAACAACTCAACCACTTCTGGAGCCACCCAACTATACTATTGTCTAGCCCATAGCTTTCCAAAATTCCCACAAAAATACTAATGACAGATTTTATGAAAATGTTTTGCTAAAACCTAGGTAAACTCGATCTGTAGTGCCATATCTGAGGCAGATAGGTGGTATAATATACGTGCCTGGAGTCAGGAAGACCTGAGTTCAAATCCAGCCTCAGACCCTGGACAACCTCTGCCTGCCTCAGTTTCTTCAATGGTAAAATGAGGATAATAATAGCACCTACTTCCCAGGGTTGTTATGAGAATAAAATGAGGTATTTACAAAGCACCTATTAGCACAGTACCCGGCACATAGTAGGTGCTTTATGAATTCTTGTTTCCTTTCTTCCTCCCCCAGATCTATCTGTCATTAGGGAATGAACACAAAAACATGGCACAGTCTCATAAGAACAGTGTCAGATCAAAATGAGCTGATGCTGTTGAAGACCGCCAAGGAAAACAAAATGATGGTTTTTCTGACTGCTTTGCTTTGTCTGCCACATGAGGAAGAAAGGAGGCTCACAGAGGGGAGAGAACAGTGTTATCAGAAATAAAGTTCGTCGGGCACGATCTGTCTTTGACGAAGCTGTGCTAGCTCTCTGGGCTCCTGCGGCCTGTTCTTCACGTTCACTAACTGTCCCTTTAAAAATGTGTTCTAGAACGTGGCCAGGAATAGAACCATCTTTGAAGAATCCACCATCTTTGATTTTTGAAACTCAGGCCCCAAACTGGCCTCCAATCTTGCAGGACCTGGCCAGGCTCCACCACCTTTCAAAGTGGTGGCAGCTCGACCATCCTATCGCCTGCTTCTTTGAGTACCCCAAGAGACGACCCTCGTGAGCCAGGCCCACGAGAGCACTAAGCATGCTTTTAGTTGCTTCGTGCTGACTGTAAGCGTCCACTCCCTCACAGGCAGCTTTGTTCTGGCCCCTCCTCGGCAGGGGGAGAAGAGCCTGAAGAAAGTTGGCCTTCTCCTTTCTTTTGCCCACCCGTGCTCTTTGCCCTCACCTGTACCTTGTTCCCCATTTCTGTGTGTTCTTCTCTTTCCTCCACAGCATCAGGTCATCCTGAGCCAAGAAACTCCCTATACTATTCCCATGGGGCCATGCCAGGCTCGTGTGTTCATCCCTTACGGCCTGCCCTTGTCTTCACACATACCTTCTTGCCCATTCATCTCACTCTGTTAACGGGAAGGGAGGGAAATGCTAATAACATCCCAACACCTGTCCCATGATTGGTGCCTGCTAAATGCTTGTTGATCGACTAAATCACAAATTGTTGAAGTACTGAGATACAGCCAATCAGAACCTCATACCCCGCCCCCCCCTACCCCCGTGTGCTCACAGACACACACACAGAGGCACCACTGACTGGCAATAATGCACGGATCATAAGCCCTTGTAAACAGTGCAGTACACGATACATAGTATGTTTCCATGGTGCATTGGAAAGCCTGATTTCTATTCCTGGGCTTTAGGAGTTATGTGAACTTAAATGAAGTTCTTTCTCTGGGCCTCAATTTCCTCATCTTAACATATGGGCCAAATAATCTAGTGCACAGGTCCCTTCTAGCTGCAGGTCCCGTGATACTATCAAAAGGCTGCACTCTCTATGCAGGCAAATCTTCAATCTATACTGAATACGTGCCAGCGCCCAGGAGGCTCACAATCATTCCCTCATCTCTGTTCATAGCCGGTGAGAGAATTCTCAGTGGAGACGTCTACCCTAGCTCACCTCTACTCCTGTCTCACACAACCTCAGCCATTTTTCTCCCAACACACAATCCCCAAAAGTCAAGACAGCTGCACCTATTCTTGTGAGTTAGCAGGAAGAGCCTCTGTTTATTCACGACCCAATTGTGTTGCTCAGAGGGGGATAAAAAAATAACCATCCTTGAGAAGGTGTCCAACTTACAATTTAAAATGCTTTCAGATTCCAGAGTAGAGGAAGAAGAGTAAGAAAGCAGTGTGAGGTGAGACAAGGATTTTTTTAAATGGGCCAAACAGAAAAGAGTAATACTGAAGGCTTACCTTGCCTTGCAAGGAGAAGGTCCCAGGGGATCCTGCAAAGAGAAACTTGTTCTTGATTTTCAGTTTCCCCAGATTTGCTACAATTAAATTATTTGATCTGGAACTTTCTGGGATGAGGAGAACAGGAGCACCAGCTTCGATATCTAGAAGAACCCGAGAGCAGCGCTGGGCTTGATCTCTCACCTATGGTCAGGAAGAAAAATTACTATTCAAATACTCAAACTCCAAGATATGATGACTTTATAATTAACATTATACCTTTATAAATTTTGTAACTCTATAAACACTTCAGTGTTTAGGTGCTTCAAGACCAGGCGTCAGTGATCTACTGATCTTTAAAAGATACAGTCAGAAATAAATGAACGAATGAATAAATAAAGAGGCAGCTAGGTGGCATGGTGGATAGAGCTCCGGCCTTGGAGTCAGGAGGATCTCAGTTCAAATCTGGTTTGACACTTGACACTTACTAGCTGTGTGACCCTGGGCAAGTCACTTAACTCCAACTGCCTCTCAAAAAAAAAAGGCAAAAATAAATAAATAAAAGATACAGCCAGTACTTGACTATTTAGGGTGGGAGGGAGAGGGGGAACCTGCGGCCTTGAAGCCACAGGTGGCCTTTAGGTCTTGGGGTACAGCCTTTTGACTGAGTCCAAGTTTTACTAACAAATCCTTTTATTAAGGGGATTTGTTCTATGAAGTTTGGATTCAGTCAAAGGGCTGCACTTAAGGACCTAGAGGGCCACATGTGGCCCAACGGCTGCAGGTTCCACACCCCTAATTTAGAGTCTGGTTTGTTAAACTGTAGTTCACCTAATTCTGGATTTCTCAAGCTGAGGCCCATGAATTCTTTTTTAAAAATATCTGGATAACTGTATTTCAATATAATTGCTTTTCCTGATAATCCTAAGTATTTTATTTCATGCCCATATTCTGAGAAGGGGCCCATGATTGCCAGACAGTCCAAGGGTCCCGTGACACAAACAAGGGGAAGAACCCCTGCTCGAATGCAGAATTCTCCTCTTCCTCCCTCATCAGTTTCTGGAAAATGAGGAGCTGGAGTAGCACACATCTGGGAATGAAGAGATGGGAGCTCTGCCACTGATGAGCTGTGTGACTCTGCACAAGCTATTTCCCTTCTATGGGGAGCAGAAGAGGATGCCGAGGATAACACCAAGGTTGTGAACCTGGGAGATCAGAAGGATGCTAGGGCCACTGATAGAAATAGGGAGATTGCAAAGAGAGGGGTGGGTTTGGAAGGAAAGATGATGTCTATTTTCGACATACTGAGTTAGAAATGTCAAAGAAACCTTCAATTTCATAGGTCTAGTAGGGGATGAGGGTGTAGAGGTCTGAAGAAACAAAGGCTAGATATGTGAGTGTCTGCATAGAGAAGATAATTGAATTCATGGGAGCTGATGGGGATACCAAGGGAGTACAGAGGAAGAAGAAAAGAGAACCCAGGAGAGAGCCTTAGGGGACATCCACAGCTAGGCAGTGCGACATGGACGATTGAGCCAGAAAAGAAGACTGAGAGAAGAGAACCAGAGGGGAGTGTCATGAAAACTTAGTTAGACTACCTATAGGAGGAGAGACAATGTGGTCAACACTGCCAAACGCTGCAGGGATGTCAAGAACAAGAAGTAACAAAAGACCCTCAGATCTGGCAGGTAAGAGGTTACTGCTAACTTTGGAGGCAGCCATTTCACTTGAGTGGTGAGGTCACAAGCAAGACTGCAAAAAGCTGATAAGAGAGTGAGAGGAGAGGATGGAAAGGCAAAAAGTGGAGCTAGCTTCTTCTAGGAGATTAGCTGAGTGAGAAATTAGAGAAAAAGCATGACAGCTTAACAGAATGATCAGGACATGAGAGACAGACAGGCCAATAGATAGAACAAGAAGAAGCAGCAGACTAAAGATGTTTTTAACTTAACACCAACATTTCAATATACAAATAAAAGGAAAAAAAGATTTAACACAGTAGCAACAAAGCTGCTCCATGTGCATCCACTTCTCCACTTCCTAGTATCTTTTGTGCATAAAAAGAATGTTTCTACTGACATTTTGTGGCATATCTATGACTACCCACTGACCTCCTCTACCAAATCTAAGCCCTCCTTTGTAACAAACATGTAAACTACAGCAAAACCAAGGAATTTACTGAATAGGGCTAAGAATGTTGAGCTAATTCTGCATTTCTGGTATACCAAAGGAGACAGGAAAGAGATACCCTTAACAACTATGGCTGGGAGACAGAGATAATCATAACAGAAAATGGACAATTTCAAGCATATAAAATTGAAAAATTTTTGGACAGGCAAAATAAAATAAGTAAAGTTAAGAGTTAGAAACAACTGAAAAAACCTTCATAGCAAAATTTCCCTAATAAAGATCTACCCAAGAGATAAAAAGAACTGATGCAAATTGTAAGAAACATTCTCCAATCAATAAGCAGTCAAAACAGACATATATACTCCAAATGGAAACAAGACCTAAGTATACAAGATCGTGATTAAAAAAAACTGTATTAAACATGTAGTGGGGGAGGGAGCAGAGATGATTATCGGGACAATCTGTTAGGAAAGACAAGAGAGGATAGGATCTGGGGCACATGTAGAAAGAGGTTTGTCTTGGAGAAGACTTCATCATCAGAGAACGGAGAAAGAGGGAGATAATGTCAAGGGGTTTTGATATGTGAAGAAGGAAAAATAGGTGGCTCATGGTAAATTGCTTCCATTGTTTTAGCAAAACATAAGGCTAAGGTCCTCAGCTTAGGGGACGAGGGAGGTTTGCGGGGAGACGAAAAGGTTTTGAATAACCTCTGTGAGGAGTGGGATAGAGAATCAATTAAGAAGAATAAAAGTGTTGCCTTGCCATAGCGAGAGCCTAGTTGAACTTAGATAAGATAAATTCACATCAAACTCAGTCAGCTGGGTAATATCACTTCCTCCAGCTTCATTCAGCAGCACTTAAGTGAGCATGAAGACTAATGGTGACAATAATCCAAGCCTGAGGTTTGTCAAGGCACAAGAAGAAATGGGAAAGGGGATTCAGGAGAAGAAGACAGTGTGGATGGAGTTTAACTTGGATCAAGACAGGGAAGATGAAAAAATTATGTGAAAACTGAAGCAAGGGTCTGAAGAGATGTAAGGACTGGAGCTTTCAGTGAGGACCAAGAACAGGTTTAGGAGAGGTAAAGTATAGGGAGAGTTGGAATGACAGGAAATTATGATCAGACAGGGGAACGCTGATCAAGCCAATTACCTACCGTGACTCCAGAAGACTAATGATGTCCAGACCTCCCGACAGAGAAGTGATGTCCTCAGGGTACAGAACAAGTCACAGGATTTTGGACATGGCCAATATCAGAATTTGTCTTGACTGACTACACAAATTTGTTACAAGGGTTTTCTTTTTTTTTTTTCCCCAGTAGAGGTTGGGGTATTATTTGAATTTAATTGAAGATGTGTTCATTAAAAAATAAAATGTAACAAGAAAAAAGACTAAGTAGATAAGGTTTAAGTTACTATCCAAAGGTGGATTATAGGTGAAATTTGCACATTAATTTGGCAAATCAGGAACAATACGTCATATTTAATAATGCCTTACCATAGCTCTGTGAGGCATATAAATTAGGAACTATGATCATCCTCATTTCCCCCTTGAAAATGGGGGGAAAGGCACAAAGACAAAGTGATCAGCACAAGATCTCATGCTAGTAAGAAAAAAACCCAATATTCCAGAATCTAATTCCTTTTAAATTTCTGACTCTAGTTAAGAATTAGAGTTGACACAAATCTGGACTTTAATGTCATTTCCAAAAATAAAGTGTGCATGTGCAAGAAAAATATTTGCAGCAGCACTCTTTGCAGTAGCAAAGAACTAGAAACAAAGCAGATCCTAAGGTCTTTGATGCCCACCAACTGAGGAATGAATAAACAAGACATGGTACACGAATATAGTGGAATATCACTTTTTTTTTAAGAAACAAAGACTATGATGAATACAAAGATTAGCAAGACTTATGTGAAATGCTTAAAAATAAAGTAAGCAGAAACAGGAGAAAAAATATATATATGACTACAACAATGTAATGAAAATGGAGAAAAAAAAACACAACAATCAAAACTGAATGCTGTGACCTATTACCCACGGTTATATGCTAACAAATCTGTGATGCCCAAACTGACAGGAAGACCAAACAGAGATCTTAAAGAAGCTCATCTCAGAATAGTAAAGAGATCCAGCTGTAAAGGAACTATCAAAGAAAAACACTTCTGGTCCTGATTCGCAGGAGAATTCTGTCAAACTTTTAAAAAGAAACAATTAGTAGCCATACTACACAAATTATTCTCAAAAACTGGAGACAGAAAGTACACTACTAGAACCTTTTTATGAGACAAATATAGTCTTAATATTTAAACCAGGAAAGGATAAAGCACAGAAGAATTATAGACCAGTAACATTACTTAACATTCAGAAACTTTAAATAATACCCTGTCAAAGAGACTACAATAATTGATCCAAGAAATCATTCATTTTGACCAAGCACAATTTCTACCAGAGATGAAAGGATGGTTCAACATTAGGAAAACCATCAACATAATCAATCATATTAAAAACCCAAACATCCAAAATTAAATGATTATCTCAACAGATAAAGAGAAAGCCTTTGACAAAATATAACACTTATTTATGCTAAAAGTATAGGCACAGAAGGAGCTTTTTTAATATAATAAAAGCCATCTATCTAAAACCAAAAACACCATATGCAATAGGGATATATTAGAACTTTTTCCAATAAATATAGGATTAAAGCAAGGATGCCAACCTCTAGCACAATTATTTGATATAGTTTTGGAAATGCTAAGAGCAGCAATAAGATAAGACAAAGAAAGATAGGTTAAAAAGAGATAAAACTATCCTTATCTTCTGATGACAGAATGGTATACTTAGAGAATCCTAAGAAATTATTAAAGATACTGAGACAATAGCTCCACCAGAGTTGCAGGCTACAAAATAAATCCTCAAAAATCAACTGCATTTCTATATAATAATAACAACAAAACCCCAAGAGGCAAAAAGAGAGTGAACTTTCATTTTATATAAACTATAAAATACATAAAATATTTGGAGATTGAGCCACCAAGCACAAAAAAAGGCTTGTATAGATTCAATTACAAAGTGTTCCTTAAAGAAATAAAGAACAACTTAAAATAGCTGGAGAAATATTCAGTGATCATGGTCGGGCTGTGCTAATATAATGAAAATGATAATACCACCAAAGTTAATTTACATTTTTAATGTTATATCAATCAAATGACCAAAATAATACTTTGTAGAACTTGATAAATAACAAAATTCATTTGGGAAATCAGAAGATCTAGAACATCAAAGGAAATGATGAAAAGAGGTAAGGACAAAGGCAGAATAGCACTTCCAGACCTCAAACTAAATTAAAAAAGCAGCCGTCATCAAAACCATCTGATGTTGGTTAAAAAATAGAGAAACAGAACAATGGAACAGAATAGACAAGGAAAAAAACAGAAACAAAGGAATTCGGTAACCCAATGTCTGATAAATAGAAAGCATAAATTATTTAGGGGCCACGGCTGGGGTACTAAGGAGGTGTAAGTTTCAGAGCTGATGTGATCTTGCATGAAGATGAGTTTCTGGAAACAACAATGAAATCCAGGAGAGTAGCCAGGTAGGAAACAATGAGGTAGCTGTCCTCATTCCCCTCCTTAAGTAGAGGGTCTGGGAGGAGCTTTCTGATGTCCACCCTGTCCAACAAGAGGAAGGGAGAGACCTCACGGGCAGGGGATATTGAGGTATGAGTTTCAGAGCTGATATGGTCTTGCAGGAAGATGAGTTTCTAGAGACAATGATGAAATCTGGGAGAGCAGCCAGGTGGGAAATTAATATCAAAGATGACAAAAGACGGGAATAGTCAATGCTGGAGAGGTTGTAGGAAGAAAGGCATGCTGGTACACTGCTGGTAAAGCTATAAATTGGCACAAAAATTCTGGAAAGCAATTTGGAATTATAGAAAATAAAAGAACTAAAATGTCCATGCCCTTTGACCCTGAGATTCCCTTACTGGCTTATACTCCAAAAAGGCCACTGATAAGAAAGTTCCCATACACACCAAAATATTTGTGATGTCAAATAATTGGAAATAGAAACTGGGAAATGGCTAAACAAATTGTGGTATGTGAACGTAATGGAATATCAGTGTGTTTTAAGAAATGGTGAATGTGATGAATACAGAAAAGCATGCAAAGATCTACATGAAATTATGCAGAAAGGAAGTAAGCAGAGCTAAGAAAACAATATGCACAATAACTACAATGATGCAAACAGAAAAAAATAACCACACATATACAAAAATCAAAAGTGAATGCATCGAAATTATAAAGAATAAGCATGGCTCAAAACAAAGAGACAGGAGAAGAATAGTCCTAACCCACTCCTTCACAAAGGTGAGAGGTCCACAAATGTTGCACATTGCACTTGTTTTCTTCATATGTATTGATCAATTGTGCTGGGTTTTTTTTCTTTTCTTTTTTTGGCTTTAAAAAATACTATTTTTTAAATCTAGATGGCTCTCAGTAGGAGGAGGAGAGATACTGGAGAAACCATGAGGATGTTAAAAAAAACAAAAGATATCAATAAAAATTTACTTTCAGGGGCAGCTAGGTGGCACAGTGGATAGAGCACCAGCCCTGAAGTCACAAGGACCTGAGTTCAGATCTGGCCTCAGACCAAACACTTGACACTTACTAGCTGTGTGACCCTGGGCAAGTCACTTAACCCCAACTGCCTAAAAAATAAAATAAAATAAAGAAAAAAAAAATCAAGATAAAAATTTACTTTCAAAAAACTGATTGCTGAAAAATTATAATGACTCAAAGAAGAAACATGAAAAGGCGCCTCCCTCTGCTACTTTGCAGAGATGGGGAACTACAGGTATAGAATGCTGCATTCAACATATTATTTTTTGATATGTTGGGTTAGTTTTGGTGAAGTTTTTCATCTTTCATATTTTTTATTATAGAAGATGGAGAAAAGAGGAATACATTGGGATATGTAAGTAATATAAAAATAAAAGATACTAATAAAAAAATTTTTATAAAAAACCATCCCACTTATCTGGGCTTTATTATTTTCTCATCTGTGCATTTTTAAAAATGTTTAAATGATCCTCCCTTTTTTTACATAAGTATTGCTAATTTCCCCCTCAAATCTCAGCCCCAATTAAAAAAATAAAAGGAAAACCAAATTATTATACCAAATTATTATAGTCAAGCAAAACAGATTCACATAGTGGCCATGTTAAAAAACGTATGTACCTGGCTAATACGGAAATGTTTTGCATGACTTCACATGTATCATTTCTATCATACTGCTTGCCTTCTCAAGGAGTGGTGGAGGGAGAAGAGGAAGGGAAAAGATTTGAAACTCAAAATTAAAAAAAATCAGTGTTAAAAAAATGTTAACTTACTTGGGAAATGTTTAACAAAATAAAAATACATTTTTAAAAAATGTATGTGTCCTTCTACACTATGATCCATCACCTCTATAACAGGACACATATAACATGTGACCACAGGTCCTTTGGGGAGGTGCTTGGTTAATGATCAGAGTTCTTAAGTCTCTCAAAGTTTATTTGCTTGTTTGTTTTTCCCTCTACAATGTTGTTGTCCTTGTATAAACTGTTCTCCTTGTTCTGCTCGCTTCACTTTGCATCAGTTCACGCTATCCAGGATTCTTTAAAATCCTTTTTTTTCATCATTTCTTATAGCACAATAATATTCCATTACATTTATATACCACAATTTATTTAGTCCCTGGTATTATCTTCCCCTTTAACACCCTTTTCCACCTCCCTTTGCTTCCCTATGTTGAATTTGATGTACTTCTTCAAAACTGTGTGTGCGTGTGTGTGTGTGCGCGCGCGCGTGCACGCATGTGCACGTACAGGCGTATGTGAGTGTTCAACCCTCCTCTGTTTATTTCAGTTAAAAGTGAGGATCATCTGATGCCTATGTCTCCTAGTCTTTCCTCCATTACCATATGCTCTCCTCTTGCTCATTCCAATTATGAGAAAAACCAAAATCCATTACCTTCTTCCTCCTTCCTACTTTACTGTATTCCTTTTACTCTTCTTTCTCTTCTTAAAGCCCTCAGAACAGAACCAATCCACCTCAAGGTCCTCCTGTTTTTCTTACTTAATTCCTGTAGTGCCCTTTGAAGACATTAACATTCTTCAACAACACTTGTTTCCTCTTCTCCCTATTAGAAAGTTAGCACTCCGTCATCCTACAGCTCTTTTCATCTACTCAAATAAATGTCCCTTTCTAGGTTTTTCTAGACTCTTGCGCTTGTATTTCAAAGTTCCCAGTCAGGCTTGTCATCAGAAATTCTTCTGATTCATCAGAAAGTCCTCTATTCTGATTCACCACCAATGAAGAGGAAATCAAAACAATAATTAGGAACTATTTTGCCCAACTGTGTGTCAATAAATTTGACAATCTTAGTGAAATGGATGAATATTTACAAAAATATAAATTACCCAGATTAACAGAAGAGGAAATAAAAACCTAAACAACTCCATTTCAGAAAAAGAAATTGAACAAGCCATCAATGAAATCCCTAAGAAAAAACCTCCAGGGCCAGATGGATTTACAAGTGAATTCTATCAAACATTTAAAGAACAACTAATTCTAATACTACATAAACTATTTGGGAAAATAGGTGAAGAAGGAGTCCTAGCAAATTCTTATTATGATACAAATATGGTGCTGATACCTAAACTGGGAAGAGCCAGAACAGAGAAAGGAAATTATAGACCAATTTCCAACAAAGATGCAAAAATTTTAAACAAAGTCCTCTATTCCACTGTCACTTGTAGGATTATATTCTGCTTTGTGGGGTAAAATTTTCTTGGCTGTAAGCCTCTATCCTTTGCTTTTTGGAATACTGAATTCCCAAGATCTCTCATTTTTAGTAGAAACTGCCAAGTCTTATATGATCCAGACTGTGGTTCCTTGGTACCTAAATTGTTTTTTCTGGGATGTTCAACATATTTTTTCTTTGCTGTGGGAGTTCTAGATTTTGGCTATGACATTTCTGGGACTTTTCCTTTTGAAGTGTTTTTTAAGAGGTGACTGGTGGATTTTATGTTCACTTTGTCCTCTCATTCTAAAAGATCTGAACAGTTTTCATTTATGACTTCCTAAAATATCCTTGTTTCTGTTTTTAAATCATAACTTTCAGGCATTCCAATGACTATTAAATTATCTCTCTTTACCTGTTTAACAGGTCAGTTGTTTTGGACTTCATATTCTTCTATTTTTTAAAATCTTTCATTCTGTTCTAATATTTCTTGATGTTTCCTGGAGTTACCAGTATTTGCTCTAATCTAGTTTTTGGAGAGTCAATTATATTGCATAAAGCTTACCACTTTCTCTTCTAAGCTACTTTCCAGTTCTTTCCTCCAGAGCTTTTACTTTGTTTTTCATCTGCTGCTTCATTTCTTTTATCTATTCATATACTCCTTGTGGAAAATCCATTTTTTCCTTTGAGCTTTTGCTTCAAATGATTACAAAATACTCTCTCCTCCTTTCGGGGTGGGGAATCTCTCTAGATTTAGAATATTTGTTACGCCAGTTTAGTCGTCTCTTCAGCTTTAGTCTCAGAATGGCGGGTTTTGTATCAGGCCCAGGCTCCACCCTCTGGTGCCCTTTCAGGTTCGACAGTCAATCCTGCTCAGTCCTATCCTTGAGTTCCTGAATTCCTATGCCAACCTCTCCTCCACTTCCTAGGACTTGGTCCCCTGAGATCTTTGAGGTTCAGAACGTGGACCATCTGTGGTATCTCACGACAGGAGGCTAAAGACCTCAGAGCCCTGGGATACCCCCACACCAAACTGTGGTTGCAGTGGCCCCCCAGGGCTTCTAAGGGTCCCCGCATGGTTTACATCTAACCTGGGGATTTCTCTGAGGAATTCTCCACTTTTGCTCTATCGAGACAGAGAACCCCACAGCCTACACATATTTCTGGTCCTTTTCTGGTCACACTGGGAGGTTATGGGCTTATGCCTTCACTGATGCTGGCTTTGCTGGTGGACTCCTTCCCTATTGCAGACTGGTTTCTGGCTATCTTTTTTGTATAATTCTGGGGCAGAAGAAGTCATTGTAGTTTCTCACTGGATTTCTTGATCATTATATGTTCTGGTGGGAATTTCAGGTTTTTGTGAAAATAGTTATGGGGAAATTGGCAGCCTATCTCCATTCAGCCATCTTGACCATAAGTCCTAATTTATATACTTCTTTGGCTAAATCAAATTAGATATAACAGATGGCCTTTTTAGTTCTGTATACCAAAAGAAAACAGTATTCTAAATCATCTTTGGCTATTAACTATTATTTATAGATATCTAAGAAACCAGGAGGACAAATAACCCCAGCTATAAGAGATTAACTAGTTGATACCACCAATAATCAGCCCAAAATTAAAGAAAACAGAATGAAATTTCAAAAAGAAGACCTTACCAATCTGCTGTTGCTATTCAGTCATTTAACTCGTGATTGACTCTTTGTGACCCCATTTGGGGCTGTCTTGGCAAAGATACTGAAATGGTTTGCTATTTCCTTCTCCAGCTCATTTTACAGATGAGAACACAGCTACTAAATGTTAGAGGCTGGATTTGAACTCAGGTCTTCCTGACTCTAGGCATGGAGCTCTATCCACTGCACCACCTACCTTCCCACCCCACTAACCTAACCAACAAAAAAACCCACTTCTTTAACTGTCTGAAAATCAGAGCAGGGAACCAGCTGGGATTATAGATTCTTGACAAGATCAGTCTTTCTTTAAAATCCAGGGAAAGACTAATCAAAGTAGAATGAGAAGAACAGGAGCCTGCTATCCCCTTCCTTTCATCTTTCACTTGGCTCATACAGTTTGATAAAGTGAGATTTGAAAGACTGATGTAACATGTGTCCTCTTCTCACCACTCATAGCCAAATGCAATCCTTGGGTCTTATTCCTTGACCCGACTGATCCCCTAACAATACAATAAGACACTATTTAAGTCACCCTTATCATTTATGTGTGTGTGTGTGTGTGTGTGTGTGTGTGTGTGTGTGCGCGCGCGCACATGCACGCGCATGTAAATATAACCTTAAAGGGATGCTGTGAAGGTTAAATGAGATAAGTATGTAAAGTCTAATGCAAACCTTAAAGCACTATATAAATAGAAGCTATTATTATACATGAATATTTGAAAACCACAAGGACCATGACATAAATGCATACATATGTAATATATTTGTATGTATGTATGTGTATATATATAATACATATATACACATACATACATACATGTTATATAAATATATAATTTTATTATATGTAATATATAACATAATATCAATATATTCTCTGTAGACTAAAACCTGCTACCACCTGTGATTTAAACATGTGTTTGTACAAGCATGGATGTGTGTATGCATACGTATGTACACATATATGCAAACAAATATGTGTGTGTGTGTGTGTGTGTGTGTGTGTGTATCTATACACACACATATGTTTAAATCACAGGTAGTAGCAAGTTTTAGTCTATAGAGAATTACACTATGATATAAGGGAATCCTGTCATTAAAATAGGCATATTCCTCAGAACAGCTGCTAGGGAAGAAGCTCCCAAAGGAGGCCCAGATGTCAGAAGCCTAAAGAATGCATCCATAAATAATGGTATACATATTCACTCAAGATTTCCTGTTTCTTCTTCAGGAAAGCTAACACTAAGTTCAGGTCACAGAAATAGTATGTGTCTTCCCACATGAGAGGCAGCCCAGCAGAGCAAGAACAAGTCTCAGAGCTAAGCAAAACCCAGCTCCAGGCTCACACCACACACACACACGCACCAGCTGCATGACTCCTGGGCAGCTTTCTTCACCTCTCAGGGCTCTGGGCAACAATGAGAGTAGAGGCTACAGAAAAGATACCACCTGCGCTGATAAACTCCATAAAGTCACAAAGGGTATAAATGGCTAAGTCAACAAGTCTCTGTGCTGTGTGCCAGGTGCTGTACTGAACAGTAGGTATCATGTGGATTCACAAAAAGGCCAAAGGCAGTCCTAACTCTGGAGGAGCTCCCAGTCTATCAGGGGAGACAACATGCAAACTATGTGCCAATAAGCTACAGGCACGGTTAATTAGAGATAAGCAAATAATTCAGCTACAGTAAGATTTCTGCCAGTCACTGAAGAAAGGTGTGTTATATAGGAGTTTTGTTTTTCATTAGTTCTCAGTTAGGGGATGGGGGGTGGGGGGGAAAGCAGGGAAATTTTGGCTGATTCAAAAAAATATATATAATTTTTTAAATGTTATAGAGAACAAACTTTTTTTGGGGGGGGGTTAGGCAATGGGGTTAAGTGACTTGCCCAAGGTCACACAGCTAGTAAGTGTTATGTGTCTGAGGTCGAATTTGAACTCAGGTCCTCCTGAATCCTGAGCCGGTGCTCTATCCACTACACTACGTAGCTGCCCCGAAGACAAACATTATTAAATATGAAACTACAGCTACTATGCCAGTGAAAATGTTCAGCCTGACACTTAAAAGAGGAATAAGGATTCTATTATTTGGAGAGCCATATTACTTGGAAGATTTTACCGTTTGCCCCTCAATGGCAGCTCTCTGGCGTCCGAGGACATCTTGCAATTGAGTGAAATGCTGAATGAAGGCCACCACCTCAGCCTGAAAGCGCTGAGTGTGGACATACTGCACTGAGGCCATCTGGAGGTTCACTCGAATGTCATGCTCTCTTTGGAGCAATGGGTCAGGTCGTCCATATCTGGGAAAAGAGATCAAAATGGGAATCCACCATGACCAAAATACAATGTTCCGCTGGCAATAAACCTCTCAGGCCAATTCAGAGGCACACCATCCACATCTTTAAACACCAAAATGGAATTCTGGACCACATTTTAGAAAGCAAATTCCAACACTACTGTTCTATCCTGAATCTCTACAGTCGGGCAGCCTGGTCCAGCACCAAGGACACTGAACAAGGAGGCAGAGTTCACTCCTGACTGAAACATGAGCATCCAAGAGACAGCTCCACACTCATCCTGCTTCTTTTATCCAGCCTAGGGTACCATGGCCTAATAAATGTCAAACTAGAGAGGCTTTGTATGGTGGACAGAGCACTGCACTCAAGAGTTGGAAAGACCCGGTCTCAGACACTTACTGAAGTATATGACCATGGGAAAAATCAATGAGTTTCCCTTAGCCTCGGTGACCTTACCTGGGGATAATAAGAGCACCTATCTCCCAGAGTGGCTGTAAGGAATAAATGAGCTATTAAAAGCAAGGTGCTTTTAAAACGTGACAGGACAACCTAAAGGTCAGTCCTGTCATTAGTAAACTCTTAGAAATGTACAGAAATGGGGAAAAATCTAGGAGGGTCTTGGAAACTTTCTTCAGAGAAAATCTGCTGCAGTCACTACACAGGCAGAGACCATTTAAACTTCCTACATGACATTCCAGCGTGACCCACTTCAAATGAGTTCCATTTTAATGCAAGTCAGTGTAAAACAGGCTTTCTCATAAATGGGACTTAGCCATTTTAAAAGTAAAAAATGGACCAGCCTCCAAAACAACAATATTTTAAAGTTGCAATGTCTTTAAAATTTTTAACTCAAGCAACAATTTGAGACAATACACAATTATGGGGAAAGTGCCAAAAGAGAAGAGAATCAAGCATTTTACTTGAATATCTGGAAGATCAGAGCCTCTTCTCCACTTGTAGTGAACCGCTCTCTGTAGAACTCTCCATGAGATGTCAGGTCACTCAAAGACAAGCTCCCAATACTTCCTTGTAAAGCAAGATCTCCCTCTAAGGATGAGTTATGAGAAAAAGAATAAATCACTGGTTAGTACAGATCTGTTTCACAGTAAAGGACAATGTAAATGAGAGACTTAAGCTGCCTTAGGACACTGACGACTTACCAAGCTATAGGGGACTGAGAGCCCAATGAGTTGACAGCTGAAAACACTCATGCAATTTAAGAGTGCGTTATCTTAGGCTATATTTTAGTCTGGAAAGAACCTCACTAGCCATTAAATCCCTCCCTCCCAAGTGAACAAGAATCTCCTCTAAGTATACCCCAGAAGCATTCATGCAGCCTTTGCTTAAAAATCCCCAAGGAGATGGCACCCACCACTACCTAAGGTGACCATTTTACTTAGGATAGCTCTCATTGTTTGGAAGATTCTTGTTGTATGGGTCTAAACTTACTTTGCACCTTCCACTAATTTTTTTACATTCTTTTCAAGCCAAGTAGATCACGTCTAATATCTCTCCCACAGGACAACCTTCCTAGTACTTCAAGATAACTATCTTGAATCTTGTTTCCTCCAGACTAAATACTCCCAGTTCCTCCAACTGAGTCTCAGATAGTAGGACTAAGGCTTCTAACCATGCCCTCCTTGGGATGCCTTCCAGCTAATCAGTGTCCTACTGGTACTTCAGACACAGTCTGACCAGACAGAGCACAGCAGGATTGTCGCCCCCTGGTCCTAAACAACAGACTTCTCTTACAGTCTAAGATCACCTTAGAGGATTTTTTTAACTGCCATACCACACTGATACCTCATTAATCATGCAATCCACTGAAAACTCCACATCTATGTCAGATAAAATGACAATAGTTCTCATCATATACTTAAATTTTTTAAACTCACATTTAAGACTATATGTATGTCTACTCAATTTCATCTTAGTAGAGTCAATCCAAGCCCATCAAGACGTTTTTGGGTCCTGCCTAAAGTGTTAGCTAAGGCGGCTGGTGGCGTAATGGATAGAGTGCTGGGCTTGGGAGTCAAGAAGACCTGAGTTCAAATCTGACTTCAGACACTTACTAGCTGTATAACTCTGGGCAAGTCACTTAACTCTGTCTGCCTCAGTTTCCCCATCTGTAAAATGAGCTGGAGAAGAAAACAGAAAACCACTCCAATGAAACCCTAAAGGGAGTTAAGGAGAGTTGGACTGAAATGACTAACCAAAAACAAAAAAGGTGTTCAAATTCAAATGTGTTCATTCAAATGTTGTGCTGTCTGCAAATCTGACAAGCAGGCCACCAGTGTTTTTACCCAAGTCACTGATAACACTTGTTAAGTAGCACAGGGCCAATCTCAGATCCCCAAGGCATTCCACAAAAGACCTCTTTGCAAAATACAGGATGAGAGATCTACAGGTAGCCATCAACTCCAACTCATTTATTTGACAGATGAAAAAACTAAAGTCAAAGCAAGTTAAGGAACCTGTCCAAGGTCAGGCAGATAAGAAGAGCCCAAACTGGAATGTGAACTCAGAGGTTCTGACCACACAGCCAGGACTCTTTCCACTGTATCACACCCCTCCTCATGGCAAAAAAAAACATTAATAAGCACTTACTGGGTCCAACTAGTTTTTGATCCACTTAACTATACAATTATCTAGCCCATATTTCTTCATCAAGAAATCATCACAAGAGCACGAAAAAATTGAAAATCAGTGTGTTCAGAACAAGAGAAGTGATGGTCCCAATGTACTCTGCCCTCATCAGACAATTCTGGAGTACTGTGTACAATTATGGGCACCACATTCTAGGAATGACACAAATAAGAATGACAGTAGCCAGAGCAGAAAAACCAGAATGGTAAAAGACCTCAACATCTCATCTTTGGAGGACTGGTTGGAAGAATTGGGAATAGTTGGCTTAGAGAACAGAAGACTAAGGAGAAACATGACAGCTGTCTTAAAGGTGCTCGGCCTGGTTTTTCCTGTCTTTGTATCTCCAAGGCTGAGCACAATGCCTGGCACACAGGAAGCACTTAAGTGCTTGTTCTGCTTGGTCTGAGGGGACAGAACAAGGGGCAGAGGGAGTCAGATTTCAGCTTGCCTTACAACAAACACTGCATCCTTCCATACCTCAATCAACATACTAGAATGGGCCTGTGCACTGGCTGTCTGCCCCCCATGGTAGGACACTTTCCCTCATTAGCTCCACCTCAAAGACTCTGCAGGAGGCCCATGCCTTCCCCAGTCTCTAGTGTCCTCTTGGCTGAGATTAACAACAATCTATACTTTATTATATATCTCATAATTAGCTAGTTACTTAATGTTATTTACATGAGGCAGGCAGGTAGGACAAAGCACCAGACCTGGAGTCAGAAAGTCCTGAGTTCAAATCCTACCTCAGACAGCTATGTGACCCTAGGCAAGTCACTTAATTTGTTTGGCTCAGTTTCCCCATCTATAAAAATGGGAATAAATTCCCAGGGTTGTTGTGAAGATAAAATGATATTTGGAAAGCACTTCGCAAACCTTAAAGCGTCATAAAACCGTGTGCTGCTGCTGCAATTGTTACTGTTATTACTGTTATCATGTGATCGCCCCTTCAGAATAGGAGTCCCTTGGGATCAGAAATTATTTTTTCCTTTCTTTTTACTCCCATCTCTTGGCACGGCATCCAGCACATGGCAAGTACTTACTAAGTGCTGACTGACGGAACCAGCTACCCGAGAGTGGAATGGGTGGCCTCAGGAGGGAAAGAGCGGCCTCTCACCAAGAGGACCATAAGCAAAGACTGGAGGACCAGTTGTGGGAGATACTGCAGAGGGGATTCTCCATCAGGCAGGCTAGATAGCACCTGGAGCCCAAAATGAGACAGCACACAGAGGCATCTCTGGACAGGTCCCCAACAAACACTCTGTTCTGGTACTACAGACCCCAAAGCCCTGGACATTCACTAGTTCTATGTAGGACAAATCAAAGTGTTCATATGAAAGGCTCAGTGAAAACCACATCCACCCAGCGGTGGAAAGCCTCTATCTACCCCATGGTGCAGCACCCATTTCTGCATCAGACTCAGAGGATTCTTAGGTTAAAGAACAGAAAGCCACTGCCTACAATATCCAGCTTTCCTAGGAATTTTTTTCCCAATTAACAGAAACAAGTTGTAAACCCTCGAGCTTAATATCTAGGTCATCCTTTCCTTTGCTACTGATAACATTTCTTTATCTTCCCCATTATTATCTAAACCACAAGGAAAGGAATCGTGTCTAATTCACACTTTAAACCTCTGGTGCTTTGTACAATGCATTTACCCAATGAGAACTCAATAAACAGCTGATAAAACTTGTATGCACAGAAGAATATATTCCAATGCAGAAAATGCTATTGGTGAGTATGCACCATTTTCTCACCTGAATGCCACATCCCAATGGGATTATGGCTAGGGCCTATAATCACAATCAATCCAAGTCATCAATCTACCTATCAGTCTGTTGTCAACTATATTTAATGATTAGAATACTAAAGCCTTCACCATTTAATGAAAGGTCCACCCAAAAATGTGCTTACCAATCATTTCCAGATGAGCTACTAGCTTGGACACATTCGCTTTGGCCAACTCACTGGTAGTCTTATTCAGCACAAGAGAAAGTGAATGAACCTAGGAAAGCAAAAGAGAAAGCAAGATGATTATTAATATGAATGAAAATGAAAGATGAAAAACAAATCTTTTAGCAAAAAAAAAAGTAACTTTGAAAATTATAACATCTGATGATGTTAATATCACTTCATTTTTTCCAAACCCTGATCCAGTGGTGGAAATGAGAAGGAAGGAACTGAATAAGTACTTTTCATTCCTACTCAACATTACTACTACTATGCTACAATTCACCCAAAGATTCAATTAGCAAATGAAACGCAAAGGCTTTTGCAAGAATAAAAGGCAAAGCAACTAGGATAAGAAGGAAAGTGATCAACTGGGGAAAAAATATTTGCATCAAATATCTCTGATAAAGGTTCTGATAACCAAGATACATAATTAACAAAAATACATTAAGACCAAGACTTAGTCTTCAATGATTCCACCAAATCACTAACAAGAGAAATGTATGTAAATCAACCCATCTCTGAGATTTTACCTTACACCAGGGTTGGGGAACCTGCAGCTTCAGGGTCACATGTAGCCCTCTAGGTCCTCAAGTGCAGTCCTTTGACTGAATCCAAACTTCATAGCACAAATCCTTTTATTAAGGAAATTTGTGCTGTAAAGCTTGGATTCAGTCAAAAGGCTGCACCTTAATAAATTAAACAAATTTCCTTAATAAAAGGATTTGTTCTGTGAAGTTTGGATTCAGTCAAAGGACTACACTTGAGGACCTAGAGGGCCACCTGTGGCCTCAAGACCGCAGGTTCCCCACCTCTGCCTCACACCCACCAAACTGGCAAAGGTAAATGTCTGAGTGATTTTTATTCCTCTAAATGATGATCTCCTATCATTTCATCTTTCTCTATGCCTTAATCTTCCTAATGCTATTCTTCATCCTCACTAAGATCTCCAGTTCCTATACACCTCAGTCTTCTATGCCATCAGCCAAGATCTGACTTCACTTTCCTCCCTTCCCCATTTTAACTCTAGAGTTAATCAGTTTGTTCAACACTGTCCTCCTCTACTCTTAAATCCCTCGTCCCCTCACTCTATTGTCACTCTAACCCTGGATTACATCCACCATCCATATGTCCATGACATTCTTAACCTCTCACCACTCACAAAGCCTACACCTTAGTTCAGGCCCTCGTTACCTCTTGTCTGGACCTTTGCAAGGCCTCCTAATTTGTCTCCCTGCTTCAAGAATTCCCCCACTCCAATCCATCTTCCAAACAGTTGCCAAAGTGATTTTCCTTAAACTGCAGATCTGATAATGTCATTCCTCTATTCAATAAAATCTCATGAGTCACTATTGCCTCTAGTATAAATAGACACTCATCTTTGGGGTATTAAAGCCCTGCCCAACCTGGCTCCAACCACTTTTCTAAGCTCCTTATACATCATTCCCCTTCCTGCACTCTTCAATCTGTTCCTCACACATAGCACTTCATCTTCCATCTATGTGTCTTTGTACTGGTGGTCACCATGCCTAAAACACACTTCTTTCCTCTTTCCACATCATACAATCCTTCATTTTTTTTAACTGTCAGCTCAAGCAACACCTACAGGAACCATTTCCTGGGCCTCCCAGAGCATTGGGCTCTTTGTTTTTTTTTTTTCAATTATAAATGAAAACAAAAGAAAAACCCAATATTCTGACAACACACCAAAAAGTTAGCCTTAAAAATAATTACTATTTTCAAAGTAGCATGAAAAATCTTCCAAAGGGACAATAACAATGCATTCAGAATTCGCTGAAGCAGGGGTCAATGGTCCCTTTTGCCCTGGGTGCTCTTTTTTTTTCTTTGTTTTTTGGGGGGGGGTTTTTTGGGGGGGTAGGCAATGGGGTTAAGTGACTTGCCCAGAGTCACACAGCTAGTAAGTGTTATGTGTCTGAGGCTGCATTTGAACTCAGGTCCTCCTGAATCCAGGGCCGGTGCTCTATCCACTGTGCCACCTACCTGCCCCCCCGGGTGTTCAATGGTGAAGTTATTCCACTGTACTGATGGAAAAGGGACCAAAATGGAGGCAAAGGAATGAAAAATGAAAGGGGATGAGAGAGAAGAGAAGAGCAGAAGAGAGTGGGAGGAAGAACACAGAAACAGATGAGGGAAGTTTAGACAGGGAGGGGAAAAAGAGAGGAAAAATATGGACCAGACGATAGAGAAAGAAATAAACACTCATTCACTGAGCAGCACAACGATGCCATGGATGGCCTATCCAAAATGGAAGTATCTTCGTCAAAAATAAGTGTCAGAAAAAAATAATCCCAGCAGTCATTTAGAATCTACCTCCCTTAAAAAAAAAACAACACATAATCTAAAAATACCAAAACTGACTAGAAATGTTTGCTCTCAAGCCTCTTGCCCAACCTGGATGGGTCTTGCACTGTTCTCTTGTAGAAGCAATTATATGTAGAATATATGAAAGCAAGTTAAACACCCAATTTCAAAGTCCAAGGAAGTAATGAAACACGCTGTTAGGAGTACAAGAAGAACAAGATCAAAGGAGCAAATAAACCAACTAATAACATCAACTGTGCTGGCTTCAGGAACCTCATGTATCTTATTAACCTAAAAGGCCACAGGCCCTGGAGTGCTGCAAAAGCACTCAAATGATATATGTTCTTTTCCCTCCATTTTCTAAAAGAAATGCCAGCTAGTGAAAAGTGAGAAAGGATGACAGAGAGAAAAGACAGAATAGACAGAACAGAGAGATAGATAGATAGATAGATAGACAGACAGATAGATAGATAGAGAGATAGATAGATAGATAGATAGACAGATAGATAGATAATTTCCATAAGAAAAACTAACTCCCATTTAGAAGGAAAGAGCTAGTGAAAAGTGAGAAAGGATGACAGAAAGAAAAGACAGAACAAATATATTTTTTTCATGAGAAAAAAAACTAACTCCAATTTAGAAGAATGGATCCTGAAGAGGGGATTTTAAAAAAAGAGCTAGTAAAAAGTGAGAAAGGATGACAGAGAGAAAAAACAAAACAGATTATAGATAGATATAGATAGATATACACATACATACACATACACATACATATACATACATAGAGAGAGAAGCACACACAAACAATGGGGTAGG